>NC_073303.1:248378872-249013372 GCF_027595985.1 Sorex araneus
GATTTCCAAGGCCCCTTTCCTTGGACTCGGCCCGCCCAGGCGGGGCTAGCGGACGCGCACTCCGCACCTAGGCCCCGCCCCCTAGACACGCCCATCACACCACGCCCCTAGAGGCGTGGCTTCCCGCGGCCTCCGCAGCGACACTCGGCGATTGGGCGGGACCGAATCCTTGGGTGGGGCTTCCCGCCGGTTGCGAGGCGGCGAGGGGGCGTGCCCCGTGGCTCCGCCCCTGCGCGCGGACTCAAAGTGGTCGCTGGCCCGGGGGGCGGGGCCAGAGCTCGGGCGGCCGATCCCGAGGCGGCCGCGGGGAACCCGGCGCCCGGCAGCGCCCCGGCGGGGCCCGAGCAGGTACGGAGCGGCCGCACGGGGCGACTCGGGCCGGGCCGGGCGCCCCGGAGCGGGGCGGGGGCCGCCGGGAGCCCCGCAGGGCCCGGTGGCGCGGCGCGAGGACGGGGGTGGGGGGGGGTCGTGGCCAGCGCGGCGCTTCCTCTCGCGGGGCCCCGGCCCCTGCCTCCGCCCCCGCCCCCGCCTTCCTGCCGCAAAGCCGGCTGCGGCGGGGCCGGTTGGCGCCTGCGCCGCTTCCTGCGCCCCGGACTCGGCCCATGCCATGGGGCCCCGGCGGGGGAGGGAAACTGAGTCACGGCGGGCGGGTAGCCGGCTTTATGGGGAGGAGGCACCACCCCGCCGCCGGGAGCCCCAGGAGGGACCCCTGCCCTGGCCACCCCCGGAATCCTTAGTCTCTTCCCCCTTATCGCTCCCTCTCCACCCCCTGTGGAGCCCTCATGGGCCCAGGGGTGCCCGCCTGGGCTCCCAGCCGCCTTGACCGATCCCGGAATGCCTCGGACCCACGCCAGCCGCCTCCCTTCCCACCCCTCCCCCTCGCCCCGGAGCCCCCGCGTGCTCCTCTGCTCAGTGTCAGTTTACACGCCTTATATAGCCCGAGCAGGCTCCAGTCCCGGCCAGGCCGCCGGGAGGAGCCCAGGGGCCCCTGACTCACCCCGCCGGCCTGGGGGGCGAGGCCCGGTCAGAGCACACCCCCCTCTTCCCTTCCCTCCCCTGCATGGGGGCCCCCTCGGTGCAGCAGCTCTCTGGGCTGGGTGCGGGGTGTCCGCCCCGCAGCCTCCCAGGGACCGCTGTTGGACCCGGGTGAACCCAACCTGAGAAGAATCCTCATGCCCTGGGCCCTGGGTGTGCATTGGGTGCCCGTGCGTGCCGGGCAGCGGCCCAAGGCGGGGCCGGGCCCCAAACCAGCCCTGACTTCCTTTCTCTTGTCTTCAGAAGAAGCAGGGGGGGACACGATGGAGTCGTTCAAGGTGGTGTTGGAGGGGCCAGCCCCGTGGGGCTTCCGCCTGCAGGGGGGCAAGGACTTCAACGTGCCCCTGTCCATCTCCCGGGTGAGTCTCCGGTGGGGGAGGGGGCGGCCCCAGAGCTCTCGGGGCGATCAGGGCTTCCAAGGGGTGATGACGGGAAGCATCTTTCAGCAGCAGTGAATCAGGGTTGAAAATCCAAGAGGTGTCCTGGAGCAGAAAGCAGCAGAGGAAGCCCCCCCTGGCCTGGCCCCCAGAGCCCCTCCCATCCCTCCTGGGACTGTACTTGATCTCGATCCACAAAGTTTTGAGGACCTTGAGGGTCTAGGGATGGAGGCCCTGAGCACATCCATTTCACAGGAGGGTAGCCTGAGGGAATATGGGAGCCTCTTAAAGGAGCAGTGCCTGGACCCAAGCCATAGGACAGCCGGAAGGGCGCTTGCCTTGCATGGCTTGGGTTTGGTCCCCGGCATCCCCTGGGGTCCCCCAATCATGGTCTGGAGTGATCCCTGAGCACAGAGCCAAGTGGAAACCCTGAGCATTGCCGGTGTGTGCCTTCCCCCGCCCCCAAATAATAACAACGACAACAAAATCACAGCCCGCGCAATAGGACAGCAGGGTAGGTGTTTGCCTTGCACGCGGCCGGCTCGAGTTCGATCCCTGGCCTCTCGTAGGGTCCCTCAAGCCCTGCCAGGACCTTGAGCATTGCCCGATGGTAGCCCCAAAACAAAAGAAACAAGACCAAGAAAAAAAAACCAAAACACCAGTCAGTGCTTGGAGCCAAGCCCCCGGCGGGCACCTTGGGGGCCCAGGCTCACTGCCCCCCAACCCCAAGAAGTAACCAAGCCCACCTGATCTTCCAGAGGAGGGAACCCAGATGCAACAAGTTGCGGGGGCTCCTTCCACGGGGTTTGAAGGAACAGCCCGGGATGGGTGCACTCTTGTAGCTAGAAGGGGGGTTCGCTCACCAGTCTCTGCGGGTCTCCATCCCTGTTCACCCCGGATGCACCGGCCTTTTACCCGCCCCCCCCCAGCTGGCTTCCCAACCCATGAGGGCCCACCCCCTTGGGGGCGGGGCCCGGGCATGGCCCCGCCCCTGGCCCGGGATTGCCTTATAAGCCCAAGAATGCAGCTCCACATCGTGATGGCCAGTGAACGTGGCCAGCGAACGGGTGGCTCGCATCTGCGGGACCTAAAAAAAGGCTGGCGTGGGCCCTTGAACCCCACGGGTGGTCCCCCTCCTTTGGTCACCCTCAGGGCCATGGCTCCGGGCCGTGGGGTCAAGTGGGGGCCACCAACAAACAAACCGCCTCTGGCCTGCAAGGGTGAGGCCAGACTCTGTGGCCGGAGGGTCAGCAGGGGGTGGGGACTTCCTGCCCCACATCTGCCTGTCCACAGAGACCCACCCAGGCACCCGGGGGTGGGCAGGCCGCTGCTGTTGGCAGGGAGCCCGGGGTCTGCAGGGGGGCAGAAGGTTTTCTGAAAGGGACTGCCCAGCCCAGAGACAGGGGCCCTCGGGTGGAGCCTGTCTGCAGCACTTGGGTCTGGTGGCCACTGTCCTTCCCAGGGGACCTCGCCACAGGGGTTCTTCTGGAAACAGCCGCGCCAGTACGGGAATGAACCCTTGCTCCCCTCCCCAGCCCCCCACTCTCAAACCTTGCCTGCCCTGAAAACCTATCCGGCGTCCCCCCTCGCTGGGAAAGTGCTGACCGCAGGGCTGGCGAGCCGGGGCCTGGCCCGGCCTCAGGCCGGGTGTCCGAATGGGCGGGCCTGGACCAACTCAGCGGCCCCGGGAGGTGCAGTTCCTGGTGCGGTCAGACGGGGGCGCTCTGGAAGGGGGGGTCGGGTGGGGCCCTCATCAGCATGTGGGCGGGGCCCCGCCCGTGCAGCCCCGCCCCGGAGCTGGAGCTGAGCCCCTCCCGGGCCTGGCCTGGCCAGCGGCGAGGAGGGTCTTTGCTGAGCTGGCCTGGCCCCCTTCCTCTCCCCTGACCCCAAGCCTGGAGGGAAGAGGGAGGGGCTAGGCCTGGCTGTGGGCCCGGGCCTGGGAGATGAGGTAACGTCTGGGGCTTAGAGGGGGGGTTGGGCTGCCCCCAGAGCCCTCAGGCTGACTCACCCCCACCCCAGGCTAGTGTCCACCCCCGAGCTTTTCCCCTCCTGAGTTTCTGCGCCTGCCCAGCTCATAGCACCGGACACAGACCAACTCCCCCACCGCTGTTCCTGAACACCCCGAAGCTCTCACCCGGTAGGCAGCCCCCGCCCCCCCACCCCATTTCCCTTGAACTGGCCCCCTGGGTTCTTTTTCTTTTTGCTTTCTGGGTCACACCTGGCGATGCACAGGGGTTATTCCTGGCTCTGGACTCAGGAATGACTCCTGGCGGTACTTGGGGGACCCTATGGGATGCTGGGAATCGACCCCGGTCAGCCGCGTGCAAGGCAAACGCCCTCCCCTCTGTGCTGTTGCTCCAGCCCCCTCCCCACTTTCTGAGGCCATCATGTGCGGGCGGAGGGGGGCAAAGGGACGCCAGGGCTGGAAGTTGGACCCCCGAGCCCAGCACAGGGGGGTTAGAGTCATGGGGCCTCAGGGCTGGGACCCCTTTCCCCCCAGCCTGCCCTGCCCCTCGCCAGCCGGAGGCCTGGGCAAACCCAGGAACACGTTTCCGGGGCGGGGGGGCGGGGAGCGTCCAGTGTGGTTGGACCGATCACTCTTCATGACCCTTCAGGCCCCTCCCTCCCCAGGGCCAAGCCCTGATTCTGTGCCCCTTCCTCCAGGTCCTCCCTGCTTCCTGAGGGGGCCGGCCCTCCCCCCCACACCCCTGCTTCTCCCCCAGCCCTCTTTCGTGGTTTCACTCCTGCTACGGGCGGCCCATTTTTTGCAGACCCGCTCTTGCCCCTCGGCCTGCAGGGTTGAGAGGGGAAGGTCACGTGATCATTGGGGCTGGGGTGGAGGCGTGGCCTGGGCTTGGTTGACCCTGACGGTCGGTTCAGGACTGGCAGCAGAGGTGAGGAAGAGCACCCAGGGGTACCGGGGAGGAAGTTGCCACACATGCCGGCCCGCGGGCATGTCTGGGAGGGGAAACAGGCTGGGCCCGAGGCCAGACGAGGCTTCGGACGGCAGCGGTTGGAGCCCCAGAGAAGCTTGGGGTGTAGCTGCTGACATCACAGGCTATTTCTGTGTTTTTTCAGTTTTGCTGGGGGGCCACACCCAGCGATGTGCTCAGGGCTCGCTCCTGGCTCTAGACTCAGGGATCACTCCTGGCAGGGCCGGGGCGCGGGACCCGGGGTGGCCGGGATCGAACTCGGTGGCGTGAAGTGAAAGCTCTGAGAAATAGAGCGTCATGGGGGCTGGGAGCATTGGGCCATGCTTGGAAGCTTGCAGGGGGCATGAGGGGGCAGTTGGGACAGAGGAGGGACCACTGGGACAATGGTACTTGGAAACGATCACTCTGGACAAAAACTGAGTGCTGAGAGGAGGGAAGGGGATACACATGATACCCTTTCCGGGCCTGGATTGCAAACCATAATGCCCAGAAGGGGGGAGGGGAGGGAAGGGGCCAAGAAGGAGGGGTGGTGGGAGCGACACTGGGGACATTAGTGGAAGAAAATGCACTGGTGAAAGGAAGGGTGTTGGGACATTATATGACCGAAACCCAGCCGGGAGCAACTTTTTAACTGTGTTTCTCACTTGATCCAATTTAAAAATAAAATTTTGAAAAGAAATGGGTGGGGGTGTCCTCCAGTGGTCCCCCCCACTTCCTTAAGCTCCACCTCTTCCCCTTCCTCCCCCCCTCCAAGGGGAAATGGCCCCCGGAGAAGTCCTTGGGTTCTGGGTTTTTTTTTATTGATTTATTTTTTGGGGGGAACCACACGTGGCTTGCTCAGGGCTCTGTGCTCAAGGATCATTTCCTGGCTGTGCTCAGGGGGTCCTGTGGGATGTCTAGGATCCAGCCACAAGCAAGGCAAAGCGCACTCTCACTCTTGCCCCTGCTTTTTTTTTTTTTTCCTGCTTTTTTGGGTCATACCCATTGATGCACAGGGGTTACTCCCGGCACTGCACTCAGAAATTACTCCTGGAGGTGCTCAGGGGACCCAGTGGGATGCTGGGAATCGAACCCAGGTTGGCCGCTGCAAGGCAAACGCCCTTCCCGTTGTGCTATCGCTCCAGCCCTTGGCCCCTGCTTTTTTTTTTTTTTTTTTTTTTGCTTTTTGGGTCACACCCGGGAATTCTCAGGGGTCATTCCTGGCTCTGCACTCAGGAATTACTCCTGGCGGTGCTCAGGGGGCCATATGGGATGCTGGGAATCGAACCCGGGTCGGCCGTGTGCAAGGCAAATGCCCTACCCACTGTGCTATCACTCCAGCCCCAGCCCCTGCTTTTATGTTTGTTGGGTTTTGGAGGCAGGGCTGCACCCGCTCTGCGCTCAGGCATGGCTCCTTAAACAGTGCTCTGGGCGGATCACAATGGGAGGCCGGGGATCGAGCCTGGCCGGCTGTGTGCCCAGCCAGCTCCCTCCCCGTTGCCCTGTCCTGGGCAGGGGGGTGGCCCGCCGCGGTGACCCTCCGCTCTGCTCCGCCCCGCGCGCACAGCTCACCCCCGGCGGCAAGGCGGCGCAGGCTGGCGTGGCGGTGGGCGACTGGGTGCTGAGCATCGATGGCGACCACGCGGGCGGCCTCACGCACATCGAAGCCCAGAACAGGATCCGAGCCTGCGGGGAGCGCCTCAGCCTGGGGCTCAGCCGGTGACTAGGGGGACGGGTGGGCGTAGTGGGGTGGGGGCCCGGGTGGGGGTGTTGTCCGTGGTCCCAGCTTAGCAACATCCCTGTGCCCCCCTTCTAGGGCCCAGCCGGCTCAGAGCAAACAGCAGAAGGTAGGGACCCATCTGGGTCGTCAGCGGGTGGCGTGGGGGTGGGCATGGACACCCTGATGGATAGAGAGACTGTCCCCACGGTCCCCGGTACCCGCCAACCAGGCAGGGGGGTGGCATTGGGGGCGGGAGGGGAGCAGGGGAGGATGCGGGCGGGGGTGTGGGGAGGTGCGCCAGGGGCTGCCGCATGGTCCGGGCACCCCACGGTCACGCATGCCTGCCTGTTTGTGCGTGCGCGCCTGCACCCCGCTGCCAGCTGCCCTCCGCCCTCCGCCCCAGGGCCGCGTGGGGGTGACATCATCCCCTCTCCCAGTCCCGGTCCGGCCCCTTGAAGCGCAGTCGCACCCCCACCCCACCCCACCCCACCCCACCCCCACCTCCTTCCCTGTAGCCTCCAGCCCCAGTGTGCAGGGGTGTAGCGAGAATATCCTTATCCTCCTGGCACCGGGAGGGTGGGGAGACCCATCCTGCCCCCACCCCCGCCCTGCCCGTGCCCCCACCCTGCCCGGCTCTGTCTCCTGCCCAGGCCCCGGCCCCCGCCGCGGACCCCCCGCGGTACACCTTTGCACCCAGCGCCTCCCTCAACAAGACGGCCCGGCCCTTCGGGGCGCCCCCGCCTGCTGATGGTGCCCCGCAGCAGAATGGGTATGTCGGCCCCAGCCTGCCCACTGCCCGCGCCCCGCGCCCCCTGCTACTCCGCCTTCTGCACCGCACAGCGCCCTCTGGCCAGGCGGGACCCTGCGGCAGCGACCCCTGGCGGCCAGGGCAGGGGCTGCAGGCACAGGGCGTGTGTGTGTGTGTGTGTGTGTGGGGCGTGACTGCTAGTTGGACCTCGCCCTCTGGAGGGGCGTGGTCTTGCTGTCCCCGCCCTCTAGGGGGCGGGCTCAGAAACAGCCCCCCTGGTTTTGTCCCACCCAGGGAGTGGGGTGCAGTGTCTTCAGGCCAGTGAATCCCAGACAGCCATGAGGCCTCTAACCCCCGGCGCCTCTGATCCCTTGCCGTCTCTCTTCTTCCCATGTCTGTCCCTTTCTCTGTCCTTCTGTCTTGTCTTTCACAGGTGCAGACCCCTGACAAGTCAGTACCCGCCCTCCGCCTGCCCCTGTCTTCCTTGCTTTTGGCACTCTGGGTGGCAGCCCCTCCCCTCACTCCTCTCACGGTGCCCCCCACTCCACCCCACGCCTGGCCCCTCCCCCACTCTCCTCACACCTCCCCTTCCCTCATGGGCGGGTTCCCCCATGGCCTGACCCCATCCCCGACCCTGGCAGGGGTTCTGAGCTCCCCCCCTACTCTCCACAGACAGCTGCTCCGGCCGCTGGCCCCGGACCCCAGCAAGCAGCGGCTGATGGAGAACACGGAGGACTGGCGGCCGCGGCCGGGCACTGGCCAGTCCCGCTCGTTTCGCATCCTCGCCCACCTCACAGGCACCGAGTCCAGTAAGTGTCAAGGCTGCGGCGGCGGGCGCCCCTGTCCCCCCGCCCCAGGGCCCTGGGCCGGTGGAACCCCGTGTCCACCTTCCCCAGGCCAATGCTTGCCTCTGCCCTCCCAGTGCAAGACCCGGATGACGAGCAGCTGAAGACATCAAGGTAAAAGGGGGCCAGGAGACCCTCTCACTGCAGCTCCTACCCTGCCACTGCACCTGGGCCTAGGGGTCCCCAGCCATGACCCCCCACCCCTCCTCCATCCTTTCATTCTCCCAAGCCTCCCTCCAGCCCACCCTCCTCCATCCTCCCCTCCCTCCTCCATCCTTCCTCCCTTCCACCTCATGCTTCTTCCCCTCCCTCCTCATCCTCCCCTCCTTCCTCATCCTCTTCCTCTCCTCCCTCTTCCATCCTTCCTCCCTCCTCATCCTTCCTCCCCTCCCAGCCCCTTCCCTTCCTCCCACCCACCCATCTGCCTTTCTCCTGAGCGTCTTCTGCCCTCCTTGTATTTCTCCTTTCCCCTCCCCCTTTCCTTCCTTCCCTCCCCTTTCCCTCTTATCTCTTATTTCCATGCATCCGTTCTTCCACCCCCTTCCTCTCGTCCTCCCATCTAACTCCCTTCCGGCTCTCCTTCCTTCCTTCTCTCCTGTCATCCATGTTTTCTTCCTTCTGTCCATCCATCCATCCATTTTTCTTCTGTTCTCCCTTTCATTCCATTTATACTACTTGTCTTTCTTCCACCCTTCCTTCTTCCTTCCATCTATCCTTCCATTCACCTCCTTCCTTTCCCCTCCATTTTCTTCCTTTCTTTGTCCTTCTATTCTTTCCTTCCTTTCTCCCTTCTCTTCCTCCTGCCTGCTTTCCTCCCTTCCTTTTCCTTCCTTCCTCCCTTCTCTTCCTCTCTTCCTTTCTCCTTTTCCTTCCTCCCTCTGTCCTTCCCTTCCTCGCTTCCTTCTTACCTTCCTTTCTTCCTTCCTTCCTCTGCCCTCCATCCTGCCATCCTCTCTCTCCCTTCCATCTCTCCTGCCTCGGCTCCTTTCTCCTTCTCTGTCTGCCCCTTTTCAGGGAAAAGTTCATCGCGGAGCTGCAAAGCCCCCGTTACACGCGCCTCCGAGACTGGCACCACCAGCGCTCTGCCCACGTGCTCAACGTGCAGTCGTAGCGGGGGCTGGCGGGCCGCGGGCCTCTCTCCCTCCCTGTCTGTCCCTCCGCCCCGGGCACCCCCTCGGTGCCCCCCGAGCTTCTGCCTCCCTCCCCACTCACCTGCCTGGGCACTGAGCCTTCTCCCTGCCTGGCACCGGGCCTGGCTTCTGTCTGCCACTCACTGCCCGTGCTCTGCCCCGCGGCTCTGCCGTCTGCCAGGTCTGTGCCGGCTGGAAAACGGAAATAAACGTTCTCAGCGCTGCTCTCTGCGCCTCTGTCTTCTCTCTCTGCGGGCTCCCCCTCACCTTCGGGGCGGGGGGGGGGGTGGGGAGGCGGTGTTGGGGTGGTGCCGTCTGGGGCTCCCCCTGGGAGACAGGGGCACTTGACAAAGGGGGAGCTGCCCTCCGGGCCGATGGGAAGCGAGAGGGAACCCTGCTTTTGGTTTAAAACTTGGCTCGGAGCAGCTGGACCCCCTCCGTGGTGGTGATGGCGGGGGCTGATGGGGAGAATCGGGGTCCAGCCCAGCCACGTGCTCAGCACCCCACCCCACCCCCCTGGACCGTGCCACGGGAGCAGCACTTTGGGGGTTCAGCCTGCAGAGCCTTGAACGACAGTTCTTGCAGCCAGGTGCCCGGGACAGAAACCCCCGCCCCAGCCTCCGTGACACCCCAGGAACCGTGGCCCGGTGAGACCATGGAGTGGGAAGGGTGGGAGGGAGGGATCGCTCCCCCCAACCCCCGCCAGGAATCTCCCTCACCCCCACTGCCCTCCCCTCCCCCCCGGAACTGGGGGAACCCCGCTGGAGCGCCCATCTCCTTGATCCCAGCAGGCCCCCCGACCCCCAGCCCCACCAGCCGGCCGCCCTGGGCCGTGGACCCCGACTTCGCCGAGCGCTACGCCCCGGACAAGACCAGCACGGTGCTGACGCGGCACAGCCAGCCCGCCACGCCCACGCCGCTGCAGAGCCGCACCTCCATCGTGCAGGCCGCCGCGGGGGGCCAGGGCAGCACCCCTGTGTGCCACCGGTGCCGCAAGGTCATCCGGTGGGTGGCCCCGAACCCAGGCCAGCCCCGACTCTCCCGGCCCCCGTCGGGGGTCTGAGGGACCAGGCCCGGGATTTGATGCATCCCAGGGGTGGATCCCAGTGGCGCCCTCGGGCTGGGCCCGGCCGTGCCCCCCATAACTCATCCTCCGTCCCCGCTCCCTTGGTTGGGTCCCCTAAGCTCATCCCTAGCTGCACCCCTCGGCTCTCTCTCAGCCTTGCTTCCCGGGACCTGGAATAGTCCTGCAGCACCCGCTGTCCCTCCACGCACCCACACGCAACAGCCTTGCTGCAGGCTGCTCAGCTTCTAGAACCTTCCTCGGCCGCCTGTTCTGCCAGGCACATCCCCCTTCAGACAGCCCCCCTTTGCCAGGGACCGGGACTGGCTCAAGTCACTGTGGGTCTCCTGGGTTCAGGGGGGTACTCGGGGGGGATCCCCGCCCCTCAATTTCTCCCTGGGGAAATCCCAAAGGCTGCCCCCACCCCCACCCCAGCGTGTCACCTCTGCCCGGTTCCTAGGTGCCCCCGGGCTGCCGCCTTGTCATCCACTCTGGGAGAACTTGGCAGGTCCCCCAGCTGACGAGTGTGCCCTCTCCCCCACTCAGGGGCCGCTACCTGGTGGCGCTGGGCCACGCGTACCACCCCGAGGAGTTCGTGTGCAGCCAGTGTGAGAAAGTTCTGGAAGAGGGTGGCTTCTTCGAGGAGAAGGGGGCCATCTTCTGCCCGGCCTGCTATGACGTTCGCTACGCGCCCAGCTGTGCCAAGTGCAAGAAGAAGATCGCAGGCGTGAGTGGGGCAGGGAGGCGGGCATCGAAGCTGTGTGTCCCACACACATGCATGCGCATGTGCACACACACACTCACACACACATACATACGCTCACACACACATACACTTACACACACTCAAATGCACTCATACACACACACACACATGCACATACACACACACACTGACAGTCCTGAGCCGCTAAGACCCCTGCCTCAGGGGCTATTCCCAATCCTTTTAGCAAACTCTCAGAAGCCCCTCAGGTCAAGCAAGAACAGCTACGGGAGGGGCCAGAACCAGAGACGTAGGACAGCGGGGAGGGCATTTGCCTTGCACACACTGACCTGGATTCAATCTCCAGCAACCCTGAGGGCCCCCCTAAAACCCCGCCAGGAGTAATTCCTGAGTGCAGAGCGCCAGGAGTAACCCCTGAGCATCTCCGGGTATGACCCAAAAAAGGGGGAAAAAAAAAAAAAAAGAAGAAGAGCTATGGGAGGACCAGAGCTGGGACAAGAGGGAGGACACGTGCTTTGCATACAGACACCCTAGGCTTGGTCCCTGCCGCCCTGAGCCCTGCCCTGAGCCGGGAGTCAGCCCTGAGCACTGCTGAGTGTGGACCCGAAGTAGAAAGACCCCGAGTTAGGAGGAGGACGCAGGAGCCAGCTCAGTGCTCTGGGCTGCGGATCTTGCCAGCAGGAGCCCTGGGTTTGATTCCCAGAAGCACATAGTGTCCCCAACGCCCCCCACCCTCAGCACTGAGGGGTGTGGCTTAAGAACTGGGAAAAAAAAAAAGGAAAAAACGAGGGCTGGACGGGGCCACAGTGAGGGGGGCACTTTCCTTGAGTGCGAGCACCCCGGTTCGATCCACAGCACCCCGCCCGGTTGGTTCCCTGAGCCCCGCCAGGAGTGATTCCTCAGTCAGCCCTGAGCACCGCCAGATGTGGCCCCCCCACCCCCCTGCAAAACACAGAGGACTGGAGCAATATCATACAGCAGGAGGGGGCTGGTCTTGCACTTGGCTGACCCAAGTTCAATCCCTGGTACCCCATAGTGTTCCTGGAGTGCCCCCAGGAGTGATCCCTGAGCTCAGTCAGAGCCAGGAACACCGCTGGGTGTGGCCCCCAAACCAAAGAACCCTGTGGTTGAGATGTTTCATTCCCTTTGCTTGGTTTCGTGTTTCTTGGCTTTTGGGTCCCCTCCTTTGGTGTTCACGAGGCCACTCCTAGCTCTGACCCCGGGCATGCTTTGTGTACCTTGGGGTGCTGGGATGGAATCTGGGCCTGCCATGGAATCTGGGCCTGCCTTAATTGCACTGAGCTCCTGGTGTTTCTCTCCAGCCCTCCTGCTGCTCAGGGTTGAAACGACAGGGTTTTGGGCCCAGAAAGATGATGGCACAGGGGGCTGGGCACTTGTCTTGCACCCTGCCAACCCGGGTTCCATCACTGCCACCCCCTTAGGGTCCCCCAAGCACTACCAGGAATGATCCCTGGGTGCAGAGCCAGGAGTCAGCCCTGAGCACTGCCAGTTCTAAGCAAAAAAAAAAAAAAAGTTAAACTAAACCAAAAAGAAAACAGAAAAGAAAAATCATAAAACAAGGGAGGATTGTTTCCCTGCCATCCAAAAATCCCGGAATTCTCGGGAATTCACAGCAGCCACTCAGGAATGCACTGGGGTGTTTCCCTCTTTCGGGTCGTCGGAAATGCTTGTTCTGTGACTCTGGGTCCCTAAGCTCTGAGCAGATGACCTGTGACCCCACAGCCCCTCGCCTTGTGGACTTGGGACAGGAAGCAGAGGGACAGGGCAGGTGCCATCTTTCTTCTCTTTGTCTCTTTTTGTTTGCTTTTGAGCCACGCCTGGTGACATCTCATCTCAGTCCCTTCCCTGAGCTCAGCCTTTCCCCATCCTTTGAAGATTCTTGGCCTTTGTCCTGGAGACCAGAGGGCACTGTTGGGGGCTGGATGAGAGGATGGATTAGGCAAGGAGGGTGCAGGGCGGCCAAGTGACCAGCAGGGGGCGCTCCTATCCTGCGTGGACAAAAATCTGAAGCCCAAGAGAGGGGCAGAAGCTGCCCCTCCGTTGCCCAGTGTGCCAGATAGCCAAGCCAGGAGCAGTCCCTGACCCTGGAGACACTCCAGATTTGGTTCTTTTTTTTTTTTTCTTTTTAGGTCACTCCCAGCGACACACGGGTTACCCCTGGCTCATGCACTCAGGAATTACTCCTGGCAGTGCTCAGGGACCATATGGGATGCTGGGAATCGAACCCAGGCCAGCCGCATGCAAGGCAAATGCCCTACCCGCGTGTGCTATCACTCCAGCCCCCAGCTTTGATTCTTCCCGGCACCACTACCACCGTCCAAACAAAATCCAGGGTGATGCCAGGGAATCAAATAGGGGTTGGCCACATGCGAGGAGAGCAGCCTGGCCTCCCGCACTGTCTCCTCAGTGTCAGTCTGAGTGACCTTGACTGGGCCAGTACAGCGGGGAGGGCATTTGCCTTGCACGCGGCCAACCCAGGGTTCGATCCCCACATCCCATATGGACCCTGGAGCCCCCCAAAGTGAACCCGGAGTGCAGAGCCAGGAGTATGCACTGACCACTGCTGGTGTGGCTCCCAAACCCAAAATTAAAATTATTATTATTATTATTTTTAGAAAAATGGCCTTAAGGGGCTGGAGCAATAGCACAGCGGGTAGAGTGTTTGCCTTGCATGCGGCCGACCCGGGTTCGATTCCCAGCATCCCATATGGTCCCCTGAGGACCACCAGGGGTAATTCCTGAGTGCAGAGCCAGGAGTAACCCCTGTGCATCGCCGGGTGTGACCCAAAAAGCAAAAAAAAAAAAATGACCTTAACCTGGGGTGGAGTACAGGGGGTAGACCCAAGTTTGCAACCTGGCACCCCAGAGCCCTCTCCCTCCCCCCCCCAGCACCACCATAAATGATTGATTGCAGACCCATGAATAAACTACCGGTTGTGACCCCTCCCCCCCCCACACACGCACCCACAAAATTTTGTTTTGTTGTTTTGGGGTCACACCCAGCAGTGCTCAGGGATCACTCCTGGTGGTACTCAGGGGACCCTGTGGGATACCAGGGGTAGAACCCAAGTCGGCCGTATGCAAAGCAAGCGCCTTACCCACTGTGCTATCACTCCAGCCCCCTGGAGTGCGTGCTTTGATTCCTCCGTGTTGCATTGCATGGTTCTTCCTGAGCACTGCCAGGAGAGCCCAGGTCGTGGGTTTGAGCAGCAGCCAGTTCCATGGATTCTGCAGTGAACTGCCAGTCCAGTTGGCTGAGCAGCATCACCAAGAGGGAGTGCCAGGACTCCTGACCGCTGCTTGGGAGCTCAAATAAAAAGAGAGAGGGCTGGAGCAATAGTCCATCGGGAAGGGCTTGTGTGACCCAGCATGCCATAGGGTCCCCTCAGTACCACCAGGAGTAATTCCTGCATGCAGAGCTGGAAGTAGCTTTCCCTGCCCATCACCAAATGTGACTCAAAAAGTTTTTAAAAAAGGGGCTAGAGCAATAGCACAGTGGGTAGGGCATTTGCCTTGCACGCAGCCGACCCGGGTTCAATTCCCAGCATCCCATAGTGTCCCCTGAGCACCGCCAGGGGTAATTCCTGAGTGCAGAGCCAGGAGTAACCCCTGTGCATCGCTGGGTGTGACCCAAAAAGCAAAAAATAAATAAATAAATAAAAAGAGGCGGTTGTGGGGATGGGGCTAGAGCGATGGCACAGTGGGGAGGGCACTTGCTTCACCTGGATTTGATCCCCAGAACCTACTCTGATTCCCCAAGCACCACCAGCAGTGATCTCTGAGCACAGAGCCAGGAGTTACCCCTGAGCACTGCCGGGTGTGCCCTCACCCCCCCAAAAAAAAAAAGAGAGCAAGAGGAGTTTGGAGCAGCTCACAGGTTCTTCCCGCAGGTGCTGGCAAGAGCCAGGACACCAGGCGTGGGCACAGAACCCATCTCTGTGCTCTGTGGGCTGTGTGATCTGGGCCAGGCGCGCTCTCTGGGGCCCAGGAAGAGGGGGGCGGTGGCAATTCCTCCTCGCTGTGGGGACCATGTGGGATGAGACAGACACAGTAGGCGGCACCCAGGGGGTCTGGGGAGCCCCAGAGGGTCAACAGAAAAAAATGTCATCTAACTTGGTGTTCACTTGTCTTTTTTTTCTGGGGGAGGGTCACATCCGGTGGCACTCAAGGTTGACTCTCGGCTCTGCACTCAGGAGTTACTCCAGGTGGACTTGGAGGACCCTAGGGGGTACCTGAGATTGAACCCGGGTCGGCTGTGTGCAAAGCAAGAGTCCTCCCCGCTGTACTGTCGCTCCGACCCCATCCGGTGGAACAGTTTGGACCAGCTCCCCAGCCCTGGCTGGGCGCTGTCAGGGTCTGTCCTTAATGGAGCGATTATCAGGCTGGAGAGGTAACACAGAGGCTTGCATGTGTCCAAAACTGTTGGATCCTTGGCAGGCCTCGGAGCAGCCCTCAGAGCACAGAGCTGGAAGTATGCCTCTGAGAACCTCCAGGGGTGCCCAACCCCCCCCCCAAAGAACTAGAGCTAGAGCTACTCTTTATATATATTTTTTTTGGAAGGGAAGAGATCCATACCCAGTGGTGCTGAGAGCTAACTCTTGGCTCTGCACTCAGGGATCGCTTCTAGCAGGTTCTAGGGAACCATAGGTCAGCCCCATGCAAGGCAAGCACCCTCCCACTGTACAGTCACTCCAGCCCCACGCAATTCTTAAATGTGCCCCAGTCTTATTTATTTATTTATTTATTTATTTTTGCTTTTTGCGTCACACCTGGCAATGCACAGGGGTTACTCCTGGCTCTGCACTCAGGAATCGCCCCCTAGCGGTGCTCAGAGGACCCTATGGGATGCTGGGAATCGAACCCGGGTCGACTGCGTGCAAAGCAAACGCCCTACCCGCTGTGCTATTGCTCCAGCCCCCATGTGCCCCAGTCTTCATGGTTAATCAAGGAGAAAGGAAGAGGGGCAGATGAGAAACCATTAGCCCCAACAGATCAATTACCTGGAGTGTGTGAGTCAGAGAATGTTCTAGAAAAAATAAAAAAAAGGAAGCCCTTTGGGAACATGGCACAGGGAGGTTGAGCTGGCTATGAGTGGGTGTCAGAATGGACCTCGCTCGAGGAGAGAATATTTGAGCAGAGCTGTAGAGGAGGTGAGGGTGGAGCCTTGCAGACATCTGGGACAGAGCTTGACCCAGCAGGGGGACAACCAGAATGACCCCCCCCAGGACAGCTGCACCCCGTGTCAGTCAGGGACAGGAGGTGTAGGGAAAGGAGCAGAGAGCCTGGATCTCCCCTGGAGACGGGAGCAGGCCGGGACCCCCACAGCGAGGGGGACTGTGCCCCAGATCAGGGTGACATTCGCCTGGTAGTGGTAGTGTGTGCCATCAGGAAGGACAGAGGTGTGTGGATCACCCCAGTGGTGCTCTGGGGACCAGGGGGTGCTGGGCAGGTAGTTAAACCGCTGCCCAATGCCTCCAGCCTCCAATTTTGGCTTTTGTGTGTGCGTGTCTGTTTTTGTGTCACACCTGGCGATGCTCAGGGCTAACTCCTGGCTCTGCACTGAGGAATCACTCATGGCGGTGCTTGGGGGACCCTATGGGATGCCGGGGATCGAACCTGGTTCTGCCGCTTGCAAGACTAAATAC
Organism: Sorex araneus; assembly: GCF_027595985.1. NCBI lineage: Eukaryota > Metazoa > Chordata > Mammalia > Eulipotyphla > Soricidae > Sorex > Sorex araneus. Next base: position 248,395,093 of record NC_073303.1, read on the forward strand.
CCTCCCCGCTGGGCTATCGCTCCAGCCCCTCCAGCCTCCCATTGTGTAGCTGTCTGCGCCACAGTCAGCAGTGCTGGAGGCCTGCTCCCAGCTCTGCTCAGCGGTCACTGCTGCTGATGCTCAGGGAACCATGGGGGTGCCAGGGATCAAACTAAGGTTGGCTACATGCCCCCCCCACGAAGCGCCCCTAGAGCATCTTCACACCATTTGCCCCAAAAAGGTTCCTTGATGGCACTGACTGCAACTGTGAGGAAATGGGGAATGAGGCATCTGGCAGCCCTGAGGCTGTGATGTGTTTGTGGTGGTGGGGGCCGAAGCACCCGACATCCGTGGCCGTGGCGCCAAGGACCTCCAGGAGGCTCAGTGCCCTGGGGATTGTCGCCTCCTTGCAGGAGATCATGCACGCCCTGAAGATGACGTGGCACGTGCATTGCTTCACCTGCGCGGCCTGCAAGACCCCCATTCGCAACCAACCCTTCTACATGGAGGAAGGGTCGCCCTACTGCGAGCGAGGTAGGGACAGGTGGAGGCTGGCGGGGGCCACGGGAGGAGCAGGAGGGAAGGGCTGGCCGGGAGCCAGCTCGCCCTTCCCCTCCGCCTCGACCTCCCCCCGATCCCACCCCCTCCAGACTACGAGAAGATGTTTGGCACCAAATGCCGAGGCTGTGACTTCAAGATTGACGCCGGGGACCGCTTCCTCGAGGCGCTGGGCTTTAGCTGGCATGACACCTGTTTCGTGTGCGCGGTGAGTGTTGTCTCCTCCCCGTCCCCCAGAGCCCTTTATTCTTCACCGGCCTCCCCTTCCGCTTCCAGCCGCGCGACCCCCCCCCCCTGCAGTGCCATGTGACTGGTCTTGGCTGTCCCCAGATATGTCAGATCAACTTGGAAGGAAAGACCTTCTACTCCAAGAAGGACAAGCCCCTTTGCAAGAGCCACGCCTTCTCCCATGTGTGAGCCCCGCCCATGCATTGATTGAGCCCCGCCCACCGGCTCCTGCCCTGCCCATAAGTGCCTGCCCTACCCACCACAAGGCCCCGCCCAGCCCCACTAGCCCCTGTGGAGCAGTGGCTGGAAGGGGCTAGCATAGGTCACCTCAGCCCCGACTCCTGGCCCGAGCCTGGGGTTCCCTGGACCCTGCCTCACCCCCCCCCCCCCCGTCATCTGCCCTCACTTGCCCCACCTATACCATCGCACACCGGCCCTTGTTCACTTCCAGTGCCACAATAAAGATGTATTAGCCACGTGTCCTATATTGCGTCTCCCTGACCCCCCCAGCCCCATCCCACGTGTCGGGAATGCGGAGTTTGAGATGCACAACAGAGTGGAAGTTTAAGTTGAACTTCTCCAGGGGTCGGAGAAATGGTACAGCAGTAAGGTTCATGCCTGGCACGGCGCCTCACCCAGTTCCATCCCCAGCATCCCGTAAGGTCCCCTGCCAGGACTAATCCCTGAGCACAGAACCAGGAGTCCTACAAGCATCACCGGGTGTTGAGATGAAAGAAAGAACAAGCTTGGGGCTGGAACTCCAGTACCACAGTCGACCCAGGTTCGATCTCCAGCACCCAGTATGGTGCCTGAGTGCAAAAACCAGGAGTAAGCCCTGAGCACAGCCAGGTGTGGCCCAGAAACAAAAAGTGGGGAGAGAAGGCGGCCCAGGTAGGTGCCACATAGGAGTATGAGCTTTGCTTGCAAGAGCCCCAGGTTCCATCCCTGCACTGAAGGATTCCCTGAGTACCTTGGGTGGTGTACCCCCGCCCCAAGCAGAAAATAAGAGGAGGAGAGAGGAGGGGAGCAGAAAAAGCGGGGAGAGGGCTAGAAAGATAGCACAGTGAGTAGGGCACTTGCCTTGCATGCACCTGACCCGGGTTTGATTCCCGACATCCCATATGGTCTCCCAAGCCCTGAGTGACCCCTGAGTGCAGAGCTATGAGTAACCCCTGAGCACTGCAGGATGTGGCCCCTCCTAAAAAAAAAAAAATGAGGGGAGGGGCTGGAGCAATAGCACAGCGGGTATGGCATTTGCCTTGCACACAGCCAACCCCGGTTCAATTCCCAGCATCCCATAGGGTCCCCTGAGTATCACTAGGGGTAATTCCTGAGTACAGAACCAGGAGTAACCCCTGTGCTCGCCAGGTGTGGCCCAAAAAGCAAAAAAGAAAAAAAAAGGGGAGACAGCGTCTCAGTTGCCCAGGGGACTGGGAACCGCTCAGTGTCTTCAAACACCTGCCAGGCCTAAGGTCATGAGTTCAGTCTCCAAGGCTAAGTAAGGTCCTTACACATGCCAAATTAGATCCTGCCCGAACTGCTATTTGAGCTTGGCAGTCTTGCTGTCTGGCATCCCTGGGGCTGAAAGCTATTTCCGGCCTCTCTGCAGCCAGGTGTGTGCAAGCATCACGTTAAAAAAAAGGGTGTGGCCGCTGGCGAGCACCACCCGTGCCAGGAAGGCGATTTCTGGTCAGTAGCCCTGAGGTCTCTGCAGCGCCACCCAGCGAGCACAGCTAGGAAGTGCAACCCTGGAGTTAAGAGTGCGAGGGATAAAGCCCCTTTGCCCAGTGTGCTAGGTAGGATACCAGTTCGATTCCCACCACTACATGGTCCTCTGGCTGATGCTGTTCTGGGGGTCTAGGAGCACCTTGAATGACTCCCCCGGCCCAACTGAGAAGAGTTAGGCCAGATAGAACAGCAGGCGACGTGGGGCTGGAGAGATAGGACCGCCGGGAGGGTGGCTTGCACGCAGCCAACCCAGATTTGATCTCTGGCATCCCATAGGGTTCCCCCAAGCCCGCCAGAAGTGGTCCCTGAGTGCAGAGGCAAGAGTATGCCTTGAGGGGGCTGGAGTGATAGCACCAGCAAAGAGGGTAGGACGTTTGCCTTGCATGCGGCCAACCCGGGTTCGATTCCCAGCATCCCATATGGTCCCCTGAACACTGCCAGGAGTGGTTCCAGAGTGCAGAGCCAGGAGTAACCCCTGTGCATCGCCAGGTGTGACCCGAAAAGCAAAAAAAAAAAAAAAAAAAAAAAGGAGTATACCCTGAGAATTGCCAGGTGTGGTCTGAGAGAGAGAGAGAGAGAGAGAGAGAGAGAGGGAGGGAGAGAGAGGGAGGGAGGGAGAGAGGGAAATGGGACTGGAGACATAGTATAGCAAATAAGGTGCTTACCTTGCAGGCAGCTGACCCAGGTTCAATCTCCTCATCCCGGTGGGTCCCCCGAGCTACCATGAATGATCCCTGAGAGCAGAGCCATAAGAAAGCCCTAAGCACTGCCAGGTATGGCCCACAGAAGTGTGACCTATAGTTGGCCGACCCAGGTTCGATCCCTGGCACCCCATACAGTCCTCTGCGTATCAGCAGGCGTATCAGCAGGAGTGATCCCCGAGCGTAGAACCAGGAGTCAGCCCGGAGCACTGCTGGAAGTGGCAAAACAAAACAGAAACAAGGGGCTGGAGCAACAGCACAGCAGGTAGGGCGTTTGCCTTGCACGCGGCTGACCCAGGTTCGATTCCCAGCACCCCATATGGTCCCCTGAGAACCGCCAGGGGTAATTCCTGAGTGCAGAGCCAGGAGTAACCCCTGTGCATCGCCGGGTGTGACCCAAAAAGAAAAAAAAAAGAAAACAGAAACAACCCAGGGAAAGGCGGAGGGAAGGATCTCTGGGTGCTCCCTCTGAGGACCTGGAGCAGGCGCACCAGACTTCCTGTTTGTGTTTGTTTATTTGTTTGTTTGTTGCAGGGAGGGGCCGTACCTGGCAGTGTTCAGGGTTGCCTCCCGACTCTGCACTCCTCAGGGATACCGTAATGCAGTGCCAGGGATCAAACCTCCTGGCTCAGCAGTCTACACGGTGAGCTCTTGACCCACACACCCACAGTCTCTGTCTGGCCCTCCTGCTATTTTTCGGACCCTGCCAGAGCCCCGAAGCCCCCTTAACCGTTGAATGAATGAATGGATGAATGAATGAATGAATGAGGTTCGGGGGAGACATTCAGGCATGTGGGCAGCCAGTGACAATCCCAATGCACTTCTCCCCTCCCAGGCAATTCGCCGTTGAGCTGGGGGCAGGCTGGGGCCACTGATCATAGCTGGTTGTAATTGATGCCCCGGGAACGCTTGTGGGCGGGACGCGTGGGGAAACGGGGGGTGGGGGGGTAATTCAGACTTCAGTCACCCTGGAAGAAGGCAGCCGGCGTGAGCCTCTGCTTTCAATCTGGATGATCTTTCAACCCCACAAAGGAAAGTCCCCTCTCACTGTTTTCTTGAACCACCAAGCCCTCTGCGGCCATTCCCGGTTTCCATGGAGACAAGCCCAGCCGCATAGGGTGGGAGGTGGTCAGTACTTTGCAGAGCCGCAGACACTTCCGCCTGCTGGCCCAGTGCAACCAGAGATTCAGGCTTTTCTTTCTTTTTTTTTTTTTTCTTTCAGTCTGGGGACCTCACCCAGCACTGTTCTGGGTTTATTCCTAGCTCTGCACTCAGGGAGCACTCCTGGTGGTGCTCAGGGGACCCTCTGAGATGCCGGGAATTGAACCCAGGTCAGCCCTATGACTCTTTTTTTTTTTTAAATTTTTGGGTCACACCTGGCGATGCACATGGTTTACTCCTGGCTCTGCATTCAGGAGTTACTCCTGGTGGTGCTCAGGGGACCCTATGGGAAGCTGGGAATTGAACCCGGGTCGGCCGTGTGCAAGGCAAACGCCCTACCCGCTGTGCTATCGCTCCAGCCCCAGCCCTGTGACTCTTACTCGAGATACTGCAGGCAAAGCGCCTTGCCCACTGGATTAGATTATCCCTCCCACCCAGAGATTCAGACTTTTATATCAAATCTGGGTTTCACTGGTTGGATTTGGGCACAGGGGGAGAGGGGCAGAAGACACCCACCTGACTGGGACTCAGGGCTTCTTCCTGACTCTGTACTCGGGGATCATTCCTGGTGGGCTCAGGGCGGAAGGGTGGACCCTGTGGGGTGCCAGGGATCTAACCTAGATTGGCCGAATGCAAGGTAAGCAGCGTGCCAGTGGGGCTAGCTCGGGCTCATTGCTGAGAGAGCAGGGTTGGGGGGTGAGGGGGACACCTCCCTCAGATGCTGGAGTACCAGGCCGTGCCTGGGCTCAAAGCCAGATCTCTTCCAGGCAGACCATGTAACCAGCCTGCATCTCCACAGCCCCCAGATCCAATTGTTCAGACTTTTGCAGTGGGGGGTGGGGAAGAAGGCTTTACTCAGGGTTTACTCCTGGGTCTTTTTGTTTGTTTGTTTTTGCTTTTGGGGTCATACCCAGTGATGCACAGGGGTTACTTCTGGCTCATGCACTCAAGAATTACTCCTGGCGGTGCTCGGGGGACCATATGGGATGCTGGGAATCAAACCCGGGTGGGCCGCGTGCAAGGCAAACACCCTACCTGCTGTGCTATCGCTCCAGCCCCCTCTTTTTTTAAAAAAAGAAAGAAAGAAAGTTCCCTTGGTGTGGGGCCCACACCTGACAATGCTCAGGTTTAGTCCCAGCTCTGCACTCAGGGATCATTCCGGGCAGGCTTGGAAGACCCTATAGGATGCCGGGATCGAACCCAGTTCGACCGTGTGCAAGGCAAACGCCCTCCCCATTGTCCTGTCTCCCTGGCTCTGACTCTTTTTTGTTTTGATTTTGTTCACAAAACCATCATGATCAATACATGTGCCAATTCCATCCAAGGGGAGGATGATCAGCCGATGGGGGGAGGGGGAGGAGAGAGAGGGAGAGAGAGAGCACCGAGAGCTCACAGGACTGGGCAGAGAGAAGGGGAGGGGCCGCCAGGGACGGAGGGCCAGAGTGTTTCCAGAAGTTGCCAAAAAGTGTCAAGGCCAGATAAGGCCGAGGAGTCCCGCTGGGCTTTTGCAACGAGGTGGCCCTTGCCAGATCAGTTTAGCGAAGAGCTGGGGCCGGCTGCCAAGGTTATCGGAACCCAGGGCGAGGGTGGAGAGGAAGTGGATGGAGGGGGTGTAGACAGCTCTTTGAAGAGGCTTGGCCGCAGCTTCCCCAAGACGAGATGAGGACGCTGGAAGGATTCGCTGACAGTCACAGAGAGCAGAGTACGTGTGTCGAGATACGTTAAGGGGACCCAGAGAGCCAACTCCGTGTGCCAGAGTGCAGGTAGTGTTGGGGCCAGGTCAGGCCTGCAGGTTTTGCGTTTTCGTTGTTTTGGCTTGGTTCAGTTTAGGGGCCATACCCAGCGGTGCTCGGGGCTCACTCCTGGCCCTGTCCTAAGGGATCGCTCCGGGTGGGACTTGGGGGACCATGTGGGGGGCTGAGAATTGAATCCAGGTTGGCCACATACAAAGCAAGCTCCTTATTACCCTCCTTATGATGTCTCCAGCTCCTGTTTTTCTTTAAAAAAAAAAAATATATATATATATATATATATATATATATATATAAATAAGTGTCCTTAATTTTGGGGACACACCTGACAATGCTCAGGGCTTACTCCTGGCTTGCACTCAGGGATCACTCCTGGGAGGCTTGGAGGACCCTATGGCATGCCGGGGATTGAACCTGGGTCAGCTGCATGCAGGGCAGGCACCCTTCCCCCCCTCCACGCACTATGGCTTCAGCCCTCCAGCCCCAGTTTTTTAATTTTTTTTTTTTTTTTGGATTTTAGACCATATCTGGCTGTGTTTAGTGCTTCAGTCTCTCTGCTCAGGGATCACCCTTTATTTTTCTTTTCTTTTTTTCTTTTATTTTTTTACTTTTTTTTTTGGAGGGGGGGCGGTGTCACTCCTAGCCATGTTCAGGAATTACTCCTGGCTCTGCACACAGGAATTTACTCCTGGCGGTGCTTGGGAGACCCTATGGGATGCCGGGGATTGAACCCGGGTCGACCGTGTGCAAGGCAGATGCCCTCCCCACTGGACCCTCACTCTGGCCCCTCAGGGATCATGCTTGGCTGGGCTCGAGGGACCCTTTGGGTAGTAGGGATCAAACCCGGACAGTCTGCAGGCAAGGTCAGCGCCTTCCCCGCTGTACTCTCTCTGGCCGCGGGCTCTGGGATGCACACTTTATCTCTAGAAGCTCAAGGTTTGATCCCTGGCATGGCCCCCATCTCCCCCCGTCCCCCCTCTCCCACCACCGGGCATTGCCAGGAGCGGCCCCTGAGGATTAAGGGGGGAATTGGAGGACAGTCCAGTGAAGAGGGCACTTACCTTGCAGGTTCGATCCCCGGCATCCCACAGGGTCCCCTCGCACCCTGCCAGGAGTCCAGAGTGCAGAGCCAGGAGTCAGCCCTGAGCATCACCGGATATGACCCCTGCCCCCCCACCCCCATAAAAAGGAGAATGTTCTTTCCCTCTCTCTCTCGCTCAGCACTTGCTCAGACGTTGCCAAGATGAGGGTGTGCCCACGCCCGGATGCCAGGCAGTCGGGGCCCTGGGGGTGGTCCTGGAGCCAGGCAGGGGAGACCATTAGCACCCTGGGAGGGAGCTGAGCCCGGGCAGGGCCTGAGTGGGCTTCACAGTGGCACAGGCTGGAGAGGACATTTTCCGGCACGGAGCGAGGCTGGAGCTCTTTGGCGGAGCCGAGAGAGAGGCGGTGAGGGGGTTTCTGCGAGTACAGAAGCAGGAACTTGGGCTTCTGGTCCTGCTGCGTGTTCCCACAGGCACGCTGGTCCTACAGGATCCGGGGGACCCCTCCTGCGGACCCTGAAGGTCCTGGCACGAGGGCCGTGGCCCAGGGCGGGCTGGGGTGCTAGGACGCCAACTTCAGTGACCCGAATCCAAATGCAAGTCAGAGGAGGCTGGGAAGCTTCCTTCCGGCAGGGATAGAGTTGGAGGGAGTCCAGGCTGGAGAAGGGGGGTAAGGAGGAACTTGCGGGGTGCTCACGGAGGACTCAGGAGGCAGGGGCAGCCCAGGGAGATGGTGCAGAGATGAAATCACCCTGCATGTTGGAGAAAGCCCCGTGGCCAGCCTGGAGGAGGCGCCCCAGAGGTCAGAGCAGCTGATGGTGGGAATGCCTGCGGAGGGGCTTGAGGGGTAGGAGAGCGGGGAACATGCTTGCCTCACATGTGGCCAGCTGACTCAGATTTGATCTCCAGCACCACATAGGGGCCCCTGAGCACAGAACCTGGAATAAGCCCTGAAAATAGCAAGTGTGACCCCCCCAAACAAAAACAAAAAGACCAGTGCTGGGGCTCAGAGGGAGAGCACAGGGCTTATGGCGCTGACTCTGGAGTGACCCCTGCCCTCTCCCAAGCACTGTGGGGGTAGACATGTAAGAGTGGCTTTCCTTTTTCGGGGGCGGGGGATGCTTACTCCAGAGCACTCAGGAATTACTCGTGGCGGGGCCCAGCCTGCCATATGGGATGCCGGGCATTGAACCCAGGTTGGCCGCACACAAGGCAAATGCCCTCCTTGCTGGTCTATTTCGCTGCCCCCCAAAGACTGACTTTTATCTGGGGCATTGGGGAATGTGAAGGAACTTTTGTTGTTATTGTTTTGGGGCCGGACTGGAGCAATGGCGCAGCCAGTAGGGTGTTTGCCTTGCACGCGGCCGACCCGGGTTCGATTCCTCCACCCCTCTCAGAAAGCCCGGCAAGCTACCGAGAGTATCCCGCCCCATGGCAGAGCCTGGCAAGCTACCCGTGGTGTATTCGATATGCCAAAAACAGTAACAACAAGTCTCACAATGGAGACGTGACTGGTGCCCGCTTGAGCAAATCGATGAGCAATGGGATGACAGTGACAGTGACAGTTTTGGGGCCACAGATGGCAAAATGTTCAGGGTTTGCTGCTGGCTCTGCACTCAGAAATCACTCCTGGTGGCGCTCCAGGGACCATATGGGATGCCGGGGATCAAACCCGGGTTGGCCTCGTGCAAGGCAAGTGCCCTCCCCGCTGGGCTAGCTCTCTTTCTTCAGGAGGAATGATTTTAGGCAGGGTAGTCAGTTCCCAGGGATGTTATGCATACTCCCTCCCCACCCCCCAGCCACACACACACACACACACACACACACACACACACACACACACAGAGCTTTCCAAGGTCTGGCTTTATTCTCAAGCAGCTTTCCCCTGTCTCAGCAGAGAAGGGAGAGTTCTGGGCCACTTCCGGCCAGCTCGGAGTCCCTAGGGAACCCTTCCTAATGGTTTCAGCAAAAGTCCCAGGGCTGGGGCAGGAGAGATGCTAGCACAGCGGTTTAGGCGCTGGCCTTGCACATGGCAGATCCAGATTCAACTCCCTGACACCCCAGATGGTCCCCCCCTCCCCGAGCACCTCCAGGAATAATTCCTGAGAGTGCAGAGCCTGGAGGGGTCCCTGAGCATCGCCTGGTGTGTCGCAAACACCCTCCCCCACAAAAAAGTCCCAGGACGGACCCTCATTGGACGACACATGTGTCCATCAGCCATCGACCTGAGTCCCACAGACTGGATGGGGATCACATGGAAATCAGGTCTGACCCTGGGGGGCCCGGCACCCCTCGTCATACCTCCCCTTGTGTGGGGGCTTCCCTGGCACCTCCCCTCAACTCCTAATAACTCCTGACCCAGCCCAGCCTCCAGATGAGGAAACGGGGTGCCGGTGAGGAACTTGGTTTGGGGGGAGGAGGGCTTGGGGAATGCCAGAGGAGTACAGAACCGGGTCCCCAGGCTGAACTTGCCTCCTACCAGCTGTCTCTGTGTCTGGGTTTTCCCATCTGGGAAAAGTCCTGCCAGCTGAGCCAAGGCACTGAGGTCACACCTGGCAGGATCCAGCCGAGGCCACCAACAGTGCCAGGCAGGGTGATGTGATATTGGGGGGGGGGGTCAAACCCAGGGCTCTTGTTTGTGGCATGCTCCAGTTCTTGGAGCCATCTCCCCCCCCACCTCATGTTTTCTTGCGGGGTGCTGGGGATGAAACCCAGGGGCTCACACATGCAGGCAAGGGCTTGACCACGAATCTAGACAGATCTCTGCCTTATGCATGGGTCACTCTGGACACATTTGAGATGTCCTTTCAAACATGCTCTGCTGAAGGGCCGGAGCGATAGTACACCGAGGAGGGCTACTTGCCTTGCACGCAGCCAACCCGGGTCCTGTCCTTGGTCTCCCGTCTGGCCCTCCCCTAGCCTTCCAGGAGTGATCCCGAGCAAAGAGCCAGGAGTCAGCCCTGAGCACCTGCAGGTATGGCCCCAAAACAAATAAAATCCCTCTGTTGGGCAGGAGAGAGAATCCTGGGGGAAAGGCACTTGTCTATTTTTTTCTTTCATTTGGGGGGTCATACCCGGCGATGCTCAGGGGTTTCTCCTGGCTCTGTACTCAGGAATTACTCCTGGCAGTGCTCAGGGGACCCTATGGGATGTGGGGGATCAAACCCGGGTTGGCCGCGTGCAAGGCAAACGCCCTCCCTGCTGTGCTATTGCTCCAGCCCCGGCACTGGTCTTCTGTGCAGCTGAACCCCCAGCCCCAGTTGGATCCCCTGCACTGCCGAGGGTCTCTGGAACCCCCCAACCCTGGCCCAGGAGCAATCCCTGAGCACCGAACCAGGAGGACGCCCTGAGCACAGCCAGGTCTGCACCGCCTAGAAAAAGATAAAAGCCTCTGCCAGGTTCGGTGAGGTAGCTGGGTACCTCTGAGATACCGTCAGCACGCCCTCATCAGGTTCAGAATTGCAGATTAAATGACAGCGAAGCAACAGTGTAAGGTCACACGGTTATCAAGGTGTGTGGGCGGCCGCAATCCGCTTGGCAGGAGCTGATCTCCCGGCGGCAGAGAACTGGCCCCGTGCCAGGACCCCCCACCCCCAGAAGCACTGCCGGCGCCGGCGCCGCCACGGTGATGAGGGGGCACTTGGGCAGGTGTGCACTGGGAAGGAAGGAGGATGAGCTGGGAGGGGGGGAGCGTGGAAGTCCCAGCTGACGTCGTGTTGTTGCTCCCCTCCCAGAGAGCCTGGGAAGTGTGGGGGGAGCACAGCTCAGGAACGGGGGTGGTGTGGGACTTGGGGGGTGGGGTGGGGAAGGAGGAGGAGGAGGAGGAGGAAGGTGAGGCTCCAGGTTCCGGGAGGGAGTTCTCACTCCAGGTGACACTGTGGCACCGTATGCCCGACACACACTTCAGAGACAGGCTGGAGGGGCTGTGCCTTGGTCCCCCCCAAGCACTGCCAGGAGGAGTAATTCCTGAGTAGGCAGAGCCTGGAGGAACCCTCAAGCATGCTGGGTGTGGCCCCCAAACGGAAATTTTAAAAAGCAAAGAGAAAAACAAAACAAAACAAAACAAAAAAGCAAAGAGAAAAGGGGTAGGTGGGTCGTACGGTGGGTAGGGCATTTTGCATTTTGCACATGGCCGACCTGGGTTTGGTCCCCAGCACCCCTATCATCCCCTGAGCATGGCCAGGGGTAAATCCTGAGTGCAGAGCCAGGAGTAACCCCTGAGCGTCACCTCACCGGGTGTGACCTGAAAAGCCAAAAAAAGAAAGAGAGAGAGGGGGGAGAAAGAGAAAGGGAGAGAGAAAGAGAGAACAAAAGGAAAGAAGGAAGGGTGGGAGGGGGGAAGACAGCTCAGGCCAGAGCTCAAGTAAAACTTGAGGGAAACAACCTGGGTCCCCATCCCTCACACCAGAGGACCCCTTCAGTCACACCCAGCATCTCTCTGGGTGTGGCTCTGAACAATGACCATCAAGAGAAAAAGGAAGGAGAATCAGAGAGGAAAAGCATTTTGGCCAAGGTCACACAGCAAGAGATGTCTCTTCCGCCCAAGAAACTCAGAGCTGTGGACCCGTCTCTCAGCGTGATTGTGGTGGTGGTGGGGGGCTCATAATTTGGGGTGGAGAGAGACCCACGGGTCAACAACTTGACAGGTGATCCCCAGAGGCAGGAAGGCCTCCAGCACCCACTTGCACCCCTGCAGAGCTGGGTGGGGGGCGCAGGTTTTAGGGGCTACAGGTTTGCAGAGGAGAAGAGCGAACCGGACTTGGCTAGGACCCTTGAACTTGGCCATGTCATCGGGTGACCTCAGCCAGGGCAAAACCAGGGACAATGAAAGAGGCCCGAGACAAACAGCGGGATCTATAAATTTGCAGCCGGATCTATAAACTGGAAGACAAAGAGAATGGGGAGGTCCCAGATCCAGGAGCCCTGAAGAAGCGGAGGGGGAGGCAGTGCCAGGGCACATAAGCAGGGAACGCCCCCCCCCCCCGGCCACCCCTCCCCCCATGAAAACAGAGAAAACGGAGAGCATGGGTAGCTAGGGACATGATACTATCTTGGGAAGTTTTCTGGGGGAAAAAAAAAAGAGTCCCAAACTGTTCTAAAATGGAAAGTGTATTTTAAAATAGAGATGGTAAGGAGTGGGCGTGGCTGAGGGGGGCATGTGTCGTGGTAAGGCGAATGCTTCTGGGGGCCAGAGAGAGAGCACAGCAGGTAGGAGCTTGTCTTGAACCCTGCCCACCTGGGTCCGAGATCCTCCAAGTTGGCAATGATCAACTGAGCACAAAGTCATAAGTAAACCCCTCCCCCAAGCATCTTCGGGTGTGGCCCCAAAACTGAAAGGAAAAAGAAAACAGCAAGGGAAGGCTTCTTGTTGGAAGTGAACGCTAAGCCAGGATGAAGGGGGGAAGAGTCCCTTCCAGGAACCCCCTCAATACTTTTGGTGTCCTGGTGCCAGGAAGCCCCCTCCCCCAGCTTCCTGCAAGCCCAGCCTGGGTCTGGCTGTAAGTGAGGGCATTGGCGTAACCGGGTAGGGGGCACCTAGAACCCCCCCGCCCCCACCCCAGGTATGGGCTGGAGCGATCATCGGGGACAGCGGGTTGGGCGTTTGACTTGCATCCAGCCAACCCGGGTTCGATCCTTGGCATCCCATAGGGTACCAGAGCACCACCAGGAATAATTCCAGAGTGTAGAGCCAGGAGTAACCCCTGGGCATCCTGGATGTGACCCAAAGAGCCTAAATAAATAAATAAATAAATAAGAAATTCCCCAGTCAGGGATCTGTGAAAACTTTTGGGCTTACTACACCTGGTTCTGTGACGGGGATCCCTGGGCAGCCCCCCTCATGCAACCAAGGAAGGAGCTTTAGCCCTTTGAGCGAGACCCCTGGGCCTTCTGGATGCTTTTCAAGGGGTTTACCCACTTCCAGCTGGGGAATGCTCTCTCTCCTCTCCTGCTGGTGCAAGGAGTGCCCCACTTCTCTTTCCAGATTTTAGCTGATCTTTCGAAGGGGTTCTGTCACTTCCCCTGAGAGGATGGCGGGATGCTGGGTGTTTTTCAGGGTCTATCCCGCTCAGGAAGCTGCCCTGGTTACTGAGTCCTACTTCCCTTAAGGAAACTTCTTTCTGCCCCAGCTGGGGGCGGAGGAGCTGGGGAGAAGGGGGGAAGGGCCTTCCCCACTTGTGCTAAGAGCCTTGAGGAAATAAAGGTGTCAGAAGTTTGGGGTTAGATGCTGCTTTGGGGCTATTTGGGGCTCCTCTGGGAGGTGGGGGTCTAGAAATGGGTTTCTCGCGGGTGGGGACGGAGGCTAGGTAGAAAGGAAAGAACTGGGCGAGGCAGATGCAGGGGGAACGCTGTTGGGGTCTGGTCTGGGCGCTGGGAAGAGGGGCGCGGGCATGGGACAGTGGGGTATGGTGGGGGCCAGGCGGCAGGAACAGGGTGTAGCGAGGAGTGGGGTGTGGCGCGGGAGTGGCCGGGGGCGCACGTGGCAAGCTCCAAGACGGGACCGGGAAAGAACGGGGCGCAGGGCTGGGGAAGCAATTAGGGGCGGTGGTGGAGAGGCACGGGGCTGGGGCGGCAGCAGACGGATCGAACCCCAAAAAGCACGCCCGGGAGAATTCCCGGGAGGGAGCGGGCAGGACGGGGCTGGAAAGAGTCTGGGGATGCAGGATCCGAAAGTAGGGGGCGGGGAGCGGAGGACCGGGCAGCTGAGTTGGCAGCGGGACCGTCCGGCCGTGTGGACGCGCTCCCGGGAGCCAAAGGGAGGGGTAGTGGGAAACGGGAGTCGGGGGTGGCGCACGGAGGCGCCCCGGGGCGCGGCGCGCCGGGTGGGAGGCGCGGGGCGTGGGGGCGCCCCGGGGCAGGCCGGGAAGCGGGTGTGGGGGGGCGGGCCTCCCCCGGGGCCGGGCCAGGGCGGCGCTAGGACCGAGCGAGCCGGGAGGGAGGGAGCCGGGCGGAGCCAGCGCCCCCCGCCCCCCGCGGCCTGCTCCCCTCCCCCGGCCGCTCGCTCGCTCGCTGCGCTGCAGAGGCTCCGAGGCGGCGGCGGCGGCGGCGGCGGCGTCTCCCGGCTGCACCCCCTCGCGCCCGGCCGCTCCGTCCGTGCGTCCGTCGGTCCGTCCGCGCGCGCGTCTGTTTCCCCCCCCTCCCCTCCGCCCCCCGCCTCGGCATGGCCGGCGTGAGCTTCAGCGGCCACCGGCTGGAGCTGCTGGCGGCGTACGAGGAGGTGATCCGGGAGGAGAGCGCGGCCGACTGGTGAGCCCCCCGCCCCCCGGCCCCCGCCCCCCACCCCACTGCCGGCCCCTTTGTCCCCGCGCCGCCGCCGCTCCTTTGTCTCCCGCGCGCCCCGCCGCCGGTCGGAGCTGGGGGGGACCCCCCGAAATGGTGCAGCGGCCCGGGAGGGGCTGCCTTTGTGCGCGCCGGGGGAGGGGCCGCGCCGAGCCTGGCGGGGCGCTGCTGCGGGTGGGGGGGCATCCCCCCTCATTCTCCGCCGAGCGCCCCTGGGCGGCCCCGGGCGAGCGCACCGGCCCGACCGACGCGGGGGGCCAGGGGGGCGGCCCCGGGTGCCCGGGGGAAACCCAACCCCCCCGATGGGTTGGTGCTCGGGCCCCCCCTACCCCTCACCCGCGAGCCCCGGGGACAGGTGTGCACGGGGCGGCCAAGGGCACCTTCGCCACCTCCGAACTGGGCGAGGACCGGGCGGGGACGGGGCGGGGACCCAGCGAGCGGGGCCGGCCGGGCCGCGGCACAAAGGAAAAATCGGGCGGGGGAGGTGCGGGGCCGGCGGGGGGCCCGGGCGCCCCGCCCACCGGGGGGGCCAGGCTCGCCCACTTGGGTGTGATGGAAAAGGGGTTGGTGACCACATGGCCACCGCCGAGTGACTGGGGGGGTGGGGTGGGGTGGGGTGCCACCCTTCCCCCCCCACCTCCCGCACCTCCCCACCCCCTGGTGGCGGCGGCGGAGCCAGGGAGGAACCGCCTCATCCTGACCCAAAGGTGATCTGGAGGCTGCCTGGGCTGGGGCGCACACACGTGAGACGGAGGGAGCCCCTAAACAGGGACGGAGGGGCGCGTGGATTCCCCAGGGGCGCTCTTGCCCCTGGTTGTGGAGTTGGCGCATGTGCGGGCCGCGGGCCTCTCCCCCTTCCCAGCTGTTGCCTCTCCCTGCACGGAGAGGGGCCGCCACCTGGCCCGGAGCTGTGTCTGGGGGTGGGGAGGGCTCCCCAGAAAAAGCAGGGGCTCCACATACTGCCCGGTGCAGGAATCAGCCCTCACCCCCAAACTCTGTTCCAGGACCAGGTGCCGATTCCCTTCTGTTGTCACCCCCCCAAACATCAACGTCCCCACCCCCCCACCCCCCCCACACAAACACACACAAACACACAGGTCAGGCAGGAAAATTCAGAGCTGGCCTCTCCGGACTAACCTCCCCCATCAGACTGGGAAGAAGCAGAATTGGGGGCCAGAGGAAGGGACGGGCTGGCCAGCACCCCCATGCCTGGCTTACTGCAGCACTGGCCGCTGTCCAGGCCTGGAGGGATGGCCGCGGGAGACAGCCTCTCTCGTGTCCTGCAGGAGGAGGTCCAGCCCCGACCCAGCCCTGCCCCTGGGAGGCTGAGATCATGGGCGGGTTTCAGGGCAAGGGGCCCGGGCCCGGGCCTGGCTGGGGTGGAGGGACTCAGCCCTCCTCAAATCATCACCTCCCCTCCCGGCCCTGGTGTCACCAGCACCCCTTGCCACCCCACACCCCTGCCTCAGGCCACCCCGCACCCTCTGGACTGTCCAGGATCGGAGCTTCGTGCTCCCTTACCTCCCAGAGGACCCGCTTCCTGCTCGGCAGAGCCCCCACCGGCCCCCATATCTCACCCATGTGGCCAAAGCAACTTATTCATCGCTGGTTTGCGTCACCGCCCATCTGGGTTGTGTGTGGGGGACAGACAGACGCACCCTGCATGCTGTCCCAGACTTGCTCGCTCGAGCAAGGGCCCAGAGAGCATTTCGTACAAGGGGTGTAGTAATGACACCCCCCACCCCGCCCCTCTGCTTTCTGCCAGGGGAATGAATGCAGGTTATGAAGGGCCGCTTCCCCCCCCGCCCCCCCCCCACCCGCCTCAACTCCCTTGATGCCTCGCATCAAACCGAAGGGAACAGTGGGGTGGGGGTGGGGTGGGGAGGGGTCTCACCAGACTGCAAAAAACCACACTCGGAGACCAGAGGACAGCCTCGTGGGTAAATTGCTCTCTGGGCAAAAAGGGGGCTTGGGGGGAAGGCAGCAGAAGGCGCACTCATGGCTGGGTGGACAAACCACTTCCCTGGCCCTGGGGAGCAGAGACACCCCGCCCACGCCCCCCTCCAAGTCAGATCCCAGAGCATGGTTAGCAAGGTCCACTTCCGGCCCGGGGACCATGTGGTGCCAGGATGGTATCTGGGGCTCCCGCATATGAAGCCTGTGCGTTCCAACCCTCCACCCCGCTGAGAATGCGTCCCCAGGGGGCCCGCTATTCCCCAGTGCCCCCTCCCATCCTCAGCGTCCTTCCCCGCCCCCCTCCCCACTCCTGCCTCCCCGCAGGTCTGATGCTTTCGGAGTTGGTGAGGGTATCACGGCTGCCCCAGGCCACAGACAGTGTGGCATGTGCTAATCACTGAGTCAGACTCCTCGCCTTCCTCAGGCTGCTGCTGATCTTTCTAGGGTTTGGAACTGGTTAGACACCGGAGACTTCCGGGGTGTGTGTGGAGGGGGGGGAGCAGCCGGACGCCTTGTGCTGGTTGAGTGACATCTGGGGTTCTTCAGAGACTTCTTCAAGTGCCCTGGGTGGGTGGGTCAGGCTCGGTGGGGAAGTGGTGGTGGGGGGAAACGCTTGTGTGGGTGTTGGGCTAAGGGGCGCAGGGGTGGAGCCCAGGTCTCCTGCGAGCGCGTGCTTTAGGGCTGGGCCACCTCTCTTGCTTGGGTGTCCCTACATTTGGCCTTTATTTATTTATTTTTGGGGGGTGATGGGAGCAGCACTTGTAGAAGGCCCCAGCCCCGTGCCCAGGGAGTTTTGGGGCTCAGTGGGGATCAGAGCACCTCTCCATCCATGGTTGGAAGGGCAGGTAGGTTGGGGGTGGGGGGAACTCGATGGGGGCCCCCAGGAGGAGGGTCTTGAACCTCAATTATGGTTTCCCCTAGAGTGGGTGGGAACCAGGATTGCCCCCCCCTCCCTCCAACTTCACATTCTCCTCCGATGCTGGAGGCAGCAGCTCCTGCTTCTCGAAGGTTCTTTGTTCCCAGTGAGTGCAGTGGACAGGTGGTGGGACAGCTGTGTGAGGAAGCAGCTGCCAGGGCTGGGGTGTCCCCCCCCCCCCGTTTGCAGCTCATTACCCCACCTGTGCCCCTTTGGGAGGGGTTGATCCCAAGAGGTGGGGGTGGGGGTGGCTGAAGGGATCCGTTTGCACCCCACCCACCCCCAGCCCAGTGACTGCTGACCTCTGGGGTGGGATGGACCCTTTCCTTCTCGCCTCCCTCCTCTCCTCTATTTCGTCTTGATCCCTCCCCTCATTTCTCTCCTGCCAGCTCTTGGCTGAACCCTCCGGAGCGCCCCTCTGCCGCCACGGCTACCTGGGTACCCCGTTTATCCTCCGCGGCTTGCTTTTCCTCAGCCCGCACCCCAGTCCTCCCATCATCGGGGGTCCAGGGGCTCCCGGCTCCTTTCTCTTGGAAATGGTTGCGGCATCTCAGCTGCCTGGGGCAGAAAAAGCCAGGCTGGAGGAGGAGGAGGAGGAGGAGGAGGAAGGAGGGAGGGAGGAGGGAGGCGCTAGGTCAACGGCTTCCTGGCACCGGCCGCCTAGAACTGCAGAGCTAGGGGAGCTGTGAGGAGCGGGGGTGGGGTCGGGGAGGAAGCCAGGGGGGCGCGACCACCCTGCAGCCCGAGTGACCAGATGACCTCATCTCCATTTCCCAGAGGCGGAGCTGGCGGAGGGGGGGATGGGGGGGTGGGAGCAGAGCTCTGGCGGGTCCCCAGAGTCCTTTGTGTACTGGAGAATGCGGTGGGGGGCGGGGACGTGGTGTTGGTGGGGACACACACGCGCGCGCGCGCGCGCACACACACACACACACACACACACAGTCGTGTGCCAATTGCCGGGTTGCCGTGGTTACCGGGGGATGCCCAGAGCGGAGCGAGCACCGGGTTGTCGCTCCGCCCCGCTGGCGCCCTCGGGGCGGGGGGAGGGGCGGCGCATGCCCCAGGTAGGAGCCTGGCGCCGGCCAATGGGGCGAGGCGGAGCGCGGTCGCCAGGGAACGGTAACCAAGGAGCCCGCACGCATGCACACCCTCACTTGTTGGGTTGTAGACTGCCAGGACCCCGGGGTGCAGAGGATGCGATCTAGGGGAGGGGGGCAGATGCACCGCGAGCCAAGCCATGGGCTTCCCACTGCAGGCTCCCCACCTGATTCTGGCCTCCCTTCTCCCCCAGTTCCCAGGGGACCCCCGCTTCTACTGCCCCGGTGCTGGACACCCCCACTTCCCTAGCTCTGTCGTGACCAACCCGGAGCGCCCCAGAACCGCAACCCCCTCTTTTCCCACCCTCTATCCCTCCTCCTCCTCCTCCTCCTCCTCCCACTCCTCCCCCTCCTCCCCCTCCTCCCCCTCCTCCTCCTCTGAGCCGTCCCCACCCCAAATTGGCGGGTGCTGAGCTGGCCCTCCCTCTCCCCAGGGCTCTCTACACTTATGAGGATGGTTCGGATGACCTCAAGCTGGCCGCGTCAGGAGGTAAGAATTCCAGCCATTCCTCCTGCGCCTTCCTCCCTTCCCCTCCGCCCCCTCCTCCATTGTTCGCTCCCCGCCCGCCTGGCTTCCGGCCACCGCCTGCCGCCTGCAGCCCGCGGACCCACATTTGTCTGTCGGGTGTCATTCCGCCATGCTGCTGGTCATCTCTGTCATCCCCAGGATGGGGGACAAGGGAACCTGGTTGCCTTCCATGAAGACGGTTGTGCAGAGTGTCTTAGCCCGGTGGTGACAGAGGCAGGCTGGAAGTGGCTGGGCAGGGAGCCGCCCCGTGCTCCTCTCTCTCTCTCTCTCTCTCTCTCTCTCTCTCTCTCTCTCTCTCTCTCTCTCTCTCTCTCCTTTCCTTCCTTTTCTTCCTTTCCTCCCTTTCTTCCTCTTCTTTTCCCCTTCTTCCTTTCCTTTTACTTTCCCTTTTCTTTCGCTCCCTCCCTCCTTCTGTCTCTCCCTTCCTTCCTTCCTCTTCCTCCCTCCCTTCCTTCCTCACACCCAGCAGTGCTCGGGGCTTGACTCCTGGTGGGCTAAGCGGGGCTCTATCGGCCAGAAATCCAACCTGGGTGGGCCACGTGCAAGGCAACCTTTCTGCCTCTTCAGCCCCACCCTCCTGATTTCTTCAGTGCCCGGGCCCAGGGGTTACTAGCATGAGGATGTGGGGAGATCAGACACGTCCTCCGTCCGATTTGGGGGACCAAATCGAGACACGCCCTCACACCCCCATGCTGAAGCAAAGGGAGTTTTTTTTCCCCAGCAGCTGGTTAGGTTTGGGGCCACATCCAGCTGTGTTCAGGGCTTACTTCCGGCTCTGCACTCAGGGATCACTCCTGGCAGTGCTCAGACCCTATGGGGTGCTGGGGATCGAACCTGGCTCCAGTTTGTGCAAGGCAAACACCCTCTCCGCTGTCCTATGGCTCTGGCCCCTCCTGCTGCTTTTGACATCTGCCTAGAACCATGGGACCTTTCGGGCCCTCGACTCCGAAGACTCTTGCTGGTGGCAGCAGAACGGGGCTCCAGCCTCTTTGTAAGGGGGGTTTAGACATTGCGGTGGCCTCACGCCCTTCGGATTCCCACAGATGGGGGCTTGCAGGAGCTCTCGGGTCACTTTGAGAACCAGAAAGTGATGTACGGCTTCTGTAGCGTCAAGGACTTCCCGGCGGCTCTGCCCAAATATGTGCTCATCAACTGGGTATGTGCTGTGGGCTGGGGAGGGGCCGTTCGGGTCCAGGACCGGGTCCCCTCTGGAGAGAGCCTATTGTCATGAGTGTGTGTTTTCCCCGCGACTCCTCTGATCTTTTTTTTCTCATCTCTTCTTCACTGGATGCGTTGCAGGTCGGGGAAGATGTGCCTGATGCCCGCAAATGCCAGTGTGCCAGCCATGTGGCTAAAGTGGCAGAGTTCTTCCAGGTGCGATAGGGACTGGGCTCATGGGGCGAGGCATGGACTCCTGGGCTTCAAGGGCTGGATTTGGGTTCCAGGTGGAGCTGGGAGGAGCCTGGGATTTGAGGGCGGAGCTTTGATTGAAGGTGTGTGAGGCCAGTGCTGGGGCAGAAACTGGGGTGCGGGGCGGAGCTTGGACTGAAGGGGTGGGACCAGAGCTCCTAGGGCGGAACTTAGACTGTAGGGGCGTGGCCATGTTTCCTGAGGGCGGCGTTTGTGCGGCAGGGGCGGGGCCAGAGTTCCTGAGGGTGGTTTGGCCTGTAGGGTGCGTGGTCAGTGTGGCAGGGGCGGGGTCAGAGCTCCTGAGGGCGGGGTTTAGGCTGTAGGGGGCGTGGTCTGGGCTGCAAGGGCGGGGCCACACTGCCTGAACTTGCTGCCTTCTTGCTGGAGGGCGTGGACGTGATCGTGAATGCCAGCAGCGTGGAAGACATAGATGCGGGCGCCATCGGGCAGCGGCTCTCCAACGGGCTGGCGCGGCTCTCCAGCCCTGTGCTCCACCGGCTGAGGCTGCGCGAGGATGAGAACGCAGAGCCAGTGGTTAGTGGGCACGGACCCCAGGCTCCCTGCTTGCATCCTCCGGGGACCTCCCCAGGGGCGTGGGCAGAGCAGCAGCCCCATGTGCTCATCCCCCCCGGCCCTTTGCTCCTTTAGGGAACCACCTATCAGAAGACTGATGCGGCAGTGGAAATGAAACGGATTAACCGCGAGCAGTTCTGGGAGCAGGCCAAGGTCTGGTCCAGCCAATTGCACCCCGCTGAGTTGCCCCCTGCCCCGGCCCCGCCTACATCTTTGGGGTCCCAGTCCATGTGCAGCCCTTTGGGAGGGGGCACCCCTGAACTCCCAGGATCTATACCTTCCCAGGCTTCTAGGGTTGTGGATGGGTTGGAAAGGTGATGGGGGTGGGTGCGGAGGCCGGCGGGCACCACGACCCCTACACTGCCTTGGCTCTGGGGGTTGCAGAAGGAGGAAGAGCTGCGGAAGGAGGAGGAGAGGAAGAAGGCCCTGGACGAGAGGCTCAGGTTTGAGCAGGAGCGGATGGAGCAGGAACGGCAGGAGCAGGAAGAGCGGGAGCGACGCTACCGGGAGAGGGAACAGCAGATAGAGGAGCACAGGTGAGCCCCGCCCTGCTTCCCTCTAGGCTGGGGTGTGTGGGGGGGCGGGTCCTGGGGGTCGCCCCTTCCTGAAGGGGTACATGCCCGAGTCTCATTCCAGGAGGAAACAGCAGACTTTGGAAGCTGAGGAGGCCAAGCGGCGGCTGAAGGAACAATCTATCTTTGTAAGTTCCCTGCTGGACTCCCTGATCCTGCTTAGGGAAGGGTGTGTGTGTGTGTGTGTGTGTGTGTGTGTGTGTGTGTGTGTGTGTGTGTGTGTGTGTGTGTGTGTGTGTGTGTGTGTGTGTGTGTGTGTGTGTGTGTGTGTGTGTGTGTTGTGGTGATGCCCCGGTGTGGTTGGCTCTTACGGGTAGAGGGGCTAGGGGACAGTCCTGTGTGTCCTGTGGGTAGGGGGTGTCTGAGTAAGGCATGCCACAAGCCCCCATCCTGGCTTCATTGGACATTTCCTGGGTGGAACTAGACTCATAGAGTAAAATCCACATGAATTCTCCCCCCACCACAATCCCTTGCGCCTCCCCAATGTATCTTGAGGGATTCTAGTGGATTGGACACGTTGCCATATTTAAGGGGCTCCAGGCTTGATCCCTAAAGTCAGGGGTGTTGTCTGAGCCCCTAAACATGAGCTCCCAGGGCTAGTGGTTTGACCCATTGAAACCCTCAGCACCTGAATAGGAAGGACAGTAGAGTGGCAACCTGGGTTCCATCCCGGCACCCCATATGGTCCCCAAGCCCCGTCAGGAGTGATTCCTAAGCTCAGAACCGGGAGTTAAGCCCTGAGCACTACCAGATGTGGCCCCCCCCCAAAAAAAAGCAAAGAAACTTAGTGGCTGGACTGGAGAGATGCCTCAGCGGCCTAAACACAGGCTTTGAAGAAGACCTGGCTTCCATTTCCGGCACCCCAGGACCGGGAGTGCCCCCTGAGCCAGAGATCGTGTCCATTTCTTATTGTTTGATTTCGTTGGCTTTTTTCCTTATTAGGGCCACACTCAGTGGTGTTCAGGGGTTACCCTGGTAGTGTGCAGGGAACTGGGGGCCCATAGGATGCAAGCCAAGCACTTTACACCCACCCCCTATACTGTCTTGCTGACCCCCATTTTTTTTTGGGGGGTCTTTGGGCCACACTGGGCAATGCTCATTCTGCACTCAGGAATGACCCCTGAGTGCAGAGTGACCCTCAGGGAAGCACATGGGATGCCAGGGATCGAACTCGGGTCAGCCACGTGCAAGGCAAGCAAGCATCTTCTGTATGATCGGTTCGGCACCCTCTCCACTCCCCCTTCTCCCTTTCTTTTTATTTTTCGATTTTTTGGTTCACACCTCGTGATGCTCCAGGGTTACTCCTGGCCCTGCACTCAGGAATTATTCATGGCAGTGATCAGGGGACCCAATAGGATGCCAGGGATTGAACTCGGCTTGGCCACATGCAAGGGAAACGCCCCACCCGTTGTACCATTGCTCCGGCCCCGCCCTCCCATTTCTTTCTCAGCATCCTCACCAATGTTCAGGGGATTTAGGGGAAATGCCTGGTGGTGTTTTGCTAACCCAGCAAGTGGCTCAGTGCTTTTGGCCCCAACAACCCTGTCTTGGTGCTGTTTGGCCCGATTGCTGAGGCTACCGGGGCCATACCATACCTTATTGTGCCCGGGGGGTGCATGCAGTGCCCAGTGCTAACATATCCCAGGCATGCACTCCTGCCCCAAGCTATCCCCTGGGCCCTGCTTGCTTGTCTGCACGGGACATCTCGAGGGAGCTCTAGGGCGCCCCCTACAGGAAGTTTGGGATGAAGACAGGCCCGAAGCCCTGTGGTAATTGATATGGAGGGGTAGTTGGGGTCCATTTCCAGCTCCCATGGCGCCTGATGCTGAGGAAGTGATTTTGCATTGATAAATTCCATTCTCAGAAGTAAAACGGGCTGGGACCAGAGCAATAGTACAGCAGGTAGGGAGTTTGCCTTGCATGCAGTATACCAGGGTCCGATCCCCAGCATCCCACAGGGTCCCCCAGCACCACCAGAAATAATTTCTCAGTGCAGAGAGAGGGGTAACCCTGAGCATCGCCGGATGTGACCCCATAAAAGCTAAAAAAAAAAAAGAAACGGAGGCCAGAGCAATACTGCTGTGGGGAGAGCGTTTGCCTTTCATGCAACCGACCGGGATTCTAGCCCTGGCATCCCATTTGTTCCCCCAAGCAGATATTAAGTGCAGAGCTGGGAGTAACCCATGAGCATTGCCGGATGTAGGCCAAAAGAAGAAAAAAAACAAAACAAAAATAAACCTTTGCGTAACTTCTTTGTGGGGGTGTTGGTTCTGACCCACATTCTGGTGATGCTCAGAAGCTGGTCCTGGCTCTGCTCAGGAGGGACCCCTGGCAGTGGTTGGGGGGTCATATATGGTGCTGGGAATCAAACTGGGGTTCGTGGGATGCAAGGTAAGCTTCTTTCCCCCAGCCCCTAAATCTATAGTCCTTGATTTTGTTTTGGGAGGCCACAGCCGGCTGCTCAGAAGATACTCCCAGCAGTGCTCAGGGTCTATGAAATCTACCTTTATGGGCCAGAGACAGCTCGGTAGCCCTTGAGCACTGCCAGGTATAACCCAAAAGCCAAAAAATCAGTTCACTGAAGACTGCTGGGGAAATGGCTCAAAATACTAGAGCACACATCTGCATGCAGGAACCCCAACTCTGATCCTGAGCATTGCATGGTCCCCAAACACCATTAGTAGGGCCTGGAGCGATAGTACCATGGGGAGGGCGCTTGAAATTGCCTGTGGCTAACTCGGGTTCAGTCCCCAGCATCTCATATGATCTCCTGAGCATCACCAGGAATAACCCTTGAGCATTGCTGGGCGTGACCCAAAAATGCAAAACCAAAGCAAAAACAGCATTCTTTTATTTTTGGGTCAGAGCACATTCCAGCAGAGCTCTGGGTTTGTTCTTGACTATGATCTCAGTGATCACTCCAGGCGGGGCTCAGGGGACCCAGGGGACCGTATGGATTCTTGGGATCTAACTTGGTTAAACGGCATGCAAGGCAAATGCCTTTCCCACTTGTATTTGCAGTTGTTTCAGCTCCAGTCTGTATTAACGATAATTGATAACCGCGTTGCATAAACCCACAGGGTTAATTTTTACTTATTTATTTATTTTGCTTTTTGGGACACACCCGGCGATGCACATGGGTTACTCCTGGCTCTGCGCTCAGGAATTACTCCTGGCGGTGCTCAGGGGACCCTATGGGATGCTGGGAATCGAACCCGGGTTGGCCGCATGCATGGCAAACGCCCTACCCGCTGTGCTATTGCTCCAGCCCCCCACAGGGTTCTTTTATGACCAGAAGTCTGTACCTTTATTTCATTACCCCCTGCTACCTCCCAGCCTCTGATGGCCACCCACCTTCATCTCGATGTTCTTCGCAGTTCTGATTTTTTTTTTTTTGTTTCCCGGCTCTGCTCAGGAGCGCCCCCTGGTGGAGTATGAGGGCCCATATACAGTGTAGGGTTTTGAACAAGGTTGGTTGACTTTGAGCAAGGCGGGTACCTCAGTTTTGGGGTTGCACCCAGTGGTGCTCAGAACTTACTCCTAGCTCAAGGGTTACACTTGGCGAGCTCAGAAAAGGGTGCAAGGGATCGAGCCTGGGTTGACTGTGCAAAGCAAGCACGCTACCCACTGTCCTTTTTTTTTTTTTTAACTTTTTGGGTCACACCCAGCGATGCCCAGGGGTTATTCCTGGCTATGCACTCAGGAATCACTCTTGGCAGTGCTCAGAGGACCATATGGGATGCCGGAGATCGAACCCGGGCCGGCCGCGTGCAAGGCAAACGCCCTCCCCGCTGTGCTATCGCTCCGG
Source organism: Sorex araneus (assembly GCF_027595985.1). Lineage (NCBI taxonomy): Eukaryota > Metazoa > Chordata > Mammalia > Eulipotyphla > Soricidae > Sorex > Sorex araneus. The sequence continues at coordinate 248,420,378 of NC_073303.1, forward strand.
CCCTGTACTCTCTCTCTAGCCTGAAGGTCATGCCTGATGTCTGATTCATTTCACATAGCCTTGTGATGTTTTGTTTTCGTTTTGGGCCCCACCCAGTAATGCTCAGGGATCACCCCAGGCAGTGCTGGGGGGACCATATGGGATGCTGGGGATTGAACCCGGGTTGGCTGCGTGCAAGGCCAACCCTACCCGCTGTACTATTGCTCCAGCCCCTTCTGGAGTCTTCTGCCTTCTGCGTCCCAGGTACTGAGGGAATATGGTGGCAAACAGATTTTTTTTTTAAGGGGCAAACCAGAGCACTTGGTTAAGCAGGTAGAAGCCCCAGAACTCCATTGCGCCCCCATGTTCCATACCCTGCAGCACAGCCCCACTGGGTGAGGTCCCCCAAAAATGAGTAGGAAACTTGCCTTACGTATGGCTGACCCGGTTACAATCCCTGACGCCCCATATGGTCCCTCAGGCCCACCAGAAATCAGAACAAGGAGTAACCCCTGAGCATCACCAGGGGTGGCCCGAAACCCCAAAACAAACCCCAAGTAAAGCCAGCAAAGGCAAAGCCAGGAGGGGAAGGAGCAGAAGTACCACCTCCAACTCCTTTCCTGCCCAAGGGAAACGTGGGGTCCAGAGAGACGCAGCTTTTGGGGGGGATGCCCAGGACACTCTCCTTTGCCTTCCAGGGGGACCAGCGGGATGAAGAGGAAGAAACCCAGCTGAAGAAGTCAGAATCCGAGGTCGAGGTGCGAGCTGGGGCATGGGAGGAATGGGATAGGGGTGACAGATGTCGGGGGTCACGTGGTGCAGCCCCCACCCCCGCCACCTGCCGCGGGTGGAGCCCAGCTGTGACCCTTGGCCCGGTGTCCCCCAGGAGGCAGCGGCCATCATCGCCCAGCGACCCGACAACCCGCGGGAGTTCTTCAAGCAGCAAGAACGAGTGGCCTCAGCTTCCGCCGGCAGCTGTGATGCGCCCTCGCCTTTCAACCACCGGCCAGGTAGTCTTCGTGCCCCTTGACCCCCGGCCCCCAGCCCCTCTGCGCCCCACCCCACCCCCTCCCGACCCCACTTCTCAGGTGTGGGCGCAGCCCCTCGTGGAACTGGCCCCTCGGAGCCCGCAAGGCCAGTCTGCGTGTTTCCGCCCGCCACCTGCAGGGGGCAGCACTGAGCCGTTGCCGCGTTGGGCTGACCAGCAGGGGGCGTGAGAGGCCAGCTGAGGAGCTGGGGCTTGCCCCCCCCAGCCCGGATTCTGGGCTGCAGTGAACTCTTGCCTGCGGAGTTTGCGGGAGGGTGCATGTGGGTGCTGAGTACCTCCCCTCCTCCCAGGCTGCCTTGCGGATTGGGATTCTCTCTGTAGCTTCTGCGTCCTCCTGCCCCCAAGTGCCCTTCTGCTTCCCCTCTGCTGGGGTGTGTGTGTGTGTGTGTGTGTGTGTGTGTGTGTGTGTGTGTGTGTGTGTGTGTGTGTGTGTGTGTGTGTGTGTGTGTGTGTGTGTGTGTGTGTGTGTGTGTGTGTGTGTGTGTGTGTGTCCTTGCCGTGTGTCCAGGCAGGGTGCTGGGCAGTGGGGCCCCGGCTGGCTACGTGCGGTGGGCAACTGGCTGTCTTGTCCGTGGCTGGCGTGGCACGAGTCGTTTTCAGTGGCTTGAGGCTGTGGCCGGCGGGGCTGTGTGCGCGCTCTTGGCTGAAGGCTGCTTTGGACACCCAGGGCCAGCCCTGGGCACGGGGCGAGGCCTTGGGGTGGGGGGTAACTGACCCTCTCTTGTCCTCTGTCTCTCTCTTTCTCTCTCTGTCTGTCTCTCTCGGCAGGTCGTCCGTACTGCCCTTTCATTAAGGCATCGGGCAGTGCGCCTTCCTCCTCCTCCTCTTCCTCCTCCTCCCCTCCACGGATTCCCTTTCCCTATATCACCTGCCACCGCACCCCAAACCTCTCTTCCTCCCTCCCATGTATGTAGCCCCAGGCCTCGGTGGCGGGGTGGGGGTAAGGAGGGCCCCGCTTCCCAGCAGCCCCCGACTTGCCCTCACTCTGGGGTTTGCCCCCCTTGCGCCCCCAAAGCATCAGGCCTGGCCTGCCCCTCTTCCCTGGCCCGGCGGGGGCGCTGGCTTCCCCCCCCCTCACTAAGGACCTGCCTTCTAGGGTCTCAAGCTGTGATCTTGGTCCCTGGGTGCCGGGGAAGCTCCCAGCCCCCAAGCCAGACTTCTCGTTGCTGGCCAGGACCCCAAGGTGGACCGTCCTGGTCCCTCCCGCCGGCTCCTGGTCCTGCCCTGATGCCTCTGGGGTTTGTTTCCAGGCAGCCATCTGGACAGTCACCGCAGGATGACGCCCACCCCCGTCCCCGCCCGCAGCCCCACGCACTCCAGCACGGCCTCCACTCCCATTTCCGAGCAGATCGAGCGGGCCCTGGACGAGGTCATCTCCTCGCAGCCGCCGCCACCTCTGTCCTTACCGTCCCCACCTGCCCAGGGTGAGCCAGGGGCCTGGGGACTACCCCCGGGCCCATAGCGACTGCTCCATACCCCCAGTCCGAACTGCCATGGGTGAACCTACGGTGGAGCCTTGGGGTCCAACTAGATCGACATCTCGGGTGGCTGAAGGGCTGGCGAGAGGGACTGGAGCAATTGCACACGGTTGACTGGGTTTGATCCCCAGCATCCCATAGAATCCCCCAATCCTGCCAGGAGGGATCTCTGAGTGCAGAGCCAGGAGTAAGGCCTGAGCACCATCAGGTGTGGCCCAAAAAGCAAAAAAAAAAAAAAAAAAAAAAAAAAAAGCAAAAAAGAGTTGGAGCATGCAGGGATCCCGAGATCTCACACATGGGACATCACTACCTAAATTGCCCCCAAACTGCCTTCTCAGTGCCAGAGAGAGAGAGTAGTGGGTCAGGCGCTGGCATTGAATATGGCACACGTGGGTTCCTGATGCTACATTGGGTCCCCTTGCACTCGGCCAACCCAGGTTCGATCCCCGGCATCCCGTAGGGGGTCCCCAAGCACCTCCAGGAGTAATTCCTGAGTGCGGAGCAAGGAGGGTCCCCTTGCACGCGGCCGACCCAGAAGGTCCCCTTGCACGCGGCCAACCCGGGTTTGATCCCCAGCATCCTGTAGGGTCCCCCAAGCACTGCCAGGAATAATTCTGAGTGCAGAGTGAGGAGGAGTAACCCTTGAGCGTTGCTGGGTGTGACCCAAAAAGAAAAAGAAAAAAAGAGAGAACGATTCCTGAGCGCAGAGGCAGAAGTGAGCCCTGAGCACTGCCAGGTGTGGCCCCAAAACCAAACAGGGTCATCTTCAATCAATGCAAGTGCATTAATATATCTCACGGACCCCAAAGCCTGCTTCTCCACGGGCTGGAGCGATTGTACAGCAGCTAGAGGGCTTGCTTTGCACACGGCCATGATCCCGAGCTTCCTACAGGGATCCCCACCAGGAGTGCTCCGTGAGCATCTCCAAGGTATGGCCCAAAAGGCAGAAAACTGAAACCTTCGGGTTAGAGAAGTGGCTCAGCAAGTCGAGCACTTGCTTTGCACACTGCTGGCTGACCTAGGTTTGATCTCCAGCATCCCAGGGGATCCCCAGAGCCCTGCCAGGAGTGACCCCTGTGCTCAGAGCCAGGAGGAAGCCCCGCGCATTACCGGGTGTTACCCAGAAACAACCACAAAAATCCTGAGCCCCAGTTTCTCCAGAGTGAGGAAATTCTGGGGTAAGCAGAAAACTCACAGGAGTGGGGAACTGATGCCCGCCCCGCCCCCGCCTTTCTGTGCTGTGACAGAAATCCAGGAGTCCAGCCCTGGCTTGGCTACTGAAGAGGCCACCGAGAAACTGGCCGAAGCAACACCTCAGGCTTGGGCCGGCCCCACAGAGGAGCCCCCCCAGGCCCCAGGCAGCTCTGGTGAGGACTTGATGTTCGTGGCGCTTCCCGAACCAGCCGCCGTCCTGGGCGCCCCTCAGGAGCTGGCCTTGACCGACAGCCTGGCTGACGACGCCGACACTGCCATTGCCGACCCTGGTGTTGCCAACCCCACCGCCAGCCTCGTCGACCTATGGTCCAGCAATGGCGCCGGGGCCTCTGAACCCCAGGCTGAGCCGAGGGCCCCCACCCCGCCCTCGGGGGCTGAGGTCGCCCTGGCCGAAGTGCCCCTGCTGGATGAAGTGGCTCCTGAGCCACTGGGGCCGGCAGGCGATGGCTGTGCCAACCTTCTCAATTTCGATGAGCTGCCGGAGCCACCAGCCACCTTCTGTGACCCTGAAGAAGACGTCGAAGGGGACCCCCTGGCCGCTCCTCAGGTCCCGACTCTGCCCTCAGCTCTAGAGGACCTAGAACAGGACCCGGAACTGGAGGCCGAACCCCACCTGCTTACCAATGGCGAGACCCCCCAAAAGGAGGGGACCCAGGTCCGGCAGGAGTAAACCCGGTGGGAAGGGGAGGAGTCAGGGCTGGTGCAGGCACCCCACCTTTTCACTATGACCCACATTATAGCGGGGGCGAGCTTTCCATTCCCCCTCCCTGGGCCAGCGCCGCCTTTGTTCCCCAGGCGCGCATCTGCGTCTCCCTGGCAACCACTGATGGAATAAGCTAGTTGCCAGGGCAACGGGCTCCCGGGTCTGGTTGGTCCAGCCGTGGCGCTGGGTGGGGCCAGGTGACCTGGAGCTTTCTTCCCCGCAGGCCAGTGAAGGCTACTTCAGCCAATCACAGGAGGAGGAGTTTGCCCAATCGGAAGAGCTGTGTGCGAAGGCTCCGCCCCCTGTGTTCTACACCAAGCCTCCAGGTAACGCTGGGAAACCGGAGCTGGGTGTTCCAGATAATTGAGTGGGTGTGGGTGTGGGGGGAGGGGGGAAGAAGGGGGGTGTTCAGGACAGAGGTGTTGGGTGCCAGTGTGGGCTGGCAGTCCCTCTGCTTGTGCCCACACAGCCTCCAGGAGTTTGGAGGGACTTATTTTTGGTTTTTTAGTTTTGATTTTTTTTTTTCTTTTTTGGATAATTGAATCACCATGAGCTAATGCTGAGTTCTTCCTGGATCTCTCCCCTGCCCACACCCTAGAAATTGACATCACGTGCTGGGATGCAGACCCGGTACCCGAAGAGGAGGAGGGCTTCGAGAGAGGTGATTAGTGGCGGCGCCCACCCTCCGGCTGCCCTCGCCGAGGTCGCCCACCCGCGCCTGCCTCCTGGCCACACGGCCCGGACGCGTCTGCGCCAGCAGCTGCCCTGCCTGGCCCCCCAACTCCGGATTCCGGCCCTGGCCGGGGACTTGGCCGCTTCCTGACCCACAGGGCCCCCACTTTTACAGCTTTTCTCTCCTCTTTTTTTTAAAACTTGATAGACTTGTACAGTTGACCGGTTTTCCTCCCGTTGGTAGTTGAGACGCTGTTGCAAAAATGCCGCCCTCACCCCTCCCCGCCCCTCGCCCCCTGTTCCTCCCCCCCCGCCCCCCGCCCGGTCCGGAATGTAGCTTAGTGATTTTCCTGTGCGCTCAGCGGGCTGGGGTGGGGGGACTTCCCCCGGCTTGGGGCCTGTCGTGGGTGTGGGGAGAGCTCTGGTGGGAAAAAAAATGTCCCCCCCTCCCCCTCTTTCCTAGTTTTATGTTTCTTGGAAAAATATCACTTTGTATTCTCTGTCCAGGGCTTCAGATATTTTGCACGAATTTTAAAACATGGCAATAAATGGCTGGTGGGCCCTGACTCCCTGGGACCCCGTCCCCCGCCCCGCGCCCTCCTTCCCCAACTCTTGATCGTCCTCCCCGCCTGGACCAGAGGAATTATCAGGCCCTGCCGGGGGGGCCCCATGGCGTTCCAGCTCCCCTCCTGCTGGGCAGGTCCCAGGCTGGAGGCCCTATGCTTGCGCTTCAGGTCAGGGCGCGGGGTGGGACCCGGGGGCTTGCGCGACCCCTTTCCAATTCCTCCCTCTTTGCTTGGGTTCCTTTTTCACGTTCAGTACCTGTTTTTTGGAAAGCACAAAATTTATGTAACGGGTCGTGCTCATGTCTGTTAATAAAGAAATCCAGATCCCTCCGGGCCTCAGGGGCTGAGCTGGGTGGGGGTGGGTCGCCCACCCTCATTCCCGTTTCCAACTTCCCACCCCCGGGGCAGAAGTGGGTGGGGTGGTTGCCCTCAGCGATAGATCAGGGATCTGGAAGGTGGAATCTGAGGCTTGGGTAGGGTATGGTGCTGGGTTTGGTGGTGGTGGTGGTGGTGGTGAGGGGGCTGTCTAGGGTTTGAAGCCTCTGGAACGCGCTTCATTTGGCATTTGGCACTTGGCACTGGGGGTGCGAGCGGGTCCGACCGTCCTCCCAGGCCCTTGAGCGCAAGCCCCCTCCGCTTGTACCAAACCAGATCACACACCTTTATTATCCTCAAAATGTAACAAACAGGGTAAGAAATCCATCCCTCCCTCCCCACCCCCACCCCCACCAGCGCCCCTCCGCGCAGTCCAAGGGAAGCATATTTTTTTATTTTTTAAAAAAAGCCCCGCAATCAGGCCAAAAGTCCGCGGGTCGGGCCCCCGACGCGGGCGCCCCTCTAAACGGCTGTAGTCCTTCCGAACAAGGGCATGGAGACGGGCAGGCGCCAAGCTCCGTGCTCCAGCGGCTCGCGGCTGCTGAGCTCCGAGTCGGTCCAGCTGGGGAAGACGCGGCGGCCGCGCTCCGCCTGCTGCAGGCAGAGCGCGGGGCAGGGCGCGGGCGCGGGCCGCGGCGCGCTGGGCAGATGCAGCGCCGACGAGTAGCCCCGGTCGAGGAAGAGCGGCTTGTAGCTGGGCGGCGGCTGCTCCTGCTTCTCGGCGCTGTCGCGGCGGCTCAGGAAGGGCGTGACGATCTTGCGGTAGAGGCCGCGCGTGTCCGTGAGCACCTCGCTGTAAGGCGGCGGCGGCTCGGCCATCAGCACCGCTTCTTCGTAGCACGGTGGCTTGGTCAGGTCCGATTCGGCTGCGGGGCGCGCGCGCGCGGGTTGGGGGGTGAGGGAAGCGGCGTTAAGTGGGCAGCGGGGGTGGGGCGCAAGGGCGGTGCGAAATCGCGATCACTGGCCCGCTCCCACCCTCTTCCCCCGCCCACGCCCCCGGGGGTGACCGGGGGTGGGCCCCGGCGGGAGATCGGGGTATACTCACTTTGGCGCGGGTAGCTCCAGGGCCGCGGCGGCACGGAGAGGTGCGGCGGCGGCGGGTGCGGCAGCGCGTGGTGGTGGGCGTGCGGGTGCGCGTGCGGCGGCGCGGGCCCGTGGTGCAGCAGCGGGTGCACGTGCACGTGCGGATGCCCGTGCGCCGCCGACGCCTCCAGCCGGCCGCGGTGCGGCTGCGGCGGCGGCGGCGGCGCCAGGCCCGGGGGGCTCCCGGCCAGGCTGCCCTCGAGCTCCAGCGGCTCCAGCTCGAGGGCGCGCAGGTTCTGCTCCCGCAGCCGCTCCTCCTGGCGCCGCTTGAGGCGGCGGCGCAGGAAGCTGCAGAAGCAGCACAGGAGGACGATGAGCCCCCAGATGAGCCAGAAGCCCGCGAAGCACGTGAGGAACGTGTAGGTGCCCTGGGACATCACCATGGCGGCGGCGGCGGCGGCGCGGGCGGCGGCTTCACTGGACGCTGGGCTCCTCCACGTGGCCCCGGGCCCGCGCCACGCTCGCACGGGGACCCGCGGCCGGGGGCGGCCCGCGGCGGGGCTCGGGCGGTGCGCGCGCCGGCGGGGAGCAGCAGCAGCGGCGCCCGCTCCTTCCCATGGCGCCGGCGGGCGCGCGGGGCGGGGCCTCACCCGGGGCCGCGCGGGACCTGTCGGGGGGAACAGACACGACACGGGCCGCGCTGAAGGGGCGCCGCCGCCCCGGTGACGTCCTCGCGCGCGCGCGCGCGCGCACACACTCACGCCTGCACGCGCCCCCGCGCGCGCGACACGGGGAAGCCGCGGCCGGAACCCCCGCGCTCCCCGGGGGCGGTGACGTCACCGCGAGGATGACGTCACGCCCCGAGGTTTCCCCCGGGCGGGCCGGGTTTCCCCGATCCCGGGACCCGGCCGCTGCTGCCGAGGTGCCGAGGGACCTCCCGGAGGCGGCCGGCAGGGGGCGCGCGAAGGCCACGCGCGGCGGCGGCCGCCGGAACCCGGAGGGAAAATGAGTTGAATGAATCACGCCCGGCCCGCGTGGTCCAGCCGCACCCGGCAGCCCAGCTCGAGACCGGCCCCACGAGCCTAAGAGGAGTCTGGGTACGGCGGCTTTGAGACAGGGAAGGAGGGGTGCGCCTGAGACTCCCGCCGTGTGCCCGGCCGGCCCCGGGGGCTCATTCCTGGCAGCCCCTGGCACTTGGAGCGCGTTCCTAGCGCCCAGCCCTGGCTGCACGACGCAGGGAACGCTCTGGCCCGCTGGGCAGCCCGGGGGTTTTTGCCGCGCTGGTGGCGAGGCTGGGCGGGCACTGTGCCACCGGGGGCCTGGCGCAGCTCACGTCTCCCTTCTCTGCGCCGCACCCCTGAGTCCGCCGCATCCCCTGCCTGACCCCACGTGCCGCCCCATTTGGTTGGTCCTGCTGCCCTTCCTCGCTCAGGGCCACTTTCCTCCCACTTCCTTACCCTTTCTGCAGGGACCGGAAGTTGCCACTGCGCCACTCTAGAGGCATCTATTAGCACAACCTGACAGGAACAGAAGGTGCTCTGGGCGCCTTCCAGCTCTGTGCCCACATGGGTGCTGGGGATGGAACCCGGGTCGGCTGCGTGCAAGGCAAGCGCCTTACCCCCCTTGTAGTGTCTCTGTCCAGCCCCGGGGCCCTCGCGGGCCGCCCTTTGGGGTAACTGTAGTCATTGCTGTCCCACCAAGGATAAAGGATGGGTCATCAGCGATGTCAAGGGGCAGCCACCACTTGAACCCGACCCTGCAGTTGGGAGAGGATGGGTGGGCTGTTGGGGTGCAACAGGGGCGCCTCTGCAGGGCCCCCGGGGCCCCCTTGATCACCAGCGGGCTGAAGTGAGCTGCAGGCACCAATCAGAGCCGAGCTGTGCGGTCCGAGCCAGGAGCCAGTTGGGGGGAAGCCAGGTCACCGCCTCCCTTCCTTCTCCCCAGATGGCTCCTGCCTGCCTCTCTGGCTGCCCCGTGCCATGTGCCACTCTGTGCCCGTGCCAGCCCCTTCCTGCGGCCCGAGTTCCAGAACAGACAATGGCAGGAACAATAGCTCCACCCGCCCCCTCCCTAGCCCCATCATCAGGCTGCCATGGAGACGCAGCCGGGAGAGAAACTCAAGGTTGCCAGTCACTGGGACTTAATTAAATCTGTTGTTCTCCTTCCTCTGAGCCCACAGGAATTTTCAGGAATGCTCGGAGGAAGCCGGCACGAACTCCAGGCCCCGTGGGCTTCCAGGGCACAAAGGATTTGGGGTCAGAGCAGGCATCTGTGGAAGCTGGGGACAGTGGGGACCGAGGTGCCTTAGACATCGAAATAGTAGGGCTAGACAGATGCCACAGCAGGCAGAGCGCTGCAGCCGGCCCCGGGTTCAATCCCCGGCACCACACAGTGACCCCTGAGCATGGCCAGGGGTGGTCCCCCTGCCTTAAAAAAAAAAAGGGAAAAAAGATCATAATAGAGTGTCTCTGCTCTCCTTGCCACAGCATAGGGTGGTTGTCACTTTGTCATGTTGTGGGGCTGGTGCAGGGCTGGGAGGATCAGAGAGGGACAGGATTTGTCCCAGGCTGCACAGTACTTAAGGGAAGAAGTTAGAATCACCTTTGAGTTTAGGTTGTTTTTTTCAGAATTAAAAAAAAAAATCGGGGGGCTACTCCTAGTGGTGCTCAGACTCTGTTCTCAGGGATCACTCCTGGCTAGGGGTTGGGGGACCCTATGGGGTGCTGGGGACTGAATCCGGGCTGGCGGCATGGAAGGCGAGAGCCTTCCCTGCTATACCATCACTCCGGCCCTTCTAAGCCTGAGTCTGACACCAGGTGAGAACTTGGTGGCCCTGCAGGAGGCAGCTTCAGAGTGAACTGGGGGCAAATGACAGGGGTTCCTCCTGACTCTGCATTCAGGAATCACTTCTGGCGGTGATCCAGGGACCCTAGGGGATGTCAGGGTTTGAACCCAGGTCGGCCGTGTGCAAGTGTGCAAGGCAAACTCCCTACCCACTGGATTGTCGCTCCAGCCCTGGGGTGTGGGGGCAGGATTTGAAGCTCAGTAGCACCCCCAAACCTGAGGGCGGTGTCTTCACTCATTGGTGCCTCCTCGTCTGCTCCACCCCAGGGCTCCAGGCCTAAGAGGCCTGGGCAGTGGGTTGAAGGGGTGACCACTGGCGTGGCAAGGCCTCGGGTACACTTGGTGTTCTGTTTTCTGGGCCACACCCAAGAATGGTCAGTGGTGACTCCTGTCTCTGCACTCAGGGGTCACTCCTGGCAGTGAATGATCTCTGAATTCACCTGGCAGCTTGGTGAACGCTATGGGGCGTCGGAGATTGAACCTGGGCTGGCTGCATGCGAGGCAGACACCCTCCCGACTGTGCTATCTCTCCAGCCCCGAGGGGCCTGGCTCTGTAGGAAGCCTCATGCAGTGTGGCTGCAAGTCACATTAGACTTTTCTCTTTCGTAATTTTTTTTTTCTTTTTGGGTCACACCTGGCGATGCACCGGGATTATTCCTGGCTCTGCACTCAGGAATTACCCCTGGCGGTGCTCAGGGGACCCTATGGGATGCTGGGAATTGAACCCGGGTCGGCCGCGTGCAAGGCAAACGCCCTCCCCGCTGTACTATTGCTCCAGCCCCTCTCTTGTAATTTTTGAGGTCATACCTGGTGACATTCTGGGCTTACTCTGGCCCCGCAGTCAGGATTCCCTCCTGGCAGGTGCGGAGCACCAGGTATGGTGCCGCGTAACAAACCCAGGCGGGCACCCACCTTACCCACTGTTCTATCTCTCTGGCCCCAGTTCAGACTTTCTTTCCCGTTCAAGGCCTGTCCTCACTGTCATCTCTCTCCTGCTTTTTTGCTGAGCTGTTTGTTGGTTCTGGTCCGTCTGGGGGCCACACCCAGCGGTCCAGGATCACTCTTGGCAGGGCCCGATGGGCATGCAACCGGATTCAGGCCTCAGGGCAAGCAAATGCCCCAGCCCTGTGTGCGCACTCTCTCTCCCCGGCCCACTCTTCTGACCTTCTTGTGCATTATGGGAACATTTTCCAGGGTTCCATGGGGCCCTAGGGCAGCGCTGGGGTGGGGTTTCTGCCATTTCCATGCTCCTGTTCTGATTTCCCCTTTCAGGACGGGGGAGGGGAGCTCGTCCCGCACCGAGGACACCGGATGAGGAAGGTCACCCCCTGTATCCCTAAGGTACCCCCAGTCCCGGACTTACTCCTGGGTTCCCCGTTGGGCGGATGAGAACAAAGAGAGTGAACGACACCAGGGCCCGATCGCTCTTTTCTGGGCCTGCACGTCGGCACCCCCCACTGGCACCCCAAAGTTTAGAGGCTGGGCTACACCCAGTGGTGCTCAGGGGTCACTCCTGGTGGGGCTCAAGGGATACGGTGTGGTACCAGGGGTTGAACGGGGTCGGCCACATGCAAGGCAAGTGCCCTACCCATTGTCCTTCCTTTAGGATCCTGTTTGGGTTCTTTTTATTTATTTTGGGGGCTTTGGGGCTACACCAGAGGTGTTCAGGGCAGACTCCTGGCACTGCACTCAGCGATCACTCCGGGGGGGTGGGGGGCGGGAAGGGGAAAACATATGGGTGTCAGGGATCAAACCCAGGTTTGCCATGTGCAAGACTTCCCTGCTGGACTAGTCTCCGGCTCCCTGCTGGGTTCTTTAAGGACCCCCCCCCCATTAACTCCATTGGCCAAATCCTGCCTTGCTTTTGTTTGGGGGTCACAACCGATGGTGTCCATGGCCCCGGTGGTCACCACAGGCAAGGCTGAAGCTTGGGGCTCAAATCCTGGAGGTTGGACCTTCAAGACCAGTTTGCCTGCTCCTGCCCTGCTCCCCCTGGGACTGACCACGGTGCCCCCCCACAAGCCCCGCAGGCCCCATCCTGGCCCGTGTGTTCACCCCCTCCCAGGGGAGTCTACTTCTGTGCCCTGCAGGCGGGAGCCCCAGGTTCCATCCCTGACACTTCAGGGTCCCTCTGAGCGCCACCAGGAGTAGAGGCCACCGGCAGCAGTGGCCTGGGAACGGGAGTTGGGGCGGAGGGGGAGCAGTCATGAGGGGTCAGGGTCAGGGAGGGATCGAACTTGGGGCCTCTCGCCCTTGCTGGCTGGCGGGTGCCCCTGGGCCACCTCCCCGGGCCCGGATCTGGGCGTCTGTCTGGCCGCGGGCCCGGGGAGCTGGAGCTGCGCGCAGCGCCGGAAGGCGCCGGAGGGGGAGCCCGCACCCGCCCGCCCGCCCCCCACGCGGGGCAGGCGGCTCTGAGCGCTGCGGAGCACCAGGCATCTGAGCGGCAGAGGAGGGAAGGAAGAAGAGGCAGGTGAATTCGGGGCCAGCCAGACACGGGGGTGCGGATGGGGGACAGGGCTGGGAGGTGGCAGCAGCGTGTGCGCATGCGCGCGCGCATGTGACAGTAGCCAGAGCCTGAAGCGCGGCCAGCTCCAGCCCGCGGAGCCCCCCGCCCCACCACCATCCCGGCAGAATGACCTTTCTAAGAGGCGTGGGTGACATTGAAAAAAGAAAAAGAAATTTTGGGAAGGGGTATATTGGGCTTCCACGTGGCCCTGCACTCGGGGATCACTCCTGGTGGGGCTCCGGGGTGGGCAGGGGGACCCTGTGGGGTGCTGGGGATGGAACCCGGTTCTGCCAAGCGCAAGGCAAAGCGACCTCCCCGCTGGATCATGGCTCTGGCTCCTGCTGACAATTTGGACGCTCCTCCCGTTGTCCCCAACCCCTGGCTAGGGAGAGCTGGCAGGGATGGGACCTGTGCCGTCCTCGAGAGCTGAGTCCTGGCTTGGACCCTGGTCCAAAAAGGTGAGCCCCATTCTGGCCCCGGACCAGTCCCCAGGGCTCGGTGGCACAGAGGACAGCGTCCCTGCTCCATGGAGAGGGGACTGTGTCCAGCTTCCCTGGCCCACGGAAGTCCATGCTGAAGGGAGCAATTCCTGCAGAGTGTGTGTGTGTGTGTGTGTGTGTGTGTGTGTGTGTGTGTGTGTGTGTGTGTGTGTGTGTGTGCAATTCCTGGTGTGTGTGTGTTTGCAACTCCTGGTGTGTTTGTGTGTGTGTGTGCAATTCCTGAGGTGTGTGTGTGTATGTGTGTGTAGGAGGGGGGGTCAGCAAAGTCTCCCATTCCCTTCTGTGCCTGGACCCTCCTGTGCCGAGGGGTGAGTGGACCTCCAAGCAGTCACCCCAACCCCGCCACCCACAAGATCCAAGTCAGCACTGGGAGCTCCGAAACTCTCGCTTGTTTGTGCGTTTGGCCACACCCAACGGTGCTCAGGGCTCACTCCTGGCTCTACACTCAGGGAACACTCCTGGCCGTGCCCACAAGCGCCCTCGCCGCTATACTATTGCTCCAGCCCGAGGAGGAGGGACCTCCAAGGGCCAGAGCACCTGGTCACGCAGGCTCCGTCCCAGCACCCTGCAATGACCCCTGACCCTTGAGCGTGATACCTGAGCACTGCACTGGGAGGAGCCCATGAGCCGTGCCCCAACCACCCCACTGTCACCTCTGGCTGGAACCACAATATTATCGGGAGGCTGAGGGCGGGGGGGGGGGGGGAGAAGTGGCCACACCTAGCGATGCTCAGGGGTTACTCCTGGTGGGCTCCAGGGCCCATATGCAATGCCCGGGATCGAACCCAGGTCGGCTGCGTGCTAGGCAAGGGCGCTCTCTGCCGTACCATCACCCCGGCTCTGGGAGCCAGATTATGTGAGATTCCATCCCACAAGAGCCCATGGGCCCTGCTGATCAAAACTCCGAGGCTCTAGGACCCCCCCTCACTCCCCCCTCTGCCCTGCCACAGCTTGGGGGTAGGGGGGTTTCAACCCCCCAAGTTAGACTGAGCCCCTCCAGGAGCCAGACGGAACCCAAGGGGCCATCTTCTCTCGCTCCGTCCCCAGTACCCAAGGCTGCGTGGCAGTCACGGCAGAGCCAGGATCTGGGGGAGGCTGTCTGGGAACCCAGAGTTCAGGGCTTAGCGCTCAGTCTCCCCCGGACAGAGAAAATGGGGGAGAAGGGAGCGGGGCGCAGGGGGGAGCACTGCCACACCGCCACCAGGATTTACGGCACGCACAGATCTGGGATCAGCAAGGGCCAGGCGGGATGTCCTTGGTGGGGGGGACAGGGAGGGGATGTGCAATAACGATGCTCTTCTGGAAAGTTCAACACCTTTCTGCCTGAATCTCCAGAGCTACAGGGTAGAGGGAAGGAAAAACCCTGCCCCTGAGAGAAAGCGAGTTCTACTGGTTCCTGGCTGTGTGACCTTGGGCAAGTCACTTAACCTCTCTGAACCTCAGCGCCCAAGCCCCCCCTACCCCCAATCCAAATGGTGTGCATCAACCTGACCTGGCGCCTGGCTGGAAGGCTGAGGCAATCATGAGGATAGGACTCCCAACCAGGTGCTCCCCAAGGGATGGGGGGAGACTGGGGGGGAGGGCTTAGCCTGGTGCCATTCAGAGAAGGGCATCTAGGCTGCCGTTGGCCCCTGGGCAGGGTCAGTTGCAGCGGAGAGCCAGGACAAGCTCCCTGGGCAGGAAAAGGAGCCTGGGGCGGGTGGTGCTTATGGAGCATGAGGGGTGGAGGAGAGCTGGGGTCTGCTGAGTCAGGCCTGGGAGCACTGACAGAAGGAGCATCTGTGCCCCAGAGGTCATTTCCTCTGACTCAGCTGCCCTTCCCCTCCCCCCAGGGAGCGCCCCTGGAGGACAGGGCATCGCGGCGGGGCGCAGGGGCGCTGCACGCCAGCCGCCTGGGAGGGGCTTTGTCCTCAGGCAAGAAAGGGACGTTTGTCAGGCAGACAATGGCCTTCGGCTACCCTGGGTTGGCTGCGGCCCACGCGGCCGCCACCCCATCCCCGGGTGCCCGGGACCTCCCGCCCGGACCCCCCCTCCCTACCTCCCTCCCCCGCGTCTTGCTTGGGCCCCTGCCCGAGGCCACGAGGAACTGGCCCCGGCGCGTAGGAACGTCGCCTTCTGCGGGGACCTCGGGGTAGGTCCCTTGGGCGGTGGTGGGGAGGGGATGGTGATGGGGGGAGGGGGCGCCTCTAAACCCCCCTCCCGCGCCGGGACTGGGCCGCCCCCACGCTGACAGACAACCCCCACCCCCACCCCGCCCCTGTAAGCAGCAGCCGCGCCGCCGGGACGGCAGCCACGTGGGCGCCAGCTCGTGCCCACGGGGTCCCCCCCACCCCCACCCTGGCACACCCCG
The DNA here is from genome assembly GCF_027595985.1 of Sorex araneus. Lineage (NCBI taxonomy): Eukaryota > Metazoa > Chordata > Mammalia > Eulipotyphla > Soricidae > Sorex > Sorex araneus. The sequence goes on from NC_073303.1 coordinate 248,435,637, forward strand.
ACGGGCCCGGGGAGGGGCGCGTCCTCCCCCCCAAACCACCACCCGCGCGGCCCTGCGCCCGGGGGAGGGGGGATTGCTGCGGCCCCGAGTGCTGGGGGGAGGCGGGCGGGGGGAGGGGGCGTCGCCGCCCCGCAGCCGCGTTGCCGGGGAGCGCAACCCCGTTGCCGTGGCAACGGTTTCCAAGCGAACCGGTGGTGGCTGGCGCCCCCCCTCGGGCTCCCTCGCTCGCGGGCGCCCTCCCGCCTCCTTGGGTCCGTCGGTCTGTCCGCGCGGCTGGCCGGGGCGCGGGGGGCGCCGGCTGGGAGCGGCTCGGCCCCGGGGAACCCTCCTCCGCCCGCGCTCGGGGCGCGCCCGCCCCGCCGGGGGACCCCTCCGCCCCGCTCCCCTGCTACTCACGGGCCCGGGCATCCTCCTCCTCCTCCTCCTCGAGCTCGTGGTCCCGGCTCCGGGGGGGAGGGGGCTCGGGGCGCACGGGCCCAGCGGACGGAGTGGCCCCCCTCCACCGGCCTGGGGAGGCGGCGGCGGCCCCCGGGAGCTGCCGGCGGCAGCGAAGGCAGCTCGGAGCGCTGGGCTGGAGGCGCGGGGCGCGCGCACGGGCGCGTCCCCGGCGCGTCCCGGGCACGACGTGCGCGCGCGCGGCCGCCGCCGAGGCCTCGGTCCGCCCCCACACCCCCCAGCGCCGGCGAGGGGGCGGCTGCGGGGGTCCCCGGGAAGAGGACCTGGACACCGCCCCCCACGGTCTGCCTCCCGGGTGCACCTGGGCATCCCACCTAGCCCCCCCCAAAAAAAATCAACTTACAAAAAAAACGGGCTATTCAATCCAAGGCGCAGAAATCGGGACCCACTGCCCACACGCGCCCGGCACCCCCCATGGACACCCACTCGAGTATGCATAGTTTTAGGGGTCCGAGAAAGAGTCCAGGGCCTGAAGGCGAACCCTCCGGTGGGATCCCTGGCACCACATGGTCTGCGCCGCCGCGTGCATGCGCTCCGGGGCACCGCCAGCACCGCGGCCAGCCCTGGGGGGAGGGGCCTAAGAACAGCGCTGAGGACAATAATCACCATCCTCTCAGCCCGAGAGATACTGGACAGGAGGTAAGGCGCTTGCCTTGCCAGTGACCAATGCAATTTCCAACCCCCGACAGCGCATAAAGTGCCCTTCCACCCCAGCACCACCAGGGGTCGCTCCTGGGCCCAGGGCAGGGAGGAAGCCCTGAGCACTTTTAGGTGCAGTCCCAAAGCAAGCCGACTCCCAAATCCTTCCCACTGTGCTTCCATTCCCTGGCCCCCCTAATGCCCCTGCTCCATTAGGTGTCCACCGTCCACGATGGGGTCCAATCGGAACTGAACTATCCACCCGCCTCTTTTGGAGGGCAAGGCACATACCCGTGTTGCTCAGAGGCTATTTTCTTTCTTTTTTTTTTTTTTTTTTGCTTTTTGGGTCACACCTGGCTATGCACAGGGGTTACTTCCTGCTCTACACTCAGGAATCACTCCTGCGGTGCTCGGGGTACCCTATGGGATGTCAAGGACCGAACCCGGGTCGGCCACATGCAGGGCAAATGCCCTACCCGCTGTACTATCGCTCCGGCCCCCTCAGAGGCTATTTCTTTCTCCCAGCTCCTGGGAGATGAAAGCAAAGTGTCCTGCAGGTGAAGTCTTTTTGCCGGGTGGTGGGGACACCCCTGGCGTTGCTCAGGAGTTACTCCTGGCTCTGTGTCAGGGATCACTCCTGGAAGGCTCAGGGGGTCCAGTGGGGTACCAGGGATCGAACCTGGTCACCCATGTGTACGGCAAACGCCCTCCCCACTGTACTCTCGCCTGACCCCGCTGCAGGCAGTCTGAAGTCCAGCCCTGGAGGTTTCTCCCCAGTCCTATGGCCCCCTCCCCCCAAAGCTGGTTTTGTAGTTTCTAGTTCATTTTCAGGACCCCGTAAGGGCGAAGGGGAGAAGGGGTGCCTCAAAAACTCCCCTCCTCCACCTGGCGAAGAGCTGGAACAACCAGGCTTGCAAATAGTCCATCCTTGGCAGAACAGAGACCTGATTCTTTTTTTTGGGGGGGAGGGGCACACCTGGAGGTGCTCAGGGCTTCCTCCTGGCAGGGATCAAACCCAGGACAGTCACATGCAAGGCAAGTGCCCTCCCCGCTGTATTAGCTCCCCAGCCCCATGAACTCCACACCCAGTGGCCCTGGCGGTGTTGGGGAGACCAGAATCTGGGTCTGCCAAAAGCAAGTGACTGTTGGGGCTGGAGCGATAGCACAGCGGGTAGGGCGTTTGCCTTGCATGCGACCGACCCGGGTTCAAATCCCAGCATCCCATATGGTCCCCTGAGCACCGCCAGGGTTGATTCCTGAGTGCATGAGCCAGGAGTGACCCCTGTGCATCGCCAGGTGTGACCCAAAAAGCAAAAAAAAAAAAAAAAAGAAGAAGCAAGTGACTGCAAGGCAAGTGTCTTATCCATATAGTCCCCCTCCAGCCCCATGAACCCCACCAAGCCTTTTCCAGCACCTCTCATGAATCTTGCTTTGTTTGGGGGCCACACCCAGCGGTTCTTAGGGGCTACTCGTGGCTCTGCACTCAGGAATCATTCCTGGCAGGGCTCCGGGGTCCATATGGGAGGTGGGGGATTGAACCTGGGTCAGCCCGGTGCAAGGCAAGCCTCCTTCCCACCGGCGAGATAGCTCCGCCCCCTCCCCCTCCAGTGAATCTTTGTCATGTGCCGATTGGATTGCAGAACCAATCCCCCTGGTCATGGTGGGGGCTGGCACGTGGTCGACCCCAGTTGAAGTCTTAGGTTGTTGGATTCAGTTCTCCAAAGAATCCAGCGAGCGTGGCCACTGCAAATGGCCCCTTGGGGACGGGAGCCTGGTGAAAATGGGGTCTGCAGGGGCCGGAGCGATAGCACAGCGGGTAGGGCGTTTGCCTTGCACGCGGCCGACCCGGGTTCAATCCCTGGCATCCCATATGGTCCCCCAAGCACTGCCAGGAGTAATTCCTGAGTGCAAAGCCAGGAGTAACCCCTGAGCATCGCTGGGTGTGACCCAAAAACAAAAAAAAGAAAAAGAAAATGGGGTCTGCAGTGGAGTCCTGCGTCTGGTTTTCCTGTCTGCTAGCATAGTATCCCCCTCCCCATTTCCTTTCTTGGGGAGGTGGACCACACCCTGTAGTGCTCAGGGATTACTCCTGGTGGCGCTCTCGAGACCATATGCAGTGTCAGGGGTCAAACCCAAGTAGGCTACATGCAAAACCAGCGCCCTACAGTCTCCACTCATCAGGAGCTATTCGTGTCGTGGCTGTGCTCAGCAGTGACCTCTGGTGGCACGCAGGGGAACTGACCATAATGCCGTGTTAGGGAGATTTAAATCTTAGGGGATTTGAGGAAATGTAAGACAATACTTACCTCTGTACTATCTCTCCAGCCCCCTTCAAAATTTTCCTTCTTCCTGACCACACCCAGCAGTGCTCGGGGCTTGGTCCTGGATCTGTACTCAGGGATCACTTCTGGCAGAGCTTGAGGGTACCAATGCGGTGCTGAGGATTGCACCCTGGTAGGCTGTGTGCAAGACAAGCGTCCCACCCGCTGATCGCGCCAGCTCACTTCAGCGCTTTTCTAAGCTGGAGGACAGTCCTGTCGCTTGCCTCACCTTCCCTAAAAGTGCCACCGAGGGTCCCGCGTTTGAGGTGTATGTGGGCAAAGGGTGTTTGCCCATCCTACATCACGAGGGTTGATAGCTGAGGGGACAGTGAAATTAGGGTGTTCCTTCAGTCATTCTGGGTCTCCCAGCCCAGCACAACTAATTAAAGCCCCTTAGGGGTTTGCCCACTTTCTATAGGATTCTAGAATCATGACCAGCACCCCCGTGCCCCCCCCCAAAAAAAAGAACTCCTGCAGAAGCTGGAGAGATTGAACAATTGGGAAGGGATCTGCCTTGCACCCAGCTAACCTGGGTTCCATCCCAAACACCCCATATAACCAGCCGAGCCCTTTCAGGAGAGGGTAGAGCCAGGGGTAGGCCCCAAGCACGGGCGGATGTGGCCCTCAAGTCAACCAACCCACCCACCCCTGTGGGGTTGAGGGCCAGAGTGACGGCACAGCGGGTAGGGCACTCGCCTTGCATGCGGTCGACCCAGGTTCAATTCCCAGAACCTCCTTATGAGTCCCCCAAGCCCGCCAGGAAGTGATTCCGGAGCACAGAGCCAGGAGTCAGCATTGAGCTTCACTGGGTGTGGTCCCCGAGCAAACCCCGTAGACTTGAGTTCCCCCAACCTTGGATCTGGACAGCCCCTCTTCACCCTGCACCCCACAGCCTGGAGAGGCCGTTCAGTCTGGTCATATCGGCTCCTGCCTCCAGAGGGCGCTCAAGCCCACCCCTCCGTTTGGCACAGGTGCCCCCACCCCACACGCTTACAAGCCTTCCGATTCTAACACCATCTCTGTGCACAGGTGTCCCGCGCCTCCCCCCAAGGGTGCTTTCCTACTGGACTGAGCTCCAAACTGGCACGGGGTGGGAGGGGGTGGTGGTTTTCTTTTTTTTTTTCTAGAAACAAAATTTCTTTTCAGGGGTGGTGGTTTTCATCTGGGGATCCTGCTCCCCAAGAGGCTGGCCGGGGACGGAGGTGAACAGTGGAAACTGGACCGAGTGTGCCCTCTGACCTGGATCCAAAGCCAAGAAGGGCCCAACTGGCCTCGCTGGCCCCAGGGGAAGCCTGGCGGGAACAGCACGTCCACCCAGTGGACAGTGAACTCACCCTCCCTTCGTGTCCTCCCTGCCACTAGCAGAGCCTGGGGCAGCCGGCAAAGGCAGGTCAAGGGCCCCAGGCTCACCCCTCCTAGCAAGTTCTGAGTTTTTGTGGGGGTCACCGAGAGCCGTACTCACGGTGTATTCCTGGACCCCAGCTCACTCGGGGTACCCTACGGGATGCCGGGGATTGTACCCAGGCCGGCCGCGTGCAAGGCCAACACTGTCCCCACTGGACAATCGCGCTGGCCCCAGAATCGTGACAGTGTGTCCAAGGCTGGACAAGGCATCCCGGGAAGGCAGCAAAGGCCAGGGTACAGGGCTAGGGCGCCGGCCTGGCCTCTGACCCCTGGCACCATTAATGGTCATCGCTGGGCACCCCCTGGCATGACCCTCCCCGCTCCCCCACCACAAGCGCCAGGGTCTAGATGTTCGCGTCCTTTTTTTGGGGGGGAGCCATACCTGGCGATGCTCAGGGGTCATTCCTGGCAATGCTCTGGGGACCATATGGGATGTGGTGAATCGAACCCGGGCCAGCTGCATCCAGGGCACACCATTGTAGTATAGACAGGCCCATGTGTTTGGTGGCAGTGCCAGGCATGGGGTCCTGTCCGGGGCTTCCGGCGGACCAGTAAGCTGCTAGACCAGGGACAGGGTATTGACCACCAGGGCTCCCCTCCCTGTGCTCACTGCCCCCCAAGTCCAGCCATCAAGCCTTGATCAGCTGCTGGGAGGTAGAGGGGAGGAGATTCCCTGGTTCCCCTATCCGTCTGGACACAGCTGCACTGCCCACTTGATTTGGGGGCAACCACTTTGGCGGTGCTCTGGACTTCCTCCTTGTCTGTTGCTCAGAGAGCACTCTCAGCGGCGCTCCGGGGACCCCTATGGGACGCTGGGGATCCAACCTGGGTTGGCGGCATGCACGGCAAGCGCCCTCCCTTCTGGAGTCTCTCTGGCCCCACTGCCTGCGTTAGAGCAGAAGGGCAGTCCAGCCCACCCCCCACCCCCCGCCCACCCCCCCAAGTTTGGGTTCCTCGTAGCACCTCCCACGTGCTGGGACATCTCTCCAATACAGGCCACGGAGCTCACAGTCCCTAGGCCTCATCCCATCTGGGGACCAGGGAACCCCTAGGAGGGCCCCACGTGGAGAAATAACCCCATGCACAGGACCCCCGGCACCCCACGAATTCCTTCCCCTGCTTACAGCCCACGGGGGGGGGGGAAATCAGGCACCTGGGGGTGGGGAGGGCGGCCCCAGGAGCAAAAAAGGCAGGCAGGGGGGGCGGTGCTCGGTCTATATTCACACAGACACACGCGGGCAGCTTGCAGCCGACAACACGGAGTAAGAAAAACCGGCTTTAAATAATGGAAACAAAAACAAAATAAAACAATGAAAACATAACGCGGGCCCTGGGTTCCCACTGGACCCTCAGACGGGTGGTGGGGGGAGAACCCCGAGACGGCCCTCACAGTCTGGGAGGGACCAAGGCTGACGGGTGGGGGGGCGGTTCCCGTCGGACGCAGCCCCCCGCCCCCACTGCGCGCACGCACGCACACGTCCCGGACTCCCGCACAGGGGTGGGTGGATTATTGCTGGGCACGTGTGTCTAGGGCGAAGAGGGGACTCTGGAATGTTCGACGGGGGCAGCAGGGATGCCTTGGCCCCCCACCCCTGCCCCCACCCCCGGCGGGGGCATCTCCGGAAGAGGCGCCTTGGCATCAGGACCCAGCACGTGTGGGGGGTGCAGGGGCGCCCCCCGGGATTGGAAGGCGGAGGCCAACCCCCTGGGGGAAGCTGGCAGTAGGGGGCTGGGGGGGCGGGACAGCCCCACTTCCGGTCCCACTTTGGCACAGGCCTTGGGGGCTGCAGGGAGAGGCTGACAGAGGCGTCCCCACCCCCCACCTCGAATCCCCCCCCAGCTCCGGCAAGCGCTGAGAAGGGTCCGCAGGGCGCCTCGGCGGCGGGGCGGGGCCTGGAGTCCGGTGAGGCACGAGTGTCCAGCGGGGCAGGCACAGTGCTAGACCCCGGGGGTCCGGGCGACCTTGGACTGGGCCTTGGAACCCCCCCACCCCGGCCCCCACTCCGCGAAGGCCTGTGAACACCGGCGGCGCTCTGCGCATCGGTCTCCGTCCACCTGTCTGTCCATCCGTCTGTCCGTCCGTCCATCCCGGCCTGCGCCGAAGGGCGCCCCTGTCCAGGAGGAGCTCAGAGCAGAAGACGCAGGCAGGGGCGGGGCAGGCGGCTGGCAGGGGGAGCACACCGCTCCTCCGGCCGTCCCCCCTCTTTTCCCCTGTCCATGGTGGTGGGGGGGCCGCCCCGGGCACACCCCGCCGGGCCGACAGCGCGGGGCATCATCGCCGCCGCGGGGGTGGGGGGCGCTCAAGTCGAGGGGCTAGAGGCGGGTGGGGAGCTCGAGGTGGGGGGGGAGCTCAAGGCGGGGCGGAAGCTCTTCCTCGCTGTCGCTGCAGTTGGCACAGCAGTCCTGGAGGGGCGGGAGACAGGTGGGGGGAGAGAAGGTGGGGCACGCCCCGTTAGCCAGACAAAAAGCATACAAAGTGCCGCGTGGGGTGGGCCGGCCCTTGTCCCCTGGGGGCTGTGGCAGCTGGGCCCCCCCAGGGCCCCTCAGCTAAGCCCCGTTAGCAGCTTGGAGGTGCCAAAGGTCGGGGGGCAGGGAAGGGGACGGGGAAGGAGCTGGGGGGGTGGGGTAGGGCGGGCACCAGCCTTCTTCTGCCCATATCTCGCCTCTGCCATGGAAGGGCTGCACGGGGGTGTGGGGGGGCTCCCCAGGCCGGGCAGCAAGGCCACCCCACGGGGAATGTGGATGCTCTCACCTCTGGAAAGAGAAAACAGGCCATGAGCCCGGCCAGGGGCGGGGCAGGGCGGGCAGGGCAGGGCGGGGCGGGGCGGAGGGGGGGTTGGGGAGGGGAGCCTGCGGCTAGAGACCTCCCACCTACTGTCCCCCCCAGCCAGGTGTGTGTGTGGGGGTGGAGGAGGCCCCCAGAGGGAAGCGGAAGGTGGGGTTACCTGGCGGCTGAAGAGCCTCTGCAGCAGGCCCTTCTTGGGGGGCGCGGGCGGCAACCCCTTCCAATCCAGGTCGGGGGGCACGGAGCCATCCAGTCCGAAGACATTCAGCTCCTGGAAGCACTCGGTTTCCACCATCTGTGCAGGAAGACGCGGCGGTCAGGGTTGGGGTGGGGGGCAGGCCGGGGCAACCCTCCTCCCCCCCTCAACCTGCCCTCACCACAAGGGTGCACCCCACCTCATTCTGCCAGGGGATGGGCACGCTGCCCGTGGCGAACTTCTGGTAGAAGTCCTGGTCGGCGGGCTCCAGCTCCACACCCTTCACCGTGGAGAACTGCTCGATGTCCAGGACGTCTTTGCAGTAGATGGCCTGAGGCTGGGGGAAAGCAGGGGTGGGGGGGTGACAGCGTCAGGCAGCTCCCAGGACAGACAGCACAGGTAGGACACAGAGACAGAGAACTACAGACACAGACAGAAAAGAACGCACAAATTCACACAAGGGCAGACACATGCTATACATGGACACACAGACACACACACAAACACACACACAGAGTAATAGAGCAACACAGAGTTGTTGTTGTTGTTGTTTTAATTTTTTTTTTTTTTTTTTTTTTTTGCTTTTTGGGTCACACCTGGCGATGCACAAGGGTCACTCCTGGCTCTGCACTCAGGAATTACCCCTGGCGGTGCTCAGGGGACCATATGGGATGCTGGGAATCGAACCCGGGTCGGCCGCGTGCAAGGCAAACGCCCTACCCGCTGTGCTATCACTCCAGCCCCTGTTGTTTTAATTTTTATTGGTTCACCCCAGGCATTGCTCAGGCGCTACTCTGGGCTCTGCACTCAGAAATGATTCCAGGGGCTGGAGTGATAGCACAGCAGGTAGGGCGTTTGCCTTGCATGCGGCCGACCCGAGTTCAAATCCCACCATCCCATATGGTCCCCTGAGCACTGCCAGGGGTGATTCCTGAGTGCATGAGCCAGGATGAGCCAGGAGTGACCCCTGTGCATTGCTGGGTGTGACCCAAAAAGAAAAAAAAAAAAAAAAGAAAAGAAGAAATGATTCCTGGCGGTGTTCAGGGGATCGTACGGGATGCCGGGGATCAAACCCGGGTCAGCTGCATGCAAGGCAAATGCCCTACCTGCTGTACCATCCCTCCAGCCCCAACACAGAGAGATTTTGACTCACAGACACACAGAGACACCAATACACGGGGGCCAGAGCCACCACAGGGCAGGGGGTAGGTAGTTGCCTTGCATGTGGCCAGCCTGCATTGGATCCTGACACTCTGTGTAGTTTCTTGAGCCCCGCCAGGAGTGATTCCTGAATTCGGGAGACAGGAATAAGCTCTAAGCACAGTGAAGTGTAGCCCCCTGCCCAAACAAACAACAGTAAAAAAAATAATAATAGTAGTACAGCGGGGAAGACCAGTTTGCATTGCACGTGGCCAACCCAGGTTCGATCCCTGGCATCCCATATGATCCCCTGAGCACTGACAGGAGTCATTCCTGAGTGCAAGCCAGGAGTAACCCCTGAGCATCGCCAGGTGTGACCCAAAAGCAAAAACAAACAAAATAATAAAATTTAAAAAGGACACAGATCACACAAGGAGATGCACACACACACACACACACACACACACACACAGACATACAAGACACATATACACGCACACACAGATGTGTGCACTGATACACACAGATACATACAGCACACACAATCCCCAGCAGTGTGCACGCAAAGAGAAAGACAGCCAGACAGGGACCAAAGCGATAGTCCAGTGGTTAAGGCGCTTGCCTTGCATGCAGCTGACCCGGGTTCGATCCCTGGCATCCTATAGGGTTCCCTGAGCACCGCCAGGTGTGAACCCTGAGCACCGACTGAGCCAGAAGGAGTAAGTTCTAAGTATCGCTGGGTGTGGCCCAAAAACCAAAACAAAAGAGGGGGAAAAAATAATAAAGCCAGAAAAAACACATACACACTATACACACAGTTCCACAGATACACGGATACAGACACTTCCATGACACACAGACACGAAGACCCCCATGCATGGGCCCAGGCCTGTCTAGTGTACCCATCTCCCCCTGAGGATTCTTCCCCACGGCTGGGGATCCCACCACCGCCCCCCACCCAGGAGGCTGCCTACAGGGCGCTGTTCCTCTCCCTCTGCATCTGAACTGGGGAGCAGGGCTGAACCTCACCTGGGCCCCGGCAGGCTGATACCAGCCCTGGGGAAGGGCTGCCCTTACTCCCGGTCCCCACAGACCAGCCCCCAACAGGGGTCCCCCCAAACACTCAGACTATCACCCACTTTGGTTTGGGGGCTACATCCAGCAGTGCTCCGGGCTTTTTTTATTTTCTTGTTCTTAAGCCACACTTGGTGGTACTCAGGGGTTACTCCCAACTCTGTGCTCAGTGATGAGTCCTGGCAGGGTTCTGGGGATCCCCTGGGGAGCCAGAGATCAAACCTGGGTTGCCTGCATGCAAGGCAAGCGCCCTCCCTGCTGTACAATCACTTGGGCCCCCAAGGGCTTGCTCCTGGCTCTGCTCAGGGATCAGTGCTGGCGAGATGCGGAGGGCTGTAGGGGGTCCTGGGAGTCTAACCCCGCCAGGAGTGGTCCCTGAGCACAGACTCGGGAGTATAAGCCCTGAGCACTGGGTATAGCCAAAATCAAAACGAGGCATGTGGGTTGTTTTTTGTTTTTTTGTTATTTTTTGCTTTTTTTGGGTCACACCCGGCGATGCACAGGGGTTACTCCTGGCTCTGCACTCAGGAATTACCCCTGGCATTGCTCAGGGGACCATATGGGATGCTGGGAATCAAACCCGGGTTGGCCGCGTGCAAGGCAAACGCCCTACCCGCTGTGCTATCGCTCCAGCCCCCGCACACTCTTTTGTCACACCTGGGATGTCAAACAAGAGTGCCACCAAGATGGAACTGAACAAGGGGACGGTGCCAGGGCTCAAACCTTTAACCTTGCATCTGCCAGGCAGGGTCTCACCACCGAACCCTCTCAGGCACTCTGGCCAATTTTCTTAATCTTTATTATTATTATCATTATTATTATTATTTTAAATTAAAAACATTTGATTTGGAGGTTTTAGGAAGGGGAAGGAGGGAGCCAAAGTGAGAGAGTAACGCACTCAGAGAGACCATGGGCTTCCCCGAGGGCGGAGAGAGCCCCTCCACACACCTCAGCGTCAGATATGGAAGCAGGATGTGGGCGCCACACTTGCTCGGCCACATGGGCACGGCAGCATATGTGCCCCTAGCCCGATATTCTAACATTTTTATTAGGGGTTTGTGAGGCCACACCCAGCAGTGCTCAGGGCTCCCTCCCGGTGGGGCTCGACGGTGCGGGGGGATCGAACCGGGGTCGGCTACATGCAAGGAAAGTGCCCATCAAGGTGACTTCTGCGGTCGCTGATCTTGCAAAGCTTTTCCCTTTTGTAACTTGGGGCCAGTGGGATGACTTCTAGGTCAAATGACAAGTAGGGGGAAAAAAAAAAAAAGGGCAGGAGTTCACTTTGGGGCAGAGGTGACAGTCCCAGAAGGGCAGGTGACACTGGATGTGGGGTCAACTGCCTGCGGTGAGGTGCTCTGGCAGGGGTGCGGCCACCACACACCCACCATTTGGAAGCAGCAGCCCCTTTGCTGGGTAACCTTGAGAGCCGCACCCCCCACTCCTACTGGACACTACCCAAAGGCCTTGTCACCCCGAGACTTCGACCTCAACCTCCTCCACTCGTGTCTCCTGGCTGGAGTCGGGGCGCCCTGCCAGGCCCTCCACGCCTTCCTCCTCCTGGGTATGCTCACACCCCACTTTCTGGCATGACTCTCCACATAGCTGAGGTCCCTTGGGGACCATCCCATCTAAAAATACCCCCTTCATTCGTCTCCCCCCTCCACCCCCCTTCCCTGCCCTTTTTTGCTGATGTTCTTATTGCCATGACTGAGAGCGGGGTCTGGGGGGGCCTCCCTCCTCTGCCCACATACACACGGGCCTGCTGTTTGCTGGGGTGGGGGCACCCCTCAAAATTTGATGCTCACCTATGTTCTGGGTGGAGTATTCCCTGGGGCTGCCTGTCCTGGCCCTGGGGACTCGGGTGGCTTTTGTTTATGTGGTTGCGGGGCAGGAGGGGTGCTGTCATACTCTTTTCAGCTGGGGTGCTCCTACACACGACCAGAAACGCCTTGAAGGAGCCAAGGGTCCCAGACAGAAGCATAGACAGGGGTCCCGGGCATCCAGTGAAGGCTGGAGCTGCGTGCTCCAAGGTTCCGAGCCCAGGCTCTGCACGCGAGGGGCCTGGGTTCCACCCCCGGCACGGGGGATCCCCCGTACCCCACTGCAAGTGACCTCCTGAACACGGAGCCAAGGGTGGCTCCCAAATTCCCCGGCCTCCAAAAAGAACCTCACAGCCTCGGGCCAATGACATAGGACAGTGGGAAGGGCGCTCGCTGTGCACGAGGGGAACCGGGGTTTGATCTCTGGTACCGCACAGGGTCCCCCAAGCACCACTAGGTGTGATCCCTGAGCACAGAGCCAGGAGTCAGCCCAGGTGTGGCCGAGCAACAGGCACCCACGTGCAGCCTCGAGTTTGCAAGGCCATTTGCTGTCACCCGTCTGTTTCCCCGCGCCCTTAACTTGCTTGATTTTGGGGGGGAGGGGAAGGAGAAGACACACTCAGCGACGCTCAGGGCTGTCTCCTAGCTCTATGCTGACGGACTGTTTCCGAGGGGACCACACGGGGCTCAGGAGCCCGTGACACTTACGTCGGGTTTGAAGGGAGGTTCCAACATGCCTGCTCCCAGCCGCTTGAAGTTCAGCTTCTTGAAGAGGGGGTGCTCCTTCACCTCACGGGCGCCGCCCCCACGACAGCCCAGGCGCTCGCCAGGGTCCTTACAGAGGAGCTGTGGCAGGGCAGAGTGCCTGTCAGTAGGGCCCCCGGTTAAGGGCACAGGTGCCCCCCATTGCAGTAGACGAGGGGCAGCTAGTCACGGTGGGCGGGGCCCCACCACTGCGTGGAAAACCAGGTGTGGTGGGCGAGGCTTTAAATTGGTGGGTGGGGGGGCTGGAGCGATAGCACAGCGGGTAGGGTGTTTGCCTTGCACGTGACCGACCCGGGTTCGAATCCCAGCATCCCATATGGTCCCCTGAGCACCGCCCGGGGTGATTCCTGAGTACAGAGCCAGGAGTGACCCCCGCGCATCGCCGGGTGTGACCCAAAAAGCAAAAAAAAAAAAAAAAAAATGGAGGGTGGGGAGCCCGGGTGACAGTCCAGCGGGGAGGGTGTTTGCCTTGCATGCCTCGAACCCGGGTTCAATCCCCAGCCTCCCATACGTCCCCCGGGGCACTGCCAGGAGTGATTCCTGAGTGCAGGGCCAGGAGTAACCCCTGAGCATCGCTGGGTGTGACCCAAAAAGCCAATAAATAAATAAATAAATAAATCACGGTGTCACTATCACCCGATTTGTTCGAACGGGCACCAGTAACGACTCCACTGTGAGATTTGTTGTTGCTGTTTTTGGGATATCGAATACGCCACGGGTAGCTTGCCAGGCTCTGCCGGGCAGGCGGCATACTCTCGGTAGCTTGCCAGCTCCTCCGAGAGGGAGGACGGAGGGAGGAATTGAGCCTGGGTTGGCCGTGTGCAAGGCAAACGCCCTACCTGCTGTGCTATCACTCCAGCCCAAACAAATAAATAGATAGATAAATTGGTGGGCGGGCTCCAGGAGCAAGGGAAATCTGGTCAGGGATTCAGGACAGTGGGTGGGGCTTTTAAGACGATGGGTGTGGCTTCAATGATGTGGGCGGGGCTCCAAAATTGGGTGGAAGATCTGGGGGATTCACTATAATGGGCGGGGCTCCACAAGTGACGGCGGGGCTAACCTGGGAACAAAGGGAGCGGGCCAAGGGTGAGAAGTGCTCCGAGTACTCCTCTGTCACTTCCTTCACCAGCCGCTCCACCTCCTCCCTCTTGATTTTCTTCTTCCTCTGCTGAAAAGGCGACTGGCCGGCGATCATCTCGTACAGCAGGCAGCCCAGCGCCCACCAGTCAGGGCTGAAGGTGTACCGCTCATTCTTGACCACCTCCGGAGCTAGGGGGAGGGTCACGGCACGGGGGTCAGGAGGGGGCCACCCTGGGCTGGAGCGATAGTACAGCAGACAGAGCATTTGCCTTGCACACACCCGACCTAGGTTCGATCCCCGGCATTCCAGAGGGTCCCCTGAGCACCACCAGGAGTAATTCCTAAGTGCAGAGCCAGGAGTAACCTCTGAGTATTGCCGGGTGTGACCAAAAAAATAAATTAAAAAAAAAAGAGGGGGCCACTAGGTTCAGAACCCCTAGAATGGTGTTCATTCAGCAAGAAACATATTTGCGGGGGTGGAGGGGAAGAGAGATCATATGATGTACCACAGGTTTGGGTCACACCCCAGTGGTATTTCAGGGAACATGTAAATCGAACTGAGGTCACTGCACTCGGGGCAGCAAAGGAACTGAACCCCTATACTATCTCTGTGATCTATAACCTGCCTTTCTTCCTGTTTTTTTTTTTTTTTTGCTGTTGTTTTTGTTGTTGTTGTTGTTTTTGGTTTTTGGACTACACCTGGTCATGCTCAGGGATAACTCCTGGTTGGCTCTGTATACAGGATTTATTTCTGGCAGTGCTCAGAGGGCCCCATGAGATGCCAGGGATACAATCTGAGTCTGCTGCATGCAAGGCAAATGCCCTCCCCATTGTACCACCTCTCCAGCCCCCTCCCTTTCTGTTTCTGGGTGCAACCTGTTTAGGGGTTACTCCTGCTCAGTGCTCAAGAGTTGCTTCCAGCGGTGCTCAGGGGACCGGGAGGTGCCAGGGATGATACCTCCTACGTGCCAAGCTTCTGCTAAGCTCCTTGAGCTAACTCCCGCCCAGCATGTAGGGCGTTTGCCTTGCATGGCGGCTGATCCCGGTTCAATTCCCGGCATCCCATATGGTCCCCTGAGCACCACCAGGGGTAATTCCTGAGTGCAGAACCAGGAGTAACCCCCGTGCATTGCCAGGTGTGACCCCAAAAAAGCAAAAAAAAATAAATAAATAAACAAATAAATTTTGTTTTGGTTTTGTTTGGAGCCACCTCTGGCTGTGCTCAGGAACTTGCTCCCGACTCTGTGCTCAGAAATCACTCCTGGTGGGACTCAGAGGACCCTGTGAGGGGCCAGGGATCGAATCTGGGTGGGCGGTGTGCAAGGCAGATGCCCTCTCTGCTGTACTATCACTCCAGCCCCCGCGCCCCAATTACTCAAAGAAGAAGAATACTTCCTGCTTGTCCCCAGAGCACAGGAGACTGCAAACAGAAGGGGAGGGGCTTGGGGGGACTGGAGATGGGGTGGCAGGGGGAGGACTCACCCATGTAACCCACGGTGCCCACGCGGCCCTTGATGGTCTGGCCCTCGGGCACGTGCACGGCCAGGCCCAGGTCAGAAATACGGATGTGCCCTAGAGGTGTGGGGAGAAGCCAGGATCCAAATAAGCTAGTGAGCTAGATGCCCCCCAACCTCCCCCCCAACCCCCATGGGGCCCCCACCCACCGTGGTCATCCAATAGGATATTCTCTGGCTTCAGGTCCCTGCAGGAGAGAAGGGAAGGTCAGCAGAGGCCCGGTCCACTAGGGACGCAGACGGGGTCACCCCCTGTCCGAGCTCGCTTGCTGGCTGAGTAAGGGTATGGAACGAGGGGTGCAGATGGGGCCACAGATGGCCCTGACCCCTCCCCCTCCTGTAGACTTGAGAGGGCAAAGAAGAACCTGGGGCAAAAGGGGAGCACATGCCATGGAGGAGGGACCAAGCCCAGTTGGACTTGCTCACTCCCCATGGGCCAGTCCTTCCCAGCCTGGGTGGCTGCTGTGACATTCCCATCTGTCCAATGGGGCCACCCAAATCCATTCTCCTCCTGAGGCTGGGCGGGGCACAAACGAAATTATCCAGGGGGTAGCCCGGGCATGTACAAGGCCCGGGGCTGGATGCCGAGCACTACAGAGCATTGCCTGGTAGGCCCTGAGCAACCTCCCACCCCCCCATCCCGCTCTCCACCCCCGCTTCCCGCCCCCCATCTCTGAGAGGCCAAGCTGTCAGGAGTCACCCTACACCCCCAACACTGCTGGACCTAGCCCCCAGAACCACAATAAATATATTTGGGGGTGGAGGGGGGAATTCTCACAAGGGTTGAGAAGATAGAGCTTAAAGTTGAAATGTACATCAGGCAAATACAAGAGCTCAGATCTGATGCTCAGGCACCCTGTGACCTCCCAATAACACGGGGTGTAGCCCCGGATGCCCCCAGCACCCCAGACCCAACCCAGTGAACAAAAAGACCCACAACACAAAAAGGATCTTTTCTTCAGATCGAACCCTTGGTCTCGTGAATGCCAGACACATGGTTCATATTAAAGTGCCATCACCAGGCTGGAGTGATAGCACAGCGGGTAGGGCGTTTGCCTTGCACGCAGCCGACCCGGGTTCAATTCCCAGCATCCCATAGGGTCCTCTGAGCACCGCCAGGGGTAATTCCTGAGTGCAGAGCCAGGAGTGACCCCTGTGCATCGCCCGGTGTGACCCAAAAAGCAAAAAAAATAAATTAAATAAATTTAAAAAAATAAAGTGCCATCCCTATATTCGCTCATTGAACCCCCTCGTAAACTGCGAGTCAGGAATTTTCCCGGGTTTCCCACTCAGAGTAGAGAACAGGGAGCGGGTATCATCTGAGGTCCCACACAGAAGGGACATTTCCCACCACGGCCAGAGCACCCCCCCCCCACTGCGCGCGCGTGTGCGCACACACACACACACACACACACACACACACACACACACACACACACACACACACACACACTCTCTCTCTCTCTCTCTCTCTCTCTCTCTCTCTCTCTCTCTCTCTCTCTCTCTCTCTCTCTCTCTCTCTCTCTACCTCTTTCTCTCTCCCCCTCCAGGTGCCCGCCTACCTGTACACGATGCGTTCCCGATGCAGGTCCTCCAGGCCACAGCAGATCTCGGCGGCGTAGAAGACTGCTCGGGCCTCGGTGAAGCCGGCCTGGCCCATGTGGTAGATGTGAAACTTAAGGTCCCCGCCGTTCATCAGCGTCAGCACCAGACACAGGGCGTCCTTGGTCTCGTAGGCGTAGGCCAAGCTCACCTATGGCCAGGGGACCCAAGCCTTCAGGCAGGGGGGTCGAGGTCTGCCTGGTGGCAGCTGGCCAGCCACCCGAAGAGTCCTTCAAGCCCAGCTTCTTAGCCAGGCCTGGGGGACCAAGAGCCTTGGTCATCTCTGAGGGGCGGGGCGGGTGGGGCGGGGCTCGAGGCATGGAGGGAACGGGCCAATGGGAGGCAGGGGGCGGGGTCTCCTGGATGTACTTACTACAAACCTACTGTTCACTTTCTCCAGGATCTGCTTCTCGTTGAGGGCCATGGCCTCCCCCTTCCGTTTCTTGATCCGTTTCTTTTCTAGTTTCTTGCAGGCATACATCTTGCCTGTGGCCCGCACCTGGCAGGCGCAGACCTGGAACCAGGGCAACGGGGGACAGGGAGATGGTTCATGTGGCGTGGCATGATGGGTGGGTGATGGGTGGGTGGGTGCGTGCGTGTATGCATGTGTCTGTGTGTGTGTGGGGGGGCGGGTGCAGACCTGCAACCAGGGCAAAGGGGACCAGGGAGATGGTTCATGTGGTATGGCATGATGGGTGGGTGGGTGCGTGCGTGTATGCATGTGTGTGTGGGTGGGGGGGGCGGGTGCAGACCTGCAACCAGGGCAAAGGGGACCAGGGAGATGGTTCATGTGGTATGGCATGATGGGTGGGTGCGTGCGTGCATGCATGCGTGTGTGTATGTGTGTGTGCATGCGTGTGTGTGCGTGCATGCGTGTGTGTGTGTGCATGTGTGTGTGTGTGCGTGCGTGTGTGGCAGGCGCAGACCTGGAACGAGAGCAAAGGGGGCCATCTTGGCATGATGGGTGGGTGCGTGCATGCGTGTGTGTGTGTGTGTGTGTGTGTGTGGCAGGCGCAGACCTGCAACCAGGGCAAAGGGGGCCAGGGAGATGGTTCATGTGGCATGACATGATGGGTGGGTGGGTGTACATGCGTGTGTGTTTGTGTGTGCGTGTGTGTGTCTGTGTGTGCATGTGTGTGTGTGTGTGTGTGTGGCTTCCAGGGCTTCAGAGAGGAAAAGGGGGCCACGTGCAGACCTGCAACCAGGGCAAAGGGGGCCAGGGAGATGGTTCATGTGGCATGGCATGATGAGTGGGTGTGTGTACATGCGTGCATGTGTGTGTGTGTGTGTGTGTGTGTGTGTGTGTGTGTATGTGTGGCTTTCAGGGCTTCAGAGAGGAAAAGGGGGCCAGAGAGATGGTTTATGTGGCAGAGCATGAAGGGTGCACGCATGCGTGCTTGCGTGGGTGTGGGTGTATGTCTTCCAGGGCTTCAGAGGGGCCCCTCCCCACCCCGAGCCACCCTTCATCCATCCACTCACCTCCCCAAAGCCGCCTTTGCCCAGGACTCGGTATTGCCTGAAGGTATTTTTGGTCACCGGCTGCCTATAGCCAAGGGGGTTGGGGAGCAAAAGGGGGGGGAGATGAGCAGGCTGCCCGCCCCCCCAGCCCGATCAGGGCCCCAGCCGCCCCTCGCCGCAAGGGTCTCACCTTTCCAGCCATTTCCACTGCAGGAAACGATTGAAGTAGATGCTGTCGAGGTAGTCGGCAAAGGGGGCCATGCTCAAGAACTCGTGAGTGAGCCTGTGACAGGGTCCAGCTGAGCCCCGGGTTCCCCGCGTCCGAGGCCAGGCACCCCTACTCCCGCACTGGGTGCCTGCCTAGCCCGGAGGGCCTCACCCTGGGGCCACCCCTTTGCCCTGGCCTTCCACCTCGCACTGCTGCTGCTGCTGCTGTGCCGCCGCCCAGAGAAGGCAAGCCGCCTGGCCCAGGGCACACAGCAGAGCAAGCCCCCGAAGAAGGCGGCGGCTGGGGGGGGTGGGGGGGTGGGCCTGTTCTGGGAAGCCTGGCGGAGCGGGAGGGGCAGCAGGGAGGGGGCGGCACACGCTTACCGGGTGAGCTCCTGGAAGAGGTCTTTGCACGGCCCCTGCTCCAGCCGCTGGGCACAGTTTGTCACCAGCTGCCGGGGAACCTCGGGGATGAGGTCAGGACCCTGGGGACGGGCACAGACAGGTCAGGGCAGGGCAGGGCAGTGGGGGGGGGGGTGTTCCATGGGCTGGCGGACTCCCCCGCCCCGTGGCTAACGCATCTGCGGTCACCCCTTCCCCCAGCGTCGAGCCTGCCCCCTGCCAGCGCCAGCAGCCACTGAGTGGCTCCCTCACCGTGTGGCTCAGAAAATTCTGTATCAGCCGCCGCCCACACGCCTTCCGCTTCTCGTCAGGGGTCACCTCATACTCGGCCTGCAGCGGGGGACGGGGAAGACAGCGTGGAGGGTTGGGGGCCTGGTGCGGCGGGGGGGGGGGAGGGGGGACAGAGCTGGCCTGAGGCGGGGAGAGGGGGGTGCAGAGGCGGTAGGGAGGTTGAGGTTGGGTCTTGGCCAGCCTGGCACTCACCACCCCGTCCAGGAAGGCGATGCAGTGGGTCAGCTCAGGCCGGGTGGCACAGAACTCCCGGAACAGCAGGCGGCCGATGGGCTGGCGCTCACACAGGCTGTGGTAATCATGTTCTGGGGGGGGAGGGGCCGAGAGAGGGGGTGCTGGGTGCCCAGGTTCCTGCCCCGGCTCCCCGCCCCTTCCGAACCCTGAGGTGGGCAGCACCTGCCATTGGAGAGGAACTTGGCATCCAGCGGCCCAGAGACTGCAAGTAACTAGCCCAAGGTCACACAGCTTTGGATTCTCAGTGGCGCCCCGCCCTGCCACGCCCCTTCCCCCCCCTCCTTCCCTCCCTGCCACTTTCTTCTGGGTTCTCTGGCTTCCGTCCAAGCTGGGGCTGGGTGCTGTGTGTGTGGGCACCT
This sequence comes from Sorex araneus, assembly GCF_027595985.1. Lineage (NCBI taxonomy): Eukaryota > Metazoa > Chordata > Mammalia > Eulipotyphla > Soricidae > Sorex > Sorex araneus. The sequence goes on from NC_073303.1 coordinate 248,455,384, forward strand.
GCTGCTGTCTGACAGGCTGGGAAATCAGGGAGGAAACTGTGGCTTCCGGGGAGCAGGGCCCGGCTGCCTTCCCAGGCGGGGCCCCGGGCGCAGGTGCGAAGGGGCTGGGATCCTCCTGCCCCTCTCAGAGAACCTGTCACAGCATCTGTACTGAGGGCCCCCCCCCAGCCCACGCTCCAGGGCTGAATCATAAGTGGGGACCCCAAGGCATTGCGTCTGGGGGGATCCCCAGCATCCCCACTGCCTCTGCTATCCCGGGGGTCTGGCTCACCCACCTGACTGGCCCCTTTCTTGACGTCTCACAGAAGTGGCCCCAGGGGCCCGAGCAATAGTGCAACGGGGAAGGCATCTGCCTTGTGCACAGCCGACCCTGGGTTCGATCCCTGGCATCCCACAGAGTCCCCCGCCCTCCCCCCAACCCTCCTGAGTGCAGAGCCAGAAGGAAACCCTGAGCATCGCTGGGTGTGACCCAAAACGCCACAAAAAAAAAAAAAGAAGAAGTTGCCCCAGATTTGGGTTCAGAGAAAGTACCAGGGAAGGGCCATCTGCCTTGCATGCCACCAACCCGGGTTCGATCCCCGGCCTCCCATTAAGGTCACCCTGGGAACACCACTAGGAGCGATCCCCGACAGAGTCAAGAGTGACCCTTGAGGGGCTGGAGCGAGAGCACAGCAGGGAGGGCGTTTGCCTTGCACGCGGCCAACCCGGGTTCGATTCCCAGCATCCCCTAGGATCCCCCGAGCACTGCCAGGAGTAATTCCTGAGTGCATAGCCAGGGGTAGCCCCTGTGCATCGCCGGGTGTGACCCAAAAAGCAAACAAACAAACAAACAAATAAACAAAGAGTGACCCTTGAGCATCACTGGGTGTGGCCCCCCGAAAAAATGTTGCCCCTCCCCCAAATGTGACCCTGCTCTCCCACCCCCACCGGTCCCCTGTGCCCTCTGCCAAGTCTAGAAACAGAACTGGGGGCGAGTGAAGTCTTTCTGCCCCTGCCCCGGGAGGGGGGTCTCCCGAGCCCACCCCCCGGCCCCGCCCCGGGCCTCACCCAGGTGCTGCCGCAGCTCCTCGCACTGGCTGATGTGAGGGAACTGGAGCATCTGGCGCCATTTCTTGCTCTTGCCTTTTCGGGTCCCGCCGCCGCCTGCGGGAAGGAAAAGGGCAGAGGATGTGGCGGCCCCGTGCCACCGAGCCTGGGGACATCCCAGCCATGCTCAAGGGGGCCACTCTCATGTGGGGGAGAGGGGGCTGGGGATCGAACTCCGGGCCTCGCACACGGCCCGACACCAGCTTCGACCCTCCCGGCCCTGTGCCCCTGGTCCAACCCTGCCAGCGTGGGGCGTGGGGCGGTACACGGGCCGCCCCTCCACAGGAGCCGCCTCCTCGGGTTCTTCTGAATTGTCTTTTTTTTTTTTTTTAGGGGGGGGGTCACACCCAGCAGTGCTCAGGGGCTACTCCTGCACTCAGGAATTACTCCCAGAGATGCTCGGGGGACCCCAGGGGAGTGCCAGACTCTATGGGGATCGAACCCGGGTCAGCTGCCACATGCCCGGCGAGTGTCTTAGCGGCTGTCCTATGCTCCAGTGCCTCTCTGGGTTCTAAAACACAGACGCGGGGCTGGAGCGATAGCACAGCGGGTAGGGCATTTGCCTTGCACTCGGCCGACCCAGGTTCGATTCCCAGCATCCCATATGTCCCCTGAGCACCGCCAGGGGTAATTCCTGAGTGCAGAGCCAGGAGTGACCCCTGTGCATCGCCAGGTGTGACCCAAAAAGCAAAAATAAATAAATAAATAAATAAAATAAAAACAAAACATAGACGCTGGGCCGGAGTGGGAGCACAGAGAGGAGGGCACTTGCCTGGCCTGCGGCCAGCACTGGCTCAATCCCTAGCCCCTCCTCCCCCCCCCCCAGCCAGGAGTGTTCTCCAAGTGCCAAGGCCCGAAGGAAACCCTTGGCACAAGTGTGACCCCGCCCCCCAAAACCTGAAAATAACTGGAATCGCCTAGATCCTGGCACTGCCTGCCTCAGAGACATCAGAGATGACAAGACGGGGTGGCCCTTGAGCCGCCACTCAGGATGCTGTCTGAACCCACTGAAGGGTTCCCCTGGGCCAACTGCCTGCTTCAGTTTACCTGACACAGCACCCCGCTTCCCGGTTCCCGGCTCAAATGCCGTCTAGAGCCAGATGGGAATGGTGAATGGGGCCAGAGGTGGGCAATAAGGAGTGGTGGGGAGTGCGGCCAAGTGGTCGTCGGGGCAGGCACCGGCCCACCAAAGACTCGCCCAGTGTCAGGCTCCATACTGCCCACGGTGACCGGAGCTTCTGATGACTCAGATGCAGCTGGGGAAGCCAGCCTGCCTGTCCTCCGGCCTCCCCGGGCGAGGGGCAGGGCAGCTGGCAGAAGCAGCGGGCATGCGGCCAGCCCGCTGGAGGGTCCCAGCTCCAGGTCCCTGAGCACTACCAGGCCTGGGCCCCACTGGGAGAGGCCCCCATCAGAGAGACCGAGGTAGAAAACACACAGGCACACCCACAAATAAGCAAGACGCGTGAGAGTCTGGCCGGATGTGGCCCCCAGGTAGCGACTGGAAACTCTTCAAGGCTGGGTTTCAGCTTCCGGTTCTCAGCACTGACTTCTCCACAGGGGCGATTTCTCCAGAACAACGGCAAGCCACCAGGAGAGGTGCCGGGAGGGCACAGGAGCCCATCAGTCCCGCTCTTCGTAGGGGGCGGAGGGTGGGGGGGTGGGGATCAGGGAGGGGTCAGGCCCCAGCTCCCTCCACTTGGTGGCCCCCTGCAGATAACCATTCTCGCTCGCTCGAGGGGCCTGGCCTCAGTTTCCCCTCAGGTTTCCCGGTGATCTTCAGTGAAAGCTGGGCATGGGGGGGGTGGGGAGGCGGAAGCAGCCAGGGGGGAGGAAGTAGACCCGGGCAACCCCATTGGGCAACCTCTCTGCAGCCCCCTCCCCCTGCCCCTCCCCCCAGAGCCTGGGGCCCCCACACCCCAGGCATTGCTTCACCCGGCAAGTGAGCAACAGAATCACTTCTCGGCCAGGGCCAAGGCCCCACCAGAAGGGGAACTCCTCCGCTGCCCCCGCACATCCCTCCCCCCCAACCTTCATCCGCTGCTCCCCCCCACAGCCCCCCCCAGGCGGCTACTTCCTCCTCTCACTCCCCTAGACCACATCAAGGCATCTGGGACTCAGACTCCCATGCAAATTGCCCACTCGGAGGTGGCCCCTAGGAGTACCCAGGCCAGCCTCTCCCCAAACAGGGCTCATCCCACCACCCCCCACTCCCCCCCCACCCCCCCACCCCGATTTCCCAAACCTCGCTGCTACACCCAGAACTAACACGGGTCCCGAAAAGGAGGTTGGTTCTGCCAATGAGCCATCGCTGGGTTCCAGGAACAGCAGAGAGAGCGAGGAGGTGACAGGGCAGGCCGGGAACCCAGCTGGCCGGGCCAACCTCCCCATGCCGCCGCCGCCAGGCGTCTCTTAGATGCCAACAACGGCCACCAAGTCTTCCCACACCCCAGCGGCCAGGACGCTCGGGGAAAGGCAGCCAGCCAACGCCGGTGCCCGGGACGGTGCCCAGGACGCGGTGATCGGAGATCCTGTATTTCTCTCACTCCACACGGCGTGGTCAGTCCAGTGCCGTGCCGCTGGGAGGGGACGGAACCCTGGGTCTCGCTGTATCCCCCTCCCCGAGACACACACACACACACACACACACACACACACACACACACACACACACACACACACACACACACACACACACACACACACCTCAGCCCCTTGCCCCTGGCTGAAGGCGGCTGCCCACACTTCAGCGTCATCTCTGCAGACCTGAGGCTGAACTCGCTGCTGCCCTGCCCCGCTCTCCCCACCCCTCCTCCCTGGCAGGCTGGATGACGAGGCAGAACACAATCATGGGGAGATGCCCCCAGAGGCTGGCAGCACAGCAGATAAAGGAGGTTCCGCATGAAGAAGGCAAGGCTGGCAAGGGCGGGGTGGGGGGGCGCACTTAGAAGGCGCCCAAGAGCATCTCAGCACCGGAGGCTGTACAGTGGGGGGGGGGCCCCAGGTTCTTCTACGATTCCTCGAGACTGTGTGGAGGGCAGCCCACGAGAGCATTGGCCCTGAGCCTCAGTTTCCCACCTGTGAAATGGGCAGCAAGCAGCAGCTCCACTAAGAATGGAGAAACGCTTCTGGGCCCCCTCCGAGCTTGGACCCCATGCCAGCACCGCTAGCTATTCCCATAAGACTGGGTCCGGGCCCCTGGGGAGGGGGAGACCCAGCCAGAGGGAGAGGGGCAAGGGCAGAGGGAGGCAGGATGGCCAAGCCAGTGGGTCCTGCACCCGGCTGGGTGGGTGGGAGCCGGGAGCCGGGAGCGAAGGGACAACCCAGATACCCAAACCCCGGGGCCAGCTGGCCATGCTGGCCTTCCAAGCTCAGCTCTCCTTAACTCCCCTGCCCCGGCGCCCCACTTGTGGGTTTCCAGGGGCCAAAATGGTGACTCATTCACTTCTGTTCCCAGTGATCCAAGGCACCGAGCAAGGGGCTTCGGCACACGGGGCAGCTATGCTGGGTGGCGGTGCCTGGGGATTCCTTTCCATTCATTCTCCAAACCGTACCCCAGCACCGACTTTGCGCCGGGTCCGGCCCGGCTGGGTGGCCGGGGGTTCCCGGGCACGTGTTGCAGAGTGACCCGTGTGGGGGGGGGGGGGTGGGCACGGGCCTCCATGCGGCGGGGAGCCGCTCCCCTGGCTCACGTCCCACCCTGCCCTCTTCCTTCCTCTCGGCCTCTCTCACCCGCTCACCCTTCGCGCACCGCCCCCCCACCCCCGCCCCGTCCGCCCGCCCCGAGGGCGGAGGCCTGACCCCCGCCCCTTCCTGGGCCCCAGCTCCCCGGGGCAGGTGCGGAGGAGGTCAGGGGTGGAAGGGGGGGGAAGCCTGAAAGGGCTCGTGTCGGCACGGGGTGCGGCGCTCCGGGCGCCCCGCGGGGCACCGAGGCCGCGCGCCCAGCATGGCCCGCACCCGGCAGCCTCACCTTCCCGGGCCTTGAGTAGCACCGTGTTCGCTACGATGTTCTCGAGCTCCATGGGCTGCGGCGCCACCGGCCCCGCGCCGGACCGCGCCGCCGGCCGGGATCGCGAGCGAGGGCCGGGGGCCGGATGGCGATCGGCGCGGCTCGGCTCGGCTCGCAGTGACCGCGCCGCGGCCTCCCCGGCCTCCGGGCCTCCGGCCGCCGCCGCCGCCGCCGCCCGCGGTGCTCTCCCCGCCTCCTCCCCGGGGGCCACCCCGGCTCTGGTGACGCCCCCTCCCCGCCCACTGTTTACTTTGCTCAGCCAATAACCAGAAGGGTGCTCCCCGCGCCACTTTCCCATTCGTCAGCGGCTGCGGCGGTCCCCGCCTCCTCACCAAGGGATTCGCCCAAAGGCGTGTGGAGGCGGGACTTATACGTCATCTCTTCCTGGTTGGCCTGCGGGTGCGGCTCAGCCCCTAGGTTCGAATTTCTGGACCGTGATAGGATAACGAACTGCCAATTAGGGCCGAGCCCTCCGCTGGGGCTGCGGAGGTGGGGCGTCTAAAGTCACGCCTTGGAGTCGAGCTCTTTGATTGGATACAGGAAGCGTCAGTTATTCCCAGCCCTGCACTCTGATTGGAGCTTCGTATGGGAGTGTGGACCTGGTCCTAGTAGCTCGCCTTTGCTTTTCTAGGGTTTGTAGGGGACGCGCTTAATATCATAGGCCTCCAGTGGGCGGGCCGCGCTTTCTTGGGCCCTGGATCCGGCCGTTTTCCTCTGCGTTGGCCCATCCGTGAGCTCCCCTGGGAGCGGGAAGAGGCCCAGAGTTACCGGCCACCTCCCGAGCTGCTCGCGGGTCTCCGACCCGGCCGCCGCGGGCATCCCCTGCTTCGCCCCCGCAGCAGGATGTTATGATTTCTCTCCACCCATTCGGCCTTGGGCCTCCTGCTACCTTATAAGGCAGCGCTCTTACCAGGGACTGGCTCACACCCATTATACAGGTGGACAGCTGAGGTCCTGTAGCTGGCTCCGGGCCGGAAGACTAGAGAAGAATCCTGGGCTGACATTGTGCGGCTAATCAACACCTTCAAGTTCAACATCCTCCCACTTCTTACACACCAGGAAGCGGAGGCTTGCCCCAACTCAGCTACTCCGGCAGAGCCAGATTCCCCATCCCATTCATCCAAAACGAAGGAGCATGCGCTCTCTGCCAGGCACCAAGCCAGATGCAGGGGAACCTTGTGTATGGGGTCAGCCCGAGCTCCCTGCTTGCAGGCTAGAAGGGGGGCGAAAGGGGATCACTCTAAACAGAGGGTCTCCAAGAGTAAGTGCTATTAAGACATTCCGGCAAAACCCGGCCGGACTGACAGGACAGCGGCTACAGCGCTTGCCTTGCATGCAGCCGGCACGGGTTCAATCCCCGGCACCCAATTAGGGTCCCCGGAGTCTTCCAGAAATGATCCCTGAGCGCAGAGCCAGGAGAAAGCCCTGAGCACCGACAGGTATGGTTCCCCACACACACAAACATTCCTGAAGGGAACCAGAGGGTAAAGCACATGATTTCTGAGTGCAGAGCCAGGAATAAGTCCTGAGCCTCGGGGTGTGCCCCCCCAAAAAATTTCTTTTTAAATCCCGGGAACCGATCTTGAGCATCACCCCAAGTCACTCCTGAGCCAGTGCCAGAAATAGTCCCTGAGCATTACTGTTGGCCCTAAACTCCCCCCACCCTCAAAACCGTCAGAAATTGGACCCAGAAAATAGTTTGAAAGGGCTGGCATACATGTTTTACATGCAGGAGGCTTTGATTTGATCCTCTGAGCACCAGGCTGGGAGTAGCCTGCCCAAGCACTGCTGGGTAGAGCCCCCAAACCAAACCAAACTGAACAAAACAAAACTCAAGAACTGAATCGCCAGCAATCCCGAAGATGCTGTGGTCGTCCACCTATTGCCCAGCTGACTCACTTCCAATGGCCACTTCACTTTTAATGGCCACTTCAGCTCTACTCTAGCTTCAGGTTCTTCATATCTGAGAAAGACCAACTGTAAGGAGACACTTTTCCTTTCTGGAGTTCAGATGTGATTCTGGGAGCTGTGGCAGCCATCATGTGACCACGAGGAGAGGGTCAAGGTCAGCCTGAGGATCTGCACACTGAGGACCACAGAAAAAGATAAAGGACTTGGCTTCTTTTTTTGGGGGCGGGGGGTGCACGCTCATGAGCTACTCCCACATCAGTGCTCATAGTTCACTCATTGTAGTGCTTGGGGAACCAGATGATGCCCCAGGATCCCTCTGAACTATCTCTTAGCCCAGAACTTGGGTTCTGAATGATATTATTTCCTTTGTTTGGGTTTTGGGTTTTGGGTCACACCCAGCGGTGCTCAGAATTTACTCCTGCCTCTGCACTCAGGGATCATTCCCGGCGGGCCTGGCAGATTCCGTGTGGTGCTGGGTATCGAACCTGAGCTCACCGCATGCCAGACAAGCACCCTACCTGCTGTCCTGTCTCTTAGGCCCCCATGTCTCCTTTGGCGTACCAAACTCACATTTCTGGAAAGATCTTCCTTCCCTCGCTCACCTCTAAGTGCCTACTCCTGGCCAAGTCTTCTCCCAAAAGCCTTTTAGATTCTGGCCTAGAGAGATAGGACATCAGGGAAGGGGCTTACTTATACGCAGCCTCCATTCCAGCACTGCCGAGGGTCCCCTGAACACTTAGCCAGGAGTATTCAGACGTGCACTTCCTTCAAAAAATAATTTAAAAAAAAAGGCCCTCTTGCATTTAAAGCTGGAATTGGCCCTTCCCCAAAGGGAAGTAGCCGTGCGGGACCCAGCACAGGTCAAGGTCTGTACTCAGGAGTAATCAGCCACCAACGGGGCTGCCTTTACCAACCCCCGGAGTTTCCACTTTCAGCCCGAACTGCCACAGCTAAGTGTTACCTTTGAAACAATTGTCAGCAAGGTGCAGCAGGGGGTGTGGACTGCCCGCCCCCTGGGTATCTGTTCCACCCTTGGCTAATCTTGGAGTCCAATTAAGAAATATTATGGGGGGGCTGGAGCGATAGCACAGCGGGGAGGGCATTTGCCTGGCACGCGGCTGACCCGGGTTCAATTCCCAGCATCCCATAGGGTCCCCTGAGCACTGCCAGGGATAATTCCTGAGTGCAGAGCCAGGAGTAACTAACCCCTGTGCATCACCGGTGTGACCCAAAAGCAAAAAAAAAAAAAAATATTATGTTCGTTTGGGGCCAGATAGTACAGTAGGTAGGGCATTTGCCTAGCATGCAGCCAACCTGGGTTCGATCTCCAGCATCCCATAGTGTTCCCCAACACCAGGAGTCATTTCCTGAGTGCAGAGGCAGAAGTAACCCAGAGCATCACTGTGTGTGTGACCCAAACCCCTCCCCACCAAAAAATTTACGTTTGTTTGGGGCTGGAGTGATAGTACAATGTTGGGGGGTACTTAAATGTGGCTAACCCGGGTTCGATCCCCAGCATCCCGTAGGGTCTCCTGAGCCCACCAGGAGTGATTCCTGAGTGCAGAGCCATGAGTAAGCCCTGAGCACGGTCACGGCTGCTCCCCCAAAACCAAATCATATATTACATTTGTTTGGACTACAGACATAGTACAAGACAGATCAGGGTGTTTGCCTTGCACATGGCTGACGAAAGTTCCATTCCTGGAACCCATAGATTCCCCCCCAAATATCCCAGGAATCATGTCAGCAGCCTGAGAGAGAGAGAGAGAGAGAGAGAGAGAGAGAGAGAGAGAGAGAGAGAGAGAGAGGGAGAGAGAGGGAGAGAGAGAGAGAAGGGGCTGGAGCGAGAGCACAGCGGGTAGGGCGTGGCATCCCATATGGTCCCCTGAGCACCTCCAGGAGTAATTCCTGAGTGCAGAGCGAGGAGTAACCCCTGAGCACCACTGGGTGTGACCCAAAAAGCAAAAAGAGAGAGAGAGAGAGAGAGAGAGAGAGAGAGAGAGAGAGAGAGAGAGAATGACTTTCCCCGTGGACTCTAAGAGCCCCCTAAAGTGCAGAGGCTTCTCCCCCTCCCCCTCCTCCTTCCCTACTGGATCCTGGGAACCCAAGAATGTTCCTTGTTGAGATCAGAGAAATGGTCCAACCCGCATGGCCTGGCAGGAGGCCCTGGGTTCGATCCCTGACATCACAGGGTCCCACCACATTGCCAGACCCAGCGCCAGAGCACAGGAGACCCCAAGTCCCTCAGGCTGTGTTTTGTTTTGATTTGGTTTGAACTTGGGGGCCACATCCGGCAGTGCTGAGGGCTAACTCCTGGCTCTGCACTCAGGAATCACTCCTGGTGGGCCTGGGGGGCGGGGCGGGGGGAGCCCTTTGGGATGCCGGGGACCGAACCCAGATCTGCTGTGAGCAAGGCAAACAAACGCCCTCCCCCATGTCCTATGTCTCGGGCCGCTCATGCTGCTTCTGAGTGTCCCTTAATTCAGGCATGAGAGGGGACCCCCGAGCTCACCGTTTCACTCCCGTTCACCAACTCCCAACTCCACACGCGCCGGGGGTGGGGGGTGGGGGGGTTCCGGCCTCTGCATAAGAGAAGAATCTGACCAATCCCGCTCCTGCGGCCTCGGGACCTTGGTCCACCCCTATTGATCTGGACTCCAGGACAGTCCGGCCAGCCGCCATGAGGTTCCCGTTGCTCCTGGGGTTCTTGCTGGCAAGCCTGGAGTCCGCGCTTTTGGTGAGCCCCGTGGGGATCAAGAAGACGGGACAGGGGGTTTCTAGGTTAGAGGTCAGGGGTCGGGGTCAGGGGTGCGTGCCCGGGGCTCCTGGTTGGACCCCAGCACCGCAGACCCACCTCCCAGCACTGCTGAGTGTGTTTCTGGAGGTTCAGCCAGAGGACACCCCTCAGGACGAGGAAACGGGGGGCTCAGACGCCAGCCCTGGCCTCTGACTCTGATCTCTCAGTCCAGGCCCATTTTTGGGGAGCGGTGGGGGTGTTGTGGTTCAGTTTGGGGACCAGACCCAGCTTTCTTTATTTATTCCTGGCTCTGTGTTCAGGGGTCACTCCTTGGAGGACCCTAGGCGGTGCCACAGGTTGAACCCAGGTTGGCCACGTACAAGGCTGTACTATGGCTCAGGACCCAAGGCCTGATATTTTTAGGGTGGGGCCCTAGAGGGTGGTGTTCGGGGCATGGGGGGCGTCACTCCCAGCTTTTGTGCTTGGGGGTCCTTCTAGCAGTGCTCAGAAGACCCTCTGTGGTGCCAGGGATGCAACTGGGGTCGGCGGCATATAAGGCAAACGACTTCGCCTCTCTCTTCCCTCTCTGTAAGGCCCAGCCCAGGCAGAGTGAAGCCAGAGGGAGTCAACCGCAGGGGGAGGGGCTGCGTTTCTGGAAAGACCCAGAGGCGAGTCTCGAGGAGAAGGGGGGGGCACGTGGAGGCGCTAGGTCTTGCAAGGAAGGGGGCTGCATTTGGGGGCTTCGGGAAGAAGCTAGCAGAGTTGGGGCTGGAGCGATAGTCCAGTGGGGAGGGTGTTTGCCTTACACATGACCGTTGCAGGTTCAATCCCCAGCATCCCATAGGGTCCCCTGAGCCCACCAGGAGCCGTTCCTGCCTGTAGAGCCAGGAATAACCCGTGAGCATCAGCAGGTGTGGCCCAATGAAGGAAAGGGGAAAAATTAAAAAGATGGGACGGGGGACCGGAGCGATAGTCCAGCGGGGAGGGCATTTGCCTTGCATGCGGCTAACCTGGGTTCAATTCCCAGCAACACATAGGGTCCCCTGAACACTGCCAGGAGTAACTCCTGAGTGTAGAGCCAAGAGTAACCCTTGAGCACCGCTGGGTGTGACCCAAAAAAAAGCAAAAAACCAAAAAAAAAAAAAAACCAAAAATTGGGACTGGAGCCATAGTCCAGTAGGTTAAGGTGGTTGCTTTGCAAGTAGCTGGCCAAGGTTTGGTTCTTGGCATCCCGTAGGGTCCCCTGAGCACTGCCAGGAGTGGTTCCTGAGGCAGAGCCAGGAGTTATCTCTGAGCATCATTGGATGTACCCCGCCCCCACCCCCAAAGATACTAGAAGAGAAGAATCCAGGGTTGGCTCTGATGTTCTGGCTAATTCCCCACCCTGTAGATTCCCCGTTGGAAAAGCCGCCAGGAGCAGAGCCAGGCGACGGCAGGGGACACCGTGGGTAAGTAGCCGGCCTGCTCCAAAACACCCCTGCGCGGCAGAAAGGAAACTCCAGAGGCTGGCTTTGCAGCAGAGAGGTCCAGACCCCATCCCCACCCCAGCCTCATCTACTGAGCACCGAGGAACTGATCCCGGAGCACCACGCTGGGAGCAGCCCCTGAGCTTTGCCCAAACACTTCAAGAAAGGGCCAGAGAAATAGACCTGTGGGGTAGGCCCAGGTTCGATCCCTGGCACCCCAGAGAGTTCCCTGAGCACTGCCGGGAGTGATCCCTGAGCACAGTGCCAGGAGCAGCCCCTGAACACCACCAGGTGTGGTCCCAAAACATGAAGAAGAAGAAAACTTGGGGCTGGAGTAATAGCACAGCGGGTAGGGCGTTTGCCTTGCATGCGGCCGACCTGGGTTCGATTCCTAGCATCCCACATGATCCCTGAGCACCGCCAGGAGTAATTCCTAAGTGCAGAGCCAGGAGTAACCCCTGTGCATCGCCAGGTGTGGACCCAAAAGGCAAAAAAGAAAAAAAAAAAAAGAAGAAAACTGGGGGCTGGAGCGATAGCACAGCGGGTAGGGCATTTGCCTTGCACGCAGTCGACCCAGGTTTAATTCCCAGCATCCCATAGGGTCCCCTGAGCACCACCAGGAGTGATTTCTGAGTGCATGAGCCAGGAGTAACCCCTGTGCATCGCCAGGTGTGGACCCAAAAGGCAAAAAAAAAAAAAAGAAGCTTCTTTTTTTTTTTTTTTGCTTTTGGAACCACACCTGGCAGTGCTCAGGGCTTTCTCCTGACTCAGTGCTCAGGGATCACTCCTTGGACAGTGCTTAGGGGAGCTTTTGGGGTGTCATAGATCAAACCCCAAGTCAGCTGCGAGCGAAGCAAGCATCTCAGCCACAGTACTATCACTCTGGCCCCTTCCATTTTATTTTAAGTTTTGGATCCAAAAAGCCCAATAAATAAATTAATTAATAAATAAAATTTTGGACCTATCAGAGGTCCACACAGAAGAGTACTTGAGGGTACACAGTGGTGCTGGAGGGGGGGATGACAACGTAGTTTTAGGGATCAAACTCAGGGCCATGCACAGGCCACACATGCGCTCTGCCACGGAACCACATACTCCACACCTCCAGGCTCCCTTGCCATTCCCCTTTTATCTCTGTTATTATTACTGTTACTTTGGTTTCCGGCCACACCTGGAAACACTCGGGGCTTGTTCCTGGGTCTGTGCGCCGGAATCACTCCTGTCAGAGGCTTGGGGGAATCTTCTGGGGTGCAGGAGCTTGAACCCGGGTCAGCTGTGTGCAAGCAAGTGCCTCCCCCTCTGCTTCCCTCTGTCCTATGACTCCGCCCCTCTTTTTTTTTTTTCTTTTTGGGTCACGCCTGGCAGTGCACAGGGCTTATTCCTGGCTTTGCACTCAGGAATTACTCCTGGCGGTGCTCAGGGGACCCTATGGGCTGCTGGGATTCGAACCCGGGTCGGCCGCGTGCAAGGCAAACGCCCTAACCGCTGTGCTATCGCTCCAGTCCTATATTTCTCTATGCTCAGAAATCAGTGGGGCTGGAGCAATAGTACAGCGAGGAGGGCATTTAGTTTTGCACATGGCAGAACCAGGTTCGATTCCCCGGCACCCCATAGGGTCCCCCGAGCACCGCCAGGAGTGATTCTTGAGTGCAGAGCCAGGAGTAACCCCTGAGCATCGCTGGGTGTGACCCGAAAAGCCAAAAAAAAAAAAATCACTGCTGATGGTGGGATTCAGAGGACACTCTGGGCCACCAGGGACAGAGCCCCGGTCAGCAGGGTGCGAAGCACATGCTCCACCCGCCGTGCTCTGTCCTCCGGCCTCCAGACTCCCCCCGGAGGCATCTCCCTGTGTCTCCAATCCGGCCGCGGAGATTGGAGAATAAATATTATTCTCCGGGGCACTAAATATTTACCTAGAGATGACAACGAAATGAACTCTGCCCTCGGGAGCCCAATTTGGCGGGGCCGGCCCAGCCCCGGGGCAGGGAGCCAGGGAGGCCAGCTCACAAAATCTGAGCCTCGCCCCTCTCCTTATCGGCACTCCCCGAGCACGGCTCTCCTCTTTTCTCCTTTTTGGGGTGTGTGTGGGGAGAGCTACTCAAGCAGGGGTCAGAAGCCTGAGGGGGTCACCCCCTGTAAGACTTGTCCCGCTGGGTTGTGGGTCCAACGCTGGGTTTGCTGACCAGAGGCCACACCGGCGTGTACGGGCGGAAACGCCTCCTCAACGGTCCCCTCTGGCCCCTCTGGCCTTGTTCTTTTCTTTCTTCTCTATTTTCTTGTTTTCTTTTTTCGGTTTTTTTTTTTGGGGGGGGTGTCACACTTAGCCATGCTCAGGGGTTACTCTTGGCTCTGCATTTAGGAATTACTCCCAGCGGTGCTTGGGGGACCCTATAGGATGTCAGGGATCGAACCCGGGTCAGGCGTGTGCACGACAAATGCCCTCCTGGCTAGACTATCGCTCTGGCCTCCTTTTTTCCTTTCCTTTCCTTTCCTTTCCTTTCCTTTCCTTTCCTCTTCTCTTTTCTTTGTTTTTCTTCTTTCTCTATCTTTTATCTATTTTATTTTGTTTTTTGAGCCACACCTGGCAATGCTCAGGGGTTACACCTGGCTCCCATTGAGGGGCCGGAGCGATAGCACAGCGGGTAGGGCGTTTGCCTTGCCCGCGGCCGGCCTGGGTTCGATCCCTGGCATCCCATATGGTCCCCCAAGCACCGCCAGGAGTCATTCCTGAGTGCAAAGCCAGGAGTAACTCCTGAGCATTGCTGGGTGTGACCCGAAAATAAAAAAAAAAAAAAGAGCCCTTCCCATTGTACTACAACTCCGGTCCCATTTTTCTTTCTTTCTTACCTTTCCCCTTCTTTCTCTCTCTCTCTTTCTCTCTCCTTTCTCTCTCTCTCTCTTTCTTTCTTCTTTGTTTTGGGGCCAGACCCTAAAGTGCTCAGGGGTTACTCCTGGCTCTGCACTCAGGAATTACTCCCGGCGGTGCTCAGGGGACCCTGCAGGATACCGGGGATCGAACCCAGGTCTGCTGCGTGCGTGCAAGCGCCCTGCCTGCTGGACTATTGCTCCAGCTGTCCCTTTTATTTTCTCTTCTTCTCTTCTTCCCTTTCTCTTTCTCTCTCTCTCTCTCTCTCTCTCTCTCTCTCTCTCTCTCTCTCTCTCTCTCTCTCTCTCTTCCTTTTTTGAACTACACTCAGCAGTGCTCAAGGCTTCCTCCTGGCTCTGCACTCAGGGATCATTCCCAGAAGGGTCTGGGGGGGCCCAATCCCCTGGGGGTGCTTGATCACCAACAGCAGGGTGGCCGAGACTGCACTCAGGGTATGTGGGCAGCGCAGAGGATTCAACTCACAGCCTGGCGTCCTCCGAACTATCTCTGCAGCCCAGAAATACATTTTGGGGTGAGAGGCACATCCATCAGTGCTCAGCGCTTACTCCTGGATCTGAGCTCAGGGCTCACTCCTGGCAGGGCACGGGGGCGGGGGGCGGGAATCCTATGGGGCGCCAAGGATCAAGCCTGGGTCAGCTCCGCACAAGGCTCACTCCCTCCGGGGCCGGCCGGAGAGAGAGTAGAGTGGGGAGGGCACTTGTCTAGTGCACAGCGGACCCGGGTTCCGTTCCCGGCATCGCCTGGGGTCCCCTGAGCAGCGTCAGGAGAGATTCCTGAGTGCGGAGCCCGGAGTCAGCCCTGAGCATCACTGCTGTGGCACAAAACCCAAACCAAACCATCAAAGGCCAGTTCTCTACCGTGTGTCCTATCACTTCCGCCCCAAAGGCAGTGATCTTTGGGGGGGGGGCGGGGAGGGTGGTTAACGCCTCTCCCCGGCACGAAGACGTCGAAGAGGCCGTGCTGGGGCAGAGGGCTCGACGCGTGCTCTCTTCGCAGTGCTCACCATCGACGGGGAGCTCTGCCACTTCCCCTTCCAGTTCAACCGTCGGCTCTACCACCACTGTACCCAGCGGGGCCGGCCGGGCTCCCGGCCCTGGTAAGGCTGCCGGAGGGGGTGGGAGCAGAAGCCCCACGGGAGAGGGACGCCACCCCCCAGAATCCTCGCTTGGAGGGGAGCCAGAGGGGGCCGCTAGCCCCTGGGCAGAGCGAGGGAGCTGGATCTCTTCCAACAGGTGTGCCACCACCCCCAACTTTGATCAGGACCAGCGATGGGGTTACTGCCTGGAGCCCAAGAAAGAGAAAGGTGCCATCCACGGCTGGGCTGGCCCAGGGGCCTCTCCTCGCCACTTCCCTCCCCCCACCCCGATTGTCCATTGACACCCCCCCCTACGTAACCCATCCCACCACCCAGCGTTTGAACCCACCCTGTCCCTTCCCTTCCTCCCTGGGATCGAGAAGCTGTGGGAGGGGGGATCAGCCCATTTGGCAGATATGGAAATCGAGGCTTGGTTTAGAAGCGTCCAGGTTTCGAAGACAAGAGGGTTCAGGCAAAGACTTGGGTGGGCGGATGGGAGGGGCTGGTCGAGGGGTCAGACTCACACCCCCTCCCTCTCTTCCAGACCACTGTGGCAAACACAATCCCTGCCATAGGGGGGCTACCTGTGTGAACACGCCCCACGGCCCCCGCTGTCTCTGCCCTGAGCTCTATACCGGCAAGCACTGCCAGAAAGGTGGGGGTGCCGAGGGTCGACCCAAACCGAATTGGGGTGCACGGACTCAGGGGACACTCGACAAGGTCCTCTGTGTCCTCTGTTCCCCACCCCCGACTCCCCAGATTCTCTCTCTCTGTTCCCAGAGAAATGCTTCGAGCCTCAGCTTCTCCGATTCTTCCATGAGAATGAAATCTGGTACCGGGCGGAGCAGGCCGGCGGGGCCAAGTGCCAGTGCCGGGGGCCTAAGGCCCAGTGCCAGGTGCTGACAGGCCAGGGTGAGGGCATCGGAGGGCCGGATGTGGGTGGAGAAGCTGGCGGGAGGCTGGGGAGCAGGTGGGCGGGAGATGCCATTTAAGGGGCTCTGCGCTCAGGAATCTCTCCTGGCGGTGCTCGGGATCGAACCCGGGTCGGCCGTGAGCAAGGCAAGTGCCCTCCCCGCTGTGCTGTCGCTGCAGCCGTATATGGGGCTCTTAATCGGCCTTTCTCCCAGCCTGCCAGACAAGCCCGTGTCTCAACGGGGGACGCTGTGTGGAAGTGGAGGGGCACCAGCTCTGTCACTGCCCTGAGGGCTATTCTGGAAGCATCTGCGACGTGGGTGAGTAGGGCAGGAGGTGGGACAGGGAGAGGAGAGGTCCTGGCCCACGTGGGGTGTGACAGCAGAGGGGATGAAGAGGGGTCAACCTCCTGAATATCTAGGAGCCTCATTCCTCCCCTTTTTTTTAAATTTAATTTAATTTAATTTAATTTAATTTAATTTTTTGCTTGTTGGGTCACACCCAGCAATGCTCAGGGGTTACTCCTGGCTCATGCATTCAGGAATTACTCCTGGCAGTGCTCGGGGGGACCCTATGGAATGCCAGGCATCGAACCCAGGTCAGCCTCATGCAAGGCAAATGCCCTCCCCGCTGTGCTATCGTTCCAGCTCCTATTCCTCCCTGTTTGGGGCCACGCCTGGCTGTGCTGAGGACTTAACTCCTGGCTCTGTACTCAGGCATCACCCCCTGTGGGTGGGCCCAAGGGACCACATGGAGTGTCGGGATCAAACCCTGGTCCACCATGTGCAAAGGCCAACGCCCTCTCTGCTTCTCTCCTCTCCCTGAAATTGTTGGCAAAGGCACGGCTCAGGGCTTACTCCTGGCTCTGTGCTCAGGAATGCTAGGAGGATTCTATGAGGTGCTAAGGATTGAACCTGGGGTGGCCGCAAGCCAGGCAAGCACCCTTCCTGCTGTATTATAACTCCAGATCTTTTTTGGGGGAGGTGTTTGGGCCACACAGCCAGAGGTGCTGGAAAAAAACGATTCCTGGCTTTATGTTCAGGGGTGATGCCTGAGTTGTCAGAACAATACTGGATGGTTCTTTTTTTCTCTTTTTTGGTGGGTGATTGTTTCTTTTGTTCTGTGGGCACTCTTGGCAATGCTCAGGGGTTACGCCTAGTTCTGCTCTCAGGAATTACTACAGTGGGATTGGCCAAATGCAAGGCCAGCGTGCACCTTACCGGCTGTACCATCTCTCCAGTCCCAAACGCCTGAAGTGCTGTTATAGGACCACAGCCGGCGGTGCGCCGGGCTCCCTCCTGGCTCTGAGCTCCGGGATCTCTCCTGGAGGGATTCGGGGGTGCCAGGGATCGAACCCGAGTGGACTGCGTGCCAGACAAGCGCACTCCCCGCTGTGCTATGTATCTCTCCTCCCACTCCCGGTTAGATATTGGGGCAAATTGCTACGAAGGCCGGGGGCTCAGCTACCGCGGCAGGGAACGGACCACGGTCTCGGGCGCTCACTGTGAGTCCTGGACCTCGGAGGCCAGTTACCGCAACGTGAGCGTCGAGCAAGCGCGCTCCTGGGGCCTGGGAGACCACTCTTTCTGCCGGTGCGCCCGCGCGGGGGGGGGGGGGGGGGCTGGGCAGAGCTGGGCAGAGCTGGGCAGGGCTGGGCAGGGCGAGCCCGGGACGGGGCTGGGGTTCCCACGTTCTCACCGCGCCCCCTTCTGGCGGCCACAGGAATCCCGACAACGACACCCGTCCCTGGTGCTTTACCTGGGTGGGCGACCGTCTGACCTGGGAATACTGCCGCGTGCCACAGTGCCAACCGCTGGACCGACTGACGCCCCAAATCCGTCCCGCGCGCTGGAGGCCCTCGGGGCACCCGGAGCTGCCCCCTCCCCCGCCTGCGCCCGGGCTTCCCGAGTCCCTGACCCCCGCCGCGAGCTCAGCTCATCTCCCGACCCCTGGTAATCAACTGGAGACGGGAAGAGACCGTGGAACGGGAAGGGGAACGCCCGAATGTTGCCATTTCAGGGGTGGGTTAGAGCAAAGTTTGGGGTGAAGGGGGCGCTTGCTCAGCCCCGGCTCCTCTCGCAGCCCCGCCCACGTTGCCCCAGCAGCAGCAGTGGGTCCCTGGGTCCAGCGCGCGCCAGGCGGAGCCGGAGAGCTGCGGTCGGCGCCTCCGGAAACGGTTTTCCTCGATGCGCCGCGTCGTCGGGGGGCTGGTGGCGCTGCCCGGGGCGCACCCTTACATCGCAGCGCTGTACTGGGGCGACGGTTTCTGCGCAGGCAGCCTCATCGCCCCGTGCTGGGTGCTGACGGCGGCGCACTGTCTGCAGAAACGGTGAGCACCCCGTCTCTGGCCCCTGCCCACCCCCACCCCCCCACCCCCCAGCTCCAGCCCTCTCGCTCGGGCTCGGCGCCCCACTTGACTCCGCGCGCTCGCCCATCCCGAGTTTCTGAAACCCAGGGGGCAGGATGATGCAGAGGGGCCTTGCAGCGGGGGGTAGGGGGATAGCACCCTCTGAGAGCGCATCCCCCTCCCGCAGGCCTGCGCCGGAGGAGCTGACGGTGGTGCTTGGTCAGGAGCGCTATAACGAGAGTTGCCAACAGTGCCAGACGCTGGCCGTGCGCTCTTACCGTTTGCACGAAGGCTTCTCGCCCTCGACCTACCAGCACGACCTGGGTGAGCAGGGTGGGGGTAAGGGGGTCGTCGCGCCCGCGAGGATCGGGCTGCGGGGGAAGGGAACCGAGGCACGGAGCTCCGAGGGGCGTCTCACCGGGTTCCCGCGGGCGCGGGTCAGCCCTGCTGCGCCTGCAGGAGCGCGCCGACGGCAGCTGCGCCCTCACGTCGCCCTACGTGCAGCCCGTGTGTTTGCCCCGCGGCCCCGCGTCGCCAGCCCAAGAGGAGAGCGCGGCCTGCGAGGTGGCAGGCTGGGGCCACCAGTTCGATGGTAAGCGGAGCGACTGGTGTGGAGGGGTGTGTGTGGGGGGGGGATGTTGTAGGGGCAGGAGGAGGGGGGGTGCTCGGGAGGGTCGGCAGCACTGATTGTCTTGTTGGATTTTGTTTGGGAGCCACACCTGGTGATGCTCAGGGGGTTCCTATGAGATGCCAGAGATTGAACCCGGGTTGGCCACTGCAAGGCAAGTCCCTTCCCTCTCAAAACTGAATTTGTTTGTATTTATTTTTTGCTTTTTGGGTCACACCCGGCAATGCACAGGGGTTACTCCTGGCTCTGCACTCAGGAATCACTCCTGGCGGTGCTCAGAGAACCATATGGGATGCTGGGAATCGAACCAGGGTCGGCCGCGTGCAAGGCAAACGCCCTACCCGCTGTACTATTGCTCCATTGTACTATTGCGCTGGCCCCTCAGTGCAAGTCATTTCTTTTTTTATTATTTTTAAATTTATTAT
Organism: Sorex araneus; assembly: GCF_027595985.1. Classification (NCBI taxonomy): domain Eukaryota; kingdom Metazoa; phylum Chordata; class Mammalia; order Eulipotyphla; family Soricidae; genus Sorex; species Sorex araneus. The sequence continues at coordinate 248,474,864 of NC_073303.1, forward strand.
TATTATTATTCTTGCTTTTTGGGTCACACCCGGCGATGCACAGGGGTTCCTCCTGGCTCTGTATTCAGGAATTACTCCTGGCGGTGCTCAGGGGACCATATGGGATGCTGGGAATCGAACCCCGGTTGGCCGCGTGCAAGGCAAATGCCCTACCCACTGTGCTATTGCTCCACCCCTGCGAGTCGTTTCAATCCCACTTTTTCCCTGCCTGGCCTGGGCAGCTGCCTGCGAGGGAGGGAGGAAGTTGGAATGTCTGGAAGCACCTGGACGGCGCCGCCCACCGAGCATGGCGCGCGCGCACAGGGCGAGCCAGGTTGGGCTGTGAGTGAGAAAGGCGCTCTCGGTCGGTCGGCAGGGGCGGAGGAGTACTCCAGCTTCCTGCAGGAGGCCGAGGTGCCTCTGATCTCCCCTGGGCGCTGCGCGGCCCCCGAAGTGCACGGGACCACGTTCCTCCCCGGTATGCTGTGCGCCGGATTCCTGGAGGGCGGCACCGACGCGTGCCAGGTGAGTTCCCGCGGCCCGGGGTGTGTCTCCTGTCCCTGGTCCAGGTCCACAGGGACGTGATCTGACTCCCCCGCTACCCCCAGGGGGACTCCGGGGGTCCGCTGGTGTGTGAGAACGAGGACACCGAGGACCAGCTCATCCTTCGAGGCGTTGTCAGCTGGGGCTCCGGCTGTGGGGACCGCAATAAGCCAGGTGTCTACACCGACGTTGCCAACTACCTGGCCTGGATCCAGGAGCATCTGGCTTCCTGATCCCTCACCCAGGGATGCGTCTTTTGCTCCTGGATGAGATCATGGAGGCGGTCTCGGCAGGAGTGTGGACGGGCAAGCATTGCTCCTGGCAGCGTCATGCATGCCACAATCAATAAATAGCCTTGTGAGGGGTCCGGAGAGGTAGGACAGCAGGGAGGGTGCTTGCCTCGCACACTGCCAACCCGGGTTCGGTTCCCAGCATCCCATAGGATCCATCGAGACCTCTGAGAGTGATCCCTGAGCACAAAAACAGGAGTGTAAGCCCTGAGAACCTCCGGGTGTGGCCAAAACAAACAAACAAACAAAAAATTACTTTATAAAAGAGCTTTTTTGAGGGAAGGAGGACATATACTCTCAGTTATATCCCCGAGCACCGCCAGGGGTCACTCCTGAGCACGGGGCTAGGAATAGTCCATCAACATGAATGCGTGCAGCCCCCAAACACACCCGGTACTCCTAATAAAGTGCTCTTTGGAAATATTTGAGCAGCAGAGTCCTTTAGGGGTTGCACTAGAAAATTCCTAGTGTGAACAACATCTGCCTCATACTCTGCACAAATCCTCCCTCCCCCCACGTCCCCTTCCCTCTGTTGTGATACTCAGTTGCACAAGTGGTGTCTTGGGCATGTGGGGGATAGTGCCAGGGATTGAACTGGGGGTCTGAGGCTGGCAAGGGGGGATTCTCTACATATACAGCCAAGCTGTACCCTGGCCCCAATGATCTATGGGTTTGGTTTTTGGTTTGTGTTAGCTTTTGGGGTCACTCTTGGCAATGCTCAAAGGTTACTCCTGGCTCTGCATTCAGGGATCACTCCTGGTGGTGCTCGGGCCACCCTATGGGATGCTGGGGATCGAACCTGGGTGGGCCGCATGCAAGGCAAACATCCTCCCCTCTGTACTACCGCTCTGCCCCCATCCCAGTGATCTTTGGACAGCTTGTGTAAGACTTTGATTCTTTTAAAATATGTTTTTTTGTTATTTCTGCTGGAGCAATGGTACAATGGGGTGTTTGCCTTACATGCGACCAACACAAGTTCCATCCCTGGCATCTCAGCTGGTCTCCTGTGCAGCATCAGGAGTGATTCCTGACTGCAGAGCCAGGAGGAACCCCTGAACACTGTCGGGTGTGACCCCAAAACCATTTTTAAAAAAGTTCTGAGTTAGGGGCTGGAGTGATAGCACAGCGGGTAGGGCGTTTGCCTTGCATATGGCCGACCCGGGTTCGAATCCCAGCATCCCATATGGTCCCCTGAGCACCGCCAGGGGTAATTCCTGAGTGCATGAGCCAGGAGTGACCCCTGTGCATCACCAGCTGTGACCCAAAAAGCAAAAAAAAAAAAAATTCTGAATTATTTGGAGGGAGCCACACCCAGTGACACTCTCGGGTTACTCCTGGCTCTGCACTCAGGAATTACTCCTGACAGTGCAGGATTATATGGGATGCCAGTGATTGAACCAGGGTCAGCCACATGCAAAGTAAGCACCCTACCCACTGTACTAATCGCTCCAGCCCCAAGATTTACATTCAACCCAAATGGTACTAGATATGGACAAGCCTCAGGCAAGATGATTCTCTATATCATTTCCTCTAAAATATTTAGTAAAAGTGGAAGTGGCCCACAAACAAACAAACAAAAAAAAACTTCATTCTATGCTTGGCAGACCACAGAAGTTGGTTTGGGAAGTGGTTTTTTTTCCTTTTGATTTATGTGATACTCAGCTTAAGAGTATCATATAAGTCAGAGTTATTCAGTACTCAGGTTAAGACTCCATCCAGCGCATATTAGTGTTGATGGCAACACAGTATTAAAATTAGGAGGAAGGTAATTTACAGCTTGGTCACTCTGCAGCGGAAAAACCCAGTGAACAGCCAGCATTTAAGAAATGGCCTCGGAAAAAAAAAAAAAGAAATGGCCCCAGGGCTGGAGTGATAGCTCTGCAGGTAGGTAGGGCGTTTCCCTTGCACTCAACCGACGGGGATTAGATTCCCAGCATCCCATATGGTCCCCAGAGCACTGCCAGAAGTAATTCCTGAGTGCAGAGCTGGGAGTAACCCCTGTGCATCGCCGGGTGTGACCCAAAAAGAAAAAAAAGAAAAAGAAAAAAAGAAACGACCCCTTTGCATGCTTGGATACCCCAACAAAATTAGAGTTACTGGGGCTGGAGTGATAGTACAGTGGGTAAGGCTCTTGCCTTGCACGCAGCCATCCTGAGTTTGATCCCCAGCGTCCTATAGAGTCCCCCAAGCCTGACCAGGAGTAATCCCTGAGCACAGAGCCAGGAGTAAGTCCTGAGAACCACAGGAGGTGAACCACCCCCCTCACCCCCCCAAAAAAAAAGAGGAGAAAAAAAGAGTCCAGGAAATGGAGAGCTAGTCCAGAGTTTAAGGCGCTGTCCTTGCACGTTGCAGATTCGGGTTCAATCCCCGGCAGCCTTTTAGGGTCCCCCAGGCCCCACCAGGAGGAATCCCTGAGCACCACCGGATGTGGCCCAACCCCCAGCCCCAGCCCAGCCAAACGCGCACATTCCCAGCTTGCTCAGCCGCTGCGTGACGTCACACCCTATACATCACCGTGACCCTTTGGCAATCCTGGCAATGGTACATCACAGTGCCCCCTGGCGGTCACCCGTCACAGTGCCCCCTGGCGTCACCCGTCACAGTGCCTCCCAGCGGTCACCCGTCACAGTGCCCCCTGGCGGTCGCGGCGCGCCAGCGAAGCGGGAGGAACCAGACTTACCCGGAGCCGGAATGGGCGACTGGAAAGGTTACATCTGTGCGGTGCTGCGGGACCAGCGCATCGACGACGTGGCCATCGTGGGCCACTCGGACAACCGCTGCGTGTGGGCCTCGCGGCCCGGGGGCCTGCTGGCGGCCATCTCCCCGCAGGAGGTCGGGGTGCTCACGGGCCCGGACCGGCGCAGCTTCTTGCAAACGGGCGTGAGCGTGGCGGGGCGCCGCTGCTGCGTCATCCGCGACCACCTGCTGGCCGAGGGCGACGGCGTGCTGGACGCGCGCACCAAGGGGCTGGACGGGCGCGCCGTGTGCGTGGGCCACACGCCGCGCGTGCTGCTGGTGCTCATGGGCTGCCGCGGCGTGCACGGCGGCGTCCTGAACAAGACGGTGCACGAGCTCATCCACGGGCTGCGCACGCAGGGAACCTAGGGCCCCCGCGGGAATAAAGCCCGACCCTCCACGGGTGGTGCGTGGCGTCCTTCTCGGCGCAAGGGCGCGCGGGGCGTGGACGCGGCTTACCGGAAGCTGAAGCTTTATTTACTGGGTCTGGGATTTGGAACCCGGGTTACATGCTCCCCACCTGGTATTTTCCAGGCCAGAGATAAGGACTTGGAACCGACCCTTCCTTCCTTCCTTCCTCCCTCCCTTCCTTCCTTCCTTCCTTCCTTCCTTCCTTCCTTCCTTCCTTCCTTCCTTCCTTCCTTCCTTCCTTCCTTCCTTCCTTCCTTCCTTCCTTCCTTCCTCCCTCCTTTCCCTTCCTTCCTTCCTTCCTTCCCTCCCATATTTCCTTCCTTCCTTCCTTCCCTCCCATATTTCCTTCCTTTTTTCCTTCTTCCTCCCTTCCTCCTCTCCTTCCTTCCTTCCTTCCTCCCTTCCTCCCTTCCTCCTTCCTTCTTCCTTCTTCCTTCCTTCTCCCTCCCTCATTCTTCCATCCCTCCCTTCCTCCTTTTCTCTCTCCCTCCTCCCACTCTCCCTCTCTCCCTCCCTCCCTTCCTTTCCTCCTTCCTTCCCTCCCTCTCTCCTTCCCTTCCTTTCTCCCTTCCCTTCTTTGCTATTCTAGGGGCTCACCATCCTGTGGTGACCTGAGGGTCCCCTTGGTGTTTTCGGGGCCAATCACTGTTTCCCTGGCTGGCTGACAGCAACAGACGAAGGAAGGAGGTCACAGGCTGGTTGGTAATCAGTAATCAGTGACCATTTATTCCAGTCTCAGCGCTAGTGATAGAGAAACCATGAAGGGTTGGGGGCTGCAATTACACATAGGTGTGGTTGAACATTGCCATAGCAACAAACAGATGCAAAGCCCTTCCTTCAGGGGAAGTTCTTGGCGATTTACCCAAGGACAATATCTCAACTGAGGGTTCAGCACTCTAGATTACTAGGAGATCTGCCCAAGGGCAGGATTCCATCTAAAGGCGTATTGCTTTCTCCTTTCCGTAGCTAGTAATCCATTTAAACAATCATATTAAATTTATTTAATATATTTCCAGTCATTTTGCATGAACACAGTAAAAGATATATTAAGCTTAAAGGGTGGCTCTTCCTGGGGACATCTCGCTATATATCCCAGACTTCAGTCCTCAGGCCAGGTTAGTCTTTCCTAACCCCAGCAGGGTCCTTATTCAGTTACTTCTTTTTTGGGTCATGACAGAGTTTGTTCCATGACCGTGCTCTTGTTCCTCTCTTATGCCAGGGTAGTTTACGGCTTACCCGGGGTCCATCCAAGTATCTCGCCAGGACCCCCCTTTTGGGGTGTTAGGAAGTAAGGGAAACTGAGGCTTAAGTCAAGTGAATATGACAGATGCCCCAGAGTAAATATTATTTGGAGTCAGTTAACTCCCAAGTTACAAAAGCATAGCATGAACTGTCTTCCTGTGTCTACACAAAAAGGACATTGTTCTAAAGTAAACTATGCAAAGGACATAAAGGAAAGAGAAAAGTAATATTTCACTTACACAGACACAATCCAGACCCCTCAGAAGAATTGACCTACACATTACAGGGCCTGGTTTGGGGATATTTGTGATTAACAAATAGGGGAAGAAGGGCACAAAGGGGAGCTTAAGGATTAACAATATTACAAGTGCATGGTGGAATTGGGTTGCCTTGGGAGCACTGTGATGAGTGTAACTCAAAAACCTAAGCTCCCTTCAGGAGGAGTAAGGACAAATCAGTGTTACTTCTTAAAATGCTTAGAACTGTAATCTAACCCTCCCTCTCTCCTTCCTTCCTCCCTCCCTCCCTCCCTCCCTCCCTCCCTCCCTCCCTCCCTCCCTTCCTTCCTCCCTCTCTCCCTCCCTCCCTTCCTTCCTTTCTTCCTTCCTTCCTTCCTTCCTTCCTTCCTTCCTTCCTTCCTTCCTTCCTTCCTTCCTTCCCTCCACCCTTCCTTCCTTCCCTCCACCCTTCCTTCCTTCCCTTTCCTCCCTTCCTTTCCTTTTTCTTATTTGGGGGAGTGCACATCCGACGGTGTGTCCTACCTACTACACTATCCAGCCCTTCTTCCCTTTAAAAAGGTTTTGGGGGTGCCAGAGCAATAGTACAGCAGGTAGGGCATTTGCTTTGCACCCAAGTTTGATCCCCATCATCCCATATGGTTCCCCGAGCACTGCCAGGAGTAATTCCTGAGTGCAGAGTCAGGAATAACTCCTCAGCACCGCTGGTTGTGACCCAAAAAGCCGAATGGGGGGAAAAAGTGTTTTGGCGATACTCAGGGACCATATGGGAAGCTGGAAATCTAAACCCTGGTTGGCTACATGCAAGGGAAGTGCCTTCCTCACTGTACTATCACTCCGGCCCTGCTTTCTTGTCTTTCTGTTTTGGGGCCACACTTGGCGGTACTAAGGGCTTACTCCAAGCTCTAGGCTCAGGGATAATTTCTAGTGGGTGCCAGGAATCATGGGGTGCCAGGGGCTCAAACTCAGTTTGCCCATATTGCAAAGCAAGTATCCTACCCTCTGAATTCTCACTCTAGGCCATGGGCCAGGTCAATTGTTGGTGTGATCTTGCAGCCTGGCTTCCCCAGCATAGTGGGGGGAGGGGTGTGTGTGTGTGTGTGTGTGTGTGTGTGTGTGTGTGTGTGTGTGTGTGTGTAGGAGTGGGGGAAAACACTGCTGCACCCCGAGTCTGGGTGTCTCAATCAAATGGGGAAAATTATGCATGCGATTTCTTTTTTATTTTTTCATCAGTGTGGGAAAGGCAGGTGGAGGGCGTGAAGCTGTAATGCAGAAAACTCGGATGACCGTCTGGAGAGCCGGGGAGGGCGCAGGGAAAACGGCAGGACCGACGCAGGCGCCCACATCGAAAACGCGCAGACTGCGACAAGGCGACAAGTCATCCGCGCGCACAGGACTGGCACTCGGCTCCGTGGGTCGGAGTGGTGTGCCCGCCAGGACCCTGCACCCCCAGACGGCACAGCCCGCGCCTGCGTCGACCCCCGTGCACAGGCTCTCCCCAGACCGGCCCCCCGCGTGCACCTGCACCGACTCGGGCGGCTCGCCCAGCCCCAGCCCTCGGGGGACCTGCAGGTGGCGCCGCGGCGCGCGCTCGGACGGCGGCGCAGACGCGCGGCTCTGCCCATCCTCCCTGTGGCACCGGGTACGGGTCCACCCCGCCAGCGGGCGGCAGTCTAGAGGCGCGTGGCATTGTGCCGAGCCGACGGCGCCAGGCGCGGGGAGGGCGTGGCCGGGGGCCGGTCCTCCAGGAAGACCCTGGCGGGGAGCGGCGGGGAGCGGGGCTCGGGCCGGGCGCAGCACAGGGTGGCACGGGTGATGAGCCGGTCCAGGGGCTTCAGGGAGTGCAGCCAGGTGGGCAGGAAGTCCCACGTCTGCAGCCATTTGGGCAGGCGCCCCGGGTCGCGGCTCTGCAGGACGCTGACCAGGGCCACGAAGGCCAGCAGGGCCCCGAAGGGAGCGCCCACCCCTACCATGGCCTGCCAGCCGGCCATGGAGATGCCGAAAACCAGCGAGGGCAGCAGCAGGAAGCAGAGGAGGAGGTAGAGGACCGCGAACCAGCGGTACTTGGCGGTGCGCTTGCCCAGCGCTTTGGCCATGCGGATGGGCAGGCGCGTGCAGGGCACCGGGTACCACAGCAGGATGCCCGAGATGTTGAAGAAGAAGTGGCACAGGGCGATCTGCAGGGGGAGAGGGAGAAGGGCTGGCGTGGGCTCCAGCTCACTGGGATCACGGGAAAATCAGCCAGGGATTTCCTGCTGAAGGCTGAGGGCAAGCATCACTTCACAGCCGGTGATGCTCAGGGGTGACTCCTGGCTCTGCCCTCAGGAATTACTCCTGGCGGTGCTCGGGGCATCCTATGGGATGCTGGCGATCCAACCTGGGTCCAACGGGTGCAAGGCAAACGCCCTCCCCGATGTCCTATCGTTCCCACCCTGAATATGGTAACTTTCTAGAGGCCGGAGTGGAGCACTGGCATGCAGTGCTGCATGCAGCCGGCCCGGATTCAATCCTGAGCATCCCATAGTGTCTCCTGAGCACCACCAGGGGTGATCCCTGAGCATGGAGCCAGGAGTAACGCCTGAGCATTGCTAGGTGTGGCCCCAAAGCCTATATATATATATATATATATATATATAAAACATATATAAGCTATATAAGCTATGGGCTGAAGCGATAGTGCAGCGGGCAGGGTGTTTGCCTTGCACACAGCCAACCTGGGTTCAATTCCAGGCATCCCATATGGTCCCCCAAGCACTGCCAGGAGTAATTCCTGAGTGCAGAGCCAGGAGTAACCCCTGAGCATCGTTGGGTGTGACCCCCCAAAAAAAAAGTGGTGCTGGGGTTTCCCCCATGCCCTCCTATACCCCCTCAAAATAGTTATGCTTAAATTTCCCTGTGTGTGTGTGTGTGTGAGATTGACACCCCAAACTGTCTTCATCATAGATCAAAGCCCACGATCTCTGCTAGACGCTGCCCCTCTCCAAGGCCCCTGCATCCCAGCCCTGCCCGGTCCCACTGGGCGCACCTGGAAGGCGCTGGACAGCTTCTCCCTGGGGCTGGCCAGGGCGGCCAGGATGGCAGTGGTGGTGGTGCCAATGTTTGAGCCCAGGGTGAGCGGGTAGGCGCGCTCGATGCTGATCACACCCAGGCCTGAGGGAAGAAGCAGAAATGGGGGAGGGGGGCAGGCAGCAGCGACCAGCCTGGGCAGCTCCGGTCCCTCCAGCCCCCCACCCCCACCTCAGCCTGGAGCCGGGGACTCACCAATGAGCGGGGTGATGGCCGAGGTGAACACGGAGCTGCTCTGCACCACGAAGGTCGTGCCAGCACCCACAACCATGGCAAAGTAGCCGGTTACCCAGGTGAAGGGGGCGGGGAAGTCTGCGAGCAAGGGGGTGCAACGCGGGGGTGGGGGATGAGCAGAGACGGGGCACAGGAGAGAGGGGGTGTTGGGTGGGGAGGGAAGCAGGGGCACGTTCCTCAGGAAGGGGGTACGTCCTGGAGCTTGTGCGGCAGCCAGGCTGTAGCCCCCAAAACTTAAAATGAAAATCAGGGAGGGGCTGGAGCAATAGCACAGCGGGTAGGGCGTTTGCCTTGCACGTGGTCGACCCGGGTTCGATTCCCAGCATCCCATAGGGTCCCCTGAGCACTGCCAGGAGTAATTCCTGAGTGCAAAGCCAGGAGCAACCCCTGTGCATCGCCGGGCCCAAAAAGCAAAAAAAAAAAAAGAAAAGAAAAGAAAACCAGGGACACCTGGTCTGAGCATTTCAACAGCAGGTAGGGGCACTTGCCTGGCACGCATCCCACCTAGGGTTGATCCCTGGCATCCCAGAAGGTCCCCTGGGGGGCTGGAGTGATAGCACAGCGGGTAGGGCGTTTGCCTTGCACGCGGCTGACCCGGGTTCGAATTCCAGCATCCTATATGGTCCCCCGAGCACCGCCAGGAGTAATTCCTGAGTGCATGAGCCAGGAGTGACCCCTGTACATCGCTGGGTGTGACCCAAAAAGCAAAAAAAAAAAAAAGAAGGTCTCCTGGGGCCCGCCAGGAGTGATCCCTGAGCACAGAGCCAGTAGTATGCTCTGAAGATTGCTGGGTGTGGCACAAAAACAAAAAAGAAAAAGAAAGAAAATCCCAAGGGGTGGGGGATACACGCTTTGCATGGGGTGGAGGGGTCCCTATTCCATCACCAGCATCACCTGGTCACCAAGTGCCAAGCTAATCAGGCCTCACGCCTGGGCTGGGCACTGGAGAGGGAGGGGTGTTGGGTTACATCTGGCAGTGCTTGGGGCTCCTCTGAGCTCTGTACTCGGAGATCCACTCCTGAAGAGGGGCTGGGGGACGGGGGGGGGACCAGGGATGGAACTGAGTTGTCTGTGTTCAGAACACTGCCTTTAGCTCTTTACTCTCTGGTCCAGGGTTGCCAGAAGTGGCCCCACATTCCCAAGGACTGTTGGGGAGCCCCCCCCCAAAGAAAATCAGGCGGTATCACCCTGCCACCCCAACTGAGAAAGTCCACCGTGCTGGAGTGATAGTGCAGCAGGTAAAGCACTTGCCTGGCAAGCCGCCAACTCAGGTTCGATCTCCAGCATCCCATAGGGTCCCCTGAGCACCGCCAGGAGTAACTCCTGAGTGCAGAGCCAGGAGTAACCCCTGAGCATTGCCAGGTGTGACGCCAAACCAACCAAACAACCAATCAAACAAACAAAAAAGCCCTAAAACCAACTGAGAAAGTTCAGGCTCAGAGCCACAGCAGTAATACAGCAGAAGGGCGCAGCAAACTCCGGTTCGATCCCCAGGACCCCATAGGGTTCCCCAGCCCCGTCAGGAATGCTTTTTTTTTTTTTTTTTTTGCTTTTTGGGTCACACCCGGCGATGCACCGGGGTTACTCCTGGCTTTGTAATCAGGAATTAACTCCTGGCGGTGCTCAGGAGACCACATGGGATGCTGGGGATCGAACTGGGAACGGCAGTATGCAAGGCAAACGCCCTACCCGCTGTGCTATCGCTCCAGCCCCAAGGAATGATTTCTTAGCGCACACCGAGGAGGGTCTGCTCAGGGCATCTCTGGGTGTGACCTCACTCACCCCGTAAAAAAATAATGGAGGGGTTTTCCCCAGGATCCCCCAGCCAAGCTGAGGTGCGACCCTCTGGGATAGGAAGGCCCCGCCCTCTCCAAGGAGACCACAGCCACTCCCGGGAAGCCACGCCCACTCTCGGGAAGCCACGCCCACTCATGGGAAGTCACGCCCGCTTTGAGAAGGACCTGCCCGCCCGTTCCATGGGGCTCACCCGTGTTGATGACCTTCTGGATGACCTTGGCTACCTGGCCTTTGAGCAGGGAATTGAGCATCTTGACCAGAAGGATGAGACACGTGCAGAGCACCACCAGGGAGCCCGCCAGCAGGATCAGCCCCACGGCCAAGTCCGGCAGCCCCGTGTCCACGAACATGTGGTGGCCTGCAGGGGGCAGTAAGCTGCTGAGAATGAATCCCCACACCCAGCCCTCACTTTTTTTTGGGGATGGGGGGAGCTGCCTCAGCAGCTCTGGGGACCACCAGGGCTCTCTCCAACAGTGCTGGGGATTGAACTCGAGGCTTTGCACGCCCCGGGCAAGCTCTGTAGCTTTTTGAGCGATGTCCCCCCTCCTCCGTCCTAACCTCCACAGCCTCCCACTTTTGCCACCCCCAAGGGCTCAGAGCTCAAAGCCCCCTCAGGGAAGTGGGTCTAATCCAAGCCCAGAGCTGGGAGGGCGTGGCTGAAGCCACAGGGCTTCAGGGAGGGCTTTGGCGCGGGGGAGGGAGGGGCGACCCTTCTAAGCTGGACACTCACATTTCTCCAAGCTAGCGTTTCCCAGGGTCTGGCTGGAGTTGGCCGCTGCCTGGGGCACGGGCCTGGGAGCCTAGAGGAAGAGGTCAGGGGAGTGTAAGGTTCCGGAGAAAATTGCTTGGCCAGTGACCAAGGTGGGGTGGAGGGTAGGTGTGTTTGGTCTGGGGGTCACGCCCGGTGGTGCTCAGGGCTTGCTCCTAGCTCTGAGCTCAGAGGTCACTCCTGGAGATGCTTTGGGAACCCTATGGGGTGCCGGGGATGCAACCCGAATTGGCCTTGTGCAGGGCCAGTGCCCTACCCACTGCACTTTCTCTCCAGCCCCTGGTAGTGATATTTTTGCTTCCATTGTCCTCAGAGGGTTTTGCTTGAGCTGTGAGCCTGTTCGCCCCCACTCCAGTGGGCGGGGTCTCGGGCCAGAGAGAACCGCCCTTGCCGTGTCTACAGCGAGCCCGGATTTGATTTGCAGCACATGAAGTGTCCCGTCGAGCACCGCTAGAGGTCGCTCCTGAGCACAGAACCCGGAATAATTCCTGATGCACAGTGGGTGGGAGTACCCCCCCCAAAAAAAACCCCAAACAGGAATAGTGTCAAATTTCAGCTATACAAGAATGAAATAGTCTGGCTCTGAGAGATCTGACAATTTGGAGGGACTACCACACTGGAATGATAGCACACTGGGTAGGGTGTTTTGCCTTGCACGAGGCCGACCCAGGTTCGATTCCTCCGTCCCTCTCCGAGAGCCCGGCAAGCTACCGAGAGTATCTCGCCCGCATGGCAGAGCCTGGCAAGCTGCTCGTAGCGTAATTCGATATGCCAAAGAACAGTAACAAGTCTCACAATGGAGACATTACTGGTGCCCGCTCAAGCAAATCGATGAACAACGGGATGACAGTGCTACAGTGCTACGGCACTGGTGGTGCTCAGCGATTGCTCCTGGCCATGCTGGAGGGTTACCCCCAATATACTCGGGGGACTCTGTGGGGTTGGGGATGTGGGAACTGGGGTTCTGGCGGGCCAAGCCTGCTCCCCACCCCATTAAACCATCTCCCCCAGCCCTGAGTGATCGGACTTTCCCCACATGCGTCTCCTGCAATAAAAAATGGTTCCTTGGGGCTGGAGCAATAGCACAGCGGGTAGGGCGTTTGCCTTGCATGCGGCTGACCCGGGTTCAAATCCCAGCATCCCATATGGTCCCCCGAGCATCGCCAGGGTTAATTCCTTAGTGCAGAACCAGGAGTAACCCCTGCGCATCGCCGGAAGTGACCCAAAAAAAAACCAAAAAAAAAATGGTTCTTTGTGGATATAGATGCCCAGCAATCATAATCTGTTTTGGCGGGAGGGCCACACTCATGGGTGCTTGGAAGACTCTGTCGTGCCAGGGACTGAACCCAGGGCTCATGCATACAAAGCCGGAGCTGACTCCCCTGAGTCTTCCCCCCACCCCCTTTCTTTTTGGGTCACACCTGGCAGTACTCAGGGTTTACTCCTGGTGGGCTTGGAGGACCATAAGGGATACTGGGGGTCGAACTCAGGTCGACCACTTGCAAGGCAAGCGTCCTACCCACTATACTATCGCTCTCTCCCCTCCCCAATAAATAATTTTTAATTAAAAACTGCAGCCTCGGGGCCAGAGTGATAGTACAGCGGGTAGGGCATTTGCCTTGCATGCTGCCAACCTGGGTTCGATTCCCAGCAACCCATATGGTCCCCTGAGCAATGCCAGGAGTAATTCCTGCGTGGAGAGCCAGGAGTAACCCCTGTGCATTGCCAGATGTGACCCCCCCCAAAAAAAAGGAAAAATCCTGCAGCCTCTGGAGCGATAGCTCAGCATTTGCCCTGTACGCAGCCGACCTGGGTTCATTCTTTTTTTTGTCACACCCGGGCAATGAACAGGGGTTACTCCTGGCTCGTGCACTCAGGAATTACTCCTGGCGGTGCTCAGGGGACCCTATGGGATGCTGGGAATCGAACCCGGGTCGGCCGCGTGCAAGGCAAACGTCCTACCCGCTGTGCTATTGCTCTAGCCCCCGACCTGGGTTCAATTTCCAACATCCCATAGGGTCCCTCGAGCATCACCAGGAGTAATTCCTGAGTGCATGAGCCAGGAGTAACCCCTGTGCATCGCTGGATGTGACTTAAAAAAGGAAAAAAAAAAACTAAACAAAAAACAAAACCTACCGCCTCTGTTTTGCATTTGTTTTACCTGCACCCCACCTGCACCCCAGGACTCTAGCAACCAGGCACAGGGAAGGAAGGCTGTGGGCAGGGCTTGGTTGAGTCGAAGGCATCTTACAAGGAGGATTTTCTTTCAGAAAGGGCCAGCTCCTCCCAGGTGCCCTGGCGGAGTGCAAAGGATAAACTTCTCCATGTCTCTGCTGGAGAGAGAGCGCCAGGCACGGGCTTCGACGCGGCAGATCCAGGAATGACCACAAGGGGTCACTCCAGAGCAGAGCACAGAACCAGGAATCCCCTGAGCATCCCGGGTGCATGGAGGTGGGGGTGGGGGGAAAAGAAAACGCAATTAAAATGAACTTTCCCATGGCCTCCACATTCTGTCTCTCCCAGGAACTGACCCGGGCCCATTCCCTGGGGAGTTCAGCACCTCACTTTTCTCCAACCTCCGGGTGCTCCTGACATTTTAACTTTAGGAGGATCCTGAGCTTTGATTCTAAATGATATGTCATTGCATAAAAATAAAGAAGGGGGCTGGAGCAATAGCACAGCGGTGAGGGCGTTTGCCTTGCACGCGGCTGACCCGGGTTTGATTCCCAGCATCCCATAGGGTACCCTGAGCACCGCCAGGGGTGATTCCTGAGTGCAGAGCTAGGAGTAACCCCTGTACATCGCCGGGTGTAACCCAAAAAGCAAAAAAATAAAATAAAATAAATAAAAATTAAAAAATAAAGAAGGGACGTCAGAGAGTTTGGTGGCATCTCACTTTCTGTCTGGGTTGCATTGGGTTTGCAGAGTGCCACTATTGGCAATGCACAGGGCTTCTTACTCCTGGCTCAGTGCTCGGGAGGGAGGTGGAGAGTTGCCCCTGGTTGTATGGGGGCGGGGGGATCATCAGTGCTGGTGAGGAAACCTGGGGTTCATGCACAAAGCCATGCCTGTGTGCAGGTCCATTGAGCCATCTCCCTGGCCCTCAATTTGGGGGTGGAGTGGAACAGTGTTCGGGTACCCAGCTGGACAGTCCAAAGCCTGCGGGGGTCTCCTCAAAGCAAAATCTCAGGCTGGAGCGATGGTACGTTGGGGAGGGGGTTTGCCTTAAAAGTGGCTGACTGGGGCTGGACTTGCATGCGGCCAATAGTATAGTGGGGAGGGTGTTTGCCTTGTACACAGACAACCCGGGTTCAAACCCCCAGCATCCCATATGGTCCCCCAAGCACCGCCAGAATTAATTCCTGAGCTCAGAGCCAGGCATACCCAAGAAGCAAAAAAAAAAAGTGACTGGATTAAAATCCAGATGACCTGGATTTGACCCCCAGCACTCCCTAGGGTCCCCCTGGATGACCAGGAGTGATCCCTGAGAGCAGAGCCAGGAGGAAATCCTGAGTACCCCTGGGTATGCCTCCACCACCCCCCCACCCCAAATAAACCAGAATCTCAGGCTGAGGAGCCAGGAGAGAAGTCTCTGGAGCCCTAGGTTGATTGGAGAGTTGGCTGGGGTCCGAGTCCCAGTGTAGCTTCTGTGGTTGGCTCCCTGGCACGGCGTGGGGCCAGAGTGGTAGCACAGAGGGGAGGGAGCTGGCCTTGCACACGGCCCACCCGGACTCAATCCTCTGCATCCTATAAGGTCTCCTGAGTTCTACCAGGAGGAATTTGGATGCAGAGCCAGGAGTAACCTCTGAGCATTGCCAAGTGTGCTCCCTGCCATGAAAAAAAAAAAATAAAAGCAAACAGGGTTGGAGATATAAGAGGGCAGTTAAGGCACTTGACTTCCATAGGGTCAATCTCAGTTCCATCCCTGATACCTTGTGTGTATATGTGTGTGTGTGTGTGTGTGTGTGTGTGTGTGTGTCTGTGTCTGTGTGTTGGGCCGCACACCTGGCAGTGCTCAGGGCTTACTCCTGGCTCTGTGCTCAGGGGTCACTCCTGGTGAGCCTGGGGGACCCTGTGGGATCCTGGGGATCAAACCCAGGTTAGCCATATCCAAGGCAACTGCCCTCCCCGCTGTACTATCGCTCCAGCCCTAACCCTCTTGGTCCCCTGAGCTCCTCAGTGTGTGACTTCCCCCCTACTCTTGCCCTGGGGGGAGGGGGTTGTGGGTAGGGACCCCCCAGATTGGAGGAGAGCAGGAACCAAACAGGGTTCCCACCCAGGGCTGGCAGGAAGTGGAAAATCAGGGCAAGGCTAAGAGCTGAGACCCCTGGGGGTCGCAAATTTTGCTGCCTGCCTGGATTTGTCGGGGTCTCCCAGAGAGGAAGGCGAGCGGAGGTGGGAGGCACAGGAGGAGGGACACCTCAGACTTTCTTGGGGATTCCCACTCAAGGAAGAGGAGGGGGAGAAGAGAGAGTGTGAGCTCGAAGGGTTAAGTGCAGGCTTTGCATGCAGGAGGACCAGATTTGCTTTTGGTTAGGTTTGGGGTGACACCCAGCAGTGCCTTCACTCAGGGGCCCCTGTGGGATGCTGGGAATCGAACCTGGGTCTGTTATATGCAAGACAAATGCCTTGTCCACTGTGCTATCGCTCCAGTCCGTTTTTATCTTTTTTTTTTCTTTTTGGGTCACACCTGGCGATGCACAGGGGTCACTCCTGGCTCTGCACTCAGGGATCACCGCTGGTGGTGCTCAGGGGACCATATGGGATGCTGGGATTTGAACCCGGGTCGGCCGCGTGCAAGGCAAACGCCCTACCCGCTGTGCTATCACTCCAGCCCCCCGTTTTTATCTTATTTAGGGGGTTCACACCTGGCTCAGGGCTTCCTCCTGGCTCTGTGCTCACAGATGATTTGGGGGGGAGGTGCTTGGGGGGCTCCTGTGCAGTGTCAGGAATCGAACCACCCAGGTCAGTCGTGTGTTGGGGAAATACCTTCACCCCTGTCCTATCTCTCTGGCCCTAGGATTGCGTTTTGCTTTTCTTCCGTGCAGTCGGAAGCCTGGAGGAGCGGGTGGTGGAGATTCCGGGAACAGAGATTTGGAGAGTCCGCAGAACTCACCCAGACCGCCAAGGCTCTGAGCATCATCTCGCTCTGTCAATCCTTCCCACCAGACCCGCTTGGGAACCTGTGGCGCTACAGCGCCATCTGGTGTCAGAGACAAGAACTGCTCAGAGGGGCAGGAGCTATAGCATGGCGGGTAGGGCGTTTGCCTTGCACGACCTCGGACGACCCAGGTTCGATTCCCAGCATCCCATATGGTCCCATGAGCACCACCAGGAGTAATTCCTGAGTGCATGAGCCAGGAGTAATCCCTGAGTGCATGAGCCAGGAGTAATCCCTGAATGCATGAGCCAGGAGTAATCCCTGAGTGCATGAGCCAGGAGTGCATCACGGGGTGTGACCCAAAAAGAAAAAAAAAAAGAAAAGAACTGCTCAGAAACTGCATTTAACCACCCCAGGAAGCATCTCATGGGCGGAGGTGGGGGCTGCTTTCCCCCGTGGCTTCCAGGCCTGATGAGCGGTGGGAAAGGCTCGTGTTGGGGCGTGGCGGTGGCGGGGGGCGGGGGTGTGTGCAGGGAATCCACGCTGTCCTCTGGAGGAGGCAAGAGATGCAGAGTTGGGGCTGGAGCGATAGCACAGCGGGGAGGGCGTTTGCCTTGCACGCAGCCCATCCGGGTTCGATTCCCAGCATCCCATAGGGTCCCCTGAGCACCGCCAGGAGTAATTCCTGAGTGCATGAGCCAGGAGTAACCCCTGTGCATTGCCGGGTGTGAGCCAAAAAAAAAAAAAAGAGGTGCAAAGTTAGGGGCGCGAGTTCTGGACTTCACTAGAATTTTCATTCGGTTTCCACCCCACGGCCCTGGGGGTGAGCCTCGATTTCTTCATCTGTGAAATGGGCAGATGATTCATACCTGCCTCTCAGTTTAGGGCTCTTCAAAAGATGTTTCTTGGGCAGTAGGTCCCCCACTGGCCCTTACATGGACCTACCCACGAGGTTGGCTGGACATTCGCGGGGGTTGAGGAGCTAGGGTACCCAGGAAACCCCTGTGACCAAATAACATGCTTCTTTCTGCCAGGAGGGCACGGTGGACAGTCCATAGTGCCAAGCGAGTCCAACCTGCTAATCCCCACAAGACAATGTCAGGACCTCAGGGTGTCAGAAAAACCATCGCTGCCTCTGATTTTCCTTTTGGGGGGGCCCACATGCAGAAGTGCTCAGGGACTGCTCTCAGCTCAGTGCTCAAAGGACCATGAAGTCTGAGAAGGAGCCTGTGCTCCACTCCTGAGTCACCTCCCAGGTTTGGTTTCCTATTTGGGGGGGAGGGAGTGAGGTGGGGTTACACCTGGCCATGTTCAGGGCTTACTCCTGACTCTGCATTCAAGGATCATTCCTGGCAGGACTCGGGGGACCCTATGCAATGCCAGGGACAAAACTTGGGTCAGCCGTGTGCAAGGCAAGCGCCTACCCACTGTACTCGCTGTCGGGTCCCCTAATTGTTCTTTTTCTTTCTCTTCCCCATTTTTTGGGGGGGGGTTGGGATCACAGCCAGCAGATTTCCAGGTTTACTCCTGACTCTTTGAAGGACTCAGGGGACCATGTGTGGTGCCAGGGATGGAACACAGAGTAACTCTGTGCACGGCGAAGATCCTACCCTTTGTACTAATGTTCCAGTGCCTTCTTTCCTTATTTTCTTCCTTCCATTTTTCCCTTCCTTTCCTTCCTTTGTTTCTTCCCTTCCCTTCCTTCTTTGCTTTTTTTTGGGGGGGGGTCACACCTGGCGATGCTCAGGGGTTACTCCTGGCTCTTCACTCAGGAATCACTCCTGGAGGTGCTCAGGGGACCGTATGGGATGCTGGGAATCGAACCCGGGTGGGCCGCGTGCAAGGCAAATGCCCTCCCCGCTGTGCTATTGCTCCAGCCCCCCTTCCCTTCCTTCTTTCTCCCTCCCTTCCTTTCTACCCTCCCTCCCTTCCCTCCTTCCTCTTCTCTTCCTTCCTTCCTTCCTTCCTTCCTTCCTTCCTTCCTTCCTTCCTTCCTTCCTTCCTTCCTTCCTTCCTTCTTTCTCTCTTCCTCTTTCTCTCTTTCTCCCTCCCTCTTTTCTTAGCTTTTCTCCTGATATGCCCGCTGCCCTTACTTGCAAGTGTTCGCACACTTGAACCATCTTGTTTGCCCACATCGGGGCTGTCATGTTTGCGGGGGGGCACACACCTGCCCAAGGGGCACCAGACATGTCCACCTTGTTGTGGCCCCAAACAACAGAATCGGGAGGTTCCAAACCACAGCATCGCAGACGTCACACCGGGCGGATGTGGGCAGTGCGGGGAGTCAGGGATGGAACTCACTGACCTGCCTGCAAGGCATGCGTTTCACCACTGACCCTTTCCCTGGGCCTCCCTGTCCTCTGTCCCCCCCCCGCCCCCCTCCTCACCTTCTGGAGAATCTGAGATTCCCAGTCTTCCCCTTGGAGACTGGGGTTCTCTGGAGAATACTTTAGGCAAGGTCAGATCCAGCTCTAGAAACGTTTTTTTGGGGTCACATCTGGTGTTGCTCGGAGCTGACTCCTGGCTTTATGCTCAGGGACCACTCCTGGCAGTGAGTGTTCCGGGGACCAAATGGGGTGCGGAGGATCAAACCCCGATTGGCTGTGTGCAAAGCAAGCATCTTCCCCACGGTACTATCACTCTAGTTCCTCTGTGCAAGACTAGGAGGTAAACAGAAGCAGGCGCAAGGAGATGGCGCCAAAGGAGAAGCACCTCCTTGATTGCAAGAGACACCAAAACATCACAAAAGAGCAAGGCAACAGCAGAGTCATATCACTCCGCCCCAGCATCTGACTTCCGCCCTGCTTGAGTGACACCTGGTGATTCTTCCGTGCTTTCCCTGGTTCTGTGCTCAGGAGCGACTCCTAGTGGTCTACAAGGGTGGTGCAATGCTGGGTATTTGAATCAGGGCCCCCCGGCCGGAAACAAGGCAAGCACCTTACCCTTGGATTATCTCTCCAGGACTCACCCTGCTCTTGGCAGGGCTTGGGACTGAGCGGGTAGCTCAGAGAGTCAATGCTTTGTATGTGCAAGGTCCCGAGTTCAATCCCTGACACCGTCCCCCATCCAGCACCAGCAGCGAAGGAATACGAAAGGGAGGAAGAATGGGCTGTTCATGCTGAGATAAAGGTTGGTAAATCGTGGTGAGTGGAGAGAAAGCAAGGGTTAGCTGTGTCTCTGGCTTCAGCAGTCCTTTGTCTGGTTGCAAAAGGCTTGCATTATAACAGCCCAGGGGGCTGGAGCAATAGCACAGCAGGTAGGGCGTTTGCCTTGCACGCAGCCGACCCGGGTTCGAATCCCAGCATCCCATATGGTCCCCTGAGCACCGCCAGGGGTAATTCCTGAGTGCAAAGCCAGGAGTAACTCCTGTGCATCGCCAGGCGTGACCCAAAAAGCAAAAAAAATAAATAAATGAATAAATAAAATAACAGCCCAGCACGCCAGAGCACATGCGAGGAGACTGAGAGTCTATTCCAGGCACTGCATGTTTCCGGAGCATAGGGCTGGGAGCAGTCCCTGAGCACCATTGGGTGTAACCAGAAAACAAGATAAAGCAAAATAGCAAAAAGAGAATCTTTGGGTTTGATCGACCACATGTCAAATGCAGGTTGATTGATAGTGGCTACCTAAAGCCAGTTTGAGTCTGGGAGGAATTTAGCAATATCTGCCACTGCCACGGTGTCAGTGAAAGAGGTGAATTTGAGGGGCCAGAGAGATAATACAAGGGTCCGGGCATTTGCCTTGCATGCAATAATCACATTCAATCCCCAGCACCACATACCATCCCCTGGTCCCCTCCACGAGTGATTCTTGAGCTTAGAGCCAGGGGTAAGCCCTGAGCATTGCCACAGTGATCCCAAATGACAAATTTTTGCCCACTCTACACTAACTGATCTCCAAAGTCTCTCGGAAGCTTTTTTTTTTCCCTTTGAGTGGGGGGTACAACCAACTCAATGGAGGGATAAATTAATTCCCATATATATGTATATAGGGCTGGAGCGATAGCACAGTGATAGGGTATTCGCCTTTCACACGGCCGACCAGTGTTCAATTCCTCCGCCCCTCTCGGAGAGCCCAGCAAACTACCAAGAGTATCGCGCCCGCACGGCAGAGCCTGGTAAGCTACCTGTGGCATATTGGATATGCCAAAATCAGTAACAATAGGTCTCACAATGAGAGACGTTACTGGTGTCTGCTCGAACAAATCGATGAGCAACGGGATGACAATGACATATATGTATATGTTTTGCTTTTTTGGGTGACACCTGGCGATGCACAAGGGTTACTCCTGGCTCTGCACTCAGGAATTCCTCCTGGAAGTGCTCGGGGGACCATATGGGATGCTGGGAGTCGAACCCGGGTACCCGCTGTGCTATCGCTCCATCACCTCAAGAATCACTCCTGTCAGAGCTTGGAGGGCCACATGTGGTGCTGAAGATCGAACCCTTGCAAGCTGGCCACGTGCAAGGCAAGCCCTTCACCCGCTGTACTATTTCTCCGGTCCCCAACTCCCACAGTTGCAGGCAAAGAACACCTTCCAGCTCTCTGAGCCGTCGCCCCCGTTTCTTGGGAGCATTTGCCCGGATGACGATGCCACCAGTAAGCTGCCTGATGAGGCGCCCGCTTACCAGAGCTGGGACTCACCTTCGCGGTGTCCGGGGAGCACCAGATCCTGATGAGACTGTGGTTCCGCAGGGACTCATCCCCGGTGGCGATGCTGGTGATCACGGATTTGTCCAGCTACGGGCCACACGTGGGTGGGACAGAGCGCAGGGGCGGCGCTTTCGAGTCCCCAGCTCCACCCCCAGGCCCACCCCCACCTGGATGATGAGCTTCGTGAAGGGCTCCGTGATGATCTTGAGCAGATCGGGGGCGTCTTGGCCGCCGCGGATATTAAAGGAGGCCACCACAAGGCCGGTGACGTGGTGCAGGTAACCGGTGGCAGCCTCCAGGGGCAGTAGGACGAGGACCGACAGCCAGTTGAAGCAGTCGTGCACCGTGGCCCCCGCGAAGGCCCTGGGCAGGGAGCTACTTTGCCTGGTGGCTGGGCAGGGTTCTGGCCACTGGCACTGCCCTCTTCAGCCACCAAGCACAGACCCCATCGCTCCCCACGCCCTGCCCCTACACCCCATCCCGCCACACACCCTCGCATGCCCCCTTACCACACCCTGCCCGCCCTGACCCTGTACCTCTCTAACTTTGCCAAACGTTTACCTTGCTAAACGCCCGGCGACCACCACTTTACCATGCCCCCTTGCTATGTCACACCACTCCCCCCAGCCCTGCACCATGCTCCTATGACCACGCCCGTCGCTCTGCCCCACCCTACATCCATCCTGCACTGCACCAGGCCCTTAGCACTTTCTCACCCCACGCTGTGCCACGCCCCTTACTAAGCCCAGCTCTATCATGCCTCCCCTATAACCACCGGGTCCCACCTCAAGCCACGCCCCTTCAACACAGCCTTCTCTACATCCTGCCCCACCCTGCATGCACCTGCCCCATGACTGTCCCCCGACCATGCTCTTCTCTGCACCACGCCCCTGTGATCGCCCCACCCCATCTCAAGCCACGCCTCACGCCCTTCTCTGCACCACGCCCCTATCAGAGACCCGCCCCACACCACGCCACGCCCACTATTACATCACCTGCACCACGCCCCCATGACAACCACGCCCACACTAGGCCACGCCCCGTGCCATACCTGCACCACGCCCCTATGCAGCCACGCCCATCCCTAAGCCACGCCCAGCACTACCTGCTCCACTCTAGGCCCTATGACAGCTCCGCCCATCCTAAGGCGTGTCCCCACGTTCTTCTCTGCACCACGCCCCTCCACCCTGCTCTATCCCTACTACGCCCCACGCTCACGCCCCTCACCGCCGGAACTCTGTCCTGTCGCCTGCCTGCATCAGAGCCACGATGGTGTTGGTGACCGAGGTGCCGATGTTGGAGCCCATGATGATGGGGATGGCGGAGCTCACCTCCAGCACTGGCAGAGAAGAGGGGGAGGCCTCTGGACTTCCTGGGGGGGCAGGTCACTCGACGCTTGCTCTCAAGGGACCTCCTGGCCGACCCTCCACCAGATCCCAGCCCCCAGCCAGCGCTCTTGCCTAGCTACTGACTCTGCACGACCTTGAGGCGGGCAAGCGCCCGTGACAGACGTATTTTGTGTGCACCCCTGAGAAAAGGCAGCGGGGCCGGAGCGATAGCACAGTGAGTAGGGTGCTTGCCTTGCACGCGACAGACCCAGGTTTCGCTCCCCAGCATCCCATAGGGTCCCCGGAGCACGTCAGAAGTGATCCATGAGCACAAAACCAGGAGTAAGCCCTGAGCGCTGAAAATAGTGGGGAGGGAGGTGTCTCAAGGGACTAGGGGACAGACTTTGCATTCCGGAAATCCCAGATTCCATCTCTGTCACCCCATGGTTGCCCTTAGCACCAACGAGTGTGGCCCAGAAATAAAACAAAGAAAACAGGTGCCAGGGGCTGGAGCGATAGCACAGCGGGTAGGGTGTTTGCCTTGCACGCGGCCCACCCGGGTTCGATTCCCAGCATCCCATAGGGTCCCCCGAGTAACCCCTGAGCATCGCCGGGTGTGACCCAAAAAAGCAAAAAAAAACCAAAAAAAACAGGTGCCATGTCTTTTTTTTTTTTTTTTTTTTTGCTTCTTGGGTCACACTCGGCGATGCTCAGGGGTTACTCCTGGCTCTACACTCAGGAATTATTCCTGGCAGTGCTCGGGGGACCCTATGGGATGCTGGGAATGGAACCCAAAGCCCTACCCGTTGTGCTATCACTCCAGCCCCATGCCGGGGCTTTCTATGTAAGGAAACTCTCTTGTCTTTGCAAGAGCCTACTTGAAATTAACTAATGGTTAATTTCCCTTTGGGGGGGGCTGGGGGGCACACCCAGCTGTGTCCTGCCTGGGGCCACTCCAGTTCAGTGCTCAGCCAACCGTGTCAGAGTTGGAACTGCCTGCATCAAGGCTCCCGCCCTTTGAGCCTTCCCCCCTGCCTGGTTTCGGCTCAGTTTCAAGGGTCTGAACACCTTGGGATTAGGAACGCTGATTCCTGCCCAGTTGAAAATCTGTCTGCCGCTTTCTCAGTTTCCCTCGCTCCCACGGCCCCAGTTTAAGAAGGACAGGGCCCTGTGTCTGGGTTTCCGCTCCTGTGGATTGAAATCCCAGAAGAGAATGGTTAAGTATATGAGTGTGGATGCCAAGGAATATCAGAAGTGGGCCTGGACCCCAGAGTGACAGCAGGTCAGGCGCTTGCCTTGTACGTAACCAACTCAGGTTCGATCCCCAGCACCCCAGATGTTCCCCCAAGTCCTCCAGGAGTGATCCCTGAATGGAGAGCCAGGAGTAAGTCCTGAACACTGCTGGGTGTGGCCCCCTTCCTCCCCCCCAAAGTGAGCTCATTCCAGGGGGGGGGCCCTGTGGGGAATTAAAGATCAGGTGTAGATCCTTTTTTTTTTTAGTTTTTTTTTTGGGGGGGTCACACCCAGTGTTGCTCAGGGGTTACTCCTGGCTCTGCACTCAGGAATTACTCCTGGTGGTGCATGGGTGGACCATTGGGATGCCGGGGATCGAACCCACGTTGTCTGCATACAAGGCAAATACCCTACCCACTGTACTATCGCTCCGACCCCTGTGGGTCCCTCTTTCTCTGGCTGTTTCCTGGACTGATGGTATGAATGACTGCGTGGCATTGTGGAAGTGAGCCTTCCTGGGACGGTGTCTGGTGCACCCACCACCCTTGTCAGTTTTTGGGGGTACCCCCTGAGTGAATCCTGGCATGCTTCCGGGGAGATGCTAGAACCGTGTGGTTTGCCCTCAATATCCCCCATCCTGGTCCCTGATAGGTTCTCGTGGGGTCTCCACACCCTGTCCCCTCCCCCGACCCCCGACTCACAGCCGGAAGAAACCATGCTGACGATGATGGATGTCGAAGTGCTGGAACTCTGGACCAACACCGTCACCAGGATGCCCACCACCAGCCCAGCCACGGGGTTCGAGAGGATGGCGTTGTCCTTAAAGATGTCGCCGGCCACCTTTCCTGGGGGCAGGTGTCAGGTTGTCCGAGTCCCCTGGGAGCCCGGCCCCGCTCTCCCCACCCCTCCCCAGCCCTACCTCCGGCCAGCTGGAAGGCAGAGCTGAGCACGTCCAAGGAGCAGACGAACAGGTACAAGAACGCGAGCATCAGGGGGACCTTGAGGATGGTCACCCCAATCCGGCGCAGCTTCTGGGGCCACCCAGGCTCTGGGGACAGGTTAGCCCCAGCTGTGAGTGGTGGTCTCGGCAGTTACTACCACCCCCACCCCACCCCGCACCTTCCCGCCGCCTCTCCTCACCCAGACCCACCTGGCTGCTTCCCGTCATCCAAGGCCGGCTTCACTGGCATTGGGTCGTGGCGTTCCAGAACCTCCCCAAAGGGGCAGCCGTGCTCGGTGAGGGCCACGGGGCCCAGGCTGGGGAAGCCATAGGCTGAGGGGCCCGGGATCCTGTGTAGGACTGAGACAAACGCTGTGATCTGAAACCTCGCAGCCCAAATTCCCAGGCACCCCTCCTAACTCTGGGGTGTGGGAGTACACGGATGGGCCAGGTTTTGGGGGGGTGCACTCACCCTGGGGGCTGGGGACATAGGCAAAGGCCGTCCCATGCATCACGTGTCCCCCGCGGACCGGGAGTGGGGAGACAGCCGGACCCCCCAATCTCTCTCCATAGGACATCATCATGGGGGCGCGTGGCAGGTCCTGTATGGGGGAGAGGGGACCATGTGAGCCCGATGAACCTCACTGTTGCACCTGGGAACTACACCACCCCATCCCGCCAATGCCCACACACTGCTGTACCCCAACACCCAGAGTGTGGGGGGCGGGAATCCCCAACACGTGCCTAGCGGAGCACCCAGAGTGGTGACCAGCCCAGACCACAAATTCCAAGGTCTCCTTCGTGAGAAAATCTCTTTCTCTTGGGGGGGGGTGCTGGAGGGAAGTTGGGACACTCCCTGCCGTGCTCAGGGGCTATTCCTGGCTCTGCGCTCAGGAGTTACCTCCCATGGTGAGACCACATGTAGGTGTCGGGAATAAACTGGGGTCGGCCACGTGCAAGGCAAGTGCCTTAACTGCTGCCCTGTCTCTATTTTGGGGTGATGAGGCTTGAGCCATCCCTGGCCGTGTTTGGGGCTTACTGCTGGCTCTGCACTCAGGGATCACCCCTGGTGGACAGTATATATAGGGTGCATCTAGGATTAAATCCAGGTTGACTGCCTGTAAGGCAGGCACCCTATCCGCTGTGCTATCACTCCAGCCCCAACCCCAGTGCTATCTCTTGGGCCCATTAGGCTACTAGTTTAGGGAAAGAGCCCCTCTCTCGTCCCCAAGTCTTGACAAGCCCTTGGGCACCACTGAATACTTCTTGGCTGTTGAGATGCGGTGGTCTGAGCTGATTCAGATCCCCACTCAACTCCCATCCCCACCAATATCCACGTGAGCCCTTGGCGGTTAGGATGGGGGTGCCAAGGCAAGGCGAGAGCTGGGAGAGCATCAGAGTGAACTTGGGGAATGTGCTAGGCTAGGGTGGGAGGGCAGAGGGGGACGTTAGGACAGTTGAGGGGCACGGAAGCAGAGTCCAGCAGGTAAGGCACTGGCCTTGCAAGGAGCCAATCCCTGAACCCTGAGTCCCACCAGGATCCCTGAGCACAGAGTCCAGGGTCATCCCTGAGCACTGGTGGGTGTGGCCCCCCAACATAAACCAAGCCAACAGCCAAAGAACTGGCGCCGGAGCGATAGTCCAGCGAGGAGGGTGTTTGCCTTGAGTGTGGTTGACCTGGGTTCGATCCCCGGCATCCCATAGGGTCCCCCGAGCCCCACCAGGAGTGATTCCTGAGTGCAGAGCCAGGAGTCAGCCCTGAGCACTGCAGGGTGTGGCTCCCAAACAAACAAAAGCAAAGAAAGAAAGAAAGAAAGAAAGAAAGAAAGAAAGAAAGAAAGAAAGAAAGAAAGAAAGAAAGAAAGAAAGAAAGAAAGAAAGAAAGAAAGAAAGAAAGAAGAGAGGAAGAGAAATGGGGCCACAGGCTGTTTCCCACCGAGGGCTGGGACTCACCTGGGTTTCTGTGTTTCGGCTCCTGCTCACTCGCTCGAGAAGCCCGGGGACCCTTCTTTTTGTATCCTCGGATGAAGGGCAAAGTCCCCGGAGCCCCAGCTACCCTCTGCTCCCATTAACCTCTCCTCCCGTCTGACTCCTCCCGGTTAATTGCTAATCGTCGGCTCTGCAGGGGAGTCTGTGGTCCAGCTCTCCCCTGACCCCCTTCCTGACACTCAGCCTGAGTGGACCCTGATACATCTCAGGGTCTCCCGAAGGGATTCTGTGGCTCTCACAGGACTCCCCGTGGCCTTGCTGTGGTCCTGTGTGTCTGTGGGTCTGTCCGGGCATCTTGGGGGTGGTGTTTGGAACAGAGGGGGTGTGAGGGATGGTGGAAGCAGTGACCTCAAACCTGAGAGGCTGGCGGGGTTGAATCGTGGGGGGCTCTAATGCCTCCAGAGGTCCACTGTGGGAGTCTAGAAATGTAGGACCCCTGGTCAGACTAAAAGAGTCAATTTGTCCATCCATCTACCTGTCCTGCCATTCATCCATCCATCCATCCATCCATCCTTCCCTTTCTCTCTCCCTCCCTTGATTCCTCCATAATCATTCATCTGTTTATTTATCCTTTCATCTACTCACCCGTCCATTCACCTACCCTTATCCGTCTACCTACCACTCCACGCATCCATCATTCAATTCACCCTTCCATTATTCATCTATTTATCTTTTCATCTGTTCACCCATCCACCCACCTACCCCCACACACATCACCCACTTACCCATCTATCCATTCACCCATTTGCCAACTATTCTTTTTTTTTGCTTTTTTTTGCTACCCATCATCTCGCCATGTATTCATCCATTTATCCATGCATCCATCCACCCATCCACCCCCACACACATCACCCACTTACCCATATATCCATTCACCCATTTGCCAACTATTCTTTTTTTTTTTTGCTTTTAGGGTCACACATGGTGATGCTTAGGGGTTACTCTTTTTTTTTTTTTTGCTTTTTGGGTCACACCTGGCGATGCTCAGGGGTTACTCCTGGCTCTGCACTCAGGAATCACCTGATGGTGCTCAGGGGACCCTATGGGATGCTGGGAATTGAACCCGGATTGGCTGCGTGCAAGGCAAACGCCCTCCCCGCTGTGCTATTCCTCCAGCCCCACTTAGAGGTTACTCTTGACTCTGCACTCGGGAATTACTCCTGGCGGTGCTCAGGGGGCCCTATGGGATGCTGGGGATAGAATCAGGCCAATGCCCTACCTGCCGTACTATTGCTCTGGCCCCTTGCCATCTATTCTTTCTTCCATCCATTACCCATCTACCATCTGTTCATCCATCTATCCACTTGTTCACTCACCAATTCATCCATCTGCTCACCATGCACTGACCCATTTACTCATTCACCTATGCACTCATCTACTCACAATTCACGCATCCACCCACCCACTCACCATCTACTCATCCAGGCAACCACTCATCTTTCCGTCCACCCACCCACTCGCGTAGCAATATCATCCACTAATCCATCCATCCATTCTCCCATCCATCCACCCATCCACCACCAACTCATTCATCCATCCGTCCTCCCTGCCCCACCCACTCCACCCTTCCCACTATCCAGCCAGTCACGAGCCGATCCATGCATTCCTCAGCACATCAGCGAAGTTCCTCCACTCTGTGGAGCCAAGATGGCCAAGGTCAGCTTCTTTCCAAGCCCAAACAAGAGTCCAGGCAACCCCAGAGCCAGCGTGGAATCCTGACACAAGTCACTGCAACCCCACAACAGCCCAAATCCCTTCACCCGTAAAATAGCAGTAAGGGGGCCAGAGAGAGAGTGCAGTGGGTAGGGTGTTTGCCTTACATATGGATTGCTAGGGATTGTCCCCTGGCAGTGCTTGGGGGATTATGTGGTGCCAGGGGTTGAATCCCAGACAGGCTCATCTTAATCTCCATATCAGCCATCTGGTCCCTAGATGCTTACAATGATATCAAGGTCAAAATCTCTCCTCTTGGTGGGGGGGCTGGAGACATAGTTTAGCCGCCAAGGCGGTTGCTTCACATGCTTGCCTGGTATATATGGTTTGATATCTGTCATCCCGTAGATTTCCCTGAGACGTCCAGAAGTGGTACCTGAGCACAGAGCCAGAGGTAAACCATGAGCACCACTGGATGTGGCCAAACAAAACAACAACAAGAAAAACCTCTTGGTCCGGAGAGTTAGAGTGGGAGAGGGGCTAAGGAGTAGATCATAAGCTTTGCACATGCTAGACAGCTGGATCCACAGAATGCCCTGGAGCTCCTGGAGGCCATTGGGTGTAGGCCTGGTGACCCCAAACTCTTCTGGTGTTGGAGAAAGAGAGAAAGAAAGAAAGAAAGAAAGAAAGAAAGAAAGAAAGAAAGAAAGAAAGAAAGAAAGAAAGAAAGAAAGAAAGAAAGAAAGAAAGAAAGAAAGAAAGAAAGAAAGAAAGAAAGAAAGAGCGGCTGGAGAGATAGCACAGTGGGTAGGGCGTTTGCCTTGCACGTGGCCGACCCGGGTTCAAATCTCAGCATCCCATATGGTCCCCTGAGCACCGCCAGGGGTAATTCCTGAGTGCAGAGCCAGAAGTAACCCCTGTGCATTGCCAGGTGTGACCCAAAAAGCAAAAAAAAAAAGAAAGAAAGAAAGAAAGAAAGAAAGAAAGAAAGAAAGAAAGAAAGAAAGAAAGAAAGAAAGAAAGAAAGGAGGGGCTGGAGCGATAGCACAGTGGGGAGGGCATTTGCCTTGCACGCGGCCGACCTGGGTTCGAATCCCAGCATCCCATATGGTCCCCTGAGCACCGCCAGGGGTAATTCTTGAGTGCAGAGCCAGGAGTAACCCCTGTGCATTTCCGGGTGTGACCCAAAAAGCAAAAAAAAAAAAAAAAGAGTGATTCTTGAGCATAGAGCCAGAAGTAAGCCCTGAGCATGGTTGTGGGTTGTGTGTACCCACCACCCCTCCATAAAAATATGGGAATTGGAGCTGGAGTGATAGCACAGCGAGTAGAGTGTTTACCGTGCACGTGGCTGGCCCGGGTTTAATTCCCAGCATCCCATAGGGTCCCCTGAGCACCACCCAGAGTAATTCCTGAGTGCAGAGCCAGGAGTGTCTCCTGTGCATTGCTGGGTGTGGTTCAAAAAGCAAAATAATAAAAAGGAAAGAACAAAAGAAAGACAGACAGACCAGTAATTCCTCTTGGCTCTGCAGTGCTCTGCATTCCAACTCAGTGTCTAACGTAGGGGGTGGGAGCAATAGCACAGTGGGGAGGGCATTTGCCTTGCACCTGGCCAACCTGGGTTCGATCCCCGACATCCCATAGGGTCCCCCAAGCACTGCCAGCAGTGATCCCTGAGTGTAGAGCCAGGAGTAGCCCCTGAGCATCACCAAGTGTGGCTCCCAAACAAAAAGCAAAATAAAACAAACAAAACTGCTCTAATGTAGGTTAGGGTTGGGGAGAAAGAATGAGGGTCAGGGCCGAACTGATAGTACAACGGACAGGGCACTTGTCTGGCTTGTGGCCAACTCCAGTTCGATCCCCATAGGGTACCCCCACACTCCGCCAGGAGTGATTCCTGAGCACAACGCTAAGAGTAAGACCTGAGTACTGCCAGGTATGCCCCCACCAAAAAAAAAAAAAAAAAAGAGGCGTCAGAGGTGAATGTTTTTCTTTTTCTTTCTTTTTTTCACTTGTTCTGGTCACACCCAGCGGTATTCAGGGCTTACTCCTGGCTCTGCACTTAAGAATTAGTCCTGGCGTTGCTTGGGGGGACCATATTGGATGCCGGGGATTGAACGTGGGTCAGCGGTGTACAAGGCAAATGCCTTGCCATCGCTCTGGCTCTGGGGAATGTTTTTCATGCCTGGAATATATCCAGAGCACTAGATATTCCCAGGCACCATTGCGTGCTGGGGCACGAACAAGGAACCATCCAGCCACTTCCCAGGAGTGGCACCAGGGCCACAAGCCTCCCTCTGCAGAGAGCTCCACTACTGGGGCTGGAGCAGTAATACAAAGGGGAGGGCACTTGCCTTGCACTCGGCTGACCCAGGTTCGGTCCCCACCACCCCATATGTTGCCCCAAGCATCCCCAGGCGTGATCCCTGAGCAAAGAACCAGGAGTAACGTTTCAGCATCACTGGGTGTGACCCAGAAAGCAAAACAGCATGATTCCATAACAACATAAATAAATAAATAATGGGGGCTGGAGCGTACAGCGGGGGGGGGGGGGGGGGAGGGCGTTTGCCCTGCACGTGGCAGACCCAGGTTCAATCCTCAGCATCCCATAGCGTCCCCTGAGCCAGGAGTAATTCCTGAGTGCAGAGCCAGGAGTGACCCCTGTGCATCGCCGGGTGTGACCCAAAAAGCCAAAAATAAATAAATAAACAAATAAATAAATAAATAAAAGCAACAACAAACTTCAAATATGTAGGGAAGTGCAGACTTATCCTTTGTCTATTCAGGGAATAAGAGGCTTTGCATGTTTCTCTTTTTCTGTGACAAAGGTTAACTAATGTCTAACCCGGGGCCTCAGGGCTGGTCCTTGGCAACCATATGCTGCAAGGACTTTCCATCAGTGGGGCTAAAGAGCAGAGAACCAGGCCAGGGGGGACGTGGACCCCAGTTCTACCACATCCTTGCTGCATCCACTTTAGTTCCAGGGGACTTAGGGGGAGGCAGAGAAGCTTTTGGGGTTGACTTTGGGGTCAAGTGACATAAGTTCTGGTTTGCCTGCTGATGTCCGGGTTTGTGACTCTGGAGTCCCCGAGCATGCTCAGAAGTTGACCCGGTTTGGACAAGAAACCACAGAAGGGGCCAGACAGGGGCCAGCAGGGAGGGAGTTTGCCTTGCACGTGGCTGTCCTGGGTTCGATCCCCTGCATCCTTTATGGTCTGCTGAGTCCGCCAGGAGTAATTCTTTCTTTCTTTCTTTGGCTTCAGGGATTACTCTGCACTCAGGAATTACAACTGACAGTGCTCGGGGGACTCAATGGAATGCCAGGGATCGAACCCAGGTCTGTTGTATGAAAGGTAAACACCCTCCCCGTTGTTTCTAGGAGTAATCCCTGAGCTCAAAGAGAGGAGTAAATTCCTGAGCACTGCTGGATGTGGCCCCAAAATCAAAATAAAAAAATCAATAAATAAATAAGAAGAGGAAGAAGGAAGGCACGGGGGGTAGCACAGGGAGTAGGGCGATTGCCTTGAACGCAGTTGATCGGATCTGATCCCCAGCATTACGGATGGTCCCTTGAGCCCTGCCGGGAGTGATCCCTGAGCACAGAGGCAGGAGTAAGCCCTGAGCAATGTTTGCGTGTGGCCCAAAAGCAAACGAGATGATTGAAAACACACAAATTTGGGGCTGGAGCGATAGCATAGCGGCTTTTGCCTTTGATTTGGTTTGATTCCCAGCATCCCATAGGGTCCCCCGAGCACCGCCAGGAGTAACTCCTGAGCATCGCCAGGTATGACCCAAAAAGTAAATACATACACACACACACACACACACACACACACATATATATATATATGTATATATATATATATATATATATATGTAACACAAATTTGTTTTCTGGTCTCCTGTAAGTGGAGGGCATGGGGGAGTCATACTCCAGCCCCCTGCTCCTCCCAGCCCCCTCCCTGCTCGCCTCTCTCCTTGCCCCCTTCTGTGTATCGCCTGACAGGGACAGACGTGTCTGTCTATTCTGTGCTTGGGATTTTCTCTGGGCTGGAAGTATGGTGATTGGCGTTGTCTCACGTGGAGAAAAAGTACACTCAAGAGGGGCCAGAGTGGGGCTGGAGTGATATCACAGCGGGGAGGGCGTTTGCCTTGCATGCGGCCCACCCGGGTTCGATTCCCAGTATCCCACAGGGTCCCCCAAGCACTGCCAGGAGTAATTCTTGAGTGCAGAGCCAGGAGTAACCCCTGTGCATTGCCAGGTGTGACCCAAAAAGAAAAAAAAAAGAGGGGCCAGAGTGATAGTCCAGCGGGGAGGGTGTTTGTCTTGCATGTGTTGACCCGGCTTGATCCCTGGCACCCTGTAAGTCCCCCCTGAGCACTGCTAGGAGTGCTCCCTGAGCTGAGTCAGGAGTAAGTCCTGGGCAATACTGGATATAGCTTCAAAACAAACAAACAAAAATCGTGCCTAAAAAAGAATTGTAGTACTGTAGCACTGTCGTCCCGTTGTTCATCGATTTGCTCGAGTGGGCACCAGTAACGTCTCCATTGTGAGACTTGTTGTTACTGTTTTTGGCATATCAAATATGCCACAGGGAGCTGGCCAGGCTCTGCCGTTCAGGCAGGGGCCACACTGGGTGGTACTCAGGGTTCACTCCTGGCTCTGCATTCAGGGATCCTACAGGATAATAGGGGTCGAAGCTGGGTCTGCCCCACGTAAGGCAATTCCTCCCTGCTTTAATATCCCCACCACACCCTGATAACTGGCTTTTTTTTTGGGGGGGACTTTATTTGGGTCACACCCAGGGATGCTCAGGGGTTACTCCTGGCTCTGCACTCAGGAATCATTCCTGATGAGAGATACCAGAGATTGAACCTGGGTCAGCCACATGCAAGACCAACCAACGCCCTCCCCACTGGACTATCGCTCCAGCCCTGGTACCTGGCTTTTAATCCTGACGGCTTGAAAGTAAGAATCTGAGTACCTGTAGCCCCCTGTAACACGGAGAGGTAGACAGAGGATGCGGTGTTTCCCTTGCATGCTTGCATGCAGCTGAGCGGGGTTCAATCCCCGGCGCCCCACAATATCCCCGGTGCCCCTCCTGAAGTGATCCTTGAGCACAGAGCAAGCCTTGAGCACTGCCAGGTGTGCCCCCAAAATCTCAACCCCCCAAAATCCCAGTGAGGGGCCAGAGCACTAGTACAGCAGGGAGGGCACTTGCCTTTAATGCAGCTGACCCAGGTTCGATCTCTGGCAACTCAGCCCTGAGCCTTGCCGTGTGTCGCCAAAAAAATAAAGAAATAAAGAATTAAAAAAAAAAACAATCACAAAGAAATTCTTGTATTTTTGGTTTTTGGCCCACACCCAGCAATGCTCAGGGGTTACTCCTGGCGGTGCTCAGGGGACCCTATGGGATGCCCAGAATCGAACCCGGGTTGCCCACATGCAAAGCAAGGGCTCTCCCCGCTGTACTAGCCCTCTGGCCCCACAATAAAATTCTTTGAAAAATAGGGGCTGGATAGATAGCACAGTGGGTAGGGCGTTTGCCTTGCATGCGGCCGGCCCTGGGTTCGATTCCCAGCATCCCATGTGGTCTCCCGAGCACCGCCAGGGGTAATTCCTGAGTGCAGAGCCAGGAGTAGCCCCTGTGCATCGCCGGGTGTGACCCAAAAAGCAAAAAAAAAAAAAAAAAAAAATTCTTTGGAAAATAAAAGAAAAAGGGGGCTGGAGCGATGGGTCGAAGCTTAGGGCACCGGCTTGGCCGGCAGGAGCCCCGGTTTCAACCCCCCCAGACCGCCTTCTCCTCAGCTCTGTGCCAGGCGCGACTCCCGCACAGTACCCGCGGGTGTGGCCCAGAAAGCAAATGTGAAAAAAAAAAAAAAGAAGAAGAAACGTTTGTCAGAGTCTCAGCACGCAGGGGGAGCAGTCTGGGGGGAAGGTGCCAAGTTCCGTCTGTACAGAGTGTCTGGAGCCGCGGGAGCAGTTGGCTGTGTCGGCCTGCAGTACAGAAAGTGCTCCTCACCCCAGCCCCGCTAGGCGCCTTCCGCCTCCACGCAGGCCACCTGTGCTGCGTCCGAGCCAAGGACCCCGCGCCGCGCCGCCAGGCCCACGCGCGCGCCTGGAGTCCTTTGCCATCCGCGCCTGCCTCTCAGCCACCTGGAGCTGGAGCGGGGGACTCCAGGATGCTTTCCTCACCTCTGGTCTCAGCCACTGCCTCACCCCTGGACTATTTGCATTACCTCCCCCCCAACACACACACGACATTCCCTCTTTTTTTGGCACCCCTGCAATGCTCAGCACTCAGGAATTACTCCTGGCGGTGCTCAGGGGATCCTATGGGATGCTGGGAATCGAACCCAGGTGGGCCGTGTGCAAGGCAAATGCCCTCCCCGCTGTGCTCTTGCTCCTGTCCCTGGGCCTGATGATTAGATTTTATATATGTTATAAATAGGTGCTGTGGCTCCGGTTTTATTTCTGGTTTGGGGGCCATGCCCGGTGGTACTTAGGGCTTTCTCCTGGCTCTGTGCTCAGGGATCACTCTTGGTGGGGCTCAGGGGACCCTGTGGATGCCAAACCTGGATTGGCCAGGTGCAAGACAAGTGCCCTCCCTGCTGTACTCTCTCTCCATCCTCTCTAGCTCTGAGCCTCTCTCTGCAGCCTTGCCCCAACTTCTGGGGTCAGAGAGATAGGAGAGCGGGGAGGGCACTTGCCTTGCACGTGACAGACCCGGGTTTGCTCCCCAGCACCTCATAAGGTCCCCTGAGCACAGCCAGGAGTGGTTCCTGAATGCAGAACCAAGAGGAACTCCTGAGCATCGTGGGGTTTGACCCAAACACTTTTTTAAAAAACAGGGGCGGGGCTGGAGCGATAGCATAGCGGGTAGGGCGTTTGCCTTGCACGCGGCCAACACAGGTTCAATTCCCAGCATCCCATATGGTCCCCTGAGCACCGCCAGGGGTAAATCCTGAGTGCAAAGCCAGGAGTAACCCCTGTGCATCGCCGAGTGTGACCCAAAAAGCAAAAAAAAAACAAAAAACAAAAAACAAAGACGGGCTGGAGCGATAGCACAGCAGGTAGGGTGTTTGCCTTGCATGCGGCCAACCTGGGTTCAATTCCCAGCATCCCATAGGGTCCCCTGAGCACCGCCAGGAGTAATTCCTGAGTGCATGAGTCAGGAGTAACCCCTGAGCATCGCCGGGTGTGACCCAAAAAAAGCAAAAAAAAAAAAAACCCAAAAAATACAGAATAAAACTGACTCCTGAGAGCTGGGGTATGACTCAAAGGGCTTGGGTGTATTGTTATGGGTGCCCAGGGTTCGATCCTGTGCACCAACCTACATCTTTCTGTTTATTTTGGAGCCACACTTGACTGTGTCTGACTTGTCCTGGCTCTGTTCTATATTCAGGGTCACTCCTGGAGGAGCCCAGGGAACCCTATGGGATAGCGGGGATCGAACCCCCATTGGCCACGTTCTAGACCAGCGCCCTCCCCCTTGTCCTGTCGCTCCGACCCCACCCCCATCTGATCCTCTCTGGGAGATGCCACTCTCCCTCTGCGGCCTCATTTTCCAGAAGGGGGAACCCACGCTACAAGGATTCCCATGGGTCTAGAGCTGGCTGACCCGAGGGTGCCCCGTCCTCGTTTGGGGGAGATGTGCCGGGTGTAATTATTAATCCTGGTGGCCCAGGCGCCGGTCACTCATTCACGGGGGGGGGAGGCCAAAGTCTGGAACCAAAAGAGCTGAGGCTGCTCGGGGGCTTTTTTTAGCACTCTCCTGGCCCCCTGCTCCCTGCACCCCCCCTGCCCCTCAGCCTATGCCCTCCCTGCGTCTCAGGGGCCAGGGCCCGGGCAAGAGGCTGTGGGAAGCAGTCCAAGGCTTGTTTATGGCCATCCTGAGCTCCTAAGTCATTTTTAAAAAATTTTTACTTTTTTGCTTTTTGGGTCACACCTGGCAATGCACAGGGGTTACTCCTGGCTCTGCACTCAGGAATCACCCCTGACACTCCTCAGAGGACTATATGGGATTCTGGGAATCGAACCCGGGTCGGCCGCGTGCAAGGCAAACGCCCTACCTGATGAACTATCGCTCCAGCCCAGCTCCTAAGTCATTTTAATTCACGAATCACGAATCACGAAATCCCGTTGATTGTCGAATTTCTCGAGCGGTCTCAGTAACATCTCTATTCGTCCTATCCCTGAGATTTTAGCAGCCTCTCTCTACTCGGCCTTCCCAACGATGCCGCATTGGAGGCTCTTTCAGGGTCAGGGGAAAGAGACCCAGCTTGTTACTGGCTTTGGCATATGAATACACCATGGGAAGCTTGCGAGGCTCTCTTATGCGGGCAGGAAACTCTCAGTAGCTTGCTAGTTTCTCCCAGAGGGAGAAGTAGGTTATAAGATATTCATGGCCGCGTGCTTCTGGGAGCTTGCTTTTAAGTCTCTGGATGTTGGCCATTGATGGGATTACACACACCTGGGTTCCTCTACCGGCACCTTCATGTGTGAGGCTTGTCCGAACATGTGGAGAGGGGCCTTGAGCATGGCTGTGGCTAGGTTCCAGAGGTCTTCAGCCGCTGGGAGCTCTGCTCGAGGCGGGGAGGGAAGCTGGAGCCCATCCTCTCCGAGGGGCCCCGGGGAAGACAGCCAGGTGTGCAGGCAAGAGCCTCTCTGTCGTTTTAATTAATTAATTTTTAATTTATTTTTTTTTTGCGTCACACCTGGCGATGCACAGGGGTTACTCCTGGCTCTGCACTCAGAAATTACTCCTGGTAGTGCTCAGGGGACTCTATGGGATGCTGGGAATCGAACCCAGGTTGGCTGCGTGCAAGGCAAACACCCTCCCCACTGTGCTATTGCTCCAGCCCCTATTTATTTACCTTTTAACTTGGGGGCCACATCCTGCTGTGCCCAGGGCTTCGTTCTGGCTCTGCACCCCGGGATCACTCTCGGTGACCTGGGTCGACCCCTCAGCCATGGACAAGGCAAGTGCAGTGTTGGTGCTCCCTGCTATTCTGTGCTCCAGTGTGAGCACCTGAGTTTTTGTTTGTTTGTGTTTTGTGGGGAGGGAGCACCCTTCAGTGCTCAGGGAGTTGACTCTTGCCTCTGCACTCTGAAATTACTCCTGGCAGTGCTTTGGGGACTATGGGAGATGCTGGGGAACGAACCCGAATCTGCCGCAACCTCCTGAATGCCTTTTTTTTGGGGGGGTGGGGTGGGCCACACCCAGTGATACTCAAGGGTAACTCCTGACTCTGCACTCCCAAATTACTCCTGGTGGTACTTGGGGGACCCTGTGGGGTGCTGGGGATCAAACCCGATCAGCTGGCGTGTGAGGCAAAGGCCCTACCCACTGTCCTCCGGGCCCCTGAGCTCGTGAAATTCTAACCCAAGGTTTTTTCCAGATCCTGGGACCCATGTTCTAGTTCCGGGTGTTGCGCTCCAGGTTCTAGGCTCCCGCTTCTGGCTCTGTAATCCAGGCTGTGGGTGCAGCCCCTCCTCAGTGGGGTTTGGAAACACTGCAGGGTCGCCTTGGCTAGTGGCGTCTCCTGGCAGCACTGGCGGGCAGGTCTGGTGACAGGTCACTGGGATTGGGATGCTTGTTCTCGACTTTCTTTTTATTTATTTTTTTGCTTTCTGAGTCACACTGGGAGATGTACAGAGGTTACTCCTGGCTCTGCACTCAGGAATGACTCCTGGCGGTGCTCTGAGGACCCTATGGGATGCTGGGAATCAAACCTGGGTTGGCCGCGTGCAAGGCAGACGCCCTCGCCGCTGTGCTCTCGCTCCAGCCCCTGCCCTTGACTTCCTGCCTCAGCAGCGGCCTCTCCCCCGTTCTCCAGAGACAGGAGTGGAGATGGGAACCCGTGATCCTTCCTTTGGCTTTGCTGTAGCTTCAAGGGCCGAGAGTCCGAGATGCAGGCCACTGCCCTGGGTTTGAGGACCAGAAGAATAGCTCAGTGGGTTGGGCATTTGCCTTGCATGAGGCCAATCTCAGCACCCCACAGGGTCCCCTGAGCCCCACCAGGAGTGATCTCTGAGTACAGAGCCACGAGTCAGCCCTGAGCACCATTAGGCTGCTGGGTGTGGTTAAACATAACAAACGCTATAGCACTGTAGCACTGTCCTCCTGTTGTTCATTGATTTGCTCGAGCGGGCACCTGTAATGTCTCCATTCTGTAACGTCTCCATTTGAGACCTGTTACTGTCTTTGGCCTATCGAATACGCCACGGGGAGCTTGCCAGGCTCTGAGGAGCGGGCGAGACACTCTCGGTAGCTTGCTGGGCTCTCCGAGAGGGGCGGAGGAATCGAACCCGGGTCGGCCGAGTGCAAGGCAAATGCCCTACCTGCTGTGCTATTGCTTGAGCAATTTAAAAAAGCCTTGGGTTCCAGCCCTGGCAGCTCCTGTCTCCGGAGCTCTGCAGGGAACAGCCCCTGATAAAATAAAAATAAATGTAGGGGTCTGAGCGATAGGACAGCAGGGTGGCGGTAGTTTTTGCTTTGCATGCAGCTGACCTGGATTTGATCTCTGGCATCCCATAGGGCTCCCGAGCACTACCAAAGCGATTCCTGAGTGCAGAGCCAGCAGTAATCCCGAGCATCACCAATTTGAGACTCTAAAAGAGCAAAATAGGGGCTGGAGTGATAGCACAGCGGGGAGGGCGTTTGCTTTGCATGGGGCCGACCCAGGTTTATTCCCAGCATCCCATAGGGTCCCCGAGCACCGCCAGGTGTGATTCCTCAGTGCAGGGCCAGGAGAAACCCCTGAGCATCGCCGGGTGTGACCCAAAAAGCAAAAAAAAAAAAAAAAAAAAAAAAAAAAGCAAAATAAATAAATAATTCAAAAAAAATTGTACAGGGACCTGAGAGATAATAAAGCAGGAAAGCAGGAAAGGTGCTGGCCTTTTACAGTCGACCCAAGTTCTATCCCCAGCCACCCATAGGGCCAATTCTATTACCAGGAGTGACTCCTGAGCACAGAGCCAGGAGTAAGCCCTGAGCATAGCTAGGTGTGGCCCCAAATCCCCAAAATAAATCAATAGTGTGCATATTCCCAGATTTTTTTTTGCGGGGGCGATCTCTCTCAACCACTGCTGACCCAGATGGCTTTCCCCTGAGGCTGTATAGCTCAGTGGTTTCTACCCAATGGGGCTGCATATGATTCAATGTCTTCTAAATCTGTGTGTGCGTGTGCATCTGTGTGTGTGTGTGTGTGCACGCGTGTGCCTTCCCACTAGGACCTTTGTCTCTTTTTGACAACTGAATTCCAGCCTCTAATCCCCACATCGGTCTTTTGAGCCAAGCCCCTTGCTGTGTGTGCCATTGGTGAGGGAGGTGTTTCCCTCCCCTGCCCCCGGCCTCTGCTCACCGTCGCCGCTGACTTGGCCCTTCCTGCCGGGCTCCAGGTACTGCAGGCGTCTCCACCTGCTCCCCGCCCTCCTGGGGCTCCAAGCCAAGGTCCGGGATGCTTTGGCATCACCCAAGGCCCAAGCCACATTATCGAGTTCTCCAGGATCGAGTCCCCGAGCCCGGGTGGCCTGAGAGAACACCCCGAATTTTGTTTTGTTGGGACCACCTGGGGTCCTGGGGCTTGAACCTGGGTCCAAGATGAGCACTCTCCCTGCTGTACTACCTCCCTCGGGCCCCAAGCCGGAATCTTTGCCAGGGGCTAGCGTGATAGCATTGCGGGCAAGATACTTGCCTTGCATGTGGCTGACTAGGGTTCGATCCCTGACACCGCCGATGGTCCCCCGAGCCCCACCAGGAGTGACTCCTGAACACACAGCCAGGTGGAAGCCCTGAGTACTACCAGCTGTGGCCCAAACACCAAAAAGGAAGAAAAAAAATTGTAGAGAAAGACAAGAGGTTCTGGGCCCAAATTTGTCACCAGTTGTTACCTGCTACATGACAGGGGGAACAGGGGTGAGTATGGTGCGAACTACGGGGCTGGGAGGTGGAACAGCAATCACAATCCTGCCCAAGGCACCAAGTCCCATCTGTCCCCACACAAGCCTGAATGTCGCTTCTCTATCCACAGGCATCAAGCCGTCCTGCCTCAGCCGCTGGATGACGGGCTGGAGGCTTTCCTAGCTGTGAGGGGTGGGGGACAGGCAAGAACCCCCCCCAATCAAAGTGTCTCTACCAGTCCCCTCCAGTCTCCCCTCATGAAGGTCTCTGGTGAGCCCGAGTCGAGATGTGCACAGCTGTGGGGGCCACACACTGGGTCGCCCTCCTTGGAGGGCTGGGCCAGGTACTGGACTTGGTTGCCAGGCACGGGATCAGGGCCAGGACCTGCCCGCTCTTCTCCCTCCTCCTCCTCCTCCCTCTGACTGCCTCTCTTCCCCCTCTTACCCCCCCACTTCCCTGTGCGGTCAGGACACACAGGTTCGACAACAGGAAGTCAGTGGGGCACATCCTGAGGTCCCCCAAGAACTTCCTGGCACTGACCCTGGTGACAGAGGCGTGTGGTTTTGGGGAGGGGGGTAACACAAGAACACAACGCGAGGCAGAAGAAGAATAATTATTAGAATCACCCATGTCAGCGGCCGACTGCAGACCCCCAGTGTACAGGGCCAGGGAAGGGGGCCCCCCCACTCACACTGCCCCTCCCCGCTCACACTTGCTTCCAGGGGGAGGGGTCGGCCCCCCGCCTGCTCCCTGCGGAGGCCTGGCGGGAGGAGGGGGCTGGCACTGCCAACGCCACCCCTCTCCGTCAGACACCTGCTCCGGGGAGGGGGCTGGGCCTCCCCGCCAGGGCCTGGCCAGCAGCGCGGGGCAGAGTGGGGTGCGGCTCCTCTGGTCCCCCTCTCTGTCCGCGCCCAGCTTTGCCGGGGCAGGCCAGGGGCCAGGGATGCGCGGACGGGGCATGCAAGGCGGGCCGGGGCATGCGGGCCCACCAGGTGCCAGGCAGCCAGCCCAGGAGCCCCTCAGAGAGCCGAGCGGGTGGCGTCTAAGGCTGCTGCTGATTCAGTCTGTGGGGGCTCCGGGGAGCCGGGCAGCTGGAGGAAGTCGGGGAGGACCAGGTCCTCCTTCCGCAGCAGGCCCCTCTGGTCGTGGGCCCCGCTGCTCTGTACCCGGTTCAGCAGCTCCACCAGGCCTGGGGGCGGGGGGGTGCACGAGAGTCAGGGGTGGGGGCCTCTCAGCAGGCTTATCCAGCCCACCCTAGTCCCACCGACCTCCCTGGCCCCCAGGATCCATGCCCCCTGTCCCTCTCAACCCACCCCGAGGTCCTCAACCTCCGGCCGCCCCTCAGTTTTCCCACGCGGATACCCTTCAGACCCCGCCTGACACCAAGGCCCTGAAGGTCCCTGCTGGAGCCCCCTCCCCGCTGCACCTTCAATATCACAGGTCTGCCGCTTCCCCGCAGCGCCACCGGGCACCTCGGCCAGCGAGTTGGGTGGAGGAGGGTGGGCGGCCTTGGTTTGGCTTCGAGGTGGGCCACCCTGGGAGATTGGGTGGGGAGAGGGCGTCAGAGCCAGAACTTGGAAGCGGGGTGAGGTGGGGCCGCCGCGGGCAACAGGGGACGCCCCGAGCCTTGCTCACCTGGCGGTGGTGGCCCTGGGATGCATCTCCGGCTTCAGGGATTTTCACACCTGCGACAGAGGGGCCATGGATCGTGCACACGTGCGACCTTCCGCGGGCACCCGCTGCCTCCAGGGGCCAGGGGCGCCAGAGGTGCGACGTGGGGCAATGTCACTTACCTGGGAGCGTGTCCAAAAGCAGTCGCTGGGCCGCCACGGAGCTGACTAACTTCCCCAGGTCTAGTGCTTCCTTTTCACCTGGCTGCAAGGACAGGTTAAACGCCCCGCCCCCCAGACAAGCCCCGCCCCTGATCCGGGCTCCGCCCCCAGGGATGCGGGTTCTGGCCCAGGAAAGCCCGCCCCTGAACCTTGGCCACGCCCATTCTCCCGCCCCAGAACCAACCCCGCCTCAGGAACGCTGGTCACACCCACCCCAGTAAGGCCACGCCCCCTAGTCCGCACTAGCCTATAGGTCACACCCATTCTCCCGCCCCCTTCTCCCCCCCCACAGACTCCGCCCCCAGGCTCACCCTGCGCAGCTCCACTTGCTGCAGGCTCAGGCCGTGCTTGGCCAGGACCGGCTGCAGCGCCTCCTGCAGCAGCTTGGTGGGCTTGGCCGAGATGCGCACGACACGGTCCAGCGCCGGAGACTCCAGCCTAGGCGGGACCCGGGCGCTGGGGCGGGCAGCGGGCCGCCGCGCCTCTGCCCCGCCCCCTTCCGAGAGCGCCCAACTCCGGGCCGAGAGGCAGAAGGGGGGATCCGATGGGAGCGTGGCTTCCGGCCAGGGGCGGGGGGAGAGGGGGAGGTCGGGGAAAAGAACCGCCACCCCCGCCACCCCTCGCACCTCGCGACCCCAGCCTGGGTGCACTCCAGTACTCACTCGAAGGTGATCCGGTTCTCCAGCCGCACTTCCTGGTCAGCCAGTACCGTGCAGTCTTGATCCAGGACTAAGGCCTTCTGCAAACAGCAGGCGAGGGTTCAGCACGCCCACCGCTCCCCCTCTCCACCCATGCACTCAGCCCTGCATCCTCCCCTGGGCGAGGGAGAACCCTCAAAGGGCTAGAGGGCATTCCTCGTCGGGTTTTTTTGGCTATCTCAGGGGTTACTCCTGGCTCTGCTCAAACCCGGGTCGACTGCATGTCAGGCAAACCCCTATCGGTTGTACTATCGCTCCAGCCCCAAGGAGGACATTCCTTGTAGGTGAGGCCCTGAATTTGACCCCTGGCTCCTTGTTGCCCCCCAAAACAGGACCGGCCCTTGACTACAGCCTTTTTCCTAGCATTACTGGGGAAACGCCGCCCCCCCGAAAGTCCCCCCCTTGCCTCCAGTCATGGTAGGTGTCCCACATAACCAACTCCCTTTGCTTCCTTCTCTGGCCACCAACCGGGTCCCCTGGACATTAGACCCTATGGGATGCCAGGGATCGAACCTGGGTCAGCCACGTGCAAGGCAAATGCACTCCCCGGGGTGCAACCCTTTTGGCCCCTGTCCCACCTTTTAAGGGAACATCTTGTGTCACTGTAAAAAGGGCCATTCTCCAGCCCAGCCCAGCCCACTGTGAGGACTTACGGGATGTGTACTAGCCACATGTATTTGTCTGGCACACAGTAGGGACAAAAACAGTGGCCTTTGCCGCCCCCAAAGGCCCCCCTGTCTGTTATCAACCCCCGCACCGCTCACACAGCTTCTACCCAGCACAAGCCTGTGTTGCCACAGAGACAGGTGCGGTGTGGGTGGCGAGGTTATATTTAGCCCCAGTGTCAGCTCATTTGGGGCTGGTGCGATAGTATAGTGGGGAGGGTACTCCCCTTGCATGCAGCCGACCCGGGTTCGATCCCTGGCATCCCATAGGGTCCCTCGAGCACCACCAGCAGTGATCCCTGAGCTCAGAGCCAGGAGTAAGCCCTGAGCATTGCTGGGTATGACCCTCCAAAATAAACCCCCAAAACATAACAAAACAAAAAGTGATTCCTAAGAGCAGAAACAGGAGTAAGCCCTGAGCACCTCTGAGTGCGGCCCCATCAAAAAACCCCCAAACAAGAGGGCTGGAGTGATAGTACAGAGGGTAGGGCATTTGCCTTGCACGCAGTCTACAGTCTACCCACGTTCGATTCCCAGCATCCCATAGGGTCCCCTGAGCACCACCAGGAGTAATTCCTGAGTGCAAGAGCCAGGAGTAACCCCTGTGCGTTGCCAGGTGTGACCCAAAAAGCAAAACAAAACAAAAGAAAAAACCCCAAACAAAACCAAGTGTAAGGCCTTCTGGGATACGGTGCTGGGAGTAGGCGTGGCACTGCCCACTGCTGCCCTCCCTCTCCCTCTCTCATGCTCTGACCCTTGACCTGGGCCTGCTGCTCATCACTTCTGCTTCAGTGGGCCCCTGTCCCTGGAATGTCCCCTGGCCACAGCCAGGTGTATACAGGCTGCGATCCTCCCCACAGCTGGCAGTGCTCTAGCTGACTCCTGGCTCTGTGCTCAGGGATGACTCCTTGCAGTGTTTGGGGGACCCTATGGGGTGCTGGGGATTGAACCCAGGTCAGCTACATGCAAGGCAAGCGCCTTACCTTGATGTATTATCTCTTCAGCCCTCACCCTTTAAAAAATATGTTTTTAAACTCCCAGTGATGTTCAGGAGTTACTCCTGGGATCACACCTCACAGTGCTCAGGGGGCCCTATGGGATGCTGGGGATCGAACCTGGGTTG
The DNA here is from genome assembly GCF_027595985.1 of Sorex araneus. Classification (NCBI taxonomy): domain Eukaryota; kingdom Metazoa; phylum Chordata; class Mammalia; order Eulipotyphla; family Soricidae; genus Sorex; species Sorex araneus. The sequence goes on from NC_073303.1 coordinate 248,519,285, forward strand.
GCCACATGCAAGGCAAGTGCCCTCCACATTGTATTATCTCTCCAGGTTCCCTATACTCTCGTTAGCTCTCCGCTGGCGATGCTCAGGGCTTACGCCTGGCTCAGTGCTCAGGATTTCTCCTGATCATGCCTGGGAGACCTCCTAGCCCTGTGTTCTGCGTGAGGAGGACTTAATGCCATAGCAGTGATTGAACTGGGATTGGCCGTGGGCAAGGCAGGCCCCCTTCCCGCCTGCCGTACTATCTCTCCAGCCTCTGGACTTCTTCAAGCTTCACAGAGGCTCATTTGTAACCGTGGGAAAGCTGGGTGCCTTGGGGTGGTCCCCGAGAACAGGAGAGGCGGCAGCTCCCCCAAATGGCCATTTTAGGGTTTTGCTTTTGGCTTTTGGGGTCACACCCAGCGATGCTCAGGAGTTACTCCTGGCTCTGCATTTAGGAATTACTCCTGGTGTTACTCTGGGGTGCTCTAGGGGATGCCGGGGATCTGAACCCGGGCCAGCTGCGTGCCAGGCAAACACCCTACCCGCTGTACTCTCACTCCAGACCCCAAATGGCTGTTAGAAACTCCAGGAGCAGGGAGGCCTGGAGATGTGTGCAGACGGGATTTCGGGGGACAGCGGCAATGAAAAGTCTGAGCCGGGAGAGGTTGCTGCGTTGAGAGGCGTTAGACCCAAGGGAGGGGCAGGCTGGGAGTGGTGGGGTGGGGGCGGGGCCACACCTGTTCGTTGCCCACCAGGTAGACCTTGATCTCAGGTAGGGAGAGACCTCGCTTCTCACAGATGCCCGCCAGCATGGCGCGGATGGTGAGGCCCGGGCGGGCCAGGGCCAGGGAGGCTGTGCCATCCGGTAGGTACACGCAGCAATACTTCCCCGATGGTGACCGGCCTTCGCCCTCCCCTTCCGAACTCCCCAGGCTCTTCCGGTGGCTCTGAAATGAGGTGGGGACGAGTATTGGGGGGGGTTAGGGGTGCACTGTCAGCCCTGGCTCCAGGAGAGACAGTGTGCACCCGCGCACACGGCGTGCCCCATATAATGGGGTTAGGGATGGTGCATCTTCTTGGCCTTATTGGGGTACGCTCACAAAGGTGTAGATGCACCCGCCGACCTGGGCACGCCCCATGCACAGGTACGTACACACCTGAGCTTCAGCTGGTGTTCTTTTTTTTTTTCTTTTTCTTTTTTGGGTCACATGGCAATGCACAGGGGTCACTCCTGGCTCATGCACTCAGGAATTACTCCTGGTGGTGCTCAGGACAACCTATCCCGGGATGCTGGGAATCGAACCCAGGTCGGCAAATGCCTTCCCCGCTGTGCTATCGCTCCAGCCCCCTGGTGGTGTTCTTGAGGGCCCAAGGTGGCTGTGGTTAGGATGGGAGGAACTGAGGGGGGCTTAAGGACAGAACCGGAAGGGGTGTGGTCTAACTTTGTCCCCACCCACCCCCACCTGGGGCTCACCTCAGATTTGCTGCTGACGAATGCAAGGAAGCCCAGGTCCAGACTGGCGGAGGAGTTGAGGGAGCCCTGGGATTCTCGGCGCTGGCTGGCCGCACCCCCTGCCAATTCTAGAGGTGAGGGGGGCACTCAGAATTGAGCCTTCCCTGTTGTATTATCTCAAAGGCCCAATTCCTACACGTGGTCCTTTTCTGCGGGAGGCTCCCACGCCCACATCCTACTAAGGGGGGGTTGGAGGGGTTTCACCAATATTTGGGGTCTAACCTGGAAATCCACCAGTGTTGGTCACAGAAACCTGCTTTTTTGGTTTGTTTTTGGCAGTGCTCAGTGCTTACTCCTGGCTCTGCACTCAGGGATCACTTCCAACGGGTTCTGGGGTGCTGAGGATCAAATGCGGGTCTGCTGCGTGCAAGGCAAGCGCCCTCCACCCATACTATCTTTCCTGCGTTAGAAACTGCATTTCGGCTTCTCAGACTTACAGGCTGTGGGACCCGGAGGAAAATGAGAAGGGAGAGCGTGTTTCTCAAAGTCTAAGGTCCCAGGATCCATGCCCTCATCCCTCCTCACCTCTGCGGAAGGACTTGCGCAGGGAACGGCTCCCAGGACCCTCAGTAGCCGGCAGCTGCCCCAACTCCTCCACGCCCAGCGGCAGCGACTTTCCGGGCTTCAGTTTCGGCTTCTGCAGTGGGGAGAGGGGGTGCAGGGCAAGCGCTAGCACTCGGCCAGCAGACCTGCCCCCCGGCACTCCCCACCTGTCCCCAGGCTCGCACCTTCCTTGTGGCTTCAGGGCTGGCCAGGCGCGAGGACCCGGGTTCCCGCAGGGGGCGGCCTTCGGCCTCCGCCAGGAGGCACTCGCGGTATAGCGGAGACTTGACAAAGCGCGCGTAGCTGTCAAACTTCATCAGGTTGTAGATCTGAGAGCCGGACGGGGCGGGGCGTGTGTTAGCGTCCCTAGCAACAGCCCCGCCCACTCACGCCGGGTGCCAGCCCGCCCGGAGCTAGGCCCCGCTTCCCGCCCTGTATCCCTTCCCCTACCCCCCTCAGCTTCTAGGACCGCCCCGTCCCGTGATATGTCCCTGCTGGTATCTGGTTCCCCTCCAAATTTACTCTCTTCCACCCTCCTCCCAACTGTCCTTTCCCCATGCTCCCCAGTCCCACCCTGGCAGCCGACTCCGCCCCCATATTTGGTCACGCCCCTCAAAACCCGCCCACTAAGTCACCGCCTGCAAATGCCCCGCCTCTCCCAGGCTCCGCCCCACAGAACACCACGCCCACCGGGCCACGCCCCCTTTCGGGCCACGCCCCTGGGAGCCTCACCTGGAGCTGCTGTGCCCGGAACATATCAGGCCGGGGCTCAGCCAGCACCTCCTCGCCCAGCCAGGCCTGGCGATCAATGTTCACCGGGCTCAGCGCCTGGCTCGACAGGAACTCCTGGTAGATATTGCGAGCCTCGCGAGCTAGCTGGAAGGCAGCAGAGCCAGGAGACGGTCCATCAGGGCGCGGCTCGGGCCCTGATCGCCCGGCTCCCCGCCCCATCTTCTTCCTCCCACCTTCCTCCCCGCCTCCAGCCTCCAACCTGCTGCGTGTCGCTGGCCGGGATCTGCTGGAAGCGCTCGCAGGCCTTCCAGAAAGTCACGTTCTCGGCGCTGAACTCCTTCTTCAGGAACTCCTGAGGGGTGTTGTGGGCAGGGGTGAGGGGAAGAGGGAGCCAGAGGGAGGAGGAGGAAAAGGGCAAGACAACACAGCAGGATGGGGCTGAAGTGACAAGGGGGCTGAGACCGAGCCAGACAGGCAGCCAGATGGCTGGACCCAGAGGCACAGGCGGAAACAGACGCAGGGACAGGAGGCAAGGCAAGTTCCCAGGCACCGGAAGGGGTGCCGGCGCCAGGGGGAGGCGGCAGCAGACAGGGAGACTTCTGCTCAGCCCTCGGTGCGCCCCACCTTCGCCCTCTGCCATCCTGCTGTCCCCTCCCCCACCCCCCACCGCAGGAGCTTACAGTGAAAAAAGCCAGACCCAGTGGGTCTTGCAGAAGCCGCTCGAAGGACAAGGCCCAGCTGGCCACGGGCTGCTCGTCGCTGGGGAAGGGGCTGGCGGGGGCACTGGGGAGGCTGTGGATGCTGAGGGAGCTGCCCCGGCTCTCCCCCTGGCCCTGCGGCCCCTTCGTGTTGCTCAGTTCTGCAGGGGTGAGGCAAGGGCCCGTGAGTGGGGAGGGGCTAGGGCAGGGTGGGACGTCTTCCCTAGCACCGCCCACCCCAGCTCCATCCCAGGGGCACGTCCATGCACTCTGCTGTCACTGTCTCTGCAAAGACAGCAGTGGCAGTGGCAGGGCTGTCCCCAAACTATTTCCACCCTCCTTGGCCCGCCCCACCAAGTAGGGGGTCCCCTGCTCCCCTTTCTTTCCTTGTCACTTACCTCCATCGGAGACAGCCACGACCTATGAGAGAGAGAGGGGAGAGAGAGAGAGAGAGAACGTCAGAGCAGCAGAATGGGGGTACAGGGTGGGGGCAGTTCTGGGTGCAGCCTCCCCAATGCACTGAATCTGCAGTAGCTCCCAGCATGGCCTGGTGGATGCCCCCCACTCCCGCCCTGCGACCAAGGAGGGGCCAGGGAGAGCTGAAAGGGCGGGAGACAAGTTTTGCATGCGGGAGCCCCAGGTTCGATCCCCACCTGGCCCCACCCACTAGGGGCCAGGGCCCCACCAACATGAAGGGAAATTAAACAATAATTGGGGTGGGAGAGACCTTACGGCGGGGATGGTGCTTGCTTTGCTCATGCTCAACCCAGGTCTGACCCCCTGTACCTCATCAGCTGTCCCCAACCCAGCAGGAGTGATCCCTGAGTGCAGAGCCAGGAGTCAGCCCTGAGCAACCCCCCCCCCAACCCAAACAGAAACAACAACAACAAAAATAAAACCCCGGGAGACTTTTATTTGGGGGGTTTGGGCCACACCATCTGGCAGTGCTCGGGACTTCCTTCCGGCTCTCTGCTCACGGGTCACTCCTGGCAGGATTTGGGGGGACCCTCTGTAGAGCCGGGGATCAAACCCGGCTGGGCTATGTGCGAGGCAAGCCTGGCTTTTATTTATTTATTTATTTGCTTTTTTGGGTCACACCCGGCGATACTCAGGGGTTACTCCTGGCTCATGCACTCAGAAATTACTCCTGGTGGTGCTCAGGGGACCATATGGGATGCTGGGAATTGAACCTGGGTCGGCAGCATATGTCCACATGCAAGGCAGACACCCTACCCACAGTGCTATTGCTCCAGTCCCCAAGCCTGGCTTTTAGAATGGGTTACTCGGAGCTCCTAACTCTGTTCCCCACTCCGGCCCATTGCGCCCAGGGTGCATTAATCATCGGCTCGACTGAGTGGCACAGAGGGTAGCAACCACCGTGTACTTCAGACGAGAATGGTTCCCATAGTATCAGCGCCTCCGGTAGTAACCCATATAAGCTCCTGTGACCTGCACTCAGGCTAGACTCATTGTGGCATACGTCAGGATGAGTCCAAAGCATCTAGAAAGCTGCGTCTGCTGCTAATCTCGTGTGTTTGTGCCTATCTTTCTCTTTTAATTAACAAAGAAAAAAAAGCGGGGGGCACACCCAGCTATTCTCAGGGCTGACTCCTGGCTCTGCACTCAGGCATTACTCCTGGCAGTGCTTGGGGGACCTTATGGGATGCCGGGGATGGAACCGGGGTCCAGTCAGCTACATGCAAGGCAAATGCCCTCCCTGCTGTGTTATCCCTCCGGCCCTTGGTTTTTTGGTTTGTTGTTGTTTTCTTTTTTTTTTTTTTTGCTTTTTGGGTCATACCAGGCGATGCACAGAGTTTACTCCTGGCTCTGCACTCAGGAATCACCCCTGGTGGTACTCAGGGGACTATATGGGATGCTGGGAATCGAACCTGGGTCGGCCGCATGCAAGGCAAACACCCTACCTGCTGTGCTATTGCTCCAGTCCCAGTTTGTTGTTGTTTTGGGGCCACAAACCCCAGCAGTGCTCAAGGCTGACTCCCGGCTCTGTGCTCAGGGATCACTCCTGGCTCAGGGGGGAGGTGTTGGGGATGGAACCAGTCAGACCGCATTCCTGTCACTTGACAAGTAACAGAAACCCAGTTTTCCTATGAAATCCCCCCGAAACAAGCCAGACTTAGTTTATATATAAGTTCCTTCCTAAATGGAGTTTCTCCTCCTCTAGTTTCCAATAAGCTTTTCCATTTTCTAACTCTGTGTTACTCATTACTCAATATTCTCATTCTTTTATTTTTCTGGGGGCCGGGGGGGAGTCCATATCTGGGGGGTGGCTGTTCAGGGTTTGCTCCTGGCTCTGCATTCAGGAAGGAGAGATCATGCCTGGTGGTGTTCGGGGGACCCTGTGGGATGCCGGGGATCGAACCTGGGCCAGCCGTGTGCAAGGCACATGCCCTCCCCGCTGTGCTATGGCTCTGGCCCCTCATTCTGGAAAATACTGAAGAAACTGGGAGCTCTGGACGGACACAAGACACACCCTCCAACCTCCACACAAACACATACACACTGCTCCTGCACCTCATGCGAGACAAATACTTTGTCCCCTGCGCTTTCGCTCTGGCCCCGAGACCCCTTGTGGCTAACTAGCTCTGGACGATGTAGCCTTTGGTTTGGGGACCAGTCAACGGGGAGCGTCGCCCTGGAAGCCACCTTCAGCCCCTCCCCCTCCAACAGACACACTCCCTGGGATCCCAACCATCAGCAAGACGAATAAAAAAAGAAGAAGAAGAAGAAAACATGCCCTCCTCTGCAAAATAAACTCTTTTGGAGCCAGAGGGATTAATATAGAGGATAAGGCACTTTCCTTGCCTGTAGCCAACCGGGGCAGATTCCTGGCATCCCATTGGGTCCCCCAAATTCCCTCCAGGAGCGGTCCCGGAGTGCAGAGCCAGAGTCAGCCCTGAGCAGAGCTAGCGGTGCGGCTCCTAACTCCACCCAAATAAATAAGTAAATGGGGTGCAGGGACTGGAGTGATAGGACAGATACCGGGGAGGAGGTGTTGGCCTTGGGTGCTGCTGACCTGGGTGTCATCCCCACCGAGAGCATCCCTGAACCCAGAGCCAGGAGTAAGCCCCAAGCACAGCTGCGAGTGGCCCCCAAAGATTGTGTGTGTGTGTGTGTGTGTGTGTGTGTGTGTGTGTGAGAGAGAGAGAGAGAGACGGGATGCAGCAGGTGCCTCCAATCAGCCCCCAGCTCAGCCCTGTACCAGTTCCCCACTTCGGGGTCATGACCCTGTTTTCGGGGCATGGTCCTGTTTTGGGGGGCTCCAGGGATTTCTGATCCACTCACCCCCCGCCCCACACCTCCAACTCAAATCCCCCCCTCCCCCCTGCCCCCGGCTCTGGAGCAGGCCAGGAGCCTGTGCGGGGAGGGGGTGCCCAGGTGCCAGCCTCTCCGCCCCCCGTTCCCCGACAGAGAGGCGGAACAATGCATGTGAGGCCCGGGGTCCCTGTGGCCTCGTTTCCTGGTCCCCTGCCACCCCCCCCAGCTCTGGGTGACAAGTCACCTGTCTGACTAATGAGTCCCCCCCCCGCAGCACCTCCCCCACAGCCCTCCCTCCACTGCACCCTGCATCAATCCATCAAATTTCTCCCCACACTCCCCTCTGTGCTCCCCTGTGTGGGGGCAGCCCCCGCCCTTCTACAGTGGCTACCTGTCACCCTCTCTCTGAGTACCTGGAAACCCCCCGCCCACTCCCTTGGCCGGGAGCTCCTGCTGCAGAACATGGTCCGGTGTTTTGGGGAGGAGCCGGGGGCCCACCCCGGGCAGTGCTCAGGGCTGACTCCCAGCTCTGTGCTCAGGGACCGCTCCGGGTGAGGGGGGTCACAGGCAAGGCAAGTGCCCTCTCCGCTGTCCTCTCTCCAGTCCCCGATTTCAAGTTCTTAGCTCTGAAATCTTGGTCTGACCTTAGGCGACTCATAACAAGCATTGCAAAAGAGAGTATGGGGGAGACTGTCTGCCATAGAGGCAGGGGGAGGGCTGGGAGGGGCGGGGAGGGGGGATGCTGGAGACCACTGGTGGTGGGAGAGGTGCACGGGTGGAGGGTTGGGTGACTGATCATTGTGTGACCGAAACTCAAACAGGAAAGCTTTATAAACTGTATCTCACGGGGGCGGGGGAATAGTAATAAATAATAATCAAATAAAATTAACATTCTGAATGAAAAAAAAAACAGAATGTGGAGCTCATGCCCAATTCAATCAGCTAATCAATGGCTGAATAAATAGCAGTAATCCTACATTATAAAATTAAAAAAAAAAAGAAATCTTTGTCTGATGCTGTTGCCGCCGTTCCTTCCTGCCTGGCAGTGTTTGATCTGTGTTTGCACCCCCTGTTTTTGTCCCTTTTTTTTGCTTTTTGGGTCACACCCAGCGATGCACAGGGGTTACTCCTGGCTCTGCACTCAGGAATTACTCCTGGTGGTGCTCAGGGGACCATATGGGATGCTGGGAATTGAACTCGGGTCAGCCGCGTGCAAGGCAAACGCCCTACCCGCTGTGCTATCGCTCCAGCCCCTGTCCCTTTTTTTTTGGGGGGGGGGGACGGTGCACACCTGGTAATACTCAGGGCTGACTCCTGGCTCTGTGCTCAGGGATCAATCCTGGAGGACTTGGGAGACCTGCTGTGGCGCTGGGAATTAAGCCTAGTCGGTAATTGCCCTGCCTGCTCCTCTCTCGCTCCGGGCCCTGCCCGTCTGGCTTGAAGGAGGAATGAGAAGGCGGGAGAGAGGCTTCAAAGGGCTGGAGCACAGGCCTGGCATGCAGGTGCCCTGGGTCCCGTCCCCGGCACCGTGCAGTTCCTGAGCACTGTTGGGATGGCCCGAGGGCTGAGCAGGGAGGAGGCGGGCTTGGGAGGTGGGAGGCGGGTGTGGCTCACAGGGAGAGCATCTCTCTTGCACGTGTGCAGCCTGGGTTCAATTCCTGGCACCATCAAAAATAAAACAAGGGGGGCTGGAGCGACAGCACAGCGGGGAGGGCATTTGCCTTGCACGCGGATGACCCAGGTTCGATTCCCAGCATCCCACAGGGTCCCCTGAGCACCGCCGAGTCATTCCTGAGTGCATGGGCACCAGACCTTCCCCGGGCCTTGGACCTGACCGGGGAGGGGGGAAGTGGGCCACACCCTGGCTAGCCTGTGGGGAAGAAAAGGGGAACAGAGGATGAGGAAGGGCGTGGGCACCCCAAGTCAGGGTGACCTTGCTGGGCTCCCAGGAGCCGGGCCAGGGGTGGAAGTGGCTTCTCCTGAATCCCCCAGTGCAAGGCAGGTATGCACCGTGGGTCCTGTACCCCACTTCCGCTGGGCTACAGGCCTCCGCCCCATTGTACAGGTGAGAACACTGAGGCCCAAAGGCAGGAAAGTGCCCCAGATGTCTCTTCCTTGGGCAGCGGAGAAGATGAGAGTCACTGGGAGATCTTTTCAGGGCATATATTTTCTGGAGGGGGCGGGGCGGAGGGCATACCTGGCAGTGCTCAGGGGCCACTCTGGGCTGGGGGGCTTAGTCCTGGCGGCGTCTGAGGGGGCGTGCAGTGCTGGGGCTGGGCCTGGGCTCCTCCCTGACTCCTTACAGCAGGGGAAACCTCAGAGGGCCGAGATGACAGGACAGCGGGGAAGGCACTGACCTTACATGGCCCCCTGGGGTTCAATCCCCAGCACCCCACTGGGTCCCCCAAGGCCCCTCCTAGAAGTGATCCCTGAGCACAGAGCCAGGAGTCAGCCCCTGAACACCACCGGTGTGGATTCCTCACACTGCCCCGCCAGTGAAAAAAAAAAAAAAAAAGGAATAGAAAAAATGAAAAACGGGGTTTGGAGTGAGAGCACGGTCAGGAAGGCGCTGGCTCGCATGCAGCCGACACCAATCCCACCCTCGGCTTCCCACAGGGTCCCCTGAGTCCACCAGGCGTGATCCCTGAGCGCAGAGCCAGGAGGAAGCTCTGAGCACTGCCTGGGGGAGGTGTCCTGCCCAGTCAGGGCGAGGCCTGAGGGAGCTGACAAGGGCCCCAGACCCAAACCCACGGAGGCGCTGTCTCTTTCCCGGGCTCACCACACGGCACATGGGTGGGGGGGGGTGTCGGGTGGGAAGGGGCCAGGCCCCCTGGGAGCTTCCCTTTACCCAGCGAGGATAAAACGGGGCGACGCGTCCCTGCGTTCAGCTGCCCCCCCCAACCCCGGCTTCTCCCAAACCTCCCGTTTTCCCTCTCAGACGGGAAGAGGGAGCCCAAATGTCGGGGCTCAGGCTGCCTGACTCCCTCTGCCCCCCACCCCTGCACTGTGCCTGTGGTCCCCAAGGCCCCGATGATGATGGGGACCATTTCTCCATTTTTTTTTGGGGGGGGTTGACGCGACAGGGCTCAGGGCTGACTTCTGGCTCTGCCCTCAGGCATCACTCCTGGTGGGACTTGGGGGACCCGATGGGGTGCCAGGGATCGAACCCCGGTCAGCCGCGTGCAGGGCCAGCGCCCTCAGGTCTGTGTGAGTCTGCCCGGGGCTGGCCCTGAGGGGAGGGAGCCCCCCTCCCGCCCCCCCCAGCACCCAGTGGCGGGGGGAGGAGGGGGTTCGACGCAGCTGCCTGACAAGCGTGGGGGAGGCTGGGGAGACACACAATCACACAATCACCGTGAGGAGAGGCAGCGGGGGTGGTGCCGGGGGGAGTGGGTGGGGCGACAGGCAGAGAAACGGCGGGGAGGCACCCCAGGCTGGAAGGGGGGGGCCAGGGTCAAAGACGGGGCTCTGAGCCCCTCTTAGCATTTCTTTTCTTATTTATTTATTTTTGGTGGTGGTGGGGTCCCACCTGGCCACGCTCAGGGCTTCCTCCTGGCTCTACACTCAGGAATTACTCCTGGAGGGGCTCGGGGACCCTCTGGGGTGTCGGGGATCGAACCCGGGCCAGCTGCAGGCATGGTAAACGCCCTCCCCGCTGGACTATCGCTCCGGCTCCGCCTCGGAGGATTTAGCTGTGGCAGCCGCTGGACGCTGGGCGGGCAGGCGTGTCCCCAGGGCCCAGGCGCCAGGCAGCGACTCATATCTGGGATCCTGGTGATGGGGGGGGGCGTCTGGAGAGGCAATCTGGGAATTTGGGGGGTGGGGCTCAGGGTGGGCGCAGTAGGCGAGGGAGCTGGGGGTCTGGCGGGAGCCAGGGGGGCACAGAAGGGGGGCACCCCAGGGTGCCGTGGGTGGGACGGGAGCACCCTGGCAGCTGCAGGAGTGAGCAGCTGCCCCCGAGCCCCCGTTTCCCTTCTCAGACAAGAAGAGGCGGCTCAAGACTTGGAGCTCAGGCCTGCCTGGGGTGAGGCCGAGTTCAAGCCGACCCCCTTTGGGCCCCCATCCCAATACTGCAGCCTGTGGTCCCCAATGCCCCTGATGATGACTAAGACCACCCCCTCATTGAATTTCTTTGGGGGCCACATCCGGAGTGTCCCTGGGGTGCTCACGGGTCCTTGAATTGTCCAAATGAGATGTGGGCCGCACCAGCTTGGGACGGGGGGGGGGGGGTTGCGGGGGGAGTCTCCCCTGACCCAGCGTTGTCTCGGGGTTGGGGGGGGCACAGAGAGAGGCTGGAAGCAGAAGGATGGAGGCAGGTCTTAGGGATTAGAAGGGTGGGGGCCGGAGCCGTAGGACAGCGAGGAGGGCGCCTGCCTTGCCATGCAACTGACCCGGGTTCGATCCCCGGCATCCCATAACACCCCCCTGAGCCCAGCCAGGAGTGACCCTGGAGGAGTGGACAGCCAGGAGTCAGCCCTGAGCGTGGCTGGGTGTGACCTTAACACCAAACCAAACCAAAATGGAAAAAGGAATTAGAAGGTGGGAAAGTGTGTGTGTGAGTGTGTGTGTGCGTGTGGTTAGGGGGGATGGGGTGGGGAGAAGGCTTAGCTCCTAGGTGAGGCAGGCGATCTCGGAAGTGAGGGAAGTGAGGGCGGAGAACAGAGGGGCGGCACTGGGCTGGCATCCACCGGGACCCTCCGTGTGCCCGGGCCCTGGCGGGCACCATCCCTCTCGTTCTCCCGTCCACAAGCCTCTTGAGGACCCATCCCCTGATTTCACCGAGGAGGCAATCAGGAGCCTCCGACAGGCCGCAGAGCGGGTGGGGACCCCGGGCCAGTCTCGACCCTCTTTGTCCACCAGCACTGGCCACCTTGAGGGTTCTGCGGCTGGCTGGGGTGGCCCCCGGGAGAAAAGGGGGACCCGCCACGAGCAGCCTCCCGTCCCCTCTGTTGAGTGAAAACAGGAGCCGCAGTTCAGGGGGAGGGGCCGCGCTGACCCGGGGTGGGGGTGGGGGTGGGTGGGAGGAAGCAGGGGGTTTCCTTGTATCTGGCTCCCCCCAGCCTTTCTGGGGGGTCCCACACGGGCACCCTTACACCTGGCCCGGGACCCGGGCTCAGAACTGGGTTCCCCCTTTTCCTCTCTGGCAGGAAGTTCTGAGAACCGGTTGGGGAAGAGGGCGGGGCGAGGGTTGCCCTGAACCCCGCCTGGGCCCCAAAGGGTGGGGTGCAGAGGTCACAGGGGTTTGGGGTTGGGGGTTCGGTCAACCGCCGGAAGGGGGGTGGCGGAGAAGGAGGGGGTCCACACCGGACGGTCCTGCGGGCTGTGCTCCGCGATCACCTCTGGGCGGGCCCCAGGTTCCCCCGGGGTTGGTCTGGAAAGTCCTGGCGGGTGGCACCACGCCCCCCCGCCCCCTGGTGCTGCCCGGCCCCGCCCGCTCCCCCCCAGGTACCCCGTGGGGCCTGGCCCCGATCCCACACTCACCATGCGCCCGTTCGGGACGCCCAGGTGCTTGGGCTTCCCTGGCATGCCGGCGGGGTTCAGGGGGCCCCGCCGCGGGGGCTGCCCACCATGAGGGCTGGAGATGGCAGCGGGCGGCCGGGCGGGAGGGCGGGCGGCAGCGAGCACCCCGCTCACATCCTGAGACTCGGCTCACTACCTCTTTCCTCTGCCACAGGAAGCGTCTCTATAGAAACCAACCACAGAGAAGCAGGGGCTGAGGGCGCGCGCGCCTCTCCCCGCACACGCGCACCCCACACGCACCCTGGCACACACACGCACCCCCGCACACCGGCACGCGCGCGCACACACCAGCACGCAGGCACATACGCAAACCGGCACATACACATACAACCTGGCACGCCACGCACACCGGCAAACACACATTACACACTACACACACCACACACACCAGCACACACACACCAGCACATATGCAAACCGGCACATACACACAACCCGACACACCCACCCACCCATGCATACTGGCACACACACACATTCACACACCACACACACATACACACACCACACACACATACACACACAAGCACACACTCATACAAACACCAGCACACACATATACATATCAGTACACATTTATATATACCAGTACACACATATGCACTCGTGCACACACAACCACACATACACACCAGCACATGCATACACATGCACATCCACTGGCACACATACACTCACATGCACACGGGCATATGTACACAGGTGCACACACCAACACACAGACACATGCACGAATACATGCACCCATACCAGCACACACGCACACCCCAGCACATGTACAGACACGCACGCACACACCAATGCACACCATCACACGTACACACACTCATGCACACCAACACAAGTGCATGTATACACTTCTACAAGCGCTGCCCACGCCCTTAGCAACACGTGCTGCAGCCTTGGGGAGAGCCCCCAGCAGTGAAAGCTACATCCCCCCGCCCCCTCTGCCCCCTCAGCTCCCAGCAGGTTCAGTTTTTTTGGGGGATGGGGCAGAGGGAGGTCCCAAACCCCACGATGCTCAGGGGTGACTCCCGGCTCTGCACGCAGGAATCACTCCTGCAGACGCCAGGAGTCGAGGACAAGTGCCCCCCCCAACCGTGCTGCCACTCGGGCCCCCAGCTCGGGTTTTGATGCCCGGCATAGACTCGAGAAGAACCCCAAACACTGCCGGATACAACTCCCCAAAAAGCAGCATAGAAACACACAGACGCTTCCTGCTAAGGTCATCAGGACAGGGGACAGAGCGATAGGACAGCCGGGAGGGCACTCGCCTTTTATGTGGCTGACCCGAGTTTGATCCCTGGCATTCCACAGGGTCCCCCGAGCACCACTAGGCTTGATCCCTGAGTATTGCCGGGATTCTGTTAAACAATACCCAACCCAGGGGCTCCCCGAAGTGCTTGGCTAAGGCCCCCCTGTGCAGGTGCCTGGGTCCTGGTCTGGGCGGGGAGGTCGCACTGGACCTCCTGGGGTCCAGTGTTCTCACTGTTGCCCTTGGACAGTTTTGGATTCAGCAGCTCAGAGAGCGCCCCCTGGGGTCGGAGCGACGGTGCAGTGGGGAGGCCACCTGCCATGCAGTGGCTGTCCTGGGTCTGATCCCTGACATTCCATATGGTTCCCCCGACCCCTGCCACGATTAAGTCCTGGGTGCAGAGCCACGAGTAAGCCCTGAGTATAGCCAGGTGCGGTCCCAGAACCAAAACAAAACCCCCCAACACTGCTGAGTTGCTCATGTGGATGGGGGGGTGGGGGATGCACCCCAGGGGAGCTGGAGGGTGCTTGCAGGGGGGCAGTGGAGCTGGGGATGGAATCTGTGAGGTTGGGCCCTTGGCACCGTGGCCCCCGCCTCCCTCCTGCCCTTGCAGGAAAGTCTCTAGCCTGCTGCAGAGACTTTCTCCCTTTTCATCATTTCCTCCTCCTTTATGATCCCATTTTAGGATAATCGATCAGGATGGGCAAACGTTCCCTCTGAGGCGGAAGCTAGGTCCATGTCACAAAGGCCTGAGGTGCAGTAGTGACTGAGAGACAAAAGTCCCAGGTCCGGGGGACCGGAGCCACAGCACAAGCCGCGAGGGCGCTTGCCTTGCAAGCAGTTGACCCGGTTTCCATCCCCAGCATCCTGCAGGATCCCAGGAGCCCCACCAAGAGTGATCCCTTGAGCACTGAGCCAGGAGGAAGTCCCCAGTGCCACCAGGTATATGACCCACAATCAAACAAAAATCCCAGGCCTTAGGCAGGGGCGATGCTGCAAGGGCTGGCATGCACACCCGAGGGTGCCACCTCCACCGTCACGTGGGCTCCTGAGCACTGTGTGGGGAGGCTCCACCCCCACTGCCCCCTCCAAAAGACAATCTAAGTGGGATGCACAGTAATATCCTGATTTGGATTGTCTGTGTGTGTTGGGGGGGGGCAGGTAGTGCCACACCCAGCGATGCTCAGGGGTTACTCCTGGCTCTGCACTCAGGAATCATTCCTGGTGGTGCCTGGGGGACCCTAAGGGGGGAATGCTGGGGAACTGCACCTTGGTTGGCTGCATGCAAGGCACCAGCCCCCTGGTTTGGATTTATCTGCATCAGGTCTCATGATCTAGACAGATCTCTGGGAAGAGGGTCTCTGCAGGTTTCTTGACTCTCTCTATGCTACGTAAATATGAATTAAAAAATAATCAGAAGGCTAATTCAAAATACGTAGGGGGCCAGAGGCGGTACTACAGCTACGGTGGGTTAGGGTGTTTGCTTTGCACGCGGCTGACCCAGTATCCCATATGGTCCCCTGAGCACTGAGTCACGAGTAACCTCTGAGCATCACCGGGTGTGACCCAAAAAAAAGGCACTGCCCCATTTCCCACCCCGCAAAAAAAAAAAAAGTATGACCAGGGGCTACAAAGCTAATACAGGGGGGAAGCACTCAATCTCTGGCATCCCCTAGGGTCCCCTGCGCCAAGAGTGATCCCTAAAAAGATATCTCAGTTTTTAAAGCAGCAGTTCATTCATTCCACTGGGCAGCAGCCGGTCTGGGTTTGATGGCCCAGCCCAGCCAATCCTGCCAGGCGGGAGCCCTGAGCACAGAGCTCTGAGCACTGCCGGCTGTGGCCCCCAAACCAAAAATAAACCCCACCGGGACCCCCGAGAGCCAGCGCCCCTGTCATTCACTCAAAATTTTGACAAGGCAGAAGAAGTCTAGAAGAGAGAAGGCATCCGCGGGGGGGAGCCAAGTGTGCCGAGATCTGTCTCGGTTTTGTTGAGAAACCGGAAAATCCGACTTCTAACGTGGCTGCGAAGTGTCCTGGTTTGCAAGGACCTGTCGTTAAATCACGACTGACACTGAAAAAGCAGAGAGGGAATAAAAAAAAGCAAAAAACGGGAGCTCAGGCCGCCGCTTTCCACCTCTAATCCGACAAAGCGCTTTCCTGGATCTCTCCAGGGGCGCGACGTCCCCGATTGGGTCCCCACCTTCACGGGGGACCCCCGCCCGGGGTCCGGGGCTTGCTCCTCCTGCTCTAAAATGCGAGTCTTGCACGCTCGAGACGAAGCGGCCCCTCAAGGCGTGGAGTTGCCGGGCTAGAGGTTCGGAGCCCGGGCGAGGAGGCCGAGGCGGCGCGGCGGACGGAATTCGGTTCGCCGCCTTCGAGGATGAGCTTCTTGGTCTTCCCGGGGTGGTAAAGGTTGCTCCAGACACACGGCCGACCACGGGCGGAGAGGTCACAGCCCCCGGGGCTTTGCAGGATTCGCCAGATCTTTCCAGACGACGCGCCTCTGCCAAACTACGAGTCCCAGAATGCCCCGCTTCGCAGGCCGCCCCTCGCGCTGTCCCGCCCCCTCAACTTTTCATTGGCTCACAAGCCTAACGTGCTGTTCCGCGATTGGTCGAGCTCTCCGTCGCTCGTAAGAACCGGTGGCCGAGGCTGACCGCCGGGGTGCCTCGGAGCTTCCGAGAAGGAGAGGCAGTTAAGCAGCATGGGCGGGTGTGGGGGGGTTGCTGCTTGGGAAATGAAGACACCACCCTTGCGGCGGCTACATTGAGCTGTTGAACTCCCCGGTGGCCCTGGAGTTGGCGGGTTTCCGGCCGGAGGCCATTAGATGGGACGCCCGGAAGGCGGAAGTGCCCGGCCGGAAGTGCTCGTGTAGAGCAGAGAATGGCGGCTGGAGGCTGGATTTGGCGCTGGGGCTGGGGCCGGCGGTGCCCGGGGAAGCCTGGGCTTCCCGGCCCCGGCCCTGGCCCCGTTCCATCCCTGCTGCTGCTTCTCCTGTCGCTGGGGCCGGTGGCTGCAGACATAACCGACGGCAACAGCGAACACCTCAAGCGGGAGCACTCGCTCATCAAGCCCTACCAAGGTGAGGCCTGGGGCGCGGGGTAGGACGGGCGCCGCCGGGTCAGCGAGGGGAAAGCGAGAGGGGTGGGTTCCTTTTTTTTTAATTTGGGGGGCGGTGGGGGGGTCCCCCTCCGGAGCCGAGCCGCCGCCGCTCGGCACCCACGCCCGCGTCCGTGTCCGCCCGCAGGGGTCGGCTCCAGCGCCATGCCCCTGTGGGACTTCCAGGGCAGCACGATGCTCACGAGCCAGTACGTGCGGCTGACCCCCGACGAGCGCAGCAAGGAGGGCTCCATCTGGAACCGCCAGGTGAGGGCTGGCGGGCGGGCGCGTGCGGGCCGGGGCACACCCCCCTGCCGGCCGCGGGGCACGGAGGGGCGGGAGCGCGCCTGGGCAGGTGGGCGCTGCCTTTCGCTCCCAAGCCGCGGGAGGGAGGCTGATCCACCCCTGTGGCGCCCCAGAGACTGGGGCTGGCTGGGGGGTGCATCGCCGGGGGGGGGGGGTCCCGGCAGGTAGCACAGCGCTCGCCTGCGGGCACGCGGCCGATCCCTGCATCCGGTCCCTGGCAACCCTGTTGGGCTCCCTGAGCACCGCCAGGGGTGCTCCCTGAGCACCGCCAAACCGTCTCATGGACTTAGTGGAACCTGAATTGAACCCCTTAAAGGGGGAGAAAGTGGGCCTTTAGGGGGGGGGCAGAGAGATGGCTGGTCGTGCTAAGCACAGGGTTTGCGTGCTCCGCGTGATTCCTGGGAGCTACCACAGGGCCCTGAGCACCGAGCTGGGAGTAGCCTCCAGGCACAGCCAAGGGTGGCTCCTAACACACATACACCCCCCCACTCCCAAAGTACAGAGGCTGGGGAGCTAGTACAGTGGGGAGGGTGTTTGCCTTTCATGTGCCCGACCCGGGTTCAGTCCCCGGCATCTCATAGGTCCCCCTGAGCACTGCTGGGGGTGACCCTCAAACCAAAAAACACTCTAAAATCCCCAAACCAAAACAAGCAACATAAGAGGAATACCCCTCCCCCCACCCCAGAATCTTGACTGGGTCTTTTGCCCTGGGTGGGACTCAGTGGGATTAGCTGTCGGGCACAGGGGTGGGGCGGGCGCTTTGCATGCGGGAGGCCCCGGTTCGATCCCCAGCACCGCGTGAGCCTTTAAGCAGTGCACCCCTAATAGGACCCCCCCCAAAACGCTGACAATCAATTTGAAATTTTCTCTAATAGGCTATTTCAAGAGATGGCCCAGAGAAGTTTTTGCAGGGTCTCACTTTCAACAGGACCCGTAGGGCCTGTGGCTCCCAGGGGGTGGGGACATAGTGAAAAGCTGTATGGGGGTCCCTGGGGTGGGGTGGGGGGAGGAATGCTGTGGACAATGCAGGCCCCTCACCCAGCACTGGACTTTCGGTTCCAATTTCTTTTTTTTTGGGGGGGGGGGTGACGGGACACACCTGGCGGTACTCAGGGCTGACTCCTGGCTCCGTGCTCTGGCATCACTCCAGGTGGGGCTGGGGGACCCGTGTAGGGTGTCAGGACAAACCCAGGTTGGCCACGTGCAAGGCAGACGCCCTCCCCGCTGTCCTATCGCTCTGGCCACCCCTCTCACCCCCCCCACCCCTGTCTTTTGGAGCGACGCCTGGGGGTGCCGGGTTTTGCTTGGGTAACCTTTGCTCTGGACGCCTCGGGCTCGGGTGTGGGCAGTGCCCTCCTGTGTGGGCAGTGCCCAGCCAGCTGCTCTCAGACAGCTGCGGATGAGGGAGTCCACACCCTCTCCGCCCCTCTTTGCCCCTCCCCTGCGGCACCCGGCTTCCTCTCACTCCATCGGAACCCCCAGCGCTTCCCGCCCCGTGGTTGCCTGGCCCACCCTTCCCCTCTGAGCCAGGGAGGAACTTGGCTGTGTAGGGTTGGGAGTCACACCTGGTGGCGCTCAGGTGTCGCAGGGGGCTGGAGCGAGAGGACAGCGTGGGGAGGCGCTCCCCTTGCAGGCAGCTGACCCGGGTTCGATTCCCGGCATCCCTTAGGGTCCTCCGAGCTGGCCAGGGGTGAGCCCTGGGCACCGCTGGGTGTGGCCCGCTCAGGGAAACTGGAGAGCAGGCTGGGCGCCAGCCCC
Organism: Sorex araneus; assembly: GCF_027595985.1. Classification (NCBI taxonomy): domain Eukaryota; kingdom Metazoa; phylum Chordata; class Mammalia; order Eulipotyphla; family Soricidae; genus Sorex; species Sorex araneus. The sequence continues at coordinate 248,537,961 of NC_073303.1, forward strand.
GGGCAGCAGCTCCCTGGCACGTACCTGGCACGCGCTGCTGCTGGACTTGGCTCGGCTTCCGTCCCCTCCATTTGCTCCCCTGGGAGAGGCACCCCAGCCGCACACGCTGGGGCCCCCGGCCTGCCCTGCCAGGGGTAAGGCACCCGAGACTAACGCAGTGGGAGGGCGCTTTTCTTGCACGTGGCCGACCTGGGCTCCATCCCCAGCACCCCAGAGGGTCCTCTGAGCACTGCCACGAGTGATCCCCGAGTGCAGAGCCAGGAGGAAGTTCTTTTTCTGTTTGTTTTATATTTTTTTATTGTAATTTTTTTTTAAAAATTGAATCACTGTGAGATACACAGTTACACAGTTGTTCATGGTTGGGTTTCAGTCACAGGATGCTCTAGTACCTGTCCCTTCACCAGTGTACATTCCCTACTACCATTGTCCCCAGTGTCCCTCCTGCCACCTCTCCCGTCCCCACCCCTGCTCCAGCCTGCCTCTATGGCAAGCACTTCTCTCTTTCTCTCTCTCTCTCTCCCTCCCTCCCTCCCTCCCCCTCCCTCTCCCTCTCTCCCTCTCTCCCCCCCCACCCCCTCTAAGTATTATGGTCTGACAGATACTGACAGGTTATCACACATGCTCTGCACTCAGGAATTTCTCCTGGCCGTGCTCGGGGGACCCTGTGGGATGCCTTGAATCGAACCTGGGTCAGTCGCATGCAAGGCTCACACCGTCCCCGCTGTTCTTTTGCTCTGCCCAGCCCTATCATGTCGGCCCCCTTTACCTACACTCAGCTCTAGGACTAAGTTCTGAGCATCACCAGATGTGGCTCAAAAACCGCCCCCCCACCCCTGCCCCCCAAACGGAAAAAACAAAAAGTTGTCAGTTTCAAGTATCTGAGAGAAGGTGCAGTTTCTGGCTCAGCAGGAGGGCCCCCCCCCCCCCCCCCCCCCGCGCCCCCAGGCTTGCTGTGTGAGGGCCTGGCTTCCAGCCCCAGCCCCTGCAGAAAGAAAGGGTGAGGCGGAGAGAGCGCGCGGGCTGATGAACATAGGCTCTTTCGGGCTTGGGGGCCACACTTGGCCGTGTTCAGGGCTGATTCCTGGGTCCATGCTCAGGGATCACTCCTGGCGGTGCTTCCGGGATCCTAGAAGCGCCTTCCCCGCTGTGCTCTGCCCCCCTCCCTTCCCCTGCCTCTTTCCTGACTGCCCTCACCCCTGCCCCCCTGCTGTTGTGTTTGTGTTGCTAAGTGAGGGCACAGGTGACCCTTGTGATAAACTGGGTCAGACTGAGAATCGCAGTTGGCGCCACCTGGTGGCCGCAAGCCCGCGGTGCAGGCGCTCTGTCTGGGCGCCTCCTTTCCCGGCTTTTCTTCATCTTGGCTAATTGGGGATGTTTCAGGGTTAGGGGCTACACCTGGCAATGCTCAAGAGTGGCCCCCGGCGCAGCGGTCCCCCACAAGAGTCCCTCCTGGTTGAGCTCGCGGGAAACTGACCACGTGGTGCCAGTTTTCAACCACATTCAAAGTCTGAGTGCCAGCCATCGTTTCTGGGGCGGGCCAGTTCAGTACCAGGGATCCAACCCAGGTGGGCTGGCAGCTTCCCTGTCCTCCTGTCTCCTCGGACCCTAGAAAGTGTGTCTTTGGGGTTGGAGCGATAAGTGCAGCGGGCGGTGGGGCTTGCCTCGCAAGTGACTGACCCGGATTCTCTTCTATTCCTGGTACCTCTCATGGTCTTCCAAGAGTAATCGCTGAGCACCGAACCGGGAGTTGTCCCAAAGCCAAAAGAAACCCCACTAGACAGACAGACAGTTGTGTCTCTGAGAAACGGCTGTGGCCCTTGGGGTTATGACCCCGGATTCCTGCTCCTAGCCCAGAGGATGGGGGCGGAGGGGGGGCAGTGGAGAAGGTTGCCGGTGGCCTCCAGCCTCTGCCCTTCCCAGAAGGTGGGGGAGAGGGTCCTGTGATCACTGACCCCGCCCCCCCAATGCTGCCCAACCGTGGGGCCAAGGGCCGGGCTGGTGGGGGATTCTGAGCCCCGTGTCCCCCCACCCCCCCACCCGTCCTCTACAGCCCTGCTTCCTCAAGGACTGGGAGATGCATGTGCACTTCAAAGTCCATGGCACGGGCAAGAAGAACTTGCACGGGGACGGCATCGCCCTTTGGTACACGCGAGACCGCCTGGTGCCAGGTAGGGACACACACACACCTGTGACCAGCTGGTGCTGGGTGGGTGGATGGGTGTTGCCGGGGACGCTCCTGTTAAGAGTCTGCTGCTTCTCTCACCTCTTCTTCACCCTTTTTTGGGGGCCACTTCCTGCAGTGCTCGGGGCTAGTTCCTAGCTTTGTGCTCAGGGATCACACCTGGCAGGGCTTGGGGGACCGTGTGGAGTGCCGGGGATTAAACCCAGGTCCGCCTGAAAGGCAGGTGCGCTCCCCGCTGTACTGTCGCTCTACCTCAGTAAAAAATAATGAAACAAATGCAAAACCAGGGGTGATCCCTGAGTGCAGAGCCAGGAGTAACCCCTGAGTACCGCCAGGTATGACCTCAAAAAGAGCCAAAAGGAAAAGAAGAAAAAGCAAATCCAGGCTTGGGGAGACTTCTTAGCTATGGCTTGACACGCCACCTGCCCGGGAACCTTCACCTCACGGGGCCTGTGCATTAAATTGTGTGGCCTGATTGTTTAAAATTATAGTTGGGGCTAGAGCGATAGCCCAGCGGAGAGGGCTTTTGCCTTGCACACGGCCAACCCGGGTTTGATCCCTGGCATCCCATAGGACCCCCCCCCCCCCCCAAGCACTGCCAGGAGTGATCCCTGAGTGCAGAGCCAGGAGTAACTACCCCTGAGCATCGCTGGGTGTGACCTAAAAAACAAATAAGAAAATTAGAAAAAATACGAGTGGCACAGTTGGCACTTACGCTGCCCGAGCCCATGTGCTGCTTGTGCCCACGTGGCCGAGCACATGTGGCGCCCGCCTCTCCCCTCTGGAGATGTGCACTTTCCTGCTTCCATCTCTGACGAGGGGGTGTGTGGAGGGGTCTCTCCGCCCTTGGGGAAGCCCGCACTCTCTTTTGAGCGCATTACTGCCTCTCGCTTCTTCTTCCTCCTCACCTTCAAAAACCTCCACATAGGGGCTGGAGGGCGTTTGCCTTGCACGTGGCCGACCCGGGTTCGATTCCCAGCATCCCATATGGTCCCCTGAGCATGGCCAGGAGTAATTCCTGAGTGTAGAGCCAGGAGTAACCCCTGTGCATCGCTGGGTGTGACCCCCCCAAAAAAAACAACAAAACAAAAACCCCTCCACATAAAAATCTGGGTTTTTTTTTTTTTTTTTTGCATTTTGGGTCACACCCGGCAGTGCTGGGGGACCATATGGGATGCCGGGGATCGAACCCAGGTCCCTACCCTCTGTACTATCACTCCGACCCCATCTGTTTTACTTCAAACCAGTGGCACAGTTAAGAACTGAGTAAGCGCAATGTGGAGGAAGGTGTGTTCTCCAGGCCCCCATAGAGGCCCAAAGGCCAGAAAGCTTCTGCTCTCGGGGAGGGGATATGCACACAGAGCAAGCACGAGACCCCGGGTTTGACCCCCAATATGTGTTAGCGGTGCCTCCCCTTCTGTCCTTCTGAACCAGGCTTGTTCGTGACCCTTGGCAGCCCGTTGCCAGCCTTGAGTGCACATTTGGGTCCTTCTTGCGTCGATGGCAGGTTTTGGGGGTGGGGGGAGAGACACCCCCCCCCCGCTTGTAGTCACCCACTCATTTCGTTTGGGAGGTGTCCCCGCCGCCGGCAGGGCCCCTCTAGCACCCCGCACTGCGCCCTCATTGCCCCCCATGACGAATGCCCCCCTCCCCATGATGTCCTGCCGCAGGGCCCGTGTTCGGGAGCAAAGACAACTTCCACGGCCTGGCCATCTTCCTGGACACATACCCCAACGATGAGACCACCGAGGTACGCCCCTGACCCCAGGCCCGGAAGTTGGTGGGGGGGGGTCGAAGGGGGGGCGCCCCGTGCCCGTTGCCGCCGACTCACGGTGTCTCGCTTGCCGCAGCGCGTGTTCCCCTACATCTCGGGCATGGTGAACAACGGCTCGCTGTCCTACGAGCACAGCCGGGACGGCCGTGCCACCGAGCTGGCGGGCTGCACGGCCGACTTCCGCAACCGCGAGCACGACACCTTCCTGGCCGTGCGCTACTCGCGGGGGCGCCTGACGGTGAGCTGGGGTGCGGGGAAGGGCCTCCTGGGTCTGGGATGCTCTGTGGATCCAGCTGGGCAGAGCAGGGTCCAGGGGCGTGGCCAGGGAGAGGCCACAGGAGGTGGGCGGGGCCAGGTGTGTAAGAGTGGGCGGGGTAGTGCAATGAGTAGAGGGTGGGCTGGGGGCGTGGCCAGTCCCGCCCCTAGTGTCTGACGTGCTGCCCCGGGCCCAGGTGATGACCGACCTGGAGGACAAGAACCAGTGGAAGAACTGCTTCGACGTCACCGGGGTGCGCCTTCCCACCGGCTACTATTTCGGAGCCTCTGCTGGCACTGGAGACCTGTCGGGTCAGTGGGGAGCTGGGTGCTGAGCTCCGACAGGGGGCGCCCACCCTTCCCTGTTCCTTGCTTCCAGCTGGCCTTTCCTGCCTCTCAGGGCAGACTCCCATGCTCAGGGGTCACTCCTGGCGGGACTCGGAGTACCCTCTGGGATGCCGGGGATTAAACCGGGTTGGCCGCATGCAATGGAAGCGCCCTCCCCACTGTGCTATCGCCTGGCCCATCAGGCCTCCGTTTCTGCGAGCACTTGAGTGGATCTGGCCTTAATGCTTTTAGCTGCTTTAGGGCCTGTGACAGGAGCTTAAATCCCCTCCTGGTTTTCCTGCTTTCCGAAAACTCACTGCCAGGGGCCCCATACCTGCCTGCCTCATCCCCCTTGCTTCAGGACTTTGTGTGTGTGTGTGTGTGTGTGTGTGTATGTGTGTGTGTGTAGAGTGGACGGGGGGGGGGGGTACACACAGCCTGAGAGAAGGTGCAGACCCAGGATTTAGGCCCAGGGGCTGTCTGCCACCCCCTCTCCCTCTTTCCCCTCATCCCCCTTCCTCCCGGGAGCCTGAGCTCGTGACGTTGTCCAGCCCTGGCGAGACAGCCTGTGGGGGGTGGGGGGGGGCACCTGGAGATGGATGGGGTGGGGGTTGTCTCCCCTCTGGAGCAGGCCCCTTGCAAGCGACCTCTTGGCCCACAGACAATCACGACCTCATCTCGGTGAAGCTGTTCCAGCTGATGGTGGAGCACACGCCCGACGAGGAGAGCATCGACTGGACCAAGATCGAGCCCAGCGTCAGCTTCCTCAAGTCGCCCAAAGGTACGTGCCGGTGGGGCCACACCCGGAGACATCTGGACCGCGGCTTGGCCAAGGAGGAGGCGTCCCACAGGGTCTCCCCAGGCGCCAGCCGCTCAGCTTGGGTGGTGCAGAGAGCACAGCCGCAAGGCGCTGGCCTTGTTTGCAGCCGACCCGGGTTCGATCCCTGAACACAGAGCCAGGGTTCTGCTTGAATGCAGGAGGCCCCTCCTGGAATCCCAATGTTGGGTCCCGTGAGCACTGGACACGAGTGGGGCACCTGGGGGACCCTGTGGCATCGGTTGGGTGGGCCAGTGCAAGCCGGAGGGAGCCTTTGTTGTGGTGGGCCTTGGTGAAGACCCCGAATCTTTTTAAACATTTGGGGGTGTTCATGCACAAGTTTCCTAGCAAGGCACCCAAACTTACTGTGCCTGCCCCCTCTCCAGCAAGATGATCAGTTGCTCCCCCCTCAAAAGTTGACCTTCTTTAAAGCACAAAAGTGCCCTTCGGTGGCTTCTGAGGGTCTCCTCTGAGTGCGTCCAGGCCAGGTGTCCTGTTGCCCACTTCCGGGAAGGGTTTGCTAGCCGCCTCACAGCCCAGCTGGCTGGGAAGGGAGGGAGGGAGGAAGGGAGGAAGGGAGGGAGGGAGGGAGGGAGGGAGGAAGGGAGGGAGGGAGGGAGGGAGGAAGGAAGGAAGGAAGGAAGGAAGGAAGGAATTAACTGGTTTCCGGACTCACTGACGCGTTTGTACCCGTAGTTGGAGTACCAATGCGTAGTTGGAGGGTCTGCCCCGCAGTGCGCTGGCCCCTGCCTGGAAGCTCTCAAGAGTGATGGGGGCAGAGAAACCCTAGCAGCAGCCCCTGGCTGGAAGCTCTCAAGAGTGACGGGGGCAGAGAAACCCTAGCAGCAGCCCCTGGCTGGAAGCTCTCAAGAGTGACGGGGGCAGAGAAACCCTAGCAGCAGCCCGGCTCCCCTCCATGGGTGCCCCCGTGCCAGGGCAGCGTGGGGCGGGGCTTCTGTTGGGGTGGGCGGGGCCTCTGGGGCGGGGCTGAGTGCTCATTGGTGGGTCTCTGCTGGGGGCTGGGCCTCCTGCTCTGGGGCGGAGCTGGGAGAGGCCTATTAGGTGGCCGGCCAGTAACGAGTTGAGAAGCAAGTTTCAGGGCTGAGGTTGGGGCTGGGGTTCAGTGGCTCCCCACACTACACAGGGAGCTGCAGAGGTTGCCCTCCCGGCCGCCTCCAGCAGGGGGCAGCCTCCCGCCACCCCTCAGGGTGGGGACTCCCGGCTCCCCTTGGGGCCTGCTGCTTCGCTGTCAGTAGCAGGTAGAGGGGCCAGGGTGGGTCCCGAGAAACCGCCCCCCCCCCCCAGGAGGCCTGCAGCAGCAGGTGGGGGTACTGGTTGGGACCTGGGCCAAGGCCGGGTGCTCCCGCAGTCCCCCGCCGCGGACCCAGTGGCTCTGGGGGTAGGGATGCAGCCTGAGAACCTCGGTCAGGAGCCCCCCGCCCCTCCCCGTGCCGCTGGGGTCTGGGGGCCCAGCCACGCTGGGCGCCTCACCGCGCTCTTTTCTCCCCCAGACAACGTGGATGACCCGACGGGGAACTTCCGCAGCGGGCCCCTGACCGGGTGGCGGGTCTTCCTGCTGCTGCTGTGCGCGCTGCTGGGCATCATCGTGTGCGCCGTGGTGGGTGCCGTGGTCTTCCAGAAGCGGCAGGAGCGGAACAAGCGTTTCTACTGAGCCCAGCGCGCGCGTGCGTGCGTGCGTGCACCCGCCTGCCGGAAGTTGGGGTTGTTTCCGTTTTGATTTTCAAACCTGGGATTGTAAACGACCCCCGAGCAGCCCGCCCGCCCGCCCGCCCGCCCGCCCTTCCGCCCGCCTTTCCGCCCGCCTTTCGTAACCCGTTTCAAAGAAATCATTAAAGTATTTTCTTACACTTGGCTTCTTGCCCGCCAGGGGCTGCAGGGCGGAGACGGAGGGGTGCAGGGGGGAGCCAGGAGCAGCGGCGGCACGGGGCGGTACAGGCGCCCGGAAACTATGGGAGTCGGTGGCCGGAGCTGGCCGAGGGCCCCCACAGGCGCTGGCAACACTGGAGCCCCCCCGCCCCCCCACCTCTTCCGAGGATGCTACAGAGCGTGAGGTGCGGGCACGGACAGAGCAGCAGGGGAGAGTCAGGCCGACCCCCGCTCCCCTCGGACCTCCCTTCCACGAGCCGGACCCCCCCTGCAGGAGTGCAGCGGGCCCCGCGTAGTGGCGTGTGCGTGTTTGCCCAATAAAGAACTACCAAACTCCAGCGCTGTGCTCGGCCCCGATGCCTCGCTGCTCTTTCATTCCAGCCGGCCGCCGGGGCAAGCCAGATCTGCAGCTCCGGGTGGGCTGAGGGGAGTGGCCCGGCGGGGCGGTCTCAGCTCACGGAGCGGAAGTGGGGGTTGGCGGGCTGTGTGGGCAGAAGTACCTGTTTCGGTTTCTGTGGTTTTTTGTTTGGGCCACACCCATTGGTGCTCAGGGCTTATTCTGGGTTATGTGCCCAGGGGTCACTTCTGGTGGTGCTCAGGGGACCCTATGACCGCATGTGGTGCCTGGGATTGAACCCAGGCCGGCTGCGTGCAGTGCAAGCACCTGACCCAGTCTATCTCTTGGGACTCTTTCTACTCTTTTGGGGGGAGGGGGCACACCCAGCAGTTACTCCTGTTGGTGCTTGGGGGACCCTGTGGAATGCTGGGGAATTGGACCTAGGTTGGCTGTGTGCAAGGTAGGTAAGAGCCCTACCCATTGTACTATCTCTCTGGCCCCTGTTCCCCCTCCCCCATGGTTTTTGGGCCACAGCTGGCAGCGTTCAGGGCTTACTACTCTCTGCGTGCACAGGGATCACTCCTGGAAGGGCTCGGGGACCCTTTGGGGTGTTGCAGATTAAGCTCCGGTGCAAGGGCCTGATCTCCTCCTGTTCTCCCCCCCTTCCCATCCTTCATTAAAGCCGCAGGCTGGGAGCCCTCCTTTCTCGCCTGCCTCCGGATCATCACCCCCTTTTCCCCCGTGTCTGCCTCTGCCTTCTCTGCCTTCCCAGGTTGCACCCCGTTTTGGTTGCCCCCATTCCGGATCCCCACCCTTCACCCCTCCCCTGCAGGCTGGAGTCCACACTGAGCCGGGGCCGGGGCTGTGGACTTTTCCTGAGAAATACGCGCCATTCCCAACCGGAAGAGCACTTTCATCTGGTGTCTGCCGCGCCTGGCACGCGTACCCAAGCGGCTTCCACATACGCAGACCTCTCGGGCATGCTGCTTAGGTCACACCTGGCGATGCTCAGGGGTTCTCCTGGCTCTGCACTCAGGAATTAGTCCTTGCAGTGCTTGGGGGACCATATGGGATGCTGGGAATCGAACCCGGGTCGGCCCTGTGCAAGGCAAACACCCTCCCCGATGTGCTATCGCTCCAACCCTTTGTGTTTTAATTTAAGTTTTTTGGTTTTGAGACACACTCGGTAGTGCTCAGGGCTTACTCCTGGCTCGGCACCTCAGGTCACTCCTGGTGGGGCTTGGGGTACCCGAGGCAGTGCTGGCATCAAACCTGGGGCTCCTTGGAATGGAACAATAGTACATAGGTCGTATGTTTGCCTTGCATGCTGCCCACCCAGGTTTGATCCGCAGCATACCAGAGTTCCCAAGCTCTTCCACCCAGGGGGTGATACCTAAGCACAGAGCCAGGAGTAAGCCTTGAACAGAGCTGGGCGTGACCCCAAAACAAACGTTTTTGTCATGCCTGGTGATGCTCAGGGCTGACTCCTGGCTCCGCACTCAATAAATACTCCTGAAAGTGCTTGGGGGACTCAATGGGATGCCAGGGATCGAACCTGGGTTGGTTGGTCTAAGGCAAACTTCCGCCCTGCTGGACTATCGCTCTGACTCAACAAAAGTCTTTTTTTTTTTTTTTTCTTTTTGGGTCACACCCGGCGATGCACAGGGGTTACTCCTGGCTCTGTACTCAGGAATTACTGCTGGCACTGCTGGTCCCCATATGGGATGCTGGGAATCAAACCTGGGTTGGCTGCGTGCAAGGCAAACGCCCTACCTGCTGTGCTATCACTCCAGCCCCACAACAGAAGTCTTTTAAGGGGCTATGCCTGTGGTGTTCAGGGGACCCTATGCAATGCTGGAGATCCTCAAAAATGTGTCCCTGGCTTCTGCAGTCCTAAGAGGTGTATGAGTCTAGTTTGGGAGAGGATTTGCATTCTAAGGTGAGGCCCTGTGTTCCTTCCTCGGTCATTTACCCCCCCCCCCCGCCCATCTATATATACACATCACCTCCAAAAACAGGATTCAGAAGGCAGAGAAAGGGGGTTGGAGAGAGAGTCGAGTGGGCAAGGCCCTGGAAGCAGCCAACCTGGGTTCAAATCCCCAAACACCTTTTAGTGTCCCCTGAGTCTTGCCCGGAGTAACCCCTGAACGCAGCGCCGGGAGGAAGCCCTGAGCATCGCCAAGTGTGGCCCCTCAAAAAAGGAAAAAATAGGGGCTGGGGCAGTAGCACAGCGGGTAGGTTGTTTGCCTTGTACGTGGCTGGCCTGGGTTCGATTCCCAGCATACCATAGTGTCCCCTGAGCACTGCCAGGAGTCATTCCTGAGTGCAGAGCCAGGAGTAACCCCTGAGCATCGCTGGGTGTGACCCAAAAAGCAAAAAACAAAAAAATATAGAAAAGAGAAAGGATGTGGTTTATCTGTATCCCAGGCAAGAGATCCTTTCTAGAAATGATTCAGTGACCCCTCTGCTGGGGACAGACACCCACAGCCAGTCATACCTTATCCTTCCTGGGGTTTGGGTTTGGGGGAGCTACACCCAGCAGTATCGACTCCTGGCTCTGTACTCAGGGATCACTCCTGGCAGTGCTCAGGGTGACAAGGACCAAACGGGTTGGCATCGTGCACTAGTCAAAGGCCCTCCTGCTGTACTATTGCTTGGACGCCCCCACCCCCCCTTTTTTTTTTTTTATTTCATTCCACACCTGCAGTGCTCAGGGCTCATTCCTGGTTCTGCAATCAGGAATTAATTCTGATGGTTCTCGGGGGACCGTATATGGGCTGTGGTCCATCGAGCCTGGGCTGGCGTTTTGCAAGGCTAGCGTCTCCCTGCTGTGCTATCCCAGCCCCTCCACTTCATTTATTTTTTTTTTTTCCTCTTTTTTTTTTTTTTTTTTTGCTTTTTGGGTCACACCCAGCGATGCTCAGGGTTACTCCTGGCTTTGCACTCAGGAATTACTCCTGGCGGTGCTTGGGGGACCATATGGGATGCGGGGGATCGAACCCAGGTCGGCCGCGTGAAAGGCAAACGCCCTACCCGCTGTGCTATCACTCCGGCCCCCCTCCACTTCATTTAGTGTCCCAGGATCCTAGCTCTAGGCTGGGGACCTTTAGCAGCACCCCACAGAAATCATCTGGGCAGGGGGCAGCGCCACCTCTCCAGGTTGTGACAGCAGCTTGGTGAAGGTGATTGAGCCACACAGTATCAGAGCCCAGATGGCACTGCCCAGGTGTGGTAGAGACGCACTGACTTGGAAATGATCAATCAGAAGGTACAAGTGGTATGGCTGGAGCGAGAGTCCAGTGGGCAGGGTTCTCACCCGGGTAGGGTCCCCGGAGGCCCAGATGTGCCCTACCAGGAGTGATTCCAGAGTGTAGAGCCAGGACTAACCCCTGAGCATCACCGGATGTCGCCCAAAAACCCAAGGGAAAAAAAAAGCATCCCAAAGTTTTGGGGACTGCCTTGGGGGCTGGAGAGATAGTAGAGCGGGTTGGGTGTTTGCCCTTGCACACCGCTGACTGGGATTCGATCCCCTGCATCCCATAGGGTCTCCCTGCGCACCGCCAGGAGTGATTGATTCCTGAGTGTAGAGCCAGAAGTAACCCTTGAGTATCAACTGGTGTGGCCCCCAAAGACCAAAAAAAAAAAAAAGCGCTTGTCTTGCACGTGGCTGACTGACGCCGCCTTTCGAGTCCCCAAGGCACCGCGCCAGGAAGAGCTGTATCGGAGGGTGTGGCCCCAATACCAAAACAGCTCAGCTCCCAAGTCTGTACCTGCGATCTGCCGACTGGCAGTCACGTGCCCGTCTTTCTCAGCGGGGACCTGTCCTTGCATTTCCGGAGAAAGCCCAGCCCCGGGCTCCACCGCAAACAGCTGCTTGCAGCTTCCTGTCTGCAGCCTAAGTCGCCGTTCCCCGCTGTCCCCACACCTGGGGCCACCCTAGTAAGTCCGCGCAGCTGCTCGCGCCGTCCCGGGATGCTGGGAAAGTGGGGTGAAAGGGGCTCCCGGGCGGGCTCCGAGCAGCGCGGGCTCCGCGGGACCCAGTGGCCGCCGGCGCTGGCCGTTCCCGCCACGAAGGGGCCCAGACCTCGCACAGGCACGGGAAACCAGCCCGCATCCCATCAGCTCCGGGAAGGAGGCCGATCTAGGAAGCCGCCCTCCGCGAAGGTCCCGGCCTGCGAAACGGGGCCCCTCCTGATGTCACTGTAGCAACACCGACGGCGAGGAGGAGGAGCCCGCGGGCGATTCCCAGGTGACACTTTAGGAAACTGAGGCCGGGGTTGCCTTAGGGAGCTCCAGACAAGTCAGACAGGGAGGACCAGACCCCGCAGCGCTGTCCAAAGCACCGACGCCCCCCTCCCCGGGCGCCTGCGCGCCGCGGCCCGGGACCCCGCCAGTCCCGCCCTTAGAACAGGGTTTTCAAATTTGAAACCTGCCGCGTTTCCCGCCCGAACGGGAGGGCGGGGGCGGGGCCGTGCGCAGCCAATAGGCGCCCCGGAGGTGACCCCCGCTCCGCCCCGATGGTGACGTCACGCGTGGCCACCGGAGAGCAGCCAATCAGCGGCGGCGCCCGCGCGTCCCGCCCCCGCGGCGCCCACGTGCAGCTCCCCGGCCCCCGGCCCGTGGCCGTCACTGCGCGGGCCCGGGAACGGCGGCTGCGGCACCCCAGAGTAACGGGCGCCCGGGCGGGAGCAGAGCGAGAGAGACGTGGCGCCCCGCAGCCCCAGGAATTCGTCCGCAGGCTGGGTCGGGGGCCGGCGGCAGGTCCTCCCCGCAGGGCCGAGGGGGCGCTGCGGCTACCCAGCAGCGCGTCGCCTAGGGGCGCGGCCAGACGCTGGACCGTCCCCCGGACGCCCCGCCTCGGGGGCGGGCCGGCGCCCGTGTTTGTTTGCTCCGTGTCAGTTACATTGTAACAAAAGTGGGGCCGCCTCAGCTCCGGCCAGCAGCACCCCACGCCCGCCCTCCGTCAGCTGTCGCCGATATGGAGCCGGTGGCCAGCAACATCCAAGTCCTCCTGCAGGCGGCCGAGTTCCTGGAGCGCCGCGAGCGAGGTGAGGCCGAGCCCTCGGCCGGACCCCCGGGGACACCGGCCTGGGCGGGACTGCACCCCCCCAGCGGGATGGATGCAGGGCGTCCGGGCGTTCGCCCCGGCGCTCAGCTTCCGAGGGCTCCATCGGAGGCTGGGCTAGCGGGGGGTGGACGGCCAGAGGCGTCCATCTGACCGTGTCGTGCTAGGGGCACCCCCTGGCACCAGCCCCCGATTGACGCGGCTCCCGCGGGGGGACTATCCCTGGCAGAGGCCGAGCATGGCTACGCATCTCTGTTCCCGCATCGCAGTCCCGGGGCCCTACACCAGAGGAGGAAGCGACCCCCGCAAGCTGCGGCCGCGCAGGACAGTGGGCGGTAAGCAGTTGGGGGCAGGGTCCCCGGGCAGTAGCGGGAGGCGGGGAGCCCCTCCCGGTGACTTGGTTTCCCTGCCTGCCTTCATCTCCCAACACCACCCCACCGCATCCAAGCCACCCACTTGAGTTCAGTCAGTGCCTCTTCAAACCCAAGACTGTGGCTTGTGTGCACTTGGTGTCGCCAGGCCCCTGCTTGGCCATTTCCCCACCAATCCGCGCCCCCCTCCCCCCCTCCCGATTTTCCGCGCGCACTGGTTTCTCCCTCCAGGCCTCTGTGCTTTGCACATGCTGTTCCCAGTTTGCGTGCCCTTCCCGCTATTTCCTGCTGGGGGGGAGTGAAAGGGGGGACCTTAGGTGTGCCGTTCTGCCTCACCTCAGCTGTTTCCTCTGCCCAGGATGGGTGACAGTTTGCCCGCTGCAGCCCCCATGGCCAGACATTTTGCTCCGTTTATTTGGGGGTGGGGAAGGACTTTGCGATCGAGGGGCGGGGACCTGTCCCTCGCTCACATCCTCCCTGGCCTTGGCAGGTCCGTGCACAACGAGCTGGAGAAACGCAGGTGAGTCCCTCCCCTTGCTACCCCCCCCCCCACCAACCCTCGCGCTGCCCCCTCTGAGGCCAGGCTAGTGCTGCCCTCCAGAAACTACACCGCTCCCCCCCAACCCCCCTTCGCAGGCGCGCGCAGCTGAAGCGGTGCCTCGAGCATCTCAGGCAGCAAATGCCCCTGGGGACCGACTGCGCCCGATCCACCACGCTGAGCCTTCTGCGGCGGGCCCGGGCGCACATCCAGGTGAGGGCCGTCCCGGGGGTACCCCGCTTGGTGGGGCCGCGGGGTGCCTGTGCTTCCAGAGTGGTTCATGGGTGGGGGTTGGGGGTGGAGGGGGAATTGCCAGAATAATCTCAGGAGCTGGGCAGCGGATGGCTTCCGTGCATTCCTAGCGTGCACGAGACGCGGAGTTTGGTCCCCCGTTCAATTTCATCCCCAGACACTGAACTGGCAGGTGGTGTGTGTGTGTGTGTGTGTGTGTGTGTGTGTGTGTGTGTGTGTGTGTGTGTGTGTGTGTGTGTGTGTGTGTGTGTGTGTGTGTGTGTGTGTGTGTGTGCGTGCGCACGTGCGTTTTTTTTTTTTTTTCCTTTTTGGGTTGTTACTGCTTTGGAGCCACACCCGGCAGTGCTCGGGGCTTACTCCTGACTCAGCGCTCAGGAATCAATCCTGGTAGGGTTCGAGGGATCATATGTGATGTTGGGTATGGAACCCAGCGTGGCGGCGTGCAAGACAAGTGCCCTCCCCGCTGTCCAGTTGCTCTGACCCCTGTGCTGCCCTTAGGGCCCAGGAGGTGGCAGTTCCCAGGAAGGTGCTTGGCGCCCCTGGTGGACAGGTCGGCGCGGTGCAAAGCCCTGGAGCCGGGTCTAGTTCTTGTTCCCCTTGGCCGAGGGAGAGACTGAGGCCTGACAGTCGGGTGACCAGCACCGACCCCCCCCTCAGCTTGCTTCTTGCTCGTTACTGATGGACCTGGTCAGGCCTGTGCTGGGCGGTGGGACAGTCCCACAGGTTGCATTTTCAGCTGCCCGGCCGATCAGCCGGTGTGAGAGTCCCCCAGATAGAATATTTGCCTTGCACTCTTGCCTTGCAGAGTGGTTGTGGGTTCGATTCCCAGCACCCCATAGTATTCCCCAAGTACCGCCAAGAATGATCCCTGAGGACCGAGCCAGGGGTCAGCCGTGAGCACTGCCGGGTGTGATACCCCCGCCCCAAATCAAAGAAACCGGTTGCCCGGCTGAGTTTTGGGGGTGCTGGCTGGTCTGTGAGGGTGACCTGGGGAGTGATCGGCTTTTTTTTTTTTTTAATTTTAGATTTTTTTTTTTTTTGGCCAGAGGCGATTGCTCTGGCTCTGTGCCCCGGAGCGCCCCCTAGTGGTGCTCGGGGAACCCTAGATCTACAGTGGGGGTTGGCCCGAGAGGTCACCGGCCGGGCAAGCCTCCAACCCAGAGAGAGGGCCCATCTTCCCTGCGCTGGGCAGCCTGGGATGGCTCGAGGCTGCTGGGGCGCCTGTGTGGGAGGGCGTGAGTAAGCCTGGTTTTCTGGACACTTGCACCAGGCCATTTGATGCTCAAGATCTGGCCTGCCACGGCGCATTCCCGGGCTGGAAGGGGGAGGGCCAGGAAGGGGGCCGGTGGGTTGAGCTCCCCTGGGAGCTGACCCGCGCCCCCCCCCCTCGTTCCCGGGACCCACAGAAGCTGGAGGAGCAGGAGCTGCGCGCGCGGCGGCTCAAGGAGCAGCTGCGGAGTCGCCAGCAGAGCCTGCGGCGGCAGCTGGAGCAGCTGCGGGGGCCGGCGGGGGCCGAGCGGCTGCGGGCCGACAGCCTGGACTCGTCGGGGCGCTCCGACTCAGACCCGGGTGAGAGCCGAGGCCGCCGCGGGGGTGGCGGGGGCGGCGTGTGTGTGGGGGGGGGTTGGGGCGCACCGTGCTGACCGCGCCCCTCCCCTCCCCGCAGAGGAGCTGGAGGTGGACGTGGAGACGCTGGTGTTCGGGCCCCCGGACGAGCTGCTGCGGGCATGCGCCGCGGGCCAGGAGCACAGTTACTCGCACCGCGGGGCCGCCTGGCCGTGACCCCGCTTCTGCCTGCCTGGACGGGCCGGGACAGCCCTCCGGGTAGAATGGACTCAAAGGACCCTTTGAACGGGAGACGCTCCCCCTAGCCGGGGGCGTGCGTGTGTTTCTGGGCCCCCTGAAATTGCTCAGGTCCGGCCCGCCGCCTCTGGTGGTCTGTTTGTAGCACTTGGGTCTGGGACCCTCCGGGCCTGGAAGCCCGCGGCCCCGCCCCCACGCCCCTCGGGGGCCCAGCGCCCCGGCCCCGCCCCCACATCATGTTTGTACAGTATTTTCATTAAAAGCCTCTTTTCTAAGTTTCCGTCCGGGCTGTGGCATGGTGAGTGACATGGGGCCGTGGGGAGGCGCCGGCCTTGCAGGACCAAGGCGGAGGACCCGGGGTCCATCTCCCAACACAGCCCTGAGCTCTGGTGGCCCCCATGCCGGGGCAGGGCAGAGGCCTGGACATGGGTCAGGGCTTAGGGGTGTCGCCCGCCTGAGACCCAGCTGAAGCTTCCAGACTCGGCGCGAGGGAGCAAGCGGGCAGCTTGAATTCAACAGATATTTATTGAGTGCCTGTCGCGTGCCAGGGATGGGGACACAGTGGCGGGGACACGCCCCTGCCCTCCTGGGGCGCACAGTCTAGCTGCCTCCGGGAGGTGGGGAACGGGGGCTCAGCGCGGGGCAGGGGACCCCCCCCTTCCAGCCCGGCCGCAGACAGGAGATCGGGATGAAGTTGACTTTTAATGAGCAAGTACAGGGGGCAGGGGGTCCGCGGCTACACCAGCTGCTTGGTGGCGGCCTTGCTGGCCAGGCCCTTGGCCTTCTCGGTGGCTGCCAGCGCCGTCTCCTTCGCCTTCTCCTTGGCCTCCTTGGCCGTCTCCACCAGGGTCTTGGAGGGCGCCTCGCCTGCGGCCAGACAGGGGTGTCCACGGGGAAAGGTGAGGGAGGGGGCTGTCCCGTGCTGTCCTCGCCCCGCGGCTGCGTCTTCCCGGCTCTCACCTTGCAACTTGGCCAAGATGTACTCGAACCCCTTCATCGTCTTGGTCACGTTACTTTTGAAGCGGGCAAGGCCAAACTCCTAGGGAGAGGCAGGGAGGTCAGGCACGTGGCGCCGCCCAAGGACTGCCCCCCCCCTTCCCGGGAAGGTGCCCGGAGACAGGGCTCACCTGGACGGCTCTGGAGACGCCGAAGAGGCTGGAGGACACCCAGGCCTCGCGGCGGATTTCGGTCCAACCGCTGTTGTCGGGGTTCACGCAGTAAACACACCGTTCCTCCACGACCTGCACGGGCCACACGGGGGTGTCACGGCCTCACCTCCACATCACAGACCCCATCCCGGGCCCTCACCAGGGGGCCGCGGCCAGGCTCCTGGCTCTGGGGGCCGGTGGCAGCAGCCCCACCCTGTCCTTACATCCTGCTAGGCCACAGCAAAAGGGAAACCCGAGGGGACGGAGAGGCAGGGAGGCGGGGAGGGCGCCTTCTCTGCACACGGATGCTCCGGCATACATGACCCGGCATCCTCCCCCCCCCACCCGTATGCTCCCCCAAGGACAGCCAGGACTAATTCCTGAGTGCCGAGCCAGGAGGAACTGCTGAGCACTTCGAGTGTGACCCAAAATAAAAAACAAAATAAGAGGGGGGTGGAACCCAAGGGCTGGAGCAATAGTACAGCGGGGAGGGCACTTGCCTCTCATTTATCCCACCCGGGTTCAATCCCTGGCATCCAACAGGGTCGGCCAGAGCCTGCCAGCTGTGATTCCCACGTGCGGAGCCTGCAGGACTGCAAGGTGTGGCCCCCACAGCCAGCCCCACCCCCTCCAAAAAAAAAAAAAACACATAAGGGAAACTCGGCGGTGGACCGAGGTCTTGGGCGGCGTCTCCAAGACACCCCGGATTAGGAGGATCCAGACACTTGGTGCTGGCTTCCCTCCGTGACTGGGGGTGGGGGGCCGCGTGCCCTTGTCCACGGAAACTGTCCCCAGTATCCACTACCCCCACCCGGTGTTGTGAAGGATTGAGACATCGGAGAGCAGTTCCCGCAGAGCAGTCTGGGTGGCCCTTCCACGCCAGGTTCTCAAGACGTCAAAGGGAAATTCTAGAAGGGCTCATTTCCCCAAAATCTCTGCTAGAAACCCATTACAAAATTGAACTTCCGGGGCGGGGTGGGGGCTGGTCAGCCACAGGGGGCCGTGTGCAAACCACAACTCGGCAACTCCCGCAACTCCCTCTTCGTACAATACTGGGGGATTGGGTAAGGGATCTACTTTTTTTGGGCAGGTGAGGGAAGTGCCAAAAGGGGAGGAGTCCCACCATCAGCCGGGCGTGGTTGATGTTCCAGGTGAAGGTGGTCATGGTCTGGTTCTGCGGGTCCACGATGGAATCCTCCAGGATGTACACCGAGTGGGCGACGTTGGCGGGGAACAGTCGCTCGGCCCAGCGCGGCATCCTATTGGTCTTAGTCAGGAGTCTCCGGGAGAGAAGCTTCTGGTCCGGGGTCACCTCCCGGTGCACGATATCCTCCGTCAGGACATGTTTGCTGCATCAGGGGGAGAGCAGGGAGAGTCCTGGGGAGTTCGGCCCGGGCAATGCCTCGGTCTAGGCGGGTAGGAGCCAGGCCTTCTGGCCCTTTTTTTTTTTTTCCCCTTGCTGTTTGGGTCACACCCGGCGATGCTCAGGGGTCACTCCTGGCTCTGCACTCAGGAATCACCCCTGGCGGTGCTCGGGGAACCCTATGGGATGCTGGGAATCGAACCCGAGTCAGCCGCGTGCAGGGCAAACGCCTGACCCGCTGTGCTATCGCTCCGGCCCCTTCTGCCCCATCCTGCACCGCGCTCCGACACGCGCGGCCCCATCCCGGGGGCAAATTCCAGCTTCCGCCCCCTCGCTGACCTGGATTCCTGGAGTTCACCCGCGAGCCCCACGCCCAAGCCCCGCGCCTCCGCCTCTTCCTGCCTCCCGGCCCGAGCGGGCGAACCTTGGCCCGGGGCCCCCAGCCCCGCTGCAGGCCCGGCCGCCGCCCTCGGCCCCGTCCCGCACCCCGGGCCGCTCGCCGCGGCTGGCCGACCTGTAGGGGTTCGGGTAGCGCTGCCAGAAGGCGGCGAACACTTGGTCCCAGGAACTCCGGAGCACGCTCTGGCCCAGGAAATATTTCACCATCGTCCCGGCCGGGGCGGGCTCAGCGCCCGCGCAGCATGAGGGGTGCGCAGCCCGGGGTGCGGGGCCCGCGGAGGCCGGCTCGGGGCTCGGCGCAGCGCCGCCAGCCTCGCAGCTCAGTCAGCACCGAGCCGCGCCCCACCCGCCGCCGCCAGCGCCGCCGCTGCCGCCGCCATGAGGACTCGCCCCGCCGCGCGCCACTTCCGGCGCAGGGTCCCGCACTTCCGGCGCGCGGCCACGTGACCGACAGGCCCCGCCCCCTGCCCCTTCACCCCTCCTGGAGCGGCGGCGGCGGCGGCGGCGCTGCGGGCCCAAGCGGCGCCCAGGGTTCCCCCAGGTCGGCCGGGCAAGCCCAGCCGCGGCGACGCTCGGGGCCGACGCGGACAGCGACGCGGACGGCCGGCCCGATCCCGAGCGCCCCGGGGACGACGATCGAGCGGGGGCCGCTGGCCGAGCTCCCAGCGCCGGGCGCGGGTCTCTCGGCCGGAGGTCGGCGCCCGGCGCTGCCCGGGCAGGGGTCGGCAGTGCGGCGCGAGCCCGGGGGCCTCGGGACCCGGCGGCGGGCGAGGCGGCCGCGGGAGCATGAGCGGGCAGCGCGTGGACGTTAAGGTGGTGATGCTGGGCAAGGAGTACGTGGGCAAGACGAGCCTGGTGGAGCGCTACGTGCACGACCGCTTCCTAGTGGGGCCCTACCAGAACGTGAGTGCGGGGCGCGGGGGGCGCCCCCGGCTGCCCCGGCCCGCCCCGCGCCCCTTACCGTCGCGCCCGGCTCCTTGCAGACGATCGGGGCTGCTTTCGTGGCCAAGGTGATGTCCGTCGGCGATCGGACAGTGACTCTGGGCATTTGGGTAAGTGGTCGCCGGGAGTCTAGCTCCCGCCTGTCACCGGCTGCGCTGTGACCTCCGAGAGAGCGACTCCCTTCTGGAGGAGCACCCCGCGGCTGAAAAACGGGGGTTCCGGGGCCGGCGTTCGGCTCGGGCACTGCAGCCAGAACTGAGTTCCTTGTGCTGTCCAGGACACGGCGGGGTCTGAGCGCTACGAGGCCATGAGCCGCATCTACTACCGGGGCGCCAAGGCGGCCATCGTCTGCTATGGTGAGCGGGGGCGGCCCTGGGGCGGGTCCCAGAGTCCGGGCGGTGGGCGGCACGCTGGGCCCCACACACAGCTTCCGACTCTGATCAGTGATCTGTGTCTCTCCCGTACCCCCCAACCCCCCACTTTGCCCCAGACCTTACGGACAGCAGCAGCTTCGAGCGGGCCAAGTTCTGGGTGAAGGAACTCCGCAGTCTGGAGGAGGTAAAGGGCTGGGTCCCAGGGGATCCCTGCACCGGCTTTGCTGGAGGGGGGCCCTGACGCCATGGGCCTCTGCTCCAGGGCTGCCAGATTTACCTGTGCGGCACCAAGCGCGACCTGTTGGACGAGGACCGCCACCGCCGCCGCGTGGACTTCCACGATGTCCAGGACTACGCAGACAGTAGCTACTGCCCGCACTCCCCTGGGGGGCGGGGGGCTCGGGAACGCCGCCTTCCCTTTGGGCCGCCCGTGTCCCGAGGAGGGCGGCCTCACTGTCGCTGCTCTTTACAGATATCAAAGCGCAGCTTTTCGAAACGTCCAGCAAGACGGGCCAGAGTGTGGGTGAGTGCGGGGCAGTGGGGGAAAAGACACGGGACCCCGGGCGTGAGGCCCTCGCTGACCATCCCCTTTCCTGCCAGACGAGCTGTTCCAGAAAGTGGCCGAGGATTATGTCAGTGTGGCTGCCTTCCAGGTGATGACAGGTGCGTGCTTCCACAGCTTCTGGAAGCTTCCTCCAGGCCTTGGGGGGGGTCCTGCTCTGTTGATGGAAGGGAGCTGAGCCGTCCCCCCTTCTCTCTGACAGAGGACAAGGGTGTGGACCTGAATCAGAAGGCAAACCCCTACTTCTACAGCTGTTGTCACCACTGAGTCACCCCCCCTGGCTTGAGGAGTTCCCCAGAGGGGCAGGACCCAGCGATTGTCTGGGCTTGGGTGGCCCGATCACTGGCAGCAGAGGTGGTGCCGGCCGTGCTGGCCCTGTGCTCGGCAAAGCAGGCTGCCTGAGGGGCACGAGGAGGGCGGCCGTGGCCCGTCAGCCCCCAGCGCGAGCGATATTTGTATCTGCAGATGATCGAAGTGGCTTCTGATGTGTAAATAAAGTCAAATGCACTGTGGCTGCACGCAGCCCCTGCCCTGCTGTGTGCGTGGGGGCCAGGACACCCCTCCTGGGTGAGATGCCGAGATCCTGCTGGAAAAACCGGAAGGGTCCTTTCCAGTTCCGGAGTGGGAAGGGGGGCCCCAAGAGGCACCCCGAGATCAAAGGGCTAGCAGCACCTCCAGCTCATACCGGCTGCTCCAAGTCCCTGAGTCACGAGTGTCCTAACCCCACCCCACAGTGCCCCGGGCTCATGGATGGGTGGGGAACACGACTCTGCTACGCGCCGGCTCCTTCTGGAAAGAGGGGACTGCTCCCCAGCCAGCTGGAGGGCGGAGCGACCAGTCACCCTTGGCCACGGCCCCTTCGGGGAACACCAGCCTCCATGCCGATGGCGTGGCCTGCTCTCCGCTTCCACTTCCTTTTTCTCAAAAACCAATTCCGCAAAATATCCCTCCTTGGTGGGCGACTCAGGCTTCCTTCCCTGAGACGAAAGTGACAGCAGCCACACGCTTGAGGGCTGCCCTGCCCCCCCCCCCAGTTCCCCCTCCCGCTCTGTTTCCAACCCCTGAGTAAGAAAACAAAACACAGGGCAGGGCCAGAAGAGTAAAGTTAAACTTTACTTTACAGTAATTTTTCTATATACAAAGAATTACAGTACATATTTATGGGGATTCCTAATACAGGGCTCCCCCTTTTTTTTTTTCACTAGGAATTTCACTTACAACTGACAACCTACAGGGCCGGGGGTGGGGCAAATAAACCAGTGATGGACCTCAGCGGGCTGCCCCCTCCCCCGGATCTCAAGGGTCGCTCACTCGCTTGGCTGGGTGCTCTGCCAGGATGCGCCTGCCCCCCCCCTCCCCTGGCCTGTGCACTCATCCATCCGCACGCACCCTCACACACACAGGCAGCTCCCGGGAACCTGGCACCTGCCCTTCCTGGGAAGTCCAAGGCACCCCAACCCTTCTCCCTCCTGTGGCTGTCACTCGGGGCTCACCTCTGCCCACTAGGACTATAACCGACACCCAGGGAGGGGTCACCTGCTGCCCTGCAGAGTCTTTGCACGTCCCAGGAGAGCGGTGCTCGGCAGGGCCTGCCCGTGTCTGTGTTTTAATGTGCCGAGCTGGGATGAGGTTGCTCGGGCACGCTTCCTCCCAGCCTGTAGGCTGAAACACACTTTCCCCCTGCGGTCAGAGACTGTCCCTCCACCTTCAGAAGCCAGAGGTGCTCCCAGGAGAGCCAGGGAGGGAGACAGCTCCGCACCCTCTCCTGCACATGCGCCCTGGAGCCCTCCGCCAGCCTGTTTTGGGGTTGGGGGTTGTGCGCATGCAGGTGGCAGGCGAGGCGCCACAGCCCAGGACACCCCCGACACCACTCCCTACTCTGGTGACACGAGGGGCTGTGTGTGGGCTTCCCCGGAGCTCCCCAACCTGGCACAGAGCCTGGGGACACCTGTCTCCAGATAACCTCTTCCTCGCCAACAGGAATCTGGGGGTTCTCCAGGCTCTCGACCTTTGGCAGTGCTTGTTTGTACCAGGATATTAGCACCATCATTGCATTGTGTGTGTGTGTGTGTGTGTGTGTGTGTGTGCGCGCGCGCGTGTGTCTGTGTGTGTGTACACAAGCAATTCCCTATTCTTATTTCAATTGATTTGATAGCCATCTCAGTCCCTAGCGGCCCGCCTAACACTAACTGGCCACAGCCACGCCAAGCCTCCCGCAGCCACGCCAAAGCGCTGCGTGATCTGGAATGTCACAGAGGACCAGGGTCACCTCCCTCCTGCCCTGCTCCCCAGCCGAGGTTAGGGCTGGGGGGGGGGGCCCTCTGTGACCCCTGGGGGAAGTTCTAGGACGCGTGGCGAGACTGGGTCTGCTGCGGGTGGAGATGCAGAGCAAGAGGATTCCCACAGCCACTAAGGGGGGGAGGTGCCAGGGAAACCCAGGGGGCTCTGAAAGCAACAGTCCCCGCCTTCATGGCCTCCAGGGAAACTAGAGCCCCACCCCCCCCTCGGGATAATTGCTCAGGGCTTGTCTCGAACTCTCCGGAGACCCCTGGTGAATCACCAGTGTCCTGTCTTGCACAGAGATGAGGGGGGCTGCTAAGAGAACGCTCACTCTTAGGTAGGCTCCAGGAGCCTACGCACAACGCCCCCGGTTTCAAACTACCCACCGACACTCACTGAGGGTGTGAGCCCCCCTTTCCCTTCAGCCCTGAGGGCATTTAAATAGCCCCTACGTCACCTGGCCACCCAGCCCAGCTCCGCAGACCAGTCCGGAGCCAAGTTCCTGGTGACAGTGAAGGCCGGGAAGCCGGGAAGCACCGGGACTGAGGGGGTGTCGCGTGAGGGGCAGCCTGTTCGGTCACTTCATCCCCTCCCAAAGCCCACTGCGGAGCCAACTGCTCCACTGGTAAAGAGAATTTTTTTTTTTTTTTTTAAGAAACACAGCCTGTGCACACCCCCCACCCCCCGCAAAGAGAAAAAAAATTCACAGTTTATTTCATGAAACAAAGAGCTGTGGTAACTGAGCACGGCACAGCGGGGAGTCTGACAGTGCAGCGAGGGGGCTTCTGCGCACAACTACGGCTGACAGGAGAAAGGGACAGGACGGCACCAGGCAAACCCTACTCACATGACCTAAGGGACCTACGAGCTGCGGCGATGGACCGATTATTCTCATATTCTCACACATGATAAATACTTAATAGGATGAACGTTTCAGGCCCAGGGTGGGTTTCTTTAAAAATATCTTTCACTGTTTTAAAATTCTTTCCAAAGAAAATAAGCTTCTTTGTTTGCTCTCCCTGTGGGGCAGGGGAGAGTCCTGCCTCTGATGGGGGAGAGCCGAGGGACAGGGAGGTGCCCCACCCCGCACCCCACAACCCCCATGCCTCGCCAATAGCAGAGACAGACTTTGGGAAACAAAAAAGCAACTTCTTTACATCTTAAAGCGCAAATGCTTGTTAACGACGATGATTGTGCCCTGCTCCCAGGGCCAGAAGTGCCCGCAGTTGGAGGCAGGGAGGAGGGAACTAGTGTAGAACAGACTCCCGCCGGGGGCACCGGCCCTGCCCCACAGGCCAGGGGAGAGCCAGCAGGTGGAGGTGGCCGGCGATGTTGGCAAAGCAGAGAGGTAAACACGTTTGGTCAGGGGCGAAGGCCGGCCAAGGCGCAGGAAGGAGCTGGGCAAACAGCCCTTCCTGTGGGCAGCTGGGGAGTGGATGGTGGGTGGGGGGCAGGTTAGCACCAACAGACTGCCCAGCCCCGAGGCGCCCCTCTCCTGCCCGGTGCTGCCTCCACACTGGGCCCCCCCGGGCCTCGGGTCAAGGGAAAGGGCAAAGGATCATCCTCTGGCGGGATCTGGCACGCCTGCAGGGAGGGGCCGGGGCCACCCCCTCCCATGCCCGCTGTCCCCCGGGGTCTCTGAAATCCGAAAGCACCTGAGTGTCGGGGGCCAGCGTGAGGCGGTCTTGGGAAGGAGGAAGGGCAGGGAGCCAGGGGCAGCTCGCCAATTGCCTCGTGGCACCGCGGGAGCAAGGTGGGGCCGGGGAGACCAGCCCACCCCAGCTGCCCGGGCCAGCACCGACCTTCAGACTCTGCCCCGCATGGGCCCCACCCCCACGCAGGCATGCACACGGGCCTGTGCCCACAGCGGCCGCCACCACAAAGGACATGGGGGAACGGGGGTTCTGAGCCCTGGGCCCGGCAGAACTTCCTGCCGCTTTCTGGTCCAAATTCTGACAAGAACCCGGGCTCCCAGCGGCTTGGATCTCTCAGGCCCGGCCCTGACCTAGCACACAGGCGTGCGGGGAGCCACTGCGGACTCTGCGCGGCCCACCCCGCCTCCCCCGGGGCAGACAGAGCCTGTAGCGCCCCCTACCTTCCAACCTGACCAGAATCGAATCCCATGCTTGACTCCAGAGTGGACTCTTTATTTTAAATCGACCATGTAAAGATGAGGGGGTGGGGAGACCCAAGCCTGTCTATCTCCTCGGCTGGGGCCCACCGGTATGTCCAGACACAGCTCACACAACCACAAGCCCCACTGGCTAATGTCACAAGAGTTCTGAGTGTTGGGACACAGGGAAGAGGAACAGTGGGAGAGTGTTGGGGTCTGTTTTCTGCAGGGTGGGGGAAGGAAAGACGGATGATCTCCCGTTCCCCCAAAGCCCACGGCCAGCTGGACTGGCCAGGTGACATGGACGCTATCATTTCTGCTCGGACTCTGCACACTTGTGACCGGAAGGAGCCTGGTTAAGAGCTGGGAGTGTGTTTTGCTCTGGCTTAGGGTCTTGCCCTCTTCCGAGGGACCAGCAAGTCTGTGCCAATGTCTGTGCACTCCCAGGGGACCAGCAGGACTGTGCCCGGGTCTGCCCAGCCACCAGGGGCCAGAGTCCAGAACCCGGGGAGGCCTTGCCTGGGGCCCAGGGCCTCTGCTCAGAGGTGGGCAGCTGCTTCTCTTCCGTGGGGAGGGAGCTGGGGGCCTTCCCCAGAGGCCTGTGGGACACCCCGCTCTTGGCAGCGAGCCCCGAGAGCTGCTGGCCTGCGGCCATCTGCTTCACCTGCTTCAGCAGACCCGTGGCCTGGAGGGGAGCCCCGGTGGGCTCGGCCCCGGCAGGGGTGCGCCCCGAGGTCTGAGTTGCTGGCTCATACAGAAAAGCCTTAGTGGGGGGCTGAGGAAGAAGTCTGGCCTGGGTCAGTGACTTGACAGCTTGCCAGGGGTGCTCCAACGGGGCGGCGGCTTTTCCCGGGGCCTGGAGGCCAGGGTCGGACACGCCGCTCCGCTCACCCCCGGCTCTGCTGGCGGGCCAGGGGCTGGGCTCCAGCACGGGCATCTTGTCCCCGGCCTGCGGGCCGGCATCAGGCGAGGCTGCGCGCTCCTTATGGGCAGGGGTCAGGTCGATGAGGTCCATGACCAGCGCGGCTCTGTCCTTGGCCTGGGAGTTCTGATCCACGGGCCTCAGCGCCTTCTCCTTCGCCACCAGGCTCTGCACCACAGCTGATAAGACTTTGTCAGGAGGCGGCAGTCTCTGGGACAGGGCTGCGTGGGGCTTCTCGGGGGGCCTGTCGGGCGTCTGGAGCTTGGGCCCACTGGGGAGCAGCAGTCTGTCCGGCGGCCGCAGTCGCAGGCTGGCAGGGCCTGGGGGTTTCTCCAGGGCCAGGGGCCGGGAGCCGGCAGCACCTCTGGGTTTTTCCAGCCGGGAATCAGAGGCTCCCGGAGGCCGTTCCAGTGGCGGGGCCCTGACTGAGCTGGAGGCGCTGGGGCTGGAGACGGGAGCAGGCTTGTCGGAGGGCTGGGGCTGGGGTCCTGTGGCCGCCGCAGGGGGCCGGTCCGGGGCTTTCTGGCCAGAGGCTGAGGAGGGGGGTTTGGACCCTGCACCAGCCGAGTCCCGGCCCCTGTCCACGGGCTGGGGCCTGCAGTCAGTCCTGCCAGGAGGTGGCCGGTCAGGCTGGGAGGGCCGTGGGCAGGTGCCAGGCAGAGCTTTTTTGGCCAGTGAGAGTGGCTGGGATGTGTTGGCAGGAGGCTTCTCTGAGGCCGCGGGCCCCTGAGCGGCCGTTCCCAACGCAGGCCCGGGTGGCAGTGGCGCGGGCGGCGGCACATACTCACGGATCTCCCCGGGCTCCAAGGGATTGGGCCCGCAGGGGTCGTGCTCAGTGCAGGAGAGCCGCCCGTCCAGCTTGGAGATGAAGAGCATGCCCTCGCGGTGCTGCTTGCAGAAGGAGCTGGGGCACATCTCACAGAAGGACGCCGCCTCCTTCCCACAGATGTCACACTGGTGCCAGGGACACTCCCACTTCCCTGAAAGGCAGACAGGAGAGGGGGTTGACGAAGGCCGCTGGGCCTGCCCCCAGCCTCCTGGCAGTACTGCACGGGAGAACAGCTCAGCGGACAGACACAGGTAGAAAGAACACAGGTCTGGGCAGGCCTGAGCTGAGCCCGAGTGCAAACGCGCAGCGGCTGGATGCCTGCAGGCCGCTCAGCCCTGACCGGTCTGGCACGCAGCTCTCTGCAGGGCTTTAGCCATGAAACTCCTGGATGGCTAAGACGAACAGGGGAGGGGTGACACGGTCCTCTGCAGTGACTCAGCCCCGAGACCCAGGTGAGCTGAGTCCTCAGCACTAGTCAGCCAGCACCCCAAGTGACCTCCGACACCACCCCGGCCCGGACTGACCAGGCCACCCCGAGGGGAGAGGTTCTCCTTCCCCTCTGCAAGCTCTTCCAGGTCCTGAAAAACTTCTGACCAGAGAAAGCCACCGCCCCTGCCTGAGGTCACCAGTGTCGCCCCCATCACAAGTCCTGTGTGCCGCTACCAGGGCTGGGCAGGTGCCCTGACTCTCCCTGTGCCCTGACTCTCCCTGGGCCAGGAGCCCCAGAGGACAACTGATGCCCATTTACTCCTCTCTGACTAGAGAGATGGCCAAGCCTCCCTCATCCATTCCTGGGGCCCACTTGACAGTGCTGGGGACATACGCCACGGCCCCTGCAGGGGAAGCTTCTGCATTAGCCTGCTGAGCGGCAACCTGGGCCCTGGTGCCTGGTGGCAGGAATGGACCCCGGGCCCCATGATATGTGGCATGGACTGAAGCACTGCAGGCCCCTGCGTGACCCCGCCTCTCCTCCATGGCTCACGCTCTGCGGGTCAGCAAGTCCAGCGGCAGCCCCACGCCTCCACCTACACGCCCTCCTCCCATGAGGCCTCTCAGCCAACACTCGGTTTCCTGCTCTGCAGCTCTGGAGGATGAGATGGCTTCACCCCCGCAAGAACCAGCAGAGACAATGTTCACGCCTGGCAGGCAGGTTCACTCCCACCTGGACATAGCCGGGAGCCCTCAGCACGGGCTCTGGGTGCGTCAGCGGGAAACACCCCTGGGAATGGACTCGGCCACCCACCTGCGGGCCGCTTGGTGAGGTTGAGGCAGTCGGCGTGGTACACTTTGGGGCAGCCTGGCTTCTTGCAGGACACGAGCTGGCCGGCGTCGCCGCAGCTGAAACACTCATCCTCGCGCTCCTTGGTGACCTCACCCTGGGTCCGGCGCTTGCCCTGCTGCTTCTTCTTGAATTTCTTGGACTTCTCTTCCGTGGCGATGGGCTGATTCTAGAGGGCAGACAGTGAGCAGTCAGCATTGTGGTGACATGCGCAGAGCGGGAGCTGGACTCACTCTCTTGGGAGACAGGGCGAGTCACACAGCCACACATGGCAGGAGCATCAGCTGTGACCATGCGACACCGACTCCTACCACCGGCATGAAACATCAGATGGGAAACTCGCCTTTCGGGACCATGCAGGGCAGGACTGGTGCGAAAGCCGCTCCCCTTCCTAGCTGGCGAGATTCTAATGCTGACTCACTCCCAAGGGAGGACTGATGTGTGTGCGGGAGGGCTTGTGAGATCCGGGAGGAGGCAGTGGCAAGTGAGCGTGTGCCAGAAAGACAGCACAGTGCTTGCTCGGACTTGTGCTCCGAAGCCCAGCTCTGATTTGAGAGCGGCCCATGCCTCGTTGGCAGACTGGGTGCTTTTCCTTGCAGTGCTGACCTAGGAGCCCCAGGGCCCACGTGAGAGCACGCCAGTACCCGCCAGCCCTTCGTGTCTCCACTTCTATGTATCTGTGCTCAAATTTCTCTCTTCCTGACTCCTACGGGGAAAGGTGATCCTGGAAGGATCTTCGGGATACAGACATGTACATTCCCAGTACATTTAATGCCATCAAACTTGGGTTCAACTACCCTTTTTTTTAAAAAAGAACCCTTTTAATGTATGAATGCAACTAGACACGTAAGTAGCCAAACCACTCCATAAAGAATAAAGCCAAGGCCCAATTTAGGATAATGGCCCTTATTTATTGAAGAACTGGGGCCGAAGAGCTAGTACAGCAGGTAAAGCAATCGCCTTGCTTGTGGTCAACCTGGGTTCCGTCCCTGGCACAACATATGGCTCCCCTGAGCACTGCTAAGAAAGAGTCCAAGGTTAAGTCTGATCTAAAAACCAACACTAGAGCCAAAACAGATTAACACTCACCTTCACCTATAACTGCTTAGTCACTACTTTCTCTAGTTATTGATTTCTATGCTAATTTACATATTTTTAACTTCCTTTTCCAGGGAGGTTCCCTAGCAGTTCTTACGGGGCCATAGTGCGCTAGGGTTTGAACGTGGGGCCTGACCGCTCTGAGCCAGATCCCTGGCCCTTCCTTTTACTGTAAGGTTGATTTCAATACCATCATCAGCATGAAGGGCCACTTCACACAACTGGAAGGCCAAGTGGAGTCTACTTTGGATCACAATTAAACATTAATCTGTGGGCCAGAGCTAGCAGTACAGCTAGCAGGGTGCTTGGTGTGCACATGGCCAACCAAGACTTAACTCTTGGGACCCCCACATGGTTCCCCTAGTCCCCCCGGAATGCCTCCTGAGTGGAGAGCCAGAACTAAGCCCTCAGCACTGCTGAGTGTGGCCCCAAAACAAAACTTACAAACAAAACCAATCAAATCTGTAGTGTGATGTGACAAATGTTTAGTTTGTTCTGGGGGCCAAATCCAGAGATGCTCAAGAGTTGCCCCTGGCGGGTGCAAAAGACTATAAACTGCTGGGGATCGAACCTGGGTTGGCCACATACAAAGCAAGCACCCTCCCTGCTCCACAACTGCTCCGGCTCACAAATGATCCGACAATATTTAACAAAAGCATGACACCGTCTTGCAAATAATTCTTACAGTTACAGAACTATAATTCAGTTCACATATACATACACAGAAAGTTTAGACAAAAGAACGTTTAAACTGTTACCACAGTCAGATTAAGGGTTCTACACCTATATGAGGTGTGAAACTCCAATAAAAATCTTAAAGTTAGCCGCAGATTCTTTGATTTCTTTAGATTCAGGGAGAAAAAAGAGGAGGGGCGAGATAGAAAGAATGGGAGGAAGGGGAAATTAGAAAGAAATGACATGGCAGGAACCGAGTTTATAGATTACTAGTGGGCAAACTGTTTTAGCCAGAGAGGTATTAGCGAGTTAAGACTGCTCAAAACACTTGCACAGTGTTACTGGGCCAATCCTGAAAGAACCCCTGGGAGGTAGGTCAGCCCTAGAACACCAGAAGGCTCAGCAAACCGCTAGTGGCCCTATGGAACCTATTGAATGTCATTATTTCACAGAAACATCTTAGAAGACCATCAGGAAGCCCCACGAACGGAAGGTAGGAAGCCACACCACTATTCTGAATGCAAACGCTTGGAAGGTACCTTTGGCCTCACACCCAAAAAGCCACTGCAGTTCGGAGCTCCACATTTGCAAACGGTCTTTCCATTCCCAAGACACTCTAGGTTGTAGTTGAATGTGAGTTCAGTGCCTGTATTAACAAATGGAGCAGATATTAGTACCTATGGCTTTCACTTTCACACATTATTTCATTACTCAACAAATACACAGTTCCAATTATTTTTGCTCGTTTGGTTTTGGGTCACTCCTAGCTCTGTACTCTAAGGGTGCTGGGGATCAAACCCGGGTTGGTGGCGTGCGAAGTAAGTGCCCTACCCGCTGTACTAGTGCTCTATCCCCAGGATATTTACACAGCAACGAAACTGTCAAATCTCAGGAAGGCTTCCTACTGCACACCTGTGTTATCATCTGTGAGGAGATGAATCACTGCTGGGCTTGGCAGAACACTGGACTTCCTCAAGAGCTGTCTCTCGAGGACTAAGAAGGAAGTGAGACTGGCCAAGGGGCAGAAGGATTGGCCTTCCCCTCAAGTCTACTAGGGAGTCAATGAATGTGGGTGATTTTGTTCACAGTATATATATATATATATATATATATATATATATATATGTATGTATGTATGTGTGTGTATAAAGCATGAGCAAGGGATTGATTGAACTTTCATAAATTTAATGCACTTATTTTATACACAACTCAACTGTGCCACAAATACAAAATGACAAAATGACAGGAAGGGGCAGGACAGTGGGGAATGAGCCTGCTGTGCACGCGGCCGACCTCAGCCTGATCCCCAGCACCATCCAGGGTCACTCCCCTGAGCCCAGTAGAAGCGCTCACTGAGCAAATCCAGGAGAAAGCCCTGAGCACCGTAGTTGTGGGCCCAAAACCACACACAAATATATACACACACACACACACACACACACACAAGATTGGAGAGGTGCTAGGCAGGATCTGCGTGTTAAAAGTAGGTAAAGGGGCTGGAGCGATAGCACAGCGGGTAGGGCATTTGCCTTGCATGCGGCCAACCCGGTTTCGAATCCCAGCATCCCATATGGTCCCCTGAGCACCGCCAGGGGTGATTCCTGAGTGCATGAGCCAGGAGTGACCCCTGTGCATCGCCAGGTGTGACGCAAAAAGCAAAAAAAAAAAGTAGGTAAAGGGATGTTCTTGATAACCTTTTGGTATCAATATTGCAAATCACAATGCCCCAAATAAGGAGGCGGGAGATCAAGAGAGGGAGAGAGGAAGAGGGGGACAGAGGAGGAGAGGGCGGGGGGAGGGAGAGAGAGGAGAGAGGAGAGGAGAGAGAGAGAGAGAGAGAGAAGCATCTGCCATCGAGCAGGCGGGGTTGGGTGGTGATGGGAGGGAACCTGGGGGCCATGTGCTGGGAACTGTACACTGGTGGAGGGACGGGTGTCGGACACTGTATGGCTGAAATCCAATCATGACCAGCTTTGTAAGGGTCTGTCTCACAGTGACTCAATAAAAGTAAAAATAAAAAGAGAGGGAGCCTGGAGAGGAGACCCAGGAGTACGCTCTGGGGAAGAGGAAGTGCTGTAGCTATGACAGTGGACAGTCAACAGACGCCCAGACACTTAATGCCGGGACTGCCCAGACACACTGGGTTTCCTGATACGACGCCCGACAGGGGTCTCACCTGCTTTGATGTCGCTCAGGGCGAAGAGGCCCACACGGGTGTCCCCGTTCACAGACCACTTCTGGGTTTCACAGTTGGGCTGGCAGCAGTGATTCATGAAGCGCGCGTAGTTTCCTTTGGGGCCCGCGTCGATGATCCGGTCCTACAGTTCCCAAAGATTCTGCTCATCAGCAGCCCGAGAGCCCCGCCCGCCGAGACCCGGACAGGGGCACGTCACCCCGAGGCTCTCTTCTCTCTGACCCAAGCTGCTGTCCCTCGGCAGCGCCCTTCCCGGCCTGGCAGCCTGACGCCGCTGTACTGAGCAGCAGCAGTAGCCCATCCCGGAGGAGCCATCGAGGACGTCAGGTACGGATGGGGGGACCCCTGCCCCTCCCCGGACCTAGCAGCTCTGGAGGTGAACCTCACCAAGTGCATGAATTCAAAGAGTGTCTTAGTTTGAGAAGCACAAGGGTAGAAAATGATTCTTTAGATTTATGGCTTCAACTTGAATCCTGAAAGACTTTGTACAGGGTAAAGAATGCCCGAGCTGCGTCACTGCCGTTAGCCATAGCTACAAAGGCAGCCGCGGGCCTTTGTTCCTACTGTGACTTCAGGCCCAGCCACCTGACAGACACGCAGGCTGAGACACCCCCGACCTCACCCGGCGGAGCCCTGGAAGGCACCAGGCTACTCACTTTGTCCAGAGTGAGCATGTAGAAGTTAGTGATGTCGTGTTCCTGCGCATAACGGATCCGAGCTCTGCATTCCTCTTCATCGATCAGCTCTCCCACATACTCGTTTACAAATTCACCCTAGAATAAGAAAACAGCGCTTGACTTCAGGGCAAAAAAGCAGAGCCACAGCCACCAGCACGTCTTAAAAAAAAAAAAAGTTTCTCTTAAAAAAAAAATATTTTTAATGAAATTAACACAAGATAAACAGTTAAAAAGTTGTCCATGATCGGATTTCAGTCATACCATGTTCCAACACCATCTCTTCACTAGTGTACATTTCCCACCACCAATGTTCCAATCTCCTTCCTCCCACCCCCATGCCCTTGCCCTCTCCCTGCCCCTTCCTCTCCCTCTCTTTTGCCACCAGCACGTTCTCTACCTTAGAGAGGGCAAGGGAACTGACACCTGCTCCGGGCCGGAGTCCACAGAAAGCCTGTGTTCCTGCTGGGTGCTAGGAGTCACACGTCCCCATGTGCATAGGGACTCAGCCAGCCCATCCTCCTGGTGGCTGCACGAGGCTATGGAAGTCTGTTCCCTCCCTGTCGCAGTCTGCCATCTCTGGTAGGCCCCGGGATATTCCGAGCACGAACTCTTCTGGCCCTTGGCCTGCCTGCACTGCCCTGTGCGACTGCTCCCGCTCTGGCTGGTCTGACTTGGTCTTGGCCTTTCTCCTCCAGGGTGATGGGCTACGTCCATGCAGGCACACGGCCAACAGAGACTCCCTGACACTTGGTGAGCCCAGAAATAACGGGCAGAGGGTGGTACGGCAAGCCTGAGCCGAGCATGGAGTACAGATGGCAGACAACGGGAGAGGCCACCCCACACCAAGGCATTCGCTAGAAACAGGCAGGACCCCCAGTTTCAGCTGGAATCTTCCCTCTCCCACACGTTCACGCTCCCTAACAAAAGGGTGTCTAATGGTTTTCTTTCACGCTCTTTATGCTCCGTGGAACTTGGGGGTGGGAGTGGGGGGCTGGCATGGCTGGCTGTGCTCAGAGGTCGTTCAGACCAAGGTGTCTGGGAGCCGCCTACAAGCAGGCCATGTACTCTAGTTCGGTGAGGTGCCGCTCCCCTGAGTAGACGTGACTTGATTCGCATGTTCTCAACACTTCTCTGTCACCCACTCACTTCCCTCTCTAAAGCGGAGATCCCAGGGTTTCCACGAAAGAGCAAGTAAGACCACTTCGTCCTCTAGGAATTTCCTCACTTTCCATTTTCATACACAGGGAACAAAATAAAAAATAAGGACTTTTTATTTTTTGTCGTCCAGAGTCATTCTTTCAGATGGTTTCATAAGATCCCCCGCTAACACCACGTGCTTACTACCAACAAGGGAGACATCTTTTCTTTACAGAATGCTGCGTATCAGGAAACCATCACAAGGCCTGCGCTTGGGTGCACTTGACCCAGCACGGCCTCAGAGCCAGGCGTCTTTCTGAAGAGGCCCCGCACGCAGCTCCTCGATTTAACTATAGCCACTAGGCCCCATTTCCTTACTGCAATTTCACAAATGTCTCCTCTAAAACCATTTCTCATTTTTCAAAGGGAACTCAAGAGTGAAAAGCCAATGTCCTCATGAGGACCTGAGGCACAGAGGAGACAAGCGTTCTCAAGCCTGGACGTCTCCAGGGGAACAGAGCTCGCTCGGCCCTTCCCCCCTCAGCAAGCAATATCTCACATTCATCAGAACGGCTGAAAAGGCCTCTTAAGCTGCTTCAACGTAGGAAGACCAAAAGGGTGTGTGTCTGGGTTTCGGAGGTGGGCGGTGCAGAGGGAGGGTGAGTCCCTTTTCCCCACCTTCTTGATGTCGGTCTTCGTGCGCAGCCCCCAGCCCCTCTGCAGGGTGCGGAAGATCTCCACCTCGGGGTACTGGCGCTTGGAGAAACACTGGTTCTGGCAGCGGCCCCCGGCGGGGCACACGGTGGGGTGGCACTCATACAGCAGCATGCGGTTGATGCACTCCGAGTCGATGCCACAGGGGTTCTCGTCGGTCGCCTTACAGTTGCAGCGCGGGATCTCAGACAAGTCCGCAGTGAAGATCTGGACCCTGCCGATGGGGCGATTCACCTGCAGGAAAAGCACACGCTTGCTGGAACACCAGCACTGCACCGAAAGCCGGCTCTGGGCCTACAACAGAGGCAGATCTATGGACGAGGCCCCCTGGTGTGGCCGATATGACTCTGAGCTACGGAGATTTAGAGCACTGGGCTGAGGGATGAAGCTGAGGGACACAGCGTGGCCCTGGCTGAGTGTGGCACTGGCTCTGATGCCCGACACCTGGAGAATCTACAGATTCATCAATATTCGTCACAACAGCTAAAATGGGAAAACAACCCAGCGTCCACCAGCAAATGAATTAATAAGGAAAAGTGTTTTGAGTTGGAAAAGGGAAAAAGAGGGGTTGGGGAGAGAGAACACAAGGAGGGCGCTTGCCTTGCATGTGCCTGATCTGGGTTCGAACCTAGCACCTGATAGGGCCCCCCGAGCACAACCTAGAGTAATTCCGGAGCACAGAGCCAGGAGTACCGTTGAGCAGCGCCATGTGAGACCCAAAAACAAACAAACAAACAAAAGGCTTTTTGCACTGGAGATCGAAGCCGGTGTTTTCTCTTCAAGGTATCCCTTCCCCTCTCTCCGCTCCCTTCACATTTCTATAAACCAGTCAAGACAAGGATCTGGCCCTCTCTGGCCAAGCAGTCAAAGTCAAAGACAGCAGAACACAGTTGCTAGGGGCTGGAAGGAACTGAATGGGTAAAGAGCTTCAGTTATATAAGCTGGAAATCCAGAGAGAGATGCCAAGGAAAGCTGCAAGTATTATGAAGACATTTGACACCTGGTTAAAATGTAGTAGATGATAAATCCTGTTTATCTGTGCATGACCACAGTTTTTTAAAAAAACAGAGAGAAAACAAAGGCTTAGTTTGAGGTGGCCGGAAAAGAAAATCTCATTTGAATTCATGTCTGAGTCTGTGATGTAAAATCACTATAATGACCAAAACAGGTACTGCATGTGTGTGTGTGTGTGTGTGTGTGTGTGTGTGTGTGTGTGTGTGTGTGTGTGTGTGTGTGCGTGTGCACACACGCGCACATGTTGCACCTGTGAATATAGAAACAATGAGTTTCTGGGGCTGGAGCGATAGCACAGCGGGTAGGGCGTTTGCCTTGCTTGCGGCTGACCCGGGTTCAATTCCCAGCATCCCATATGGTCCCCTGAGCACCGCCAGGAGTGGTTCCTGAGTGCAGAGCCAGGAGTAACCCCTGTGCATCGCCAGGTGTGACCCAAAAAGAAAACAAACAAACAAACAAACAAACAAACAAACAAAAAAAAAACCACCACAATGAGTTTCTGACAACAAAATAAAAATGAAAACTTCTCATCCAGAAATGTTGGTTTCGACATCCTACCCCAACCCGGGGTTACTTTTGGAGTGTAGTCTACAGGGAATGCTGGCCTTCTCTGTGGGTGACATTTGGGGAGCAGTCCTTCACTACTGGGGCTGTGGTCCCAGAGGGGTAAACCCCAGACCCTGCACCCGCTATGGGCTTTACACTGCAGCCTTCCCTGGGTGTTGTGGCCAAAGGTATTGAGTCTTGCTGCTGGGTCAGCTTTAAATGACTTTTCACCTAGGGTCCTGGGTGACCTTCTAGTTCTTCCGGATACCACACGGTTCAGTAGGTGTGTCGACACTGTTCCCAGACTACTAACTGGCTATGTGCAAAAAGAGACATGTGCATGGGCACAGCGACAGAAGCCAGGCACTCCTGACACTGAGGTAGGCTGTGGGACCCACTACCTGAGGCAATGTCCTGGACGCCCATTTCATGGCTTTGTGGGACCTTAACAGTGAGATGCTGACCAAAGAGACTGTCCATGCAGGGAGAAGACCTCTGAGGGAATCTGTGAAGGAACAACTGATGCTGTCCAGTGCATGCACTGAAGCTCAAGAACTTTCCTGCTCATGTTCCCCAATTCCCGGGCCCCAAGCAGGAATCAGTTGGGGCTCTCGGGGTCGCCTATGGTTTCTGCTCACCTTGATGTGTTTGTAAGGAGGGGGCTTCTTGTCATTCTTCCGGTCTTCCTGCAGCTGCCGCAGCTCCTTCTGAGCCTTTAACTCCTCAAACCTCGCTGCAGCTTCCTGGAGAGCTATGAAAACACAGCATAAGTCACGTCAGCATTTCAGGGTAGTGGAATAACTCCACCTTTTCCCTAAAAGACCCTTTAAATTGGGTTGTGTGTGTATGTGTGTGTGTGTCTGTGTGTGTGGGGGGGGGTGAGGAAATCGGTGCTTTTGTTTTTATTTACTTTTTAATTCTATTTGGGGTTATTCCTGGCTCTGCATTCAGGAATTACTTCTGGTGCTGCTTGGGGATCCTATGGGATGCTGGGAATCAACTGAGATCGGCCGAGTGCAAGGCAAAAGCCCACCTGCTGTACTGTTGCTCCCACTAGAGTGATAGCACAGTGTGTAGGGCGTTTGCCTTGCACAAAGCCGACCCGGGTTCGATTCCCAGCATCCCATATGGTCCCCCGAGCACAGCCAGGGGTGATTCCTGAGTGCATGAGCCAGGAGTGACCCCTGTGCATCTCCGGGTATGACCCAAAAAAGTAAAAAAAAAAAACCTACTAACATTGTATGAATGGCTGGAAAGTATGTATGACTTCATTCTGAAACAGGGGAACATCCTCAGTGTATTCAGAGGAGTTAAGACAAAACCCAACGCACAACACAGACAACCAGTTCTGAAGGAAAAGTTAAGACAAACTTCAAACAGGTCAATACCTGGCAAAGCCCACACCTGCCAGCTCCTAAGGATGCAGGGACTGCAGCTGCCCCACCAGGTCGCCATCCATGAACAGAGCTCTCCTGCAGCTGAACCCTCCCAGGCGGCCTGATGCAGGCCTGGCATGATCCCCAACACAGCATATGGTCTCCCCAGCACCCTCAGGGATCACCCTGGAGCACAGGGCCAGGAGTAATCCCCCAGTACACACAAACAAAATAATCCACGTTTTGGGGTTGGAGCAATAGCACAGCGGGTAGGCCATTTGCCTTGCATGCAACAGACCCGGGTTCAATTCCCAGCATCCCATATGGTCCCCGGGGTACCGCCAGGAGTAATTCCTGAGTGCAGAGCCAGGAGTACCCCTGTGCATCACCAGGTGTGACCCAAAAAAGCCAAAAACAAACAAACAAACAAAATAATCCACTTTTAAAGAAACCCAAAACCCAAGAACCTCAGAGGTTAAATTTGCTTCCTCATTTGTCTCTCAAATACCCTTCCTAGACTTCCGCTAACTCCTCCTGGAAATACCAAGTAGTGACTCTACTGACACATACATTTTATTTTATATTTTTTGCAGGGACTGGGGGTGGGTGGGTGGGTGCAAACTGCTGACATGCACAGTCCCTGCCCGAGGCCTCTCCCTGATGACAGGGCCCGGCCTGGACACATGGCAGGTTTATCTGCCATGTGCTTGGGCCCCCAACCCTGATGGGAACTTCTGAACCTGCTTGGACTATGGACCCTATCTACCTATCCAGGGAAACTGCCCCTTTATGGAAATAACTTTCATGCAGGGACCGAATCCAACACGCCTGGTGTTCTTGTGACAACAACTACAGGTCAATGCTGGGGTTAGGAGTTTGAATCTAAAGCCCATCTCCAAGAGTTTGAAATTTGCTTCCAGTCCTAATAAAACACTTGGGCGAGTCATTTAAGCCCAAAGTACAAGATGCACATAGCCTTCATTATAGATGTGATTAGTGGCTGTTAAAGACTTACAACATTCTCCTGAAAGGGTCTGACAAAAGGGGAATAAGACTTGTTACAATGTAATTCTTCTCAGCTCACATGAGGAAGTGATTTGGCCTTGACAAACCTGATTGTCAATCCAGTTACACTTCCTCTTAATGGGGATTTCTGTGTTGTTTTTTTTCCCCAGTGTTGGGGGTGGAACCCAGGCTAAATATATGCAGGGTCAGCACTTCACCACTGGGAGCTGTACCCACAGG
Source organism: Sorex araneus (assembly GCF_027595985.1). NCBI lineage: Eukaryota > Metazoa > Chordata > Mammalia > Eulipotyphla > Soricidae > Sorex > Sorex araneus. The sequence continues at coordinate 248,576,456 of NC_073303.1, forward strand.
CCCTGTCCCCGCTCCTGCCTGGGGCACTGGGCGTCACATGCCTTGTGGATCCCAACACTCCTTGACAGCTGGTGTCTATGTGAGATTTCTACATGTAAACGTGTTCCCTAGGGTCAAGAAGGCAATTCAAAGCGTTGAAGCACATGCCTAACAGGGCCCGTACACAAAACTGTCTGGTCCAGTTAGCCAAGTACTGCCAGAAACTGCCCCCAAATCCGCTGCTTCCCCATCCCCCCTGACAAAAATAGAAGAGGACCCTGAAAGCACGAACACCAATCACCTGAGTACTGACAGAGCAGAGTGCTAGGGCACTAGCAGGCTCACACATGCGGTTTTCCCCCCTCACCTTCTCCCCTAGAAAAAGTCACTTGTCTCTTGTCTCTTATCAACTGAGACCACAAGCCTACAGCCCTGAGTTCCTGTGACACCATGGCTGAGCCCCAGCCAACAGAGGCTACACAGTGCGCAGAAGGAAGGAGACCACCTCTGGCAAGCATGTCTTCTGTGGGAGCATTTCACTGCCCCCTCCCAAGCTTCAAATGTGCAGAACCCTCTTTGCCACCCCCACCCCTGAAGACAAAACTGCCCCTCCAAGCCCAAGTAAGTGCAAACAGCGAGAGCCAGGGCATAGCCTTGCAAAGGACAGCTGGAGAAGGCCCTGCCCACGAACGCAGGATTAGTCCGAGCCTTGTAGTCAATCTGCAATGCCTTGTTCTTTGGTTTTAGGGCTCAGGGAGCCCAGTGCTGACGGGGTGACACACTCACTATACTCCCGCCAGCGCCCGTCACCTTTACTCTTTTTGTAAGAGGACACAGGCTCAGAGCTGACTCAGACAGACATACGCACTCTGTCCTCACTCCTTCACTGCAAGGCCAAGCCCCCGCCCAGCATATCTTAATATCTTAAAAATTGAGGAGGGGGGAGGAGATCACTCCGGGCACTGTTTGTGGAACAGTGTGGGGGCACCAGGGATCGCACTCAGGTTGGCCAGGTGCAAGGAAAGCATTCTATCCGCTGCACAAACTCTCCCCTACCCGCCCTGACAGAACACCGCTTTGATTCCCACTATTCTACTGTGTGCCTTCTAGCTCATTCCATGAAGAAACAGCGCCTGTCACCAGCATGGCTCTGCTGGATTCCAGCCCCACCACCGCCAGCCAGGGTGAACCATGTAGAATAGCCCTGCGGCCCAATACCGGATGAGGTATTCAGAAATGTACGTGCTGTGCTGAGAGGGAGAAAAAAGTCTCCCTGAAGGAAATTCCAGTCAAGGAAAGGTCTGGCTCAAAATAAGTGAGCTTTGGGGGGGAAGGCATATAAGTGTCATACCACAGCCGAAGGGCAGACTATGCTTCCCTGTGCTGAAGCCTAAAGACCAACAAAGAAACGGGCAAAACAGGTCTGTGTTGGCTTATGAAACAAAAGGGAGCAACTATTTTTTTGGGTGGGGGTGGGAAGGGGGAATATCACCATACCCAGCGGGACTGGGGGACTGTATGGAGTGCTGGGGATCAAACCCAGGTCAGCCGGGTACATGGCAAGTGGCCACCTGGCTTAGTTATGGCTCTGGTCGAAGTTACCTTTTTTGTAAGTTCCGTCCACGCCTTTGCCCATCTTGTCCTTGCTGCTCACATCACCCTCCATGTAGGGGAAGACCCGGGCCTGGTGAGTCCACAGATAGTCGTTGGAGCCGAAGAAGAGCACCGGGAACTCGCCTACATCGTGTCTCATCTTGTCGATGTTGGAAGGAACAGCTCGTGGATGGCAGATCTCTGCCGGCCACCACCTGAACAGTGAGAACAAGACAGGAAACTTGTGAAGGTTGCACGACATCAGGACTAGAGCCTCCTTTCAGAACAGGAAGCACGAGGCAAGGCCTGTATGGCAGCAATCGAACAGACAGGGTTCTGGGCCTCCTTTGATCCCAGGCATGCAGTCTCCTAGGGGTAGTGCTCCAACCCACAGAATCTGCAAATGACGACGGAGACCAAGGCTAATCCTCTGATGCTCAAGGGAGCACTGTTTGGCAGGTAGAAACCCACCTACAAGCCCCCTGGATGGGGATGAGGCGGAGGCACTCTGTCTCCCTGGGCTCCGCCTCGCTGTTGCACACATGCGTTTGCTAAAGGCCGAAGGCAACAGTGTGCACTCGCTCTGCAAGTGTGGCATGTAACTCACCACCATGCATGCATTGCACACCCTAAGGAGACTGACTACGTGTGCGGAAGGGCTTTCCTGGGAACAGGGAAACCACAAACTGCCATGGCACTTGCTGTTACTTTCACCACTTCAAGGAAACCAAACACTTCACCTCTTCAAACTTTCAGTAAAAAACAGGACCAGGATGATAGCACAGTGGGTGGAGCGTTTGCCTTGCACACAGCAGACCCGTGGTCAATCCTTGGCATCCCATATGGTCCCAAGCACCGCCAGGAATAATCCTGAGTGCACGGCCAGGAATTTCTTTGGTTCTCTAGCAGATGTTTCTCATGCAGTGCTCAGCACTGTCCTGTGCCGATGGATACCTGGTTCAAATGATCCATCCTCTGTGCCCAGGAGTCTCTCTGGGGGTCCTGTGGCTAGTAGAGTAGGGTACCTATGAATCTTTACTTGCTGAAAACAGCTCCTGAAAAGTTATCTTTCTAAATAGTCTGTGTGCTTCGAAGGAAGCCTTAGTGTCATTATATTCATAATGTTTACTGAAAGTTTTGGTGTCGGGTTTTTTGTTTTGTTTTTTCCCTTTTGGGGCACACGGCGATGCAAAGGAATTACTCCTGGCTCTGCACTCAGGAACTACTACTGGCAGTGCTCAGGGGACCATATGGGATGTCAGGGATTGAACCTGGGTTGGCTGTGTACAAGGTAACTGCCCCACCCGCTGTGCTATTGCTCTGACTCCAGCTTTTGTTATTTTTAAAAACCACGTCCCTGTAACACTTTTTCATGTATCGCATGTTCAAAGCAATGTTAAGAAGAAAATGCCAGACACTAAGAGGCCAAAACTCTGATATCCATCACGCTGAGGGTGCCTGTGTCGGAGGGACTGCATGTCAGTATGCCAAACTGTTACCGCCCTAGCTGGCAAGACTGCATTCATGAAAGTACTATCTACTGAAAATGTGTCTCATTCCTCTAATTGCAGAGCAGTCTTCAACAGAAAGTACAAGGGGGGCCTAAGACATGACAGAGAAGTACCAGCGTCCTCACATTCACTCACCTGTAGCGTCCCACTTTGACCCAGACAATCTCCCTGTAGTGTGGCTTTTTGCCCGCCTTACAGTCATTGCAATACCAGTTTCCTTCAGGGATGTCAATGTTGAGGCATTCACGATGAAAAGCAGCAGGGCAAGAATCACAGCACAGAAGGCTGCCTCCTACAGAATCAAGAACCAGGCATTCAGGATCACCACGCTGCAGCGAGGCCGCTCAGACACAGTGTGGCCTCTGCCCCGGAGCCACCTGCCCCCAGCCTAGGGTTTAGTATTTATGTTTTAGATTTCACACCTGATGGTGGTTAGGGATTACTCTGGGTTCTACACTCAGAGACCACTCCTGGCAGTGCTCAGGAGACCATATGGGGTGCTGGGATTAAACATAGGTCAGTCACGTGCACATTGGTAATTGCCCTACCCGCTGTACTATTACTCCAGCTACATTAAATTCTTCTTAGTCATTTTTGTCTGCAACTCCCTGGAGAAGAGTGCAGAGCCAGCAGTGACCCTGAGTATTGGCGGGGATGGCCCCCAAACAAAGCAAAATCTCAATTAACATAATGCGACGTTGTTTTCTATTTGGGCCAGAGCAGGATCCATGCACCCGGGTGGAGCTATTGCCCTCTCTGTGCGGAACATTATGAGTGGCATCAGCTGATAGGCTGGTTACTGATTTCTTGTTTCACGCTGGTGCTTCCCTCTTTTTTACCCCTGCTAAACCAATGAAATTGTCATATGCATTGCAAAAGAAGACCCAGGGGGAGGGCAGGGAAGGTCATTTCCTATCAACTTAAAACAATGCTCTAAGGTGAAGGCTTTTGAGGTCTATCTTGCAATTTTCAGATCTGTCACAGTGTTGCTGACCATAGTTCCATTGGACTGTGCGCCTCTGCCTCTAGCCACATTCATACAAAGGTGCCCTCACTATTGTCTGCTGCTTCAACTGTCTGCTTTTCAGGGGAGGTAGTTGGGCCACACCTGGCAATGCTCAGGGCACCCTGTGTGATGCCAGAAATCCAACCTGGGTCAGGTGCATGCAAGAAAAGTGCCCTATTTGCTGTACTATTTCTCCAGCCCTGAATTTTTTATTTTAGCTGGAGTGATAGCGAAGCGGGTAGGGTGTTTGCTTTGCACACAGCCGATTTGGGATCGATTCCTCTGCCCCTCTCAGAGAGCCCGGCAAGCTACCGAGAATCTCTCGCCCGCAAGACAGAGCCTGGTAAGCTCCCCGTGGATATCCGATATGCCAAAAACAGTAACAAGTCTCACAATAGAGACGTTACTGGTGCCCGCTCGAGCAAACTGATCACCAACGGGATGACAGTGATGACAGTGATGAGTGATAAAATCAGGCCAAACTAAAGATAACAAAAAGAGCACCCTCCTTAATGAAGATCAAAGAAAGCTTAAATATCCTAAGATACTAATTATTATTGGAGAAATCATCTCCGAACATAAGACATCTAGTGGTATTGTAAAGAAAACAAATTTTGGTTGCAATTTAAAAACCTGTATTAAGTTAACAACAGTATCCATACATTAGGAAGTCATGTCTTACCTTCTGAGCACACAAAACACCAGCTGACATTAACATGTTCATGGTTCCGGCAGCCCCGCCGAGGAGTAAAGTGATTCGGGCAGATGATACTATTAGAAGCAAGGATCTTTGACCCCGCAGCCAGACAGAAATCATTGGCATGGTAAGCCACAGGGCAGCGAACACAGCGCATCAGACGACCTAAACACACAAGAAACGTGAAGACCAGGTAAGAGAAAAGAAAAACGACAACTAAATATTTTAGAAAGGTAAATCACTCTCTATGTGTAACCCTTAGAAAATGTCATAAACCGGGCCGGAGCAATAGCACAGCGGGTAAGGCGTTTGCCTTGCACTCAGCCGACCCGGGTTTGATCCCCGGCATCCCATATGGTCCCCCAAGCACCGCCAGGAGTAATTCCTGAGTGCAAAGCCAGGAGTAACCCCTGAGCATCGCTGGGTGTGACCCAAAATGCAAAAATAAAAAAAGAAAAGAAAATGTCATAAACCCACTAAGCTTAGGGGTCACTCAACTAGGTCCTAAGGAAAGCCTGTGCCAAGTTGGATCCAATCTCCAAACTCACACCCCTAGGACCAACGCCAAGTTCCAAATTCCTATGAAGCCCTTACCCTCTGAGATGGCCCTGGACCTCGGGAGCAGGTGGACATGGACACCAGGTCAGCCTGCTAGAAGGCACTGTTTACCAGGACTGCCTGCAACTCGGATTCTGAGCCTTTCGGGTATGTTACTTCTCTACCCCTGGCAGACGAAGCATACCCTTCAGGGCAGTTAACCAGCTAAATACGACTCTCCACAGCCTGAGAAGAGGAAGCCAGCTGGCACTGAAGCTGCAGTTTCAAATAGGAAACTTAAGATACTGTGGTCAGGGGCCAGAGTGCAGTGTGGAGGGCGCTTGCCTTGCATGCGGCTGACCTGGGCTTGAAATGGGCTCGACCTGAAGCTCGACACCCATAGTGTCCCCTGAGTGTTACCAGGAGTGACATCTGAGTGCAGTGCCAGGAGTAAGACCTGAGCGTTACTGACTGTGGCCCAAACACCAAAAACCAAAATACCGTATTTAAGATTGATGACATCTGTAGAGTCAGTAAATAATTTTACAAAAGTCTGATTAAAAGAAGCCAATACTGTTCATTTTTTTTTTCCTACTGGAGAAGTGTGTGTGTGTGTGGGTGGGGGGGGGCATTTAGAAACAAATTCAAGAAAAATCAGTGACACCATTACGAAGCAAAAAGAAATATTTGTTTTCCCAGTGAGAATGGGTTGGGGTGTGGCAATGGGGACCAAACCTAGGGCTCCCTCAGACAAGGGGAAAGCTCTCCTGCTGACCAACATTCCCACCTGGGAACAGTTCCCCTAAGCACACAGGGCTGGAGAGAGGAGCAGAGTTAAGGCCTTGCCTGTGGCTGACTCTGTTTGCTCCCCAGCACACAGCTAGGAACCTGCAAACCACCAGTGTGGCCCCACACCCAGCCCCCGCCCCATGAAATATGGAGAGCCAAGTCTTCCCATGATGCCGCGACACCGTAAACAGGGTGCAGCCCACTGCCCTGGGCTTCTCTCACCATCATGCCGCTACCCTGCCAAGAAAGAGGTGGAGAGCCCAGAAGAAGCACAATAGGTGGCACCCCAAGACAGGCCCGGCGCAGCACCTCGTACCTTTAGATGCAGAGACACTGGCCGGGTTAGCAGCGTGACAGGTGATGCAGATGTGGAGGGAGCACCGGAAGCCCTTGTTCTGCATGACGGTGGGCGGGTACTTCTGAACACACTCTTCATGGTAGAACTTTCCACACAAGGGTAGAAGGCACCTTTTAACATCCTCCCCACTCTGCTTACATACGAAACAGGTATGGATGCCTGGAAAAGAGGAAGAAGGAAACCCATAAATACCAGTCAGGAATTCCCCTGGCCCTGAGCCGCCAGGACACAACTCTGGAGGACTCCAGCATGCAGGTGCAATGTCTCTCCCGTACCCCAGAAGACTTCAACACCAGCTCCGTGTCCACAATGCAGCAATTCCTGCCCTGCAGCCAGGTGCCACAAGAGAAGTGCCCAGTGCTACAAAACCAGCCCTGTCCCTTCCCTGCCCATATAACACCTTCAGTCCCAGTCAAACCTTGAGGTTGTGGTGTCTTTTGTTTGTTTGTTTGTTTGTTTTTGGCCACAGCTGGCGATGCTCAGGGCTTACTTTTGGCTCTGTGCTCAGGGGATGCTATGGGATGACAGGGATCGAACCACTCAGGTCAGTCGCATGACAGGGAAAGCCTGTGGTGTCTATTTCTAAACCCACTGCTATCAATTAGGCTTCCAGAAACATAGTCCCCTTAGATTAAATCAGTTTGTGAGCGGGGTTCAGAGAACTCAAGCGAAGGACCTGACTGACTCTATATATTCCCTATAGAGGCTAAGAGGCTAGAATTAAGGAGACAAAGAGAAATGCATATCAGGGATCCAATTGGGAGTCTCTGCCTTCTCCAACCACTTGACCTGGGCCCATGGGTCCGCCAAGCCGAAAGCACTCCAAAGTTAGGCCTGCTGGGTTTTTCTGGAAGGGTCATTCCACCGACATGGTCCACCAAGTGAGGGACACTGAGCCACTGGCCTAATGCAGCATCTCCCTTCCAAAGAGCTGAAAGGGATGGAAGATGCAGTCTCCTCATCATGGGTCTGTTTGCCAGGCTTCCAGCTCCATTTGGTGGGGGGTCTCTGTAAGTTACTTCATTCACAAAAGCCCTAAAGGACACACTGACTACTCTCTTCACTAAGTCCCAAAGGCCAGAGGAGCACCATGGCAAAAAAAGGGCCAGGTAATTTAGCATAAATCAGAGTATCACAGAGAGCAGTTTCTGAACACAGCACCGACCCCGGAATGGTTCTTGAGTACCACCGCCTTCACTCACCACACCAACAAAAACTGGGCAAAATGACAGAGCTCTGTGCTCACTATGAAACAGCAACCTTGCAGCCTGCTGACGCAGGTTCAATCCTCAGCACTTCAAAGGGTTACCCAAGTCCTGCAAACTAGGAGTAGTAAGTCCTGAGCACTCAAGTGTGGGCTGAAAATAATTTGTTTTTCCTTTCTGGGTCACACCCGGCGATGCACAGGGGTCACTTCTGGCTCTGCACTCAGGAATTACCCCTGGCGGTGCTCAGGGGACCATAGGAGATGCTGGGAATCGAACCCTGGTTGGCTGCGTGCAAGGCAAGTGCCCTACCCACTGTGCTATCGCTCCAGCCCCTGAAAATAAATTATAAAAAAAAAAAAAGAGAAAAAGAAATTACCCCTGGGGCTGGAGAGGTAGTACAGCAGCTTGGGTACTTGCCTTGTGCACAGCTGACCCAGGTTTGATCTCTGGCACCACCAGGAGTGGTTCCTGGGCACCACCAGGTGTGGTGGCTCATCCAGAAATGAAGACCCCCTGGGGTGATTATAAACGAAGGTGACATTCACATACATAACACAGTAAAGAGAAAGGAAATGAGTCCCACAGAAGCCACAGCATGACGACATACACTGGAGGCAGCATCCGAGTACACTAGTGATACCTCATATATTCTAGGCCATGTTAGCTTACCGCAGAAACAGAAGTGAGGAGTAGCAGACAAAAGAGAAGACAGGACTCGGCTCCTTTATTTCATTTCACTCCGGTCACCTTTACTAAAACTAGCCTTTGACTCCATTTTTATAAAACTCATAAAGGAGAAATCTAAAGTCTTGGGGCTGGAGCCATTATACAGTGGAGAGGGCATTTGCCTTGCACGTGGCCGACCTGGGTTTAATCCCTGGCATCCCATAGGGTCCCCAGAACCCTGCTAGGAGTGATTCCTGAGGACAGAGCCACAGGGAGTGATCCCCAAACAGGAAGGAAGGGAGGAGGGAAGGGGGAAAGGAAGAAGGAAAGAAGGGAAGAAGTGACGAGGAAGGGAGGGTAAAAGGAAGGGAGGGAGGGAAGAATCAAGTATTGCTAAAAGCAGCAATACTTGATTTCTGGCACAGAGCTAGGCTACCCTGTCCTGAAATGAGGACAGGGACGCGTGTGTGCCTACAGAGATTCTCCAAATACAGGGCAGAAGGGCACCACTCCAGTATGACTCAGTCCAATTAACTACTCTGGCTTTTTTTTTTTTTTCGTTTTTGGAGGTCACACGTGGTGATGCTCAGGGGCTACTCCTGCCTGGCTCTGCACTCAGGAATTACTCCTGGTGATGCTCAGGGGACCCCATGGGATGCTGAGGATTAAAGGAGAGTTGGCCACGTGCAAAGCAAATGCCCTACCCACTGTACTGTCAGTCTGGCTGCCCAATGAACTACTCTCTATCCCAGGCTTTGTCGCTGCACTGGTGCAAGTGAGAGCAGAGCTGTGACTCAGCCTCCAGGCCTGCAGTCCTCCCCGCACAGAGGGGGTTTCTCGGGCCCGGAGACAATGCGACTTTATTCTTCCGACTCACCCTTCCAAGGACCGTTCTGGCATTGGTCACTACTTCCTTCCTCTACCTACCTGCATTTCTGCTTCAGAGTTCTTTTTTTTTAAAAAAGAGTTCTTTTTCTAATGATTATTTGGGGCCCACACCCACATGGCAGTATTCAGGGGACTATGTGGTGACAGTGATGGGGACCAGAGCCTGGGCCTCCCATATGTGATGTATTTGCTTAGCTCTGTGCTCTCCGGCCCTTGAACAGCTATGTCTTGTTTCATTTATTAGTTCCCCTATTGATAAATTTTGTTTGTTTTTCCGGGGCCACACCCGTTAGTGCTCAGGGCTCACTCCTGGCAGGCTTGGGGACTGCATGGGATTCAGGGAATCCAATCTGGGCCGGCCGTGTACAAGGCAAATGCCCTAGCCATTGTACTATGTCTCAGCCCTTCCCTAAATAATTCCTCACCTCGTCTTAGGGAACCTCCAGATATTCTACTCTCCTTGCCTCTGTAATACCTCCCTGTGGCAGCTCAAGCCCTCTTTCGCACTGAAGCCTAGCTTCTAGAAGACAATTTCCTATTCATCAAGCAGGGACAGTGATAACTGGGGCACCTTCTCACTGCCAAACACAGCTGCTCTGACCCACCGGAGTCTCTGGGGTTACTACTGCTCCTGCTGATGACACTCTCCAGGGGCCCCTGGAACTGGGCATGCCCAGGGCCTGACAGTGGCACTCTCCGACCAACCCAATTAATGTTTATTTCATGTGCTGCATCATGTACACGAGTGGTCTGAGAATGGAGACCAGGACCATGACCTTCAGCCTGCGCCTCTCTACTGCTTCAGTGCCAGGGTCCAGACACAAGGAGGAAAAAAGAACAAAGCTCCTTCACACAGTTATTGTGTCTTTGTTTGGGGGTCACACCCAGAGATGCTCAGGGTTTACTTCTGGCGGGGCTCGGGGGGGCTGAGATGCAAGGATCAAACCTAGGTCAGCCACATATAAGACAAGCAACTTGCCAGCGGCACTACTGCTCAGCCCCTCACACAGCTTTTAAAGCAGTTTACGGAATTAGCTAACCAGTCCAGGCTTACAGTCCAATGTGTATGAAATGTCCCCCAAATATTTTTCCTTTCTTGAAAAATGGCTATATTATTATAGCAACTGGTTATTAATGACACATATGTCAACAGCACAGTGAATAATCATGAGGTAAAATGCTCGAGTACTTGGGGCTGGAGTGACAATATAGTGGGGAGGTCACATGCCTTGCACATGGCGTCTGACCGGGTCCAATCCCTGGCATCCTCTATGGGCCCCAAGCACTGCCAGGATAAATTCCTAAGCATTGCTGAATGTGGCCCAAACCCACTTGCCAAAAGGGGGAGGCGGGGGGAATCTTGCTGATCGCCACTAAAATCAAGAAACCCAGCACTTGACCAGTGCCCTGGAATACCTCCTTATCACTCCATTGATGTGTCTTCCCTAAGCTCCAATGCTAAATGTACCAGCCAGCTTCCCGTCCCTCCCATTTCAATGCCCCTTGCTCACCTCTAACCTCTCCTACTCCACTTGAGTCTCCATTGCTCTTTTAGGCCCACACTCAGAGGAGAGGGGAGGATGCAGAGGACAAGAGCTCCAGCTCTGCAGGTAGAGGCCACTGGTATCACATGGTCCTTAGCACTGCTGAGCGGGCTCCCCCCATCTCCCCCATCCTGGGATAAACTTGTTCTTGTTCTCTGCCGCGCGAGCTCACCACTGGTCATTAGTAACTGTACAAAGTGCTTTCAACCACACCGCTTGTTGTCCATTAGCTATGCTGTGATCCCAGGGGTCCAAGACTGTAACAAGGGCTTTTACCTGGTTCAGCTTCCCAATGGCAAGAGGGCTCCTGTAAAGGACTTTACCTGTGCGACATTCATTGCAGATAAATTTCCCTCTGGGCATCTCGGTCAACCCAAGGCACTCCAGGTGGAAAGCCCCGCAGCACTGAGCCTCACACAGCAGCAGCTCCCCCAGCTTCTCACAGTTCTGCCAGGAGAAAGAACACAGAAAGGGCTGTCCAACGGGAAAGCACAAGGTCCCCACACAGCCGGCCATGAAAAAGCAGCTCTGGCGGAAACAAGAAACCCCGTCCAGCGTTCAGGCCAACAGGAATGGCTCTCTCTGCTCCAGCAAGGCTCTGCCCCCGGGCTCCTTCACGGGACAGCTGGGTCTCTGAATGCCAAGTCAACTATATAATGCCCACGAGTGCAGCAAGCACATGGAGTCCACCGACAGCCTCCCCAAAGAGAACCAAAAGGAAAACCAGACCACTGCATGGACATAAAGGGAAGCTGACAAGGGGAAGACACAAAGTGAGGAAGAGGCAAAAGTGAGCCGTCAGAACCTCACCATTCTTTACCGAAGGCAGGCTGGCACCAGGTTTAAGCAGTGAGCTGGAAGAATAGGAAGGTGACAGGCCGGGTGTGTGATTCCACTAATGCCGAGTCCTTTAATGCACAAGTCCCGATTCAATGCCACTTAATCTCACGGCTGCCTCCTGCCCAGCCCGCCCCATCTCCCCAAAAAGAAGGCAGCATGAGAAGCAAAGCCAATGATGGAGGTTCTTGCAATGGTCTAGAACAGGTGATAACACACGGCTGAGCTGAGGTTATGACAATCTCTGAAGAGCTCCAATCATGGTTGTTTCAACACCCCTTCAGATGGGACTAATGTCACTTATGCAAGAACTTTAAGAAATGGTTGTCATTATAAAAATAAAAGACTTAGACAAACGTATTTTTATAGATTTCCTAATGTTTGTGACTTTTCACCTCACATTTGTATTTCCCCACGGTGATTACCAAAAAATGTTAAAATGGGGCAGGGGGGTAGGCTTAAACAAATTCTCTAGAGAAAAAAGGAAAAAGTGATTAAGGAAATCAAGTAACCTCAGAAAGATGAAAGAAACTAGCCTTGACCACTGAAACACAGGAGATTAATGAGGGGTCCCGCGTGTGAGTCCTGGTGCTGCACCACTAGCCCAGCCCCTTCCCGACAGCCTGTATGTAGTCGGGGTGACCCCAGCACTGAGCACTGACCCAGGACGGAAACAAGAGCTAAGCCCCTGGCCATTGCGAGTGATCTGATTCAAACCAAACAAACAAACAAAAGCACTGAAGAGAAACAAAGCAGTAGGAAAGCTGTGGCGGGGAAATGGCCAGGGGCAGCCAGGGATTAAGGGGGATGAAGCCAGAGCTAGCAGAATGGCCGAGTGCACCCTCTGCATGCCGAAGGCCCAGTCTGTAACCTGAGCCGGGGATGTCATGCCAGGCTCTCCCATTTCCAACTACCCACACGCAGAGCGAGCGGACCAAAGCCAAAGGGGAAGACACTTCTCCCAGTACAGAGAGCACCAGTGCCACTGAAGCCACCAGCAATAAGACCCACCCCCATCACTGCAGACTCCACCCCAGAACAGAGCATCAGGGGAGACTCCCCCAAGCCCCTGACTCAATGGTTCCACCTCAACTGGAGGTGGAACTTCCTCTTGACCTTTAAAATTGGGGCCTGTGCGGGGGAGCCATTCACCAACATCATAAGGGTCCGGGATAGCTGTGCCCACGGGGTCATGGGAAGCTGTTTGGGAGCTGAGAGCAGAGACTGGGTCGGCCAACTCCTAGACTAACAGATTCTGTGGCCTGGGTTCATTTTTATTTTTCAGTTGCCTCAATAAGGGGGAATAAAGCCTAACAGTATGTTCCACTTTCAGACTAGCAGCTTTGAAAGAGCCAGCAAAGGGAAACCAAAGAGCCCTGAGTAACTAAATGGGGGATGCCAGGTTAGACCCTCCACGACAACAGGGCAGCCTCATTGACCTGGCTACCACCTGGCACGGCAGCAAGGGCTTGGCGAGGCCTCACCGAGCACCCAGGTGCCAGCTCTAGGACCTCTCTGCCTACCCCAGACTTTCCTCTGCAGCAAAGAGGCAACAACGATCTACAGCATCAGCAGCCATCCACCTTAGGGGATTCTAGTGTCCTTATTATAAAGCAGCCACACAGCAATTACTCTGAATGTTTCAAAGTCATTTCACTTTTAGGAAAACACAGGTGACGGGTGACTTCTCACAAGTCACAAGGTAACGGGAAACATGGGGAAAGTCTCAATGCAAAAACCATCCTAGAAAACTTCCTATGAAATGCAGAGCCTGAGAGCACAGCAGGGGCATGAAGGATGGCCCTGGAATGAAAGACAGAGAGAAAGAAAGACAGTGAGAGAGACAGAGAGAGACATGGAATGAAGGACGGTCCTGGAATGAAAGACAGAAAGACAGACGGACACACACATATACAAGCATACAGAGAGAGAGAGAGAAAGAGAGAGAGAGAGAGAGAGAGAGAGGAAAGAGAGGAGAGACGAAAGAGAGGAGAGGAACGAGAGAGAGAGAGAGAGAGAGAGAGAGAGAGAGAGAGAGAGAGAGAGAGAGAGAATTGCTGAGAGGGAAGGGCAGAGCACCCAGTGCCAGGGAATCCGCACGCCCCCACAGAGGGGAGTCACCAACACAGAGCGCTCCCCACATCAATCCCCGAGCCCCGAGCCCTACCTGGCAGACGTTCTCCTTGAGGGCAGCTCCCCCGCCGCGCTCCCCCTGCAGTTTCTTAGACACTGGCAGCTCGTGCTCCACGCCCTCCTCAGCCGGGTCCTTGGGGCTGGCCTGCGCCGTCCTGAGTGGCATCAGCTCTCCCTTGCAGAGACAACAGGATGTCCGGCATCTGGATTATTCCCATCTCCTCCATCTGACCCCCTCCCTCTGGGCTGCTATTTGTCTAGCCAGTGAGCACTTACAGATGTTCAGCCAATCACGCGGGCGGACTGCATGCAATGTTAGTCTAACCCTGCTGTGATTGGGCGGGTAGTGGGCGCCTCATGCCCTGCCACTAACTGCTCTGAGGCTGTTCCACTGGAACTTTTTGAGCTGTTCCATTTTAAGGATTCACTAAGGGAGAGAAAACATTCTTAAGTTTATTCGATTACTCCTTTGTTCTTTCAAGATCAGTGTTTCCTAAACGGCGCCCTCACTGGGCATTCCATGCAAAGGGTCTTCTGTCTCCTGGAGGGGGCTCAGCCCTAACCTAGTCTACTCTCTGGCAGCATCTGGCTGGACAGTCAGAGATGACATCAATGACTGCACTCATGCTACCTCCACAAGGAAATGGCTGGAAATTTACATTTCTTAGCAGCTGGTGCTGGGAGCATCTCCCTAAAAAGAGCCCCTGATGGTATGCAAATAAGCAAATGAATTTCCCCCTACTTGCAGGCTTCACTATGAAAGAGCCCATGGCCACTCAGAACTGTGCTCTTTAGGCCTAGGACAAGATAAATGTGCGGAAGTGGTCACATTTCTCCACTGACTCCTGGACTGGCTCTTTAAGAAGGCCATCCCCACTGCGGCAGAGGTGCCTGGACCAACGTCTCCCAAGGACCAGGCTCTCCTCCAGGATTCCTTCAAGCTATTAGCATTTTCATCAGGAAACTATCCCTACACTGGACTACAGGGAAGAAGGGAAGTGGCTGCGACTGAAAAGTAGCTTCACTCTGGCAGGTCAAAGGTGAGGAACCGAGTAGTACCTCTAAGCTTGGGGTTTCTTTTGATGAGTCGTCACTTTTCACCTTCTTACACTGCACCTTGGCTGCAGCATGCCTCTGTCGTTTTCGCTTCCTCGGCTTATCAAATATCTTGGTGGTGCCTACATAAGAAAACAGGTGTTACCGGCTAGTAAAGCATGTATATGTCCAAGACTATTCTCCACGGGAAGAATCTTAAAGAATTAGGAAGTGTCAAGTTCCTAAAAGAAAAAGAAACAACTTGAGAACTGGAGGGACAGCACAGGAGGCGGGATGCTTGCCTTGCACGAGCTGACAGGATCCGCTCTCCAGCATCCTGCGTGTTCCCCTAAGTAACGGCAAGAGGAATCCTGAAGTTCAGAGCCAGAAGTTAACCCTGAGCATGACCAGATGTGGTTCCCAACTGCACTTCCCCCCTCCCAAGAAAAAAATAACAAAGAAAACACACAGGTATGCTTTTTAAATATATATATATATTTGCTTTTTGGGTCATACCCGGCAATGCACAGGGGAAACTCCTGGCTCTGCACTCAGGAATTACTCCTGGCAGTGCTCAGAGGACCATATGGGATGAATTGAACCCAGGTTGGCTGTGTGCAAGGCAAACGCCCTACCCGCTGTGCTATCTCATAAAAAAAAAAAAAAACCATAATTTTTAAAAGACAAAGGGGTAGGGGTAGAAAGCCCAGGGCTGCTGAGGCACCTTTCTAAGCTGGGCCAGTTCAAGTCTGACTCCAGGCACCACTGCATGATGGAGGCCAGAAGCCCCAGCATTGGTGTCGGTGGCCACAAAAGCCTTGACCCCACAGAAGTGTCCTGGGTAATTCCAGCAGCCAAGACTCCTCTCAACAAATATCCATGGGAGATGTGATCCCAGAGGCCGCACGTGTGCGGCCTCACCGCAGCTGCACGAGCATGATTCCAGAGGCCAGCTAAACTACTTTTGGTACTGGCAGCTTCTTGCAGAAATGTCTCCAGACTGAGAACTAAGCCTCGGACCCATGCCTGCCCAGGAGGGTAAAAGTTTTACTCTCTTGCCTTTTCCTTGCCGGGGGGGAGTGGGGGAAGGATGTGGCGAATGCCATATTATGAGAACCACTAATAAGAGACACAAGCTTGCAATAATCCAATTTCTGGAAGAAATTTCCCTGGACTTGGTTGCTAAAATACAGAAATTCAAAACATTTTCATATCTCTTCACAGCAGGTCTGACTCTAGTGGGGAACTCCAAACAATAATACAGAGATTTTTGTTGAAATACTGAATGTAACCAAAGTAAAGAGAAAGTAAAGTGAAATTTATCAGTTACACAGGCGGGAGTGGATGGGTGGGGGGGATGGGATGTATACTGGGTTTTTTTTTGGTGGTTGAATATGTGCACTGGTGAAAGGATGGTTGTTTCAGCATTGTATAACTGAGACTTAAGACTGAAAGCATTGTAATTTTCCACATGGTGATTAAAAAAAAAAATCGATAGCCCCCACTTCTTAGTACTGTGTGTGTTTACGGGGGGCAGTTTGGGAGATGGCCACTTGCAAAAAAAGTATAGGCTACAGGTTTTACATCATGAATTACACAAATTGTTTTCAGGAAAAGAGCTGAGATCCATTGCAATTTTGAAAGCAAACTGGGCACCCTTTGGAATTTGATTGCATAACAGGTTAAAATGAGCTGACGGAAGGACTGGAGGGATAGCACAACAGGTAGGGCGTTTGCCTTGCACTCGGGCGACCTGGGTTCGATTCCCAGCATCCCATATGGTCCCCTGAGCACCACCAGGAGTAATTCCTGAGTGCAGAGCCAGGAGTAACCGCTATGCGTTGCTGGGTGTGACCCCAAAAAGCAAAAAAAAAAAAAAAAAGAGCTGACGGAGCACTCAGCTTGCTTGCTAAAGACTCAGTCGTCAGGGGTCAGAGGACCACATGCAGTCAATGCTTCCAGGATTCCTTTTAGCCAGGCAGTGACATCTGAGATGTTCTGCTCAAATCTGGGCTTATAGTTCAAAAACGACCAACGTCAATAAAGGACACTTGGATGTGAATGAACAAAATAAATATATTAAGTACCTGGGAATCAGTTCTCCCTCAGCACAGAGCTTACTCCTAGCTCTGCACTCAGAGGTCACTCCTGGCAGTGTTCAGGGTCCCAGGGTTGAGCCCAGGACGACCATGTGCAAGGGAAGGACCCTAACCGTTTACTATCTCTCTGGAGCCCAGGGAAACATACTTCCCCCCAATTTTAAAACAGAGAGAACCAGGGCTGGAGCAATAGCACAAAGGGTAGGGCGTTTGCCTTGCACGTGGCAGATCCAGGTTCGATCCCCAGCATCCCATATGGTCCCCCGAGCACCACCAGGAGTAATTCCTGAGTGAAAAGCCAGGAGTAACCCCTGAGCACTGCTGGTATGACCCCAAAAAGCAGGAAAAACAAACAAACAAACAAAAAGAGAGGACCTTCCATGACACTGAATCTAAATAATGGTATCTTCACTGATTCAATGCAAGCAAGCAAAAACAGAGACAAATGAGACTACATCAAATAAAAGAAGCTTTTGCATGACAAAGGAAACAACAAGCAGAACAGAAAGACAATACACAGACAGGGAGGAAATGTTTGCCTACCACCATCTGAGTGTGGGTTAAAATCCAAGATACACACACTGAGTGAAATGAGTCAGAAAGAAAGAGACAGACATAGAGATTGTACTCATATGTGGAATATAAAGTAGCTGAGAGGTACAAGCTTACTATGTTGCAATTTCTGGCAGATATTCCTCTGGACTTAGTTACTAAAATACAGAAATCCAAAACCGTGCGGCTGCTAGTGTGGCCTCTCTTCATTCTCGGCAATGGAAAATTATCAAATGCTTTCTTTTCAGCAGGTTGACTTTAGGGGGGAGAAACTCCAAATCAATAATAGTGAGTTTTTTGTTGAAATATTGAATATAATCAAAGTAAAGTGAAATTTATCAGTTACACATGTGGGGTAGGGGGCTGGGGAGGTGGGGGGAAGGTATACTGTGATTCTTGTTGGTGGAATATGTGCACTGGTGAAGGGATGGGTGTTTGAGCATTGTATAATTGAGACTTAAACCTGAAAGCTTTGTAACTTTCCACATGGTGATTCAATAAAAGAATAAATTAAAAAAAAATCCAAGATACAAAAAGCACGGCCAAAACTTAACGACAACAACAAAAATCAACCCTATCAAAAAATGCGGAGATGTGATGAACAGGACCATCATCCAAGGTCACATACACTGATGGTCAGTAGGGATATGAAAAAATGTTCTGCATCACTGACCACCAGGGAAATGCGAGTTGAAACAACATTGAGATATCTCACACCAGTGAATCTGACCAGTGAACGATGTCAAACTTTTCACACATCAGAAAGAATAAAAACAACTAATGTTGGAGTGAATATAGTGGAAAAGAAACCATCTATTGCTGGTGGAAATATTGACTTTTTTCCAGCCCAAATTAGGAAACAATCCAAGAGTCTAAGAACAAATGACTGGATAAAAAAAATTTTGGGATAGGGGCTGGAGCGACGGCCGACCCGGGTTCAATCCCCAGCATCCCATATGGTCCCCTGAGCACTGCCAGGAGTAATTCCTGAGTGCAGAGCCAGGAGTAACCCCTGTGCATTGCCAGGTGTGAGCCAAAAAGAAAAAAAAAATGGGATATATATATACGTCGTACAGTGAAATACTACTCAGCTATGAGAAGACGAAGTCATGGAATTTGCCCCTGTGTGGCTGGAACTACAGTATCAGGCTAAGTGAGGTCAACCAGAATGAGGACAGATATAGAATGATCTCTGTCACACACGAAATAAAGCTTAGCAAGGGCTTCAAGCACCAAAAGCAACAGAGTACGAGCTAGTCCACAGAATGGAGCCTACCATGAGAGAGATGTCGGAAAAATGGAGGAGGGCTGGGGAGGGGGAGTTGAGCAGGGGTTCCTGTTTCTGGAACGACAGTGAAAGGAAGCAGACAGTCTGGTGAGGAGGGATGGTTGTGTTGCAATGTTGCATACATGAAACCCTACCATTAACATTACTGTAAATCATGATGACTAATTTTTTTAAAGAGAGATATGATAGTTAAACATTCAGTAAACAACGCTGAAATAATGAATCCTGAACTAACAACTAAACTGAAAAAGGCGCCTGTCAAGAAAGCAGGCTGTAAGGGGAGGGAACCTGGGAACCTGGATGTCTAAAATCCAGCCATAAATTAACTTTGGCAATCTGTGAAAGGAATGGCATAAAAATATTCACTGCAATGCTTCAGATGGCGTCTGGGTAGTTAGAGAATTAGGGAAAGGAGCAGTTTTTGCCTTCTAATATTACTACCCATTCTTTTCCTTTTTGGGAGAGGAGGGGAAGAAGGGAGGAAACACCTGGCCAGGCTCTGTGCTTGCTCCTGGCTCTGCACTCAGGGATCACTCCTGGTGGGCCTAGGGGAGCCTGATGCCCAGGGTCAGAAGCATATGAAACAATATGCTCGCTATACTATTGTTACAGAAGCATATGAAACAATATTACCCGCTCGCTATACTATTGTTCTGGCCCCTGATGACTAACACTTGTTATTGTAAATTACATTTAATTATCTGATACCGTCATGTGCAGCATTACAAATGCTATTTGGGCCATGTACATTTCAGGTGTGGTCTGTTTTACACACCTGATCAGGTGAAGCACACGAACGTTTTTCATTTTAAAAAAAAATATATATATATATATATCTTAAGTACTTACCTACACCAAACTCTTTAGAATGAGAGGCAGCGCGTGATTCAGTTATGTTATTCTCCAAGCGGCCACTTTCATAACACTGGAAGGAAATAAAACATTACAGTTTATAGAAGAGAAAATAAATGTTTTATTAAATATTTAAATTAAATTGCTAAGTGTCAGATACTGAAGACAGGCTATTTGGGATCACAAAAAAACAAACAAACAAACAAAAAAAAACCTGTGATAATAGTAAAGGATAAAGGACCAAGTGGAAATTAAAGGGAAAGTGATAGATTTACACATTGTTCCAAATCTAGAGATTGGCTCGGTGGTAGAACTGCCCTGCAACTCTGAGGCCCTAGGCTTCATTCCAGACAAGGGTGGGAGCAATCCTCAAGCACTACATCAGGAAGAGACCCAAAGCACAGCCAGGTGCACAGTAAAAACAATAAAAGCAAACAGAAGCTTCAAAAGACTTAAGACGACACATATTGCATTTAAATAAAAAACAAAAACCAGGACACAAAATTCTGTTTGCATTAAAGAGGGAGAAAATGAAGAGAAAGGACAAAGAGTGTCCATCCAGGGACCCACCTGCTCACTTCTATTCCACATTCTGTATTTAACAGAGACCTTCTTAAACTGTATTTTTTATTTATAGTAATAAATAATAGTTTATTAATATTTATAGGAAAAGCTGTGGAACAGACACTTCACTCCAATCCTAGTCAGAAATGATATGGCGGGGAGGGCCTTAGAGGGGAGGAGAGTTCATGCCATGCACATGTGAGGCCCTGGGTGCAAGCCCCAGCACTTTATCTATAACCCACACACCAGCACTACCTGCTATGGCCCTGGTGGCTACCAGGTCAGACCACCCTGGGAAAGGAACTGAGCACCAAGAGGCACGAAGTATAAAATTTACTCCTGGCTCTGTACTCAGGAATTACTCCCAGCAGTGCTAAGGGATCATATGGGATGCAGGGAATCGAACTCGGGTCAGTCGCGTGCAAGGCAAGCTCCTTACCCGCTGTGTTATCGCTCTGGCCCTCATTTTTCTAAAATTAAAACAGAAGTTAACACCACCACCAGCAAAACACATTACATGAATAAAAACCCGCCTGTGCTGCCAGGAAAGGAAGCTCACAGCACTTCATTAAGCACCGGGACTATGATGCCATTAACTCACTTCCTAAATGGCCGAGTCAGGAAGCCTTTGCACCCTTAAAGAACCACTAAACCAACAGATCATACCTCTCCTATCACCCCCACACACTGCCGGACCAGCTACAGATATGGTGGAATCCCAAAACTCATTAACCAGAAAAAAAAAAAAAAAAAAAGACTTTTGAGTAAGTAGGCACCCAACTGCTACAGGATGATGGGAGTAACATAAAGGAGTCACGTTCTGGGCCAAAGCAATAGCACAGTGGGGAGGGCCGTCTGTCTGCTTTGCACACACGGACCTGAGTTAGATACCGGCATCCCAGATGGTCCCCTGAGCACCACCAAGAGCGATTCCTGAGGACAGAGCCAGGGGTAAGCAGGAATGATCCCATGTGCTCCTGCTCCAGTGACAAATCAAAGGTCCATCTCTCTATCGAAGAAACTAAGCTTCACCCAGTGACCACTATTAATTACGCCCAATGCCCCCAAGTAAAGAAAAGATTGAAGAGGGATAAACAGTGCTAAAACAATTAGGCATACTGAGGAGAAAAATCCATTCAATTCAAAACACTGAAGATTCAGAGCCTCGATCCAGAAATACAGAGGAAGAGCTCAGTGGGCTGGAGTAGTGTAATTTGCACGCTGGGCCCTGGGTTCAATTCCTGAAGCCAAGCTAGCAAAGGTCTCTGCGCACTCCAAGAAACATTCAGGGGCCAGAGGGACCGCTGGTGGGTGGAGGGATAGCTCAACAGGCTTTGCATGCCAAAGGGCCAAGTTTGAGTCCCAGTATGGCACAGTTCCCTAAACACTGACAAGTGTGGGCCCAAAATAAAAACAAGTGAAATATTAAAATAAATGGTTGGGACCGGAGTGAAAATACAGTGGGTAGGGCACTGGACTTGCAAGCAGCCAACCAGGATTCAATCCCCAGCGTCCATATGGCCGCCCAGCACTGCCAGGAGTCAATTCCCGAGGGCAGAGCCAGGAGGAAGGAAGGGCAGAGGGGAGGAAATGTTTAACCCATAGGAATAGAATTTTTCTGTCTATGAGTTTGCGTGAAAATTTGAAAAGGAAAAAGAAAAGAAAGAAAAAAAAGAAGAGAGAAAAATGTGTTCTCGGGGGTGGAGAGATAACTCACAGGGCTAGAATACATGCTTTGGCAGGTAGTGGGACATGGTCAAGGAGCATCTCAAGGATGCAATTAAACAGATCTAGAATGTGAAAGTGTAGGGCCAGAGAGATACAATAACACAACAGGATAGCGCACGTACTTTGCCCTGTATCTGATCCTCTGAGCACTAAGCTGGGAGAAGCCCCCTACTCTGTGAGGTGTGGCTCAAAAAGACCAAAATCAAACCAAACAAAAACAAAACAAAACAAAAAAACAATTGTGTTTATAATGAAACACTTTGTATCCCCTTAGAAAAAAAACATCAATACACAAATGTGCCAAGTCTCACTGACCATAAAACACTTCATGAAGCAAGGTTAAGCAAATTAACAGGGCCATTACGTAACCTAGTCTTGAAACCACTGAGAATTCACGTCACTCCTTCGAACCATGTACTTATGTTGTCCCGTGTACCTTACTGAACCTGGGGGAGTGGAGAAATTACTCCCCAGCCCAATCCTTACTGGGCTAGAATCCCGTCACCTCACCCCAGCAATAGTCTAACAGCCTCCCTGATGCACCATGCACTAGATTCACCACTGAACTGCACGTGCCACGCAGTCAGATGCACAAAAACATCCAGGGCCTGTGAGTTTCTCCAGCCTACTCAGCTTCCTCTTCCAGCTAAACTGCAAAGTGGCTAAGGGCTGAGTGGCTGAGCCCAGGAGAAATCAGTGCAGAACATGGAGCCCAGCCCTGGCCTTAGGGCTAACGAGAGGCCTGAAGTCGGAAATAGGATGCCGTCACTGAAGCCTGCATAAACTGTAGAGAAAGTTAGCAGGGCAGGAAATGAGCTTATGTATACCTGAAAATTTCATGCCTTAAAACAGGGTGAGAATAAAAGAATTAAACAACATAGAGGTAGTTTTTAAAAGAAGGTATACAAGCTGGGTTGATTCCCAACACCTATTATGGTCTCTGAGCACTGTCAGGAAAATGCCCTGAGTAATGCTGGGTGTGCCCCACCCATCAAGCCTCCCAAAATTTACATTTATATGCAAATCCAACTGCAGATGGAAGAATATATAAACAAAACCTAGGGAGTTTTCATACAGAAATAAAAAAGAAATAAATAACCAAAGCACGAATACTTGTGCCTTCATCACAATCCGTGACCCTCTTTGCAGGGAGAAATAAAAAAATGAAGGGGCGGGAGCGACAGTACAGTGGGGGAAGGGGCACTTGCCTTGCACACAGCAGACCCGAGCTTGATTCCCAGGATCCCATATGGTTCCCTGAGCCCACCAGGAGTGATCCCTGAGTGCAGAGCTAGGAGTAAACTCTGAGGATTGCCAGGTGTGGCCCCCAAACAAAAAATAAATTAAAAATAAAATTAAAACAATCAAAAAGATAGTTCAAAGGGCTAATGATATGTTTCACACGCTCTGATCCCCAACACCACATCATCTCCCACACTCCCCTAGAGTAACCCTTATTTCCTGGGTTTAACTCTGTAAAACTGACTGCATTAACATACCTTTTTAGAAAGTCCAAGATCACCTTTCTTGGGCATAAATCCAGGGTCTAAATCATTGGACTCAAGAAGTTTCTTAGTTGGTTTTCTCTGACGTTTACTTTCATAATTTCCTGGAATGCATGCATCTTTTTATTAGATGATTTTTAAATGGACACAGGCTAGTTAAAAACATCTATAGATCACACAAAGAATGTATCACCCTATTTTTGGCATTTTCCTCATCATCTTCTGGGGAGCAACACAGTAAGCACTTGTTAACTCTAAATCTTTTTTTGGGGGAGGGGGAGAACGACAGTTCTCATAACAGACACAAAGGTGAGAATTTTTTATCAGCATACATGTATATATGCTTATATGTGATATATATGTCTATATGATAAAACAAGGAAGAAATCCAAAAGGCAGAATCACCATTAGAGTAATTGATGACAAGAATAAAATGACAATAATAATAATAATAAAAATAAAATGACAAATGAAATCCAGTGGGCTTTGACTCTGGGCTGAATTGTCCAGGGTTACAATTTCTATTCTTCCTGAAATGAAAGCACACTGATTTTGCAGCAGTATTCTTAAGAACTCTCTAGACGTTCGCACATATTAATGAAATCATTAACTTCCTTTACTAGTCTTTTAAAAGTTTTTGAATTCTGCCTTTCTTGATTAAGACTAATCAGGGACTTCATTTCCTACAGGAAAAAGCCTACTGTTGGGAATATAAACAAGTTTTCCTGGGCCGTATATAAAATTAGAGCTGTGGGTTTCTCACTAGGTGAGCCTACACAAAGCCTGATGAGCACAAAGCAAGGACCTTCAAGGGAGTGTCTCAAGCTGCCTCCCTAGGGATGGGGCGAGTGGCATCACTACGTTCTCCCTCACAGGGGCAGAATCAAGCCCAGAGTAGGGAACTTCCCGGGGCACATATGGATAGCAAAGCCAGGCTCTGACGCATCATACAGCACCGTGCCCCTGCCAAAGCCTTGTTAGTCGGGGTGAGGAGCAACAACCTGGCAAGAAGAGCAGTTTTAACCACCTCTTGGACAACGCGCCTCCCGCTCCTGTTAGTGACTATAACCAGTTAGCCAACACGGGTGCTTTGGATTCTGGAGGACTTTAAAAACAAGTAGGGTTTGCTCTGTTCCCTCCCGACTATCCAAGAATACACAGTAACGTCTGCGTCCACTACAACATCCCCCTGTACACACTGCGACCCCATTGCGTCTTACCTGGGGTTTTAACTAGCAATTCCTCAGACTCAAGGGCAGGCCGTGGCGAGACTTCCGGAGCCACAGGCACAGACAAGGTCAGCTGTGGCAGCTCAGCATGTCCACCTCCGAGTTCGGACTGAGCCAACGGCCCTTCCAAAAATGGAGCCTCCCTTTCAAGAACTGGAGGCTCTTCTTTGGTTGAAATCAAAGCATTCTCATCCACCTGCTTGTTCTGAGTACTAGAGCGACATCGGGCTATAAGGTTTTCTTCTTCACAGCGGGAACTTACCTAAGAGGAAGCAGAAACAGAAGCCATAGGATGAAGTTGTTGCACACTGAGGTCCAGAGTGAACTACACTCAGAAGCGAGGGGAACTCTGACAGGTGCATTAAGTGGACATCAAACTAAGCAGCATACACCAGACTCAAAAGGACAAACACTATATGAGTCCATTGACACGAAGCACCTGAATAATCACCATAGACACAGAAAACAGAAGGGTGGGACCCAGGCGCTAAGGGGGAAGATGGTGATACTTTTTAACGGGTACAGGCAAAGGGTGTGGTGTTGGATCACAGCGTGCCGGAAACCCTGTTACTAACAGCACTGGAAATCACAGAGCCTAAAATAATGATGGTAATAAAGCCATCATTATAAATATTTATATCACTAAAGAGTCCAGGAAGGGGTCCATGCTTGGCACATGTGGGGACTACATTCAATCCCTCCTGAGCCCTGCACGGTGTAGCCCTGGAGGTCCCCACGCCTGCTGGACTGGCCTTGATGGTCCCTGGATCTCAGGAACCAAGCAGCTCCCCTTTCTCAGGCCCGAGCTCTCAACTGCCAGGTCTGGTTGACGCAGTACCTCTGGCAGTGGCCCCCAACACAGAAAAAAACAAAAAGGGGGTGGTAGCAGTAGTGTGGTAGGGAGCTTGCCTTGCAACCAGGGTTCGATTCCTGGCACCCTATATTGGCCCCCCAAACCCATGGAGTGACCCCTGAGTGCAAAGCCAGGATGAACACCTAAGAATCAGGAATGGCCCAAAAACAAAAGATAAGCACACACAAAAAGTTAAACATTACTTTTCAGTAGTTTAAGAGTTTTCACTATTTTCTAATATTCCTTATTTAAAAAAAAAAAAAAAACAGATTCCAATTAAGGAAGGAAATTGCTATCACATGAAAACTGGAGGCCCGAACAGAAGGGTCCAGAAAGGAAGCCCGAGAGACCTCATAATACTGGAACATACCTTGTGCACCTGTTCCTGTAACTTTTTTTGTTTTTTCTTAGGAGCAAAGATCTGATCATATTCTTCTGTATATTCCAGAAGCCACTTGCTTGGCTTCCTAAGGCGTTTCTTCTCTGTCCGAACAGCTGAAAGACGAGAAGTTAATACATTTTTAAGCAAAATTTTAGAGGACATAGTTTTCATTCAATAGTCATAATCGCAAGATACAGAAATGCGAAGTCATATATAGCAAAAGACTCTGGCTTAAGATAACAGAATAAAAAAAAAAATGGAAAAGCACATCCTATGCAGAAGATGGAGAAGGGTTCTATCTCTTCCTCTCCTATGAGTAAAATGTATACATACTATGAGATACACACATACACACATTTATATAACATATATACACATATCTATACATACATATACAAAACGCACACATATACACAACACATACACAAACAAAGAACCATAAAGACTAAATTTAAAATGTATGATAAAACTTAGATTCAACCAAGGAGCTAGATTTCAGTAAACATGATTTGCATGCAAGAGGCCCAGGTTCAATCCCTGGATTACAAACAGGTGTGGCCCCCAAACAAATAAGAGCAAAAACAAAATGGGGGAAGGAGGTGGACAGGGACTAAGAAATACATATACACATATATATATAAAATCATCAAACATAATTACATGTCAAAAACAATGTATAGTATTCCAAAGACATAAAATAATAACGAAGAATTTGGGCATACAGGGGTCAAAGGAATAGTACAGCAGGTGGGGCATTTGCCTTCCATGCAGTCAACTGGGGTTTGATCCCCGGCATGCCACATAGTCCCCAAGCCCGCAAGTTCCCAAGCAGACCTTTGTTTATATAAATTAACTTTTCTGGTTTGTGGGCCACCCTTGACAGTGCTCAGGGTTACTCCAGACTTGAAGTTTGGGGGTCACTCCCAGTGGTGGTCAGGAAACCTTGTGGTGCCAGGTATGAACACAGGGATCCCCCCCAGGCAAACCCTGACTCCAGTGCTTTGAGCCATCTCCCTGGTTGGCAATGCTGTCCCTGCTTGAAAATATTTGAGGTCAGTCATTTTCATCCCAGGAGCAGCAAAATCAAATAAATGCCCACAAGGTGCAACATACAGTCTACTCAAGCAGGAAGCGGCCTCTCTGGCTCAGAGGCCTTCTCGAGAAGCTGATGCCGCTGAGTCAGGCAATGCTGGTTCTCTGCAGGGCAGGTGCACAAAGGCTCAGCACAACAAGCTGGGGCCCTGGGTTAGGAATAGATATGGAAAACGGTTTCTTTTCACTAACTATTCTAACTCTGGACGAGCAGAGGAAAATACCAAATTCATATTAATATGAGTTGAACACTTATGGTCATTTACAAACCTGCACATGGACTTTTTTTCTTCTTTTTGGGTCACACCCAGCGATAGTCAGGGGTGATGCTCAGAGGTTACTCCTGGCTCTGCACTTAGGAATTACTCCTGGCAATGCTTGGGGGACCATATGGAATGCTGGAGATGGAACCGAGGTCAGCTGTGTGCAAAACAACCACCCTATCCACTGTACTATCGATCCAGCCCCTGCACATGGACTTTTACAACAGCTTTATTCATTTTTACAGCAGCTTTATTTGAAACTGACAAAATTAAAAGCAACCAAGAGAGTCATGCCCTGGATCATCTTTCACTGGCCATGATCCAGAGACTCATAAATAAATCAACAAGATGCAGAGATTCTTTTGGAACCGCTCAAGTCTGAGCAGTCTGGGGCACCCCGGAAGATAAGGCGGGTGAGCCCAGCTCCAGCCCAAACAGAGCCCCAGCAACCAAAAACCTTCACACTTCACAATCACTGGACTCCACTACTCAGAACAAGCCTCATCCAGAAACTAACTCTGCTGAAAATCTCAGGTATCCAGGTTTTGTGACTGACTGAAATCTCCAGCTTCTCAAGGAGTCGGGAATGGGCTACCTCCCCCCATTTTCCTGGCAGTTAAAGATTTAACTCCAGCTGTATAACCTCGTTAAAATTTTGGACTTGGGGCTGGAGCAATAGCACAGCAGGTAGGGCGTTTGCCTTGCACGCAGCCAACCCGGGTTTGATTCCCAGCATCTCATATGGTCCCCTGAGCACCGTCAGGGGTAATTCCTGAGTGCAGAGCCAGGAATGACCCCTGTGCATCACTAGGTGTGACCAAAAAAAGAATTAAAATTTTGGACTTACTGGAACAACACCTCAAACTCTCCAACACTGATAAACCTAAGTAGCACTCCAGATTGAATGGGATGTAATGTAGAAGGCATCTGATCTCAAAATATCAACACAGAAGGTTTAACCCGTAACATTTTGCAATCTCTAGGTCCACGGTGAGATATACAATCTTCACTAACTTTCTTCTGAGAAAACATTTTTTGATCATTCTTTTAGAAAATTTTAACAAAAAATATAAAATAAATTGGGGCAGGAGCAATAGCACAGCGGGTAGGGCGTTTGCCTTGCATATGGCCGACTTGGGTTCGATTCCTCCGCCCCTCTCGGAGAGCCTGGCAAGCTACCAAGAGTACCCCGCCAGCCCAGCAGAGCCTGGCAAGCTCCCTGTGGCATATTCGATATGCCAAAAACAGTAATAAGTCTCACAATGGAGATGTTACTGGTGCCTGCTTGAGCAAACTGATGAGCAACGGGATGACAGTGCTACAATGATAAAATAAATTACTGTGGGCCTGCTATGGGGGCAGGCTTAAGGGTAGTTGGGAAAATTGGAGATAATGGTGGTGGGAAGGTAGAATGGTGGTGGGATTTGTGTTGGTATATTAAATGTCTGTAACAAATAGTCATGAACAACTTTGTAAACCAGTGTTTACAAAACGTGTAAGGGGAAAATAAAATTTGAAAAACTAAATAAATAAAATTAAATTAAAACAAAAAAGCAACCAAGAATGGGCTGGCGATTAGAGAAGTGAACAATAGACTATTCTGGCAATGGAATATTATCAAGACTTGGAAAGGAACTGCGACATTAAAGCTATGGGAAGGCACAGAGGAAACGGAAATGCTCGGGAACAAGTAAGACAAAATTAAAGGTCCCTGAAGTAGTAATTCCAACTAAATGACATTCTAAAAAGTGACACAATCACAGGACAGAACAGTTGGCAAGCAGAACCAGCATGTTGCCAGGCAGAACACAGGATGACCCGTGGGACAGTGAAAGGCTCTAATGGCTACATGTCATCATGTACATGTCTAAACCCACAGACTCACAAAACCAAAGACAAACCCCAAGGTCAATTGAGGACCATGGGGGAGGGCTCACTGGCTGTGACAAATGCATCGCCCTGTTTGGGATACTAATAAATGGGGGTACTCTCAGGGAATATATGGAAAATATGGGTTATACCGGAGCTGGAGTGATAGCACAATGGGTAGAGCGTTTGCCTTGCACGTGGCCGACCCGGGTTCGATTCCCAGCATCCCATATGGTTCCCTGATCACTGCCAGGGGTAATTCCTGAGTGCAGAGCCAGGAGTAACCCCTGTGCATTGCCAGGTGTGACCCAAAAGCAAAAAAAAAAAAAAAAAAAAGAAAGAAAGAAAATTTGGGTTATACCTTCTCCAATTTTTCGATAAGCCTAAGACTGGCCTGAATACTAAGTCCTACATCAGTGGCCTTCAGCGGCCAGCATGGCTTTGCACTTGCTTGGCTCAAGGGTTTCATCCCAGCACCACCACCACCAAAATAATCTGAAACTATTATGTTGGATGTAAGGTTCTAACCTTACAGATTTCCCAAAATCCTTGCGGGACCAAACCCAGCAGTCAACTGGTATTTTCTTAGACAATAAACGGGTCACTGACCCACATCAAAAATTTTTCCTTGCACGTTATTTTGAAAGAAGTTAAAACCACAAAAGTCAAAATACATAAAATACTTTCCAATGAGTCAAGAGTGGCAGGCACACCAGGAAGGAGCCAAGGATCGGAGGGTTCAGCCCTGAAGGCTCCCATCACTGCAGGACCAGAGAGGATCCGCATCCTCAGGCCCTGGTCATCTCCATTTCCCCGGTGCATTCCATACCTTCTAACTCCTGATAATATTCCATTGACAGAGAGTCACTGGGAGTGGCCCCCTGACCACCACACCTAGAAATGCTCAGGGTTACCCTGGCTCTTTCCCCAGGAACTACTACTCCTGGAGATGCTCAGAGGACCGTAAGGGATACCAGGAATCGAACCTGTGTCGGCTGCATGCAAGGCAAGTGCCTTACCTGCTGTGCTATCTCTCCAGCCCTTGAAAAATCTCTTGGAGGAAAGAGATCATGTATGTGTATTTGTAGTGATGACAGCAGGTGATGACTTAAGACGCTATCAAGAAAAGTACTCACAAACATCCACGGCTCTTGGTAGCAGAACCAAAGTAATGAGCAGCACCAGCAGGTTCTTTTGCACAAGGCGCTGTTCAGCCATTCCTGCAGCACTATCCTCACCTCCCCGCAAACGCAGTAATCAGGCGCACATTTTATAAATAACGTGATAGGGCTCCAAAGAGAACACTGCTCTTTCCATGCACGGTCAAGTCACTCCATTATGACTTGAAAGAGGGCAAGGCCCCGGTTCCAAACATATACATCAAAACTAAAAATGCACTGGATTCTTCTCACCAAACCTCTGCAATAGCAATAACACTACCGCCTCCCTCAAACCCCATTCCTGATCCCACTAACTGGGCCCCCACCCAGAAAGGAACGGTAGCTCACTCTCTCGTCTGCCTGGTGGGGTCAATAGACCCCATTTTCTTCCTTTTGCTCTCCAAGCTGCAGTCCTGTACTCTGACTTCATGTCCACCTGTCTCAGTACCCTCCAGGCCCAGCTCTGTATTTCCTTGAGTTAAACAAGGCAACAAGCAACCAAACCAAAATCCTAGAAATCAATGTGACCCTTGGTACCTGACCCCCAATCAGGTGTCTGAGTACAGGCATCTCTCCTCAACAAAAATCACACCAAATCACCCTTGACACTAAGGAAGGTTCTGTAAAATCCCAATGTGACTGTGATGTGCGTCATTTCCACTGGACTACACCCACGCCCACTTCTCCATGGACTGTCTATGATTCTGTGCCACAAAGGCAGAATTGACTGTCAGACACTGCACATCACAAAATCTCAAATTACTACTATTTTGCCCTTTAAGAAAAGTTTAGGCAACTTTCACATTGAATGAACGGGTACCACACGGTAAAATAAAATAGCTTGATTACGGGGGAATGACTTCCAACTGAACGCGTCAAATGCCTGTTTCAGACAACTCCTTCTGCCACAGGTCTCATCCTCACCCCCAGGCCTGCCATCGCTGAACCTACCTCCATGGCTCACCCAGTCAATCCACTTCTGAGTGAAAAAAGCCCATATTATTCATCGAGGGGCTGGAGAGAGTAGAGGTGGTAAGGTGCTTGCCTTACATGCCTTGGACTCAGCCCTGAATATGCCACAAGCAACCCGGGGTCATTCCTAAACACAGAGCCAGGAGTAAGGCCCCCCCCCCCCCCGCATCCCCAGACACTCACATGTGTGGCCCTAAACGGCCCCTCCTCCAAGTGTCCAAATTACTGACCCATTCCACGCAATTTATAAACAGGCAGACAGAGGCCTGAAGAAAGTGATTTACCAGTGACAGTAAACAGAGTATGGGAATGAAAGAGGAAAATTACCCTTTGGATAATGATGAGAAGTAGTAAAGGCGATGAAAGCCAGTGGGACAAAGAAATCCCACAAGCCCCAGTACATGGCATCCAGCATGCCACTACCGCATCTGCAGGCAAACAGCCATGTGTCCCTACCATACAGCCAAGACCTACAGTGGAGACTGCCGCCATCACTGCTCCCAGAAAGGCAGCCATAGCTTTACACTCACACTCACTCCAGTCAGCCAGGCCCACGAGTAGCCAGGGCAAACCTGTTCCATAAGAAGGGGTCAGGGGTCCTAACCCTGGTGCTTCACGCAGAGAAACCCCAGCAGCTCTGCTGCATGTGATTCCTGAGCTACGAGCAAGTCCATCTCCGGCTGCACCGCCAACCATGGCTATGACCCCCAGCACACACCATGGTAGGAAATGTAACCTCAGAGAACATATGCGGGAGCACCGCAAGTATGATGACTGGCAAGTCATCACAACTGCTAATGTGGGAGGACAGCCGAAACTACCGGGCGGACCAACTGATGAATGGACAACAAAATATGCGCTGGATTCACACACTGAACAGGATTCATCCACAGGAGTAACACAATATTGATACATAAGCCATAAAAACCTGATGCTTCTCTCTCTCTCTCTCTCTCTCTCTCTCTCTCTCAATTCTAATCATATAAAATCTCCAGAAAAAGCCAAATGTGATAGAGACCTTCCTGGCTTGGCAGAAATGTTTATGTGGAAGGAGCCCTGAGGATGGGAGAGAGCTCAAAAGGCAGGAGCGCACGCTCTGTATGCAGGAAGCATGATCCCCGAACACCACCAGGAGCCACCACAAGCGTAAGTATGGCCCGTCACCAAATCAGCAGAAATGGCAAAGCAAAGGGAGGAGTGTGTGTCTGTGTGTGTGTTTGTGTGTGTGTGAGGGGGGGGTGCAGCATGAGGGAGATAAACGTACACACAGAAAAGCACAAAACAGGGGCCGGAGCAATAGCACAGGGGTAGGGCATATATCTGCCTTGCACGCGGCTGATCCAGGTTCGATCCCCAGCATCCCACATGGTCCCCCAGCACCGCCAGGAGTAACTCCTGCGTGCAAAGCCAGGCGTAACCCCTGAGTATTGCTGGGTGTGACCCAAAAAGGAAAAAAAAAAAAAAAGGAAAAGAAAAGCACAGAACAGACAAAAGCCTAACATAACAGGAAGTCATTTCTACCAATAATTTGAGAATCTTTATTCTTTTACTAATTGTTAGCGTAACAACACTAGCCAACAGATATTCAGATACAACACAATTCCTATGAACTCCTATCTGGCAGACACTGACAAGCTACATTAAATGAGACTAAATTTAATATTGAAATGCCAATATTACTTTGAAAAAGGACCAAATTGGAAGACCTTGTAGTTTCTTATTTTACTTTCAAAATTATTTCATTGCCACAAAGATAATTAAGACCTCTTTGTGGAGGTGTTGGAAAGATGGCTCAAGGGGCTGAAAGCACACTATCCATACAGGAGGCCCAGATTCAAGGGCCGGGTTCTTCAATCCTGGGCATCGTCACATTTTCTCCCCACCCCCCTTCCCCAAACAGTGAAGCGACTTCAGCACAGAGCCTCTCTCAAGTACTCCCTGAACACCAACGCATGGAATTACCAACTGACCCAGCAATTCCACTCTTATGAATAAACACTGTAGAATGAGAGACAGTCGCACGAAACATTGCAAAAGAATCCTCGTAAGAGCATTTGTTCTGAAGAGCATTCTGTTTAACACAAATGTCCACCAGATGATGAAAGAATAAAGTCTGTTCATACAATAAACCTTTTTTTTTTTTTTGGCTTTTTGGGTCACACCTGGCTATGCTCAGAGGTCACTCCTAGCTCTGCACTCAGGAATTACTCCTGGCGGTGCTTAGGGGACCATATGGGATGCTGGGAATCAAACCTGGGTCAGCCGAGTGCAAGGCAAATGCCCTACCCGCAGTACTATCACTCCAGACCTGCTTTCTTTTTTTTTTTTTGTAAAACCATTTTTAAGATAAGGAAATGAATCATGATGAATGCCAGCAAGATGGCAGGATAGACATACCCACAGTTCCCTTCAGAGAATCACACAGACGAATCAAAATGCGACTATGAGGAGCCAGAGTGGTAGTACAGCAGGGAGGATATTCGCCTTGTACACAGCCTACCCAATCTCCAGTGCACGTATGGCCCCCGAGCCTGCAAGGAGTGATCCCTGAGTACAGAGCCAGGAGTAAAAACCCTGATCATCACTGAATGTGGCCCAAAATAAAAACAAAGCCTGCTATGAGTACTCCAGAAAGCAGTTAATGGGACAGAGAGATGCCGTAAAGGGTAAGGCTGTACATGCAGCTAACCCTGGCTGGACCCTAATGGTCCACTGAGTACCACCGGGATTGATCCCTGAGCACAGAGCCAGGATGGTGCCCTAAGCACAGTCAGGTGTGGCACAGCCTAGACACCCGCCTCAAAAAGAAAAAAGAGAAAGAGAGAAAAAGAAAATCACCCTGGTGCCATGTAATCTCATCAACGGCCAAGACCCAGAGACTATAAACTAAAGCTCCCAGAAGAGAGCGCCACAGAATTTCCTGGAGCTCTCACACTCTGTCTCACTTATCAAAAGTAGAACACATCTGTTTGGTTTTAACATACTTGTTTGTATTCTCTTAAATTTGGGCTTAAATGGCTCCAGAATGAAATACAGCAACCTTCAGACACTTCCCCTTATTGTGGTGGGAAGGTGCTCGGTGGTGGGATTGGTGTTTGAATGTTATCTGTAATGAACTACTGTGAACTACTTTTATGAAAATAAAATATATATATATGCATATATATAAAAAGAAAAAGTTAAGAAGCTGTCTTACCAAAGTCAAGTGTGAAGCTAAGAACAATAGTACCACCAAAACGACGGGGTCCAGTCGCTTCCCCAGACTGCCATTCCCAGAGAGTTTAACGATTTAGGGGGAAAGGAACGGTGTGCTGCATTTCTTCCACTCAAGAGATTAGTGGGGTTACCCTAAGGACCAGCATCTGTCTAACCACCAAGAGGACGCACATCATTTGGATGCCTAGGTGACACTGAGAACAGAGGACATAAAGCTGCAGAATGACAGGCCGGTGAGAAGGCAGAAAGGAGCCAGCACACTCAGTGAGAACTTGGTGGGAGCCACGAGTTCGGGGCCTTTTCTCTAGACTAGCAGGGAAAGGCACGGAGTGAGCATTTGGCCATCAGGACCTTTGGAGACCTGCCCAAGGAACTGGTACTCTTGCCAGCTGGATGCAGCAGATGGGGAGCTGGCATACTTTGAGTAGTCAGGGGCCACCAAGAACCAGAGAAAGGTGTGTTGCAATAGCACGAGTGAGCCTGCAATACTGCAGAAAGACACCAGAGGGAGCCAAATGTTAAGAGGGAGGGGGCAGGTGTGGAAATCAACTAACCCTTCTAGGAAATTAATTACACACGGGCAAAGAGCTATCCAGTCTACACAAAAGGTTTCAGGTGTTAAGAATCTCTAGTTGAATTGATGTAAAGATTCCCACCCCACCCCATTTATGAAACCACTTCACAAAGACGGAGAGATGTGGTTTACCCAAAAGCATAAAAGAGACAAACATTCCAAAAGGTCAAAATACATCCCTAAAACTCATTGAAAATCACTGAAAATGATTATTTTGAGCAGCTCAGTAAGATGTGAGAACAAAGAAAACAAAGGGAAAAAAATAAAAACAATATAAATAAGGACTGGAACGACAGCATGCGGCGTCCCTCTTGGAGAGCCCGCAAGCTCCCCGTGGCATATTCGACATGCCAAAAACAGCAACAAGTCTCACAATGGAGATGTTACTGGTGCCCATTCGAGCAAATCCATGAGCAACGGGATGACAATGATACAGTGAATATAAATAAACAACAATATCAACAAAGAGGGCCCAGAGGGAGGACAGCAGTAAGACACTTGATTTTTGTGGGATCCGTTGCATCCCACAGGGTACCCTGAGCCCCACCAGAAGCAATTCCTGAGTGCACAGCCAGCAGTAACCCCTGAGGTTTGCCATGTGGACCCTTCCCACCAAAAAAAAAAAATAGTATTAACAAAGAAATAGAAACTTTTTATTCTTAAAATACATGGTTTTTCGTTTTGGGTCATCTTTTTATATATATTCTTTAAAATATACATACTGTAAAGAATTCTAGAGTTAAAACATACAATTGAGGGCTGAAGCGATAGCACAGCAGGTAGGGCGTTTGCCTTGCACGAGGCCGACCCGAGTTCGATTCCCAGCATCCCATATGGTCCCCAGCACCGCCAGGAGTAATTCCTGAGTGCAGAGCCAAGAGCAACCCCTGTGTATTGCTGAGTGTGACTCGAAAAGAAAAAAAACAACAACAACAACAACAACATACAATTGAATGGCAGACCACTAGAGGGCAAGAGCAGAGAATATAAAGCTAGAATATAAAGTTAGAATACACAAGTTCAAAGTATCTGAAATAAAGTCAGGAGGGAAAAAAATGAAAGAGAAAAGGAAAGGGACTCTGGAGATACTATCACATCAAGCAATAAGCACTTTATGGAAATTACAATGGGGTGGGGGAGGGGGATGCACACAGAGTTTATGTGAATAAATGATGACCCAAAATTCCCCTAAACCTAATATAGACATCCACATCGAGACGCCCAAGAGCTCCAACCAGGATGAACCCAAGAAGACTGTATCAAGTCCCGGTATAAATAAATCATCAAAGA
The DNA here is from genome assembly GCF_027595985.1 of Sorex araneus. Taxonomy (NCBI): domain Eukaryota; kingdom Metazoa; phylum Chordata; class Mammalia; order Eulipotyphla; family Soricidae; genus Sorex; species Sorex araneus. The sequence continues at coordinate 248,612,725 of NC_073303.1, forward strand.
ATGTCTAAGTGGGCCTGTGGAAGGCAGTGAGAGAAGTAACTTGGTCAGGGATGCGGGAATCCGTATCAGCTTAAGGAGGGACTAACTTTTAGAAATCCAGTAGAGCAGAAAGGAATGGCACCATACATGCAGAGGGCTGAAATTTAAAAACTGTCAATCAAGAATATTATATTCAGTGCCCAAGGGACAGTGGGGTAAGGCACTTGTGCTGATTCCATCCCCAGCATCCCACAGGGCCCATCCCCCCTCCTACCACCACCACCACCACCAAGAGTAATTCCTGAGTGCAAAGCCAGGAGTAATCCCCCAAGCACCCTCCAGGCATGTCCCCAAAACAACAAAAAGAAGGAATCTTATATTCAGCAAAGTTGTCTTTTGAGAAGACAATTTGAGAGGTAAAAATGAGCTCCTAAGCATTACAAACTAAAATACTATGTATTAGGCTAAATGAATCCTACAAGTAGAAACAAAAATAACATTCAAAGATAACACTGACATCTATAGGATATGTACAAGTTACTGACTCAAGTAAGAAGATATAATAGGCTGTTTACTATACAATGATGTTTAATTAAGAATACAATTAAACATGAACATAAACAAATGTAACTAGAAAGAGTGAACAAAAATTATCTAGTCCCAAAATAACACTGGTAACAAAATGCTTGAAGCAAAAGTGTTGTCTAATTTTTAATGAACAATTGAAGTTACACTGTTATCTTATGTTGTCACCAACCAGAATATTACAACCAAGACTGCATTGTAAGTGTGCGTGTACCCATGTGTATACAGCAGGGCAGGGGAGTACAAGTGCTAAGGCTGAACCCAGTTCAATTCTGGCACTGCCTTGAGTGAATCCTGAACAGAGAACCAAGAATATACATTATACACTGAGGATAGTCAGACGTGGCCCCAAAACACTCCCCTCCTTAGGCCAAAGACACAATACAGTGGGGGAGGACTTTGCCTTCCACCTTCCTCATAACTGTCCTGGGTTCCATCCCTGGCATCCCATATGGCCCCGTAAGTACCGCCAGGCGAGTGCAGAGCCAGCAGTAACCCCTGAGCACCACAGGGTATGGCCGAAAAAGGGAAAGGGGCAGCATGCTTAAGATCAATACCACCTTTTTAATCAAAATAAAATATAAATACAGACAATTTGGGTTAAAAAAAAAAAAAAGCCCAAAACCACTTGAATAGAAACTGTCAAGATAAGCAAAGAAGACAAGAGAATTAAAAACATCAATGCACCAGGAAATAAACTGTAAACTTATTTTATATGATAGCAATCCAAACACAGAAGAAGCGAACCACTGAGAACTGAGTGGGGGAAGGCAGTCAACTGTCCTAGATCTGCAGTGAACATGAGGAGAGATCAATGGAGTGTGCAGATAGCGTTTGAACACACACAACAGAGCAGACCCTGCATATGCACTGGCAGAAGACTCACAAAAGGTCACAAAACAAGTCTGAACACAGCAAGATTCAAGTCAAAATGTATCTTTTCCAATCACCCTGGAACAAAGCTAGAAATCAAGAGTAGTCTTGATTTCCAAATCAAGGAAAGACTTGGAAATGCACACCCATAGATGTCACGAAGTGTGCTTCAAATTGTGCTTTCAAGTTGTGTTTATTAGTCAAGGTGAAGCACAAAAACAAAACAAAGCAAGTTAAAGACCTGGCTGTAGCTTGGGTAACGAGCTATTTTTAGAGACAGCAGGTACAAGCAGGGCACTTGCAGGGCACTTTCATTTCCTCGACAGCAGAAAGCACTGCCTCTTTCCGCTTCCTGCCAAGAGGACCATCCTTTGTGATCCAAAGCCAGGCGACCCTACAGTAGCTCGACCTGGACTTATGAATCAAGTGCAGGGCCTCGCACACCCCAGACTAAGTTCTCCAACTCATACATTAATGAAAAGAAAAAACGGGGACAGAGAGAAGTCTTTCGGACTTGATAAAAACCTAAGGCAAACAAGAGAGGGGTGGAGCTACATACAGCACAGCGGGGAGGGTGCTTGCCGCGCACATGGCTGCAAACAGTGAACTGTGCTAGGAGAAGGTAGCCCCTGACCAAGTGCTGGTGTGGCCCAAAACCCCAAACAATGAACAAACAAGAAAAACAAGAGCTTCTGGTGGAAACAATTTCTGCCAAGTGAGGAAAGCTGGCTCCTGGAGATTCAGATCTTTTCACAGAGAGCCTTTCTTCAGGCTGACCATGTCTCCACGGCCCTGCATGAAGAGCCCGGCACCAAGAGGCCAGCACGGCCTCAGTCAGGCCTTCTTACCTGGTTCCGGAGTGAGACTGGGAATTGCTGGCTCTGGCTCCTTCTCCGGCTCCTCCCCACAGGTCCTGGACTTATCACACACGTTCAAGCTCGGCCCAACGACATCCTGGTGGCCAGCAGGGCTGGGCTCGGCCAGGGCCTCCTCTGGGACAGTCACAGCAGGAGGAGGGGAAGGTGTCGGTTCCAAAGACTCACCCTCCTTCTTCATGGGGTCAGCAGGAAGCGTGACCCCAAAGGTGCCCTCCGAGTTCTCTTTCTCCCTGAATCTGTTGGTGCGCTTCCGAGGCTTGGTGCGCCTTTGGTTGACCCTCTGCCACCGCTTTTTCGGCACAGCCGGATTGATGCTACTGGGCTCCTCGTTCTCGCTGTTCAGTTCAGAGTCAAGCTCCGGACCATTTTTGTTGTCAAAAGAGGGGTCCTTCTGGGAGCTTGTCTTGGGGCCCGACAGTGTGTCCTGGCTATCAAGATGAACATCGGGAAAGCAGGGAGCATCTTCGCTGGGAAGCGGGCCCACCAAAGGGAGGGGGTCTCCTTCAATGGGGGCTCCCGCCCTGCCCTGCGAGGAGCCATCCCCAGGAGCCCCCCCACTCTCCCCGTCTCCCTGCAGTACAGCCCCCAGAGTCCCAGCGGAAAGGTGGTTCGGTTTTCTCTTGCGTTCTGTCTTTAAGGCTTTACGGTTTGCAGTGTTTTTCCCCACCTGGGGGGCAAAACCATCTCGCAGTTTGGAGGCCAGCTTCACGCGCCCACAGTTGCGCCTAGGAACACAGTTCGGCTGATTTTTACCGGGAGCAGGGAGGTCTCTTCTGTCAGTGGTGGAGGCAGGGAGGGGGGCCGGCGGCTCCCTGGTCAGTGAGGAGTCAGGGCCGGGGCCGGGGCTGGGCCGGGCCCGGTCCTGAGGGCTGTCTGCTTTCTTTTCTGAATTCTGTGCGGAGCCTCCAGAAACCAGAACCTTAGATGCCCCCAGGGGGCTACTGGTGGAGCAGTCCCCCATTCCCGGGCTCCGGTAGGAGACCAAGTTTTGAGCCGTCATTAGTCGCTGCTCCTTAGTCTTACTATCGTGCATGTCCTTCAGCATCATGAGCAAGGTGCTGAACTTGTAGTCTGGCTCGATGGGGATATGGTTCTGGCCCGCGGAAGAAAACAGCAGCGGTTTGGACGGCCTGGCAGCGGCCGAGTCGCCGCCATCCTCGCTGAGAGACCGGTAGGAGAGCTCCTTCAACTCGGACAGCACGTGCTTCACCACGGCCGTCTCGATGTCACTGGAATCCCTGGTTTTCTCGTGCATGTTGCTCAGTAGTTTCAGCCCGTCCACCTTCCCACTTTTGGAAATGCTGGCCAAAGGCGGGCCTTTGGCATCAGGAGAGCAGTACTTCAAACCACAGTCCTCGTGCGCAGCGGGCGCGTCGGCCATGCCAGGGCTTTCTTTATGTTTGCACTTAATACTCCGGATCTTGGACTGTTTGCTTTTCGGAAGGACCAAAGCTTGATTTGTGGGCCCACTCTTGAGGAGGGTGTTCTCACTGGACAGGTCAGGGGGTGTGCTGAATTTGGGCAGGAGACTATCATTTCGAGGATCTGTTTGGGGTTTCTGGACAATAGTGCACAACGGAAGGTTGGTGAGGTTAACCTGAGCTGTCTCGGTTCCAGGCTCTGCCGGCTTAGGACAGTCTGTTAAGTGGTCTGTGTGTGAGTTCGAAATGAGGGGCTTCGGCTTGGCTTTTGCCTTAGTGTTTGTGGCAGGAAACCTGGAATACTTCACCTTGTCATTCTTCTGCATGGAGAGCAAGTTCTCCGTGCGGTCGAAAGCGTCTGTGATCTCCAGGACCCCGGGGTCCGACTCGGAGCTGGGGTCGATGGGGTCCAGGTCGCTGCTTCCGTCGTCGGATGTGGTGCAGACACTGATGGAGTCGCTGCGCTTCTCTTCGTCCCCGGCGCCAATGTAGCAGAGCTGCACTTTGGAACTGCACACAAGGCCACGCTGCAGCGGCTGCTGCTTCTCCCCGGGCCGTTTTGGCCCCAAGGCACCCTCGGGCAAGCCCAATAAGGAGTCACAGGTGGCAGTCTCGAAATCTTTCTTGATGGGGGTTTTGCCACACGAAGAAAAGAGAAAGCCTCCTGGGGAAGGGGCGGCCCCGGCCAGGCTGCTTGCTATCCGGGACAGTTCACTCGAGGCCTGCTTCTCAGACACGTCCCCAGGAAGGAAGCTGAGGCTAAGCTTGTCGGGAATCTTGCCCCTGCGTTCGTCCTTGTGTGCGTCGAACTGCACGGGGTCCTTCTTCACGCTGATCCTCTTGGGAGGCTCCGAGCTCTTCCGGACTCTCGACTTGGCACAAGGCTTTTCCTTCTCGTCTGCCGAATGTTCAGAGTCAAAAGCCAGAGATTTCAAGCAGCCATTAAGCAACAGATCATGTTCGGATTCAGGATCGTTCGCACAGTCCTCAAATGGCATGTCCTCCTCACTGTCCAACTTGATCGCGCTGGTGACACATTTTCGGTTCTTCGACCCTTTGGGAACATCATACTGCTCAGCAAGACCAACACTAGCTTCCCATTTACTCAGAATTTTCTGAGGAACCTTGAATTTAAAGGAGAAAAATATCATCAGTTATCAAATAAAACAGCTGGGGCACAGAAGCTGATCAGTGCATGCCTCTAAAATGGGACGCTTTCCCAAGCCTCTAGCACTCCACCTCTCAGGGACTTTGCCCCCACAGCTCACCCAGGGCATAAACTCAAGGGCATACCCCAACACAATACTGCCAAGTGTCAACAACATCTCCTTATTGAATTGAGAGCGAGCGAGAGAGAAAGACTCAGGCCTGGGAGGCAGTTCAACGGTTAGGTGCATCTAGTACGTCCTTATCCCACATCTGCTCCCAGGCACCACAGGGTCAGGCCATTCTGAGTACCAATGGGCCCAGGGGACAAGGCATCCTCGGTCCTTGTGTTGGATGGGAACTATCAGGGCCCATGGACCTTCTGAGTGCTGCTTGGGAGGAAATAAAGGAATCACAGAAAAAGAGGTAAGTAAACAAACTGATAAATGAACAAATATAGAACAGACTCCCAACTTACCCCTCCATATCTAAGACAGACTCCTTCCTGGCATAGGAAGGCCAATAACTTATTCCGTTACCTTGAAAAGCAAGCATGGCTAAAGATGTGTGTGGAAAAGCTGGGACCGTCTATGCCTCTGACTAAATCTGAACCTCTAGTTCACTAAGTCCCTGATTAATCAAGATGCTTCCACACAAGTCACTCATACTCTAGACTATAATCCACCACTCTCAGGGCTGAATCCCCTATCGAAGAGAGTCAGACACATGAGGCAGGGCCCCTTACACAACGTACTCCTTTCTGGGTTCCTCTAAGCATTAGAACCCTGCAGCTCAGTAAAATGTCTCCAACCCTTTCAACTCTTATTTCCTTCCTTGGTTTCATGCAGTAGAGCAATATATACTAGATGTCAGATTTCTAAATACATCTTCAGAAGTATTTTAATACTCATAAAAAGGAAGTTCTATTGAGTATGAAAAATTCATGTCAAGAAGCAGACAGCCTCCACATCCATCTAAAGCAAAAACCGATCACCTGGTTTACACTGCACACACACACAGGCACACGGTTCCCATGCTGTGAGCAGAAGAAATCAATCTTCCAGAACCTGAATGCTCTGGTCAGTCCTCAAAACAAGGGGTTGGCTTTAGTCTAAATGGCTAAAGCAGTCAGTCACCCTCTGCCACCCCAAGGCAGCAGCGATGGGCATTCTGGAGAAACTTTCATTTACAGTCCTCACATGCCTAGTGCAGGAGCACTTGTACATAGGAAAGTGAGACGACAGCGGCAGGCCAGGGAAGCAGCTCGGCAGCACAGTGAACCTAATGACAGGAGTGAGGCACCCACCATAGCCCCCAGTACCACCAACAGTCCTGGGTGCCCAATCCCTCTTCTGGAGCAGGTTATGAAGAAACGGCAAAAAAATCCAAACACTGCTTCAGTGTTACCCAGCTCTGTTCAAGTGAAGAGTATTCAAACTATACGAAAATATGGCCTAGCGGCACCAGAGAAATAGTGTAAGGAGGAAAGCACTAGGACCAAACCGAGTTCTAATCCCTAACCGCGTAATGATGCTGAACACCTCCAGGAATGACACCTGAGCCAGGAGACAATCTTGAGCACCGCTGGGTGTATACAAAACCCTCCACCCCAACAATAGATAGCAAAAAGGTTTTCCTCCCAAGTATCACCAAGTGCAGCTGTGAGGGCCTGAGGACCGTGGTGTGACTTGGGTATCCCGGCCCCCACAACATTCTCAAGCTCTTGCACAGAACAGTACACTGAACCGCCCAGCCTCCTGAGCACTGCTTCTGAGTCACTCTCCCCTCACAAAATACAACCAGTCTGAATGCATCACCCTTAGGCATCAATGACCACACACACAAACCAAGACAACTAAAGCAAAACCATTTCCATTTAATACTCTGATCACGGCTGGTGGTGCTCAGATGATATTACTCCTGGCCCAGTGCTTAGAGATTGCTCAAGCAATAGTGCGCCACCAAGGATTGAACCTGCATCTCTGGCATGCAAAACTTCTCCATTCCCCATCTTTCTCATTTCAAAAAGCAGTATTTGGGAGCCTCTAGAGAAATTCAATAGAGGGAAAGGCACTAGACTCGCATGTAGCTGACCCCAGATGGATCCCCAGCACCGAATCCTCTGAGAAGAGACAAGGATCACTCCTCAGCAAGCGCCAGGAGTAGGCCCTGACCACCACTGGCCCGTAAACAACAAAAGGCTTTCTATCTATCTTCTCACACATATGACATACCCACCACTCACCTATACCCCACTAAGAAAGAAACAACCTGTATTCCTCTAGTCTTCAGAAAGGCTTTTTTTCTTACCTTATGCCTGTAGCCTTTTTCTTTCTGCTTCCCTCTTCTTCTAAGGACAGGAAGCTCTTCAAATTGATGTCGGCCTTCAAACATGACGATTGCTTTCCCAGCCACCCAGGCCCTCTCCGAAGGGTCTCCAAAAGCCTCGACGTAGTATTGCCGATAGGGCCTCTGGTTAGAAACTAGATGAAGATGAGAAGCAAATATAAGTGTCATTACTTGAGAAGGACAGCTACTCCTCAAACGAGCATCATACCACAGCTGCAAAGAAAGGTTTACAGAGGGAGTGGGGGGAGTTATCAATGAGTGATTAAAAACCTACAAATTCTGGGGCTGGAGTGATAGCACAGCGGGTAGGGCGTTTGCCTTGCACGCGGCCGACCCGAGTTCGAATCCCAGCATCCCATATGGTCCCCTGAGCACCGCCAGGGGTGATTCCTGAGTGCATGAGCCAGGAGTGACCCCTGTGCATCGCCGGGTATGACCCAAAAAGAAAAAAGAAAAAAGAAAAAAAAAAAAAACCTACAAATTCTGAAGTAGACCAGATACAAGGAAATTTGAAATATTCCATATGGCAAGAATACACTTCAGGGTTTATGAAGTGATACATTGGTTTGGTCTGGTGATGTGCCATAATTCCAAACCAATGAACCAGAGAAATAGTACAGCAGGCAGGGCACTCGCCTTGCATGATACCTACCTGAGTTCAATCCCTGAGGATAGATGAGTGGTAAGCCCTGAACACAGGCAGCTGTGGCCCCCAAAAACAAAGCAAATCAAAACCAACATAACCGAGCTAAGAGGTTGATTTAGTTCTTCATAGAACAAACAGCTGTCAACTAGCTTGTATCAGCTAATAAAGCCCTGGGCACTGCCAGGTGTGGCCCAAAACCTTCGGGAGAGAGGGGTGAGATCTTGAGAGCGCTGCAGAGCACCCTCACCCAGCTCTCTGACGTGCTGACACTCAGTGCCCAGGACTCCACAGACAGGCTGGGTCCTTATTAGCATGCCCCCACCCACAAAAAATAAAATAAGTAACATGATTCCCCTTCTGAAGTTCAAGGACTCCAAAGAGAGCAAATTTAGGGTAAAACACTAACTTCACAGATAAAGCAGAACGTGATATTTAAAAACAAGGAGGGGAAAAAAAGAAATCTAAACATAATAAAAACAAAATTCAGTTATTCAAATTTTTGCTTTAGCAAAGTCCACTTTTTTTCAATCACTGTATCACTGTCAAACTGTTCATCAATTTACTCAAGCAGGCGCCAGTAACATCTCCATTCGTCCCAGCCCTGAGATTTTAGCAGCCTCTCCTTACTTGTTTTTCCCAACGATTGGAGGCTCTTTTCAAAGTCAGGGGAATGAGACCTGTTATTTGTTACGGTATTTGGCATATCAAATACGCCACAGGGAGCTTGCCAGACTCTTTATTTTTTAGAAATATCAAATATATGAAATATAAAGACAATACATATCTCAGAAGAGATTATAATCAAATTTATCTAGTACACATACCTTCCATACACTATTTTTCATACCAGGGAAAAAATGTTATACAAATAATCAGGACCTCAGAGAGTGCAACAGCCTAAAAAACATGCTGCAGAGAAGAAGCCCAGGGTCAATCCAGATGGTATCTTAAGCACTTCGAGGAGAAACCCTGAGCACCAAACAGGAGCAACCCCTGAAATACAGCTAGTTAGGGAAGGGGAGGGAAGGGGAGTGGAGAGGAGAGGAGAGGAGAGAGAATAAAAGGGAATGAGAGGGAATGAGGTGCCTGTGCATCCCATACAGTCCCCCCAGAGCTCCAGGAAGTAATCCCTGAGCAGTCAGAAGTCTTAAGCGCTGCTGAATGTGGCCCAACTCTCTCCCACAAAACCCCTGTCCGGAAAAAAAAAAAAAGTGACGTTTATCTCTTTGTCAAAAAAGTAACATTCATTATCTTACATATAATTACATTAAGAAAAAAAGATCACATCCAGATTTGGGGGCCAGAGAGATAGTACAGAGGACAGGGTGCTTCACTGCAAGTAGCTAACCTACATTTGATCCCAGACAACAAATAAGGTCCCTGAAGCACAGCTGGGTATGGCCCCAAAATCAAGACAAAAAAACAAAACAAAATATGCTGCACATCTGATTACAACAATATCTCTGTTTCAAAATATACATACAAAATTCAAACACTGAGTACAGGATGTTAGTGCAGAGGGTAGAATGTTTGCCCTCATTGCAGTCAAACCACGTTTGATCCCAGGCACTCCATATGGTCCCCAGAGCCCTCCAACAATGATCCCTGAGAAGAGCCAGGAATAAGCACTGACCACGGATGGGTATGCCTCCCCCCATTCCTCTCAAAAAGACCGAGCACCAGTCTCTAAGCAACACTTGAGGAGTTCAAAAAACCAAACACTAAACATGCAAGTTCTATAAAGAACTCCTTACTTTCTATTAAATTACATATATACACTTAGGGCTGGAGCAATAGCACAGCAGGTAGGGCGTTTGCCTTGCACACGGCCGACCTGGGTTTGATTCCCAGCATCCCATATGGTCCCCCAAGCACCGCCAGGAGTAATTCCTGAGTGCAGAGCCAGGATTAACACCCCCCCCAGCATCGCCGGGTGTGACCCAAAAAGCAAAAATAAATAAATAAATAAATACACATACTCTCTCTCTAGCTCTCTCCCTCTATCCCTCCCCCCCTTTCTCTCTCTCTCACACACACCTCTATATATAGAGGTGTGATACATAACCACCACTATCTCTCCAGTCCCTATAAAGGTTCTTAAAGTTAATTCTTAAAAACTCTCACAGACTCTTAAATCTTAAAGATCCTTAAAAGGTTTTATTTAGCCTTAAATGTTCTTCATTCCTGGGGGCTGGAAAAATAGTACAACGATAGGGAGCTAGCCTTGCATGCAGCCGACCCAGTTCTATCCCAGTCATCCCATATAATCCGCCTCAGCATCACCCTGGTGTGGCTCAAATGTAAACAAACAAAAAAGGTTCTTAACTCTTAACAGTTCTGAAGTCAATTCATACAACAAAAATTGGCCACCTTAGATGAGCCGGCACGCAACAGCAGACTGGAAAGCTACCAGCACTGGGGAACAATCCAGTGCACAATAAAGAGCATGGTAAGGGGTTGGAGCAATAATACAGGGGGCTGGGTATTTGCCTTGCACGCAGCCAAGTTGGGTTCAATCCCTGACATCTCATTTGGTCACCTGAGCATCACCAGAAGAGCCAGAAATAACCCCTGAGCATCGCCAGGTGTGACCCAAAAAGCACACCCTCCCCCCAAAAAAAAGCACGATACTGGCAATAACACTTAAAAGAAAAAGAGGAAATAATTAGAGACCAATTAGGTGCCTGAATCCCTAAGAGTTAACTTCAATTTAAGAGGAGAAATTGAGTATAAGGGTTATACCCGTCAAAGGCATCAGTACAGCAAGAAAGCTACAAATTCCGAACACTGCATTATACAGTAGGAGCAAAGGGAACAAACTAAGCCAGGTAAGCAGGTAAGCAGAAGGCAGAACTGAAAGAGATGGGGTACAGCTTCAAGAATTTGGCCTTTACTCCTCTGGCGGTTGAGGAAAAAGGGGGATAAACAGAGGAGTCGGAGGCACAGCTGTGCATCTGAGAAAGCTAATGTTGCTTGACTACTGAACAGAACTGCTGAAGGGGAAACGGGAACTGAGTAGACCAGAGATTACATAAATGGCATACACACACAGGAAGATGACAGCACAGACCAAGGCAACTGGAATGGTAGGTAATTAAAAGAACAAAAATAGGGTCTGGAGCAATAGTATAGCGGGTACGGCATTTGCCTTGCACGTGGCCGACCGGGGTTCAATTCCCAGCATTGCAAATTGTTCCCTGAGCACTGCCAGGGTTAATTCCTGAATGCAGAGCCGCCAGGAGTAACCCTTGCGCATCGCCAGGTATGACCCAAAAAAAAAAAAAAAAAAATTAGGGGCAGGGACACTCACACCTGACAGTCTCACAGTCTCAGACCTTACTCCTGGTGCTGTGCTCTTGGGACCTTATGGAATGACTGGGTCAGCTACATGCAGGGTACAACCAGCACAAAAAAAAAAAAATTGAGGGCACAGTGGTAGCTCAATTCCTTTCTCCTAATAACTGAAATCAAATACCTCAAAATCACAGTTTCTTCCTTGGGCCGCACACCAGGTTTGTTTGTTTGTTTTTTTTTTTTTAAAGCAACTCTATTGAGATAAAACTGGAGGGGAAAGGGGAAGCACTGCCAGTGCTACTGATAGTAGAGTAGGTAGGACATTTGCCTTGCATGCGGCCAATCACAGCTCAATTCCTAGCACCCCATCCGGTCCCTAAAGCCCATCAGAGTGATACTTCAGCTTAAATCAGCTTAGAGCAAGGAATAAACCCTGAGCACAGCCTGGTGTGACCAAAAAAAGGGTGGTGGTGGGAGAGAGAGTACAGCAGGTAGGGTGCTTGTTTTGTACACAACTGACCATATGGACCAGATGCGATGCCCTGAGCCCACTGTGAGCCCTGAACATAGAGCCTCCAGTAAGCTTCGAACACTGCTGATGTGACAAAACAACAAAATATTCATTCACTCCTCTGAATTTGAAACTCTTAAAAAAATATTCCAATATTTTAGTATATTCACAATTACATAACCACAATCAATTTTACAACACAAATTTTATTATTAAAAAATAAACGGCCAGGGGCTGGAGAGATAGCACAGCAGGTAGGGTGTTTGCCTTGCACGCGGCCGACCCAGGTTCAAATCCCAGCATCCCATATGGTCCCCTGAGCATGGCCAGGGGTAATTCCTGAGTGCAGAGCCAGGAATAACCCCTGTGCATCACCAGGTGTGACCCAAAAAGCAAAAAAAAAATAAAAAAATAAAAATAAATTAAAAAAATAATAATAAAGGGCCAGAGTGATAGCAGAGCGGGTAGGGTATTTGTCTTGCATGTGGCGGACCCAGGTTCGATCTCTGGAATCGCATAGGGTCCTCCAGCACTGTCAGGAGTAATTCCTGAGTGCAGAGCCAGGAGTAACCCCTGGGCATCGCTGGGTGTGACAAAAAAAAAAAAAGCAAAAATAGATAGATAGATAGATAGATAGATAGATAGATAGATAGATAGATAGATAGATAGATAGATAGATAGATAAGATTTCACACTCCTTAACCCACCTTCTTCTCTCAGGAAACCAATAACCTACTTGTCTCTAGAGAGAAACCCATCTCTATAGGGACTATCCACAAAAATGGAATTAGGCAGCGGGAGGGGGAGCTTAGAGAGTAGGATGGATTTGTTATGAACACAGCTGACCCAGCTTTGATCCCAGGCACCCAATTTGGTGCCTCGCCTGGAATGATCCCTAAGCACAGACCAGAAACCTCCCCCTGCACACACACCCGAAGACAACTTTCTAACAAAAATAATTTAGACCCACATCCCACAGCCGCCACCATACAAACAGCCCAACTTCAAGGCTTCCGACAACTCTGAAGAATGTTAAGCCAATGAAACGCCAGGTACACAGATCTGGAGCTCCTGGGACACTTCCAAATTCTACTGCTGACAGCCAAGTAAGAGCCCAGCAAATCAGACAGGAAAGCAGCACAGAAATCAGTTACGCTCAGCAAATGAAAACAATAACACAGAGGCTCAGCTAGCAAAAAACAGCTGAGTAAATCTTCAGACGATTATTTTAGTAACTTCTTCGTGAGATGCAACAATTTTCAAACTTTCTTTTACTGAACTATGTATTATTTCATGTATCATTTCATTGTTATCAAGCAATATAAAATATTTTGTGCCTGCCAAGAATAGGCTGGGGGATTAGGTGGGAAACTGGGGACAATGGTGGAGGGAAGATGATGCTGGTGGTGGGGTTGATGTCGGACATGAAATGCCTGAAACAACTGTATTATAAACAACTTTGTAAACCAGGGTGTTTAAAGAAAGTTCTAAACAACTGAAATAAAGCAAGTTGGAGGCTAGAGCGACAATACAGGAGTTAAGATTCTTACTTTATGCCTTCTCCAACCCCCGTTTGACTCCCCAGCACTGCGGATGATCCCAGCAGCACCGGAGGTGACTCCTGAGCACAGTCACAGTCAGTCTAAGGCCCTGAGCACCACCCCAGTGTGGCCCAAAATCCAAAACATAAAACAGTGTGGAAGCAATTGTTTCCTCTTCCTTCGGTTACTGTTTCATGACAACAGGGGCTAGAGACCGGCATTTGACCCTGCTATAGCAGGGTTCCCCCAAGACTACTGGAAATAGTCCTTGAGCACTGCCCAGTTTGGCCAAAAAGAACAAAATTTGAAATAAATAGCTGGAGTAATACTGCCTTGCACAATACCAACTTGGGTCTGACCCCCAATACCCACTCTGGTCCCCTGAAGTAAGCACTTCTTTTTCTTCTGGGCACTGCTGGAGATGGCCCAAAATTTTATTTAAAAAGTTTATGACAAAATACAAATGCACATCAATTGACATATTCTAAAACTTCAGACTAGACATCTGAATAATAATCTTCCTAACAATTTTATTCACGAAAGCCAAAAGCTAGAGATAACCCATGTGACCTACATATACAATGGAGTATTACCTGAGTCTAAAAACACAACTGAAACACTGACAACAAATACAACATGAAAAATCCTTAAAAACGGGGGCTGGAGCAGTAGCACAACAGGTAGGGCATTTGCCTTGCACACAGCTGATCCGGGTTCGATTCCCAGCATCCCATATGGTCCGCCAAGCACCACCAGGAGTTAATTCCTGAGTGCAGAGCCAGGAGTAAGCCCTGGGTATCACCGGGTGTGACCCAAAAAGGAAAAAAAAAATCCTAAAATACATTCTAGGTGAATGTTGTGACTATTCTAGATGGAGTAGAATAGTCAAACTCAGAGAGAAAGACCCACAGTGGGTGAGGGGGCGCAAGGTACATGGTGCCAACCCTCACAGGTCCTAATTGTGATTTTAAGCAAAATGGCACAGGAAGCAAGTCCTTAAATTAAACATGGCTTCATTCAGACTCCAAGACAGCCACACTATTCAGCAGAAAAAGGAGTGACTCACTAATACACAGTTAGGCCTTTAAACTACTCTATGATATGCAAGAGGCAAGGAGGCAAGGTCAAAGGACCACACAGGCTCCATTTACAGGGCTCAGGGTACAGAATCTGCCAAGAGTCTGACTCAGGCACCACCCCATGTGTGCTGAGCATAAGTCGCAGACGCAGTCTATCACTGTGCACCATCATCGTGGACCAGCATTGAAAGGAGGAGGAAAATGAGTCTTATTTCATTTTTATAAAATGTCCCCAACAGGCTTCTAGCTAGAGACAAAAAGTAGCTTATAATTTGCTTGGGGGACAGATAGCTAAATGGTCTGAGGTTTTTGTTTGTTTGTTTGTTTTGCTTTTTGGGTCACACCCGGCGATGCCCAGGGGTTACTCCTGGCTCTGCACTCAGGAATTAACCCTGGCGGTACTCAGAGGACCATATGGGATGCTGGGAATTGAACCTGGGTGGGCTGCATGCAAGGCAAACGCCCTACTCGTGCTATTGCTCCCACCCAAGAGTCTGAGATTTCTTTGGGGAACTAAAATAAAAAGTTCTAAAATTGATTGTGGTTGCATAACTGGATAGACCAAAACATCAGAATTGCATACCATAAAGGGTTGGATAACTTGAATTTTATATCAACAAAGTTGTACACACACACACACACACACACACAAAGCGGTGGGGGGATTCGGACTGGAGAGAGTACAGCAGGTAAGGCACTGTCTTACACATAGCCAACACAGGTTTGATCCTCGGCATCCCATGTGGTTCCCCAAGCACCGCCAAGAATAAGTCCTGAGTGTAGAGCCAGGTATAACCCCAGGGTACCACTGGGTATGACCCAAAAACCAAAAAAGAAGAAAAAGGAAAAAAGGCTTGGCATAGAGCCCAAGAAGGAAGTAAAGTGTGAATTCAAGGTATTTTGTCTGAGTCACTATGGCAGAAATGGAAGGAAAAAGTACTGGTCTGAGGAGGAAAATCATTATTTCAATTTTACACAAGCTGATCTCAACTGCTAGGATGACATACTAATGAAAGCCTCTAGCATGTAGCTGGGCCCTCTGAGTTGAACCTAGGAAACAAGATCAGGGTGGAAACAAACTGCTCCTGAAGACAGCTCAAACCTACACTAACGCTCAGCAATCTAAAGTCTTGAAGCCTGAGGCCAGAACTGATCCCTGATGTTGCCCAAATGAGTTGAAAAAATGACACCAAACTAAAATAGGAAAACATTATTATACTGAAAAGCAATTCTGGATAATATGGACACCAGGCTAGGAGCTAACGGCTTCCTAATATCTATAGATAGAATAATGATCGCAGATATTTAAATCAGAGTAAAAAATAAAACCAAATTTTACCAAAAAAGTAAAATACATTCGATCCTAATAGTAAATAGTAAAATATGAAGAGCCTCTGGCTCCAGGCACATCTTTTCGACTTCACCGTTCTCCCTCCACTAACACACGCCTCAGAGACCTGTGCCCTAGGAAAACAGGATGAGAACGCCACTGGGGTATCCCAAAGAGGAATTGAAAGAGCTATGCTTGCCCGCACGCCTGGTTGTCTTCCCCGGGGCCCCTCGGAGGGGATGGGTTCCAGCTTCCCTCCCCACCCCAAGCAGAGCTCCCGGCGGCCGAAGATCACCGGAACCCAGCTACAGCCATGCTGGAGGCCCCTCTCCACACATTCGGACAGGCCTCATGCATGAAGGTACTGGCAGAGGAACCCAGGTGTGTCTAATCCCATCAATGGCCAACATCCAGAGAGACTTAAAAGCAAGCTCTCAGAAGCACATGGCCGCAAAGCAGCCGCGCGATATCTTTTGCCTTCTTCTCCCTCTAGGAGAAACTGGCAATCTTCTGAGAGTTTCCTGTCCACATGGGACAGCCTTGCAAGCTTCCCATGGTGTATTCATATGCAAAATCCAGTAACAAGCTGGATCTCATTCCCCTGACCCTGAAGAGCCCCCAGTGCAACATCGTTAGGAGGGCTGAGTTGAGACAGACTTCTAAGATCTCAGGGAAAGGACGAAATGAGATGTTACTGAGCCCGCCCAAGAAATCGGTGATTAACGGATTTCGTGATCATGATCGTGAAGCTTGGAGTATCACATTTCACTCAAGTGAGAGAAGGAATCCCGAGTTCTGACCTCCCTTGACGATCAAGAATCATGGATGCTGGCTCGTTTGCAAAGGTGATCAAGAAGCATGGATGCTGGCTCGTTTGCCAAGGCGTCGAAAATCAGATGGGCCAGACACGTAATGCGATTTACAGATGACCACTGGACTAGAGCTGTTACCAACTGGATTCCACAGGATGTCAAAAGACCGAGTGGCCGCCCACCAATGAGATAGCCAGACCTCTTCATCGAGATCCTGAATGAATGTTTTGAGATTCTTCAAGTTCCTGGAGTGAGCAGACACCATTGGGCTATAGTAGCATGTGACAGGGACGAATGGAGACATTACTGGGCCCACTCAAACAAATCAGTAAATAACAAGATGAAAAGTGATACAAGTGATACATTAGATCCATTCAAGTAATTCTCAGAGGTAAAATTACTACCTATTACAAAAGGTGAAGCAACCAACATTTGGTTTTACTACAGCAAATTGCAAAGGTACAATTTCATACTCTACCTTATCACCTACAATCAAATGCAGGTCTTACCTTTCATTTTTGAGTGTGTGTTCATCAATGGATCAGAACAAATCCTGCAGGGCCACCATGGGCGCCTCTTGAATTTTGCCCAAATGAGATCTCCAACTTCATACTTCAGTGGTGTAGACTTTTTCTTGGGTTGACACTTGAAAAAGACAAAACATGAAGCACCAGTAAGGACCAAGCTCTTTTACCAGTCTGCCACTTTCCTACTAGCCCGCAAAATAACACAAACAGAATTCCAGAAAGAAACCACTTGAGTGACTGGAGCGATAGCATAGCGGGTAGGGCGTTTGCCTTGCATGCAGCCGACCCAGGTTCGATTCCCCGTATCCCATATGGTCCCCTGAGCACCGCCAGGAGTAATTCCTGAGTGCAAAGCCAAGAGTAACCCCTGAGCATCGCCAGGTGTAACCCAAAAAACAAAAAAAAAAGAAAAGAAAAAAAAAAAGAAACTGTTTGAGCCAAAAAAAATAAAGCGGGGCCGGAGCGATAGCACAGCGGGTAGGGCGTTTGCCTTGCACGCGGCCGACCCGGGTTCGATCCCCGGCATCCCATATGGTCCCCCAAGCACCGCCAGGAGTAATTCCTGAGTGCAAAGCCAGGAGTAACCCCTGAGCATCGCTGGGTGTGACCCAAAAAGCAAAAAAAAAATAAAAAAAAATAAAAAAAAATAAAGCTAGGGGCCAAAGTAATAATACAGTGGGTATGGCACTTGCCTTGTGTATGGCCAATTCGAGTTTGATCACCAGCACTCCATATAATCCCCCAAAGCCAGTCGGGAGTGATTCCTCAGCACAGAGCCAGGAATAAATCCAGAGCACCAGTGTGTCCCCCCAACCCCCTTTCTCTGATAGCCAATCGGGTCAGTCATGAAAGAATGCTGAGCACTCATGGACACTCTCAGTGAAACTGAGCTGGCTGTGCCCCAGCAGCACCCAGGACACCTCTCAGCAGAACACAAAGGAATGAAGCTCCCTTGGATTCATCCAGGGATGAGCCCCGAGGCTGCATTCAAAACTAAGGCTGAATAACCTGCTATCCAGGTGTAAGCATCTCAGCTCCAAACCAACGTCCATGTGTTGAAACTCACAAACAGCGCACACAGATCTTTCCTGGAGAGGAAGGCAGCTTTCGGTAAGTCCAGGATTCCACCTGGCGTACCCACACAGAGAAGTTTTTAGGTGTTCTGAGATATTCCTGGCTAGTTGAAGAACTCATCTATTTACTACTAGGGAACACACACAAATGCCATTTTCTACAAATGCCATAAGTTGAAAATGGCTTGATAAGCTCCATGCTCAAGACAATCTTCTTCCCTTAATACCTAAAAATGTATCTACCCAGCACAGACTGTTCTCAGTAGAGTGAGCTGAATGGATGTGAAGTAACACCCACGGCTCGTCAACACCAAAAGCTGAGCTCAATGTGATGAGATGTAAGTCAGAATCCCACGTTCGGACTCTGCTTTCAGAGAGTCCACAGAATGTCTTTATTGAACAAAACTGATCCATTCGCTGTGTGTGTAGTGACTAGGAAATAAACTATCATCTGTGTGTGTTGGGGAGTGGCTGCTGTGGATCTCATACATGCAAGACATGTGCTCAACCTCTGTTCCATGCCCCATGTCCTTGGTCCCATACATTTTAAAAAAAAAGTGGGGGAGGTGCACAGATGTAGCTCAAGAGCCCTTGCCTCACATGTGTGAGGCCCTGGAGTCAATCCCTAGTACCACCACCCCACTCTACCCACCAAAAATGAGGACCAACTTTGCCTATTATCAACTTTTAAAGTTATCAGGAAAAAAAAAATCCTGGGGGCCGGAGCGATAGCACAGCGGGTAGGGCGTTTGCCTTGCACGCGGCCGACCCGGGTTTGATCCCCAGCATCCCATATGGTCCCCCAAGCACCGCCAGGAGTGGTTCCTGAGTGCAAAGCCAGGAGTAACCCCTGAGCATCGCTGGGTGTGACCCAAAAAAAAAAAAAAAAAATCCTGACTTTAAAGCTACTTGGGAGACCAGAGCCATAGTACAGTGGGTAAGGTACTAACCTTACCCACTAACCCTATCATGCAGTTGACCAGAGTTCAATCCCCAACATGCATATGGTCCTCCAAACACCGCCAATAGTAAGTCAGTGCAGAGCCTGGAGTAACCCCTGAGAGTCACCAGGTTCTGACCTAAAAAGCAAAATAAATAAATAGTCACTGTCACTGTCATCCCGTTGCTCATCGATTTGTTCGAGCAGGTACCAGTAACATCTCTCATTCAGAGACTTATTGTTACTGTTTTTGGCATATCCAATACATCACGGGTAGCCTGTCAGGCTCTGCCATGCGGGCGCAATACTCTCGGTAGCTTGCCGAGCTCTCCGAGAGGGGCGAAAGAATCAAACATGGGTCAGCCGCATGAAAGGCAAACGCCCTACCACTGTGCTATCGCTCCAGCCCAAATAAATAATAAAAATTTTAAATAAAGCTAGTTGGCTTCAAAACGTCTTAGATGCCAAGACATGATTAAAGAAACTAGTTTGTTTGGGGGCCAGAGTGACAGTACAACAGGTAGGCCATTTACCTTGCATGCAGCCGACCTGGGCTCAATCCCCGGCATCCCATATGGTCCCCCAAGCACTGCCAGGAGTAATTGTTCCTGATGCAGAGCCAGGAGTAGCCTCTGAGCATCCCTGGGTGTGACCCAAAAAGGAAAAAAAAAAAACAAACCTATTTGTTTTGCTAGTTTTTTTTAATTGGGAGGGGTGGTCACACCTGTGGTGAGAGGGGTTGGCCTAGAAGCCCCCACATGCAAAGCTAAGTTCATTCTAGCACTCTGAGTCATCCCCCAAAGCTCAGAGAAACAAATGATCTGTTTGCCTATACTAAAACGATGTTTGGGTGGGTGCCTATATATTTCTGGCTCTAATCCATGACCATGTAATTTATTGTTAAATATAAAATTTGTGTCTTTCTTCAAGTCCTAAATGATTTTAAATAACATTGCAAATAACATGTCTGTATAAAACAGAAAGCATGAACACTCTGGTGGAGAGAGAGGTATGGAAAGGTATACACACGAAACTCAGTCATAAAAAATACTGTAAATCACAGTGCCTAAAATTTTTTTTTAAAAAAAGATCATTTATTTGATGTCTTTTCTTTCTTTTTCATTTCTTTTTTTGGTTTTTGAACACCCAGCCTGAATTCAGAGCTACTCCTGTCTCTGCACTCAGGGATCACTCTAGTGGGTTCAGGGGAACATGCAAGGTTCTGGGAATCAAACCCAGGTTGGGCAAGTGTAAGGCAAATGCCTTACTATTGTACTATCACTCCAGCTCGCATTTACTTGATTTATTTGCCAGGCACAGTTCCTCCTGATGATAAATGATTGCCTTATCTGACAGTGTTGTGTAATAAGTGGCAAAGCCAGGATTCAAATCTGGGTTGCCCAACTTAAGGGCCCAAACTTGAAAGCACCATCTTAATATCCAACACCAGTAAAAAGTTCAAGTATTATATGCTTTAATGAGGAAATCACTAATAATCAAATTGTAACAGCATGGTGAGTGTGTCAATCCCTCACACTCCCACAGCATGGAAACTCAGAGCACTGTAAAGAACTGCCACAGGATGGGGCTGGAGCTATAGCACAGCGGGTAGGGTGTTTGCCTTGCATGCGGCTGACCCAGGTTTGATTCTCAGCATCCCATATGGTCCCCCGAGGACCACCAGGAGTAATTCCTGAATGCAGAGCCAGAAGTAACCCTCATGCATCGCCGGGTGTGACCCCCCCCCCAAAAAAAAAAAAAACAGGACAGTGGGGAAGTCTTGCACACAGCCACCCCAGGTACAATCCCGAGCAGAGAGCCAAAAGTAAGCCCTGAGCATCACAGAGTGTAACCACCCCCCACCTTCCCAAAAAAGACAACGCATGGTGCCCAGTAAAATTTAAAGTCAAGGCATCACACAAATGAATAATTAATGTTCTGTCTTCTGGTCACCTTAAACAAGTAGTTAAATTGAGCTGAAGCTACAGTTCAGTAGGTAGGATGCTTGCCTTGCATGCAACAGACCCAGCTTCAATCCGCAGCACCCCAAATAATCCCTGGATCCACCAGGAGTGACTCCTGACTGCAGAGCCAGGAATAGTGAGCCCTGAGCACTGCCAGGTATGGCAACAAAAAATAAGAAGAAAAGAAATGAGGAAACCATGTGGTTCCCAGCATTTCTAGGGAAAATTCCCACACATACAGCCAGAAATGAGCCCTGAGCACCAAACACTAAATTAAATAAATAATAAGAAACAAATTCACTGAGAAAAAAATAGTGCCTAGACAAATACATCCTATTGAAGCCATTCTTAAATGAACAACGCCCCAATCCAACTGGTCTGAGTACAAAAATAAATCAGACTAATTACAGGCAGAGAACAGAACAATGGGAGGGGGGTCGTGGGGGGAGACACTCGAGTAGGGAATATGACTGTTCTCTTCAGAAGAGCTTTAAAATTTTACCACAGAGGAAGTCCAGGAGATGGCTTAGTACCAAACGGGTGGTTCCCTGGGCCTGATCCCTGGTACCACATGCCCCCACCCAAGAACCAACAAGTGTGCCCAAAATACAGGTGGCCTGGCAAGCTGGGAGTCAAGAGTTTGCTCAACAGAGCCACCCACACCGCCAGGCGAGGCCCTGGCAGCTCTGTGGTGTGGGACCCTGGGCCACAACACAGGGCACCATCTCAGGCACACAGCCACGGGTCTGCAAGCATTGCAATCGTTCAGCGGGCACCACAGCCACGCATAAGGACAACCAAGTGTGTATCGTGATCCGTCACCAAAAGAGCAACCAAGAATGGGAAGAAAGCAGGAAATTGTTTTTTTATTTTCAGTTCGGGGGCCACCGCCACCGGCAGTGTTCCAGGCTTACTCTTGGAAAGCTCGGAGGGCCATAAGGGGTGCCAGGGACTGAAGTCTGGTCGGAGACACACAAGGCAAGTGGCTTATCCACTGTACTATATGCCTAGCCCCAAGAAAAGGAAGTCCTGAGCACTGCCGGGTATGGCCGTACCACACACAAAAACTGACACTCAGACAGATAACAAACAGTACTATATATTTTTAGTTACATGATGTCTATAAGCTATTATCACACTTTGAAAAGAGGATCATTAACTCAGCCAGAGTACTTTTATTTTTAAGTCTCCGAGGCTTCTTTTCAATCTGGAGAAGCCTGTGTTCTCTCTTAAACGTGGCTCTTTTGTGTACTGTGGAAATTGTCTGCCACACAGGCAGGCGAAGGGTTGGGACGGGGGGTAGGTATACTGGGGATTTTGGTGGTGGAAAATGGGCACTGGTGAAGGGATGGGTGTTTGATTACTATATGCCTGAAATTCAAACATGAAAGCTTTGTAACTGTATCTCAATTTGTTAAAAAAAAAAAATCCCCTCACATCTCTCTAAATTTCTGTAAATAAAAAGCACTTTGCTTCACATTTTCTCCTAACATAACTCATTTTCATTTTCAACATTTGTTAACAATGTACAACTGCTTCTATCAAAGCCAGAGAGAAAATATTTTTAATAGTGCTTTGAAATACCAAACATACACATGAGTTTTTACTTTGGATTTCTACTTTTTTCCTCAGTTAAATATCTCCTTTAGGGGCTGGAGTGATAGTACAGTGGGTAGGGTGTTTGCTGTGCATGCGGCCAACCCGGGTTCAATTCCCAGCATCCCATATGGTTCCCCTGAACACCGCCAGGAGGAAGAAGCCCCCAAACATGCTAGGGGCCAGAGAGAAAGTAGGGCTGACCAGGTTCAAACCCTGGCAGTTCCCTGAGCCTATCAGGAGTAAGCCCTGAGCACCACTTGGTGTGGCTGTCCAGAAACTCCCTAATAAATCTACAGTCCAATCTCTTTTGAAATAGAGAACACTATACAATCAAGAGCACCAGGGAAATTAAGATGGGGCAAGGGAGATAGTACAGGGGTTAAAGGCATTTGACTCCTAAGTGTCCAACTCCAATTCACCCCTGGCACCCCTATCCCTGAGCCCCACCAGGAGTGATCCCTGGCACAGACTGGGTGTGGCCCACACCCCCAAAAAAATTTAACAAAATATGGTTTAGTTTAACACTAGTTATATATCTAGTATAAAAGACAAATTCAGAGTACTAGTTATAAATCTGAGTTGGTGGTTACACAACATATAAAGCTGTTACCCTATGACAAGAAAACAACAATGAAAGGAAGGACAAGAGTTACAGAGCAACAAAGATTTATTGTACTATTGAAACTAGGGTGGTATTAATAATACAAACCAGATTGTAGTAAATTGCTAACTGTAATCTTAACCACTTAATCATGACAACCACTAGGAAAATTACTGTATAAGCCATATAAACATCAAGGGAATCAAAATGTTACACAAAAGAACATAAAAAGTGGCAGTAGCAAAAGAGTAAGAGGAAGACAATGCTAAGATACAGATAAAACAAAACTATCAAAAGACAGATATCAAATCTTCTTGTATACGAACAAGAGCAGAACTGGTAGAATGCATTCAAAATATGCCTCCAGGGAGCTGGAGTAATAATACAGCGGGGAGGGCGGTTGCCTTGCACACAGCCGACCCAGGTTCAATCTCTGGCATCCCATATGGTCCCACAGTACTGACAGAAGTGATTCCTGAGTGCAGAGCCAGGAATAACCCCTGAGCATCCCAGGTGTGACCCAAAAAATCAAAACAAAACAAAACAAAACAAAAATGTAGACAGTCTACATTCTATCTACCAGAAACACTCTAGATCAGGGGCTGAAGCAACAGGATGGTGTGGAAGGCATATTTGCCTTTCATGCAGCTGACCCCAGTTTGATCCCCCAGCACCAAATAGGGTCCCCAAGCCCGCCAGGAGTCAGTTCTGACTGCTGTCAGGTGTGGCCCCAAAACAAAAAACAAGCCCCAAAAAAGTTAAAACAAAAAAAAAAAACAAAACACTCTAGATCAAATTGAAAAATGGGGTTGAGGGGCTGGAGCAACAGCACAGTGGGATGGCATTTGCCTTGCAAGTGGCTGACCCAGGTTCAATCCCCAGCATCCCATATGGTCCCCTTAGCACCATCATGGGTAATTCCTGACTGCAGAGCCAGGAATAACCCCTGAACATCGCTGGGTGTGAACCAAGAAAGAAAAAAAAAAAGAAAAAAGACTTACTAAAAATGAATATATTGCCTGGGGGGTCGGGAGGGGGGAACACTATACCCAGAGATGCTCAAGGCTTACTCCTGGCTCTGAGTTCAGTGATCACTCCTGATAGGCTCAGGGGACCATACGGAGTATCAGGGATGGAAATAGGGTCAACCCTATGCAAATGAAGGATTTATCTGCTGCTTTATCACTCCGGTCCCCTAAGAGAAGATATATTTAGGCAAAATAGTTACTTAGACACACAAAAAAAATTATGATAAAAATCACAATAAGGGGCTGGAGCGATAGCACAGCGGGTAGTGCGTTTGCCTTGCACACAGCCGACCCAGGTTCAAAACCCAGCATCCCATATGGTCCCCTGAGCACCGCCAGGGGTGATTCCTGAGTGCATGAGCCAGGATTGACCCCTGTGCATTGCTGGGTGTGACCCAAAAAGAAAAAAAAAAATCACAATAAACATTTATTTATTGGGCAGAGCAATAGTACAGCAGGTAACATGCTTACCATGCATGCGATCAACCCAGGTTCCGCCCCTGACACCCCATCACTGAGCCCTGCCAGAAGTGATTGCCAAGTGCAAAACCAGGAGCAAGTCCTGAGCACTGCAGGATGTGACCACTCCCTTAAAAAAAAAAAAACAATTTATGTATCTTTCAACCAGACTCCTATATTCATGAAGAGAAACCGATCGAAATAAAGAAACAGCAAAGACTTCAAAACTCACTCAGGGACTAGGGTGATCCCTGGTATCCCATATGGTCTACAGAGCACCTCCAGGAGTTAATCACTGTGTACAAAGCCAGGAGTGAAGCCCCCTCCCCAGGAAGGAAGGAAGGAAGGAAGGAAGGAAGGAAGGAAGGAAGGAAGGGAGGGAGGGAGGGAGGGAGGGAGGGAGGGAGGGAGGGAGGGAGGGAGGGAGGGAGGGAACGACAGATTTATTTAGAAAGATTGAACGAACGAACTCAAATCAGTAATGAACAGAGAAGACCATTAAGGGCAGGGAAGCCTGAACAGCACTACAATCCAACTAGATGTAGTGTCACACTGACAACACATCCCAGCAACCCCTGAATTCAGCAACTCCTGAATTCAAGTCAATTTATAATATTTATAATCAATTAACTTAAAAGAGGCAAATTATATAGTAATCTCTAAGAACACCAATTCAAAATTCCATGATATGTTAACAAAACTGGGGCCGAAGTGACAGTATAGCAGATAATTTTGTTTGCCTTGACGCAGCTGACCAGGTTCAAACCCTGGCACCTGATATGGTACCCAGAGCCCTGCCAGGAGGATCCCTGAGGAGCTGGGGAGGTAGTACAGTGGGAAAGGTACCTGCCTTGCACACAGTCAATCGAGGTTGAATCCCCAGCATCCTACATGGTCCCCAAACTCACCAAGAGTAATCCCTGAGTGTAAACCCCAAAACTAAAAATGAGTAATTTTTTTTTAAAAAAAAGAGTGACCCGGGGTTAAAACAAAACAAACAAACAAAAAAAGTGACCCCCTAAGCATAGCTGGGTGTGGCCCAAATTTTAAAATTGAACTACAGGGGCTTGAGCGATAGCACAACGGGTAGGGTGTTTGCCTTGCACACGGCCAACCTGGGTTCAATTCCCAGCATCCCATATGGTCCCCCAAGCACTGCCAGGAGTCATTCCTGAGTGCAAAGCCAGGAGTAAGTAACCCCTGTGCATCACCAGGTGTGACCCCCTCCCCCAAAAAAGAATACAACCATTAACGAAACCAGGAATAAAACTACCTCAACATAATAAAAGCCATATAAGGGGCTGGAGTAATAATACAGCGGGGAGGGCACTTGCTTAACATGCAGCTAACCGGGGTTCAATCCCCAGTATTCCATATGGTCTCGAGCACCTTCAGAGTGACTCTTGAATGAAAAGCCACTCTCAATCACTGGAGACTGAAAGATTTATCCCCAAGATTAGAACCCAGTAGGGATCCCTGCTGTCATCACATCTATTCCACGCATAATGCCGGACTTAGGAATCAGAAAAAGCACCCAATCTGGAAAGGAAGAAATAGAGTCATTTATTTTTGCAGAACTTACATGCAGAAAATACTCCAGACTCCTTACACACAAACAAGCAAAATCCTAAGCCAGGGCCAGACACAGAAGTACAGGGCTTAAGTAAGGGGCACTGCATATGCTCATACTTAAGCATCACCAGAAGTGAGCCTTGAGCACTGCCAGGTGTGGTCCAAAATCAAAACAAGACAAACAAATGTTAAGCTGATAATAGATCCAGAATGTAGGAAGAAACAAAATTAACATACAAAACTTGGGGCTTGTTCCTCAAGCCCATGTTCTCCCTTGAGCACAATCTCACTTGCTTGTCTGTTTCTTTGCTCAAGTATTTTCACGCTGGAGAAGCCTGTGTTCTCTTTTTCTCTTCTCTCACATCTCTCTCCATTTTCAGACAAATGCCCTACCTGTTGCTGTATTATCGCTCCAGCCCTTCCACTCACACCTTTCAAAATAAGTTTCAAAAAAAAATACCCTGTTGATGACCAGAGGATAGTAGGGCGCTTGCCTTGCACATGGCTGGTCTAGATTTGACCCTCGCAACCCATATGGGTCCCCTGAGTACTGTCAGGAGAGATTCTTGAGTGCAGAGCCAAGAGCAAACCTTAAGCATCACCAGGTGTGGCCCAAAAACAAAAACAAAAAACAACAAAAATAAAACTATGTGGGTAGAGCCAGGTGTGGACCAAAATAAAACCAAACATCAAATGACAAATACAACTTACTATTGGAAACCAGTAACTGTCCAAAAGGAAATAGACAAAAATCTTGAAATCAAACAGGAGTGATAGTACAGTGGATTGCAGGTGGCCAACCTGGATTTGGGATTTGATCCCCAGCACCACCGGGAGTGAACAAAAGCAAAAGTCAAAAGCAAGCCCAAATAATGTTAGGTGAGACCCCTCAAAAAAAAAAAAAATTTTTCGGGGTTGGAGCGATAGCACAGCGGGTAGGGCGTTTGCCTTGCACGCGGCCGACCCGGGTTCGAATCCCAGCATCCCATATGGTCCCCTGAGCACCGCCAGGAGTAATTCCTGAGTGTAGAACCAGGAGTAACCCCTGTGCATTGCCCCGGGTGTGACCCAAAAAAAAAAAAAAAGCAAAAAAAAAATTTTTTTTCTTAATTGGTGGGGGCCAGAGTACAGTGGGTAGGGTGTTTGCCTTGTATATGGCCAGTCTACGTTCAATAAGCCCTGAGCAAAGCAAAAAGAGGAATATCCAATGTTTGTTAGGAATAGAACTCCTAGGTTAATTTTTCCTTTGTAAACTTATGTTTGCAAACTTGCGATTTAGTTAAGACATATAATTTGAACTTGCCAGAGATGTTTTTTAACTTCCCTCACTGCATCTCTAGTCATTTTAGAATATAACTTTTTTTTTTTTTATTGGTTTGGTTTGGATTTTTCGAGCACATCCATTTGTGCTCAGCGCTTATTCCTGGCTCTGCACTCAGGGAACACTCCTGGTGGTGCTCAGGAAACCCTATGGTGTGCCAGAGGTCAAACCAGGATCACCTACATGCAAGGCAAGTGTCTTAACCCACTGTATTATCTCTCTGGTCTCTAAAACATAACATTTTAATATATTAAAAAAACTTAGGTAGGGGGGCTGGAGCGATAACACAGCAGGAAGGGCATTTGCCTTGCATGCAGCTGACCCAGGTTCGATTCCCAACATCTCATAGGGTCCCCCGGAACACTGCCAGAACTAATTCCTGAGTGCAGAGCCAGGAGTAACCCCTGAGCATAGTAGCCAGGGGTGACCCAAAAAGCAAAAAAACAAAACAAAACCTTAGGTCAATGTTAGCAGAGATCACTGTAGAATCTGCCTCCAAAATGTTTGCTGAATGATGAAAATGTAGCTTAAGTAACTTTATTCTGAACCACTCATTCATATATTAAGTTTAGATGGGGAAAATTCAATTTCTTTATTATTTTTTAAACACTTAACTTCATGAAACCATTTCTTTGAATTTATAATTTTAATAACTATCCTGGCACATAAGTGAATCTAGAGATAGAATAACCAGTCCTCTCACACTCTGGAGGGGGAAAATGAGCCAAGCAGAGCTGTTAGAAGGATAGGGAAGTGTTGGAAGCTCTTGGAGAAGGAAAGTCACTAACTTTATTATTAGCAACAAAATTTCTCAAACAAACGTCCAAAGATGACAGCCAATAGCTGCTTCCTTCTTGTGCAATCAAAATGCTGGGCCCTAAAGACTATTTCTGTTTTCATCATCATGCTTCACCACTCTCCACCTCGAAAGCTTCCACCACACAGTTCTGAGACCACGCTTCGTCCTTCCCTATCCTTTCTGCCCGTGCATACGCTCTCAGCCCCTGGGCTCCTTCAGGAACCCTTCCTGCAAGCATACGGGGCCAAGCCAAGTGCCTCCACTTACAGTTACAGTTAATAGTGCATTTTTGTCAGACCAGACAACAATTCTCCTCGGAGACACTGTACAGCAGGTAAGACACCTGTCTTGCATGTGCCTGATCCAAGTTCAATCACCAGCACTGTATATGGAACCCCCAGACCTGTGTTATTTATAAGCCCAAGGGTAAGCCCTGCGCACCAGTAGGTGTGGCCCCAAACAGAAATAAATAAAAGTTCGGTTCTCTAAGCATTTTTGGGTTACCAGTTAGCCTACGACATACTCAGATCTTGAAAGGAGGCTAATCCAGCTTTTAGGAGGCAAACTAGGGAAGAGTTAGGGCCACACCTGGTGGTGCTCAGTTTACTCCTGGCTTTGTGGCCAGGAATTAGTCCTGGTGGGCCAGGGATCAAACCGGGGTTGGCCATGTGCAAGGCAAACACCACACCCGCCGTACCATCTCTCCAGCTCCTACTCTAGCTAACTAAAATATTCCAGGACAAAGGAAGTCTCTCTTTCCACAACATTTCTTTATTGTGGGGCCATGGCCTGCCAACCATTCTATTCAGACACTAGGAACGCTAACATTGTGGGCTTGCTGCAAATCTCCGAAGTATTCTTAAAATATAGCATGTGTCCCAAAAGCAACCCCCATCTCTGAAGCGCCCAGCACAGGTGAAAAAGGATACCTACTCTGAGCGCATTACTGTAGCACCTGCTAGTCACGAGCTAAGCAGTCACTGACCAGGAGCTGAGCATTCCAACATACTCCAGGGTGCAAGTCCTTTTCAAAAACAGACCCCTCCAAAAATGAAGTTTAAAAACCCTCCAGCCTCATCTCTCAAGAATATTCCCTATGTCAGAACAGAAGAGTGGCTGATGGGCATCTCCACCACCACTGCTCAGTAACTAGAACTGCGTGCAGTAGAACAAGGACCTCACTTGGGCACAAGTCAAGTATGAGGGAGAACACATCAGTACCTGATGAGCTCACAAGAGCCTCGAGGAGAGTCGAGGAGAGCACTTTTCCCCATACATTAGAGTTGGAGGAAAGCAAGATGGAAATTAAGTCATTTTCAGAGATGGAGAGATAGCACTGTGGCTGACCTGGGTTCGATATCCCAATTCCTATGATTCCCAAGCCCACCAGAAGTGATTCCTGAAGAGAGCCGACAAGGCCTCTCCTCTCACTCCCACAAAAAAAAAAAAAAAAGAGAGAGAGAGAGAAAGAAATAAAGTGATTTTCCCAAGTTCACAAAACCAGTACCAAAATAAAACAGGGGTTCATCCAGTTAGAAAGACTTTTTTCAGGTACAGAGATAGAGCAAAGGTCTGGAACCATGTAGGAGTCTGGCTGAGGCTTCCAGAAATTTGGCCTCAAGAGCTGCACTGGGTGTGGCCCTAAAACCACTCAAAAACGGAAATAAACCCATGAATACCTGCTGGCGTCTATACTGCACCAGTCCGATTTTAACAAATAAATGAGCACTTATTTGAACTTTCTGCACCTTATGAAAGAACTGTCCACAATGATCAGATGAAACTCATATCCTCC
The DNA here is from genome assembly GCF_027595985.1 of Sorex araneus. NCBI lineage: Eukaryota > Metazoa > Chordata > Mammalia > Eulipotyphla > Soricidae > Sorex > Sorex araneus. The sequence goes on from NC_073303.1 coordinate 248,642,847, forward strand.
ATGAATCTTGCAAATGCAAATATGCCCTGATCAAGCAAGAACTATAAAGTTGTCCAAATAAGCAAGGCCTCTGTTCCATAGCTGTCAACACATTTTGGGGCTTGCCAGCAGCCTTTTCTTGAGCCATGGAGAACTCAGACAAAAATCTCTAAAATAATCTGAAAACATGGCATAGTTTAGGAAAGCAGAAAAGTCTACTGTGTATCAGTCTCAACAATTTCATAGGGGGGCACTAGGGAGACTGGACTATACCCAGCAGGGGTTGGGGATGACCCCTGGGGGTGGCTCAGGAATTATACACAATGCAGGGAGAGGGCATATCACAGGGTCAAACCAGACTCACAGCAAGTGCTGCTTGCAAGGATTGCCTGGCCTGCAATCCCTCAACAGGTTTCACTAATGTACTTCTTTTAGGACACACCTGGTGATGCTCAGGGCTTACTCCTGGCTCTGTGCTCAGGGGATTTTCCTGACAATGCTGGGGGATAAGAGGTGCTATGGAGGGGGCCGGAGCAACAGCACAGCGGGTAGGGCGTTTGCCTTGCACTCGGCCGACCCGGGTTCGATCCCCGGCATCCCAATATGGTCCCCCAAGCACCGCCAGGAGTAATTCCTGAGTGCAAAGCCAGGAGTAACCCCTGAGCATCGCTGGGTGTGACCCAAAAAGCAAAAAAAAAAAGAAGTGCTATGGACTGAACCCAAGTCAGCAGCATGCCTCATTCACTTACCTTACTAACTCTCTAAGGACTATCCTGTCTAATTTTAAGTGAATTTCAATAGACATTTTTTGTGCTTTTTTTTTTCTTTTTGGGTCACACCTGGTGATGCACAAAGGTTACTCCTGGCTCTGCACTCAGGAATCACTCCTGGCGGTGCTCAGGGGACCATATGGGATGTTGGGAATCAAACCCAGGTCAGTGGCCTGCAATGCAAACGCCCTACCCGCTGTGCTATCACTCCAGCCCCTTAATAGACATTTTTCTTTAAAGAGCACCATAAAATGGAGAGCCTAATACTTTGTGTGGGAGGGGACTGAACACACAAGGCACAGGTGAAACAACCTTCCTCTGGAACCACCTTGGCAGCCTGAGAGTAAGAGAAAATGGAGGAACGCCACAGAACAGAATTTCCTAGCAGCAGTGAGAAATCTGCAGACGCCACACCAGCATTCTACCACCCCCTGAAATGTCTAGAAAGAATCTGCAGGCCTTTCCTGGGTGCCTCACTTGCATCCCTACAAAATAAGTAACACTGACAATACCCACTGCTACTGTAGGGCTATTAGAAATGCTCACAGCAAGAATGATAGTACTTACAGAAGACCCGACCCACCCACAGTCAATTCCTGGCACCATACATGCTCCCCAGCATCACAGGAGTGATCCCTGAGCATAGAGCCAGGATTAAGCCCCAAGCACTGCAGGCTGTGGCCCAAAAACAGAGAACTGCACCCCCCCCCAAAAAAAAAAAAAAAAACCCTGAAGAAGCTAATAGGTTATCTGGTTAACGTGGAAAGAACCAATAGCTGGCACTACGTAAACATTTTAAGTATTTGCTTATATAACCTCAACACCTTGGCATCAGAAGCGTCTTCATTATTGGTGATTGATGCAATATCCCAAGGTCCAATAATCTTGAGATTATTGGAGACTGACCCAAAAGCCAAAATGCAACCAAAAAAAAAAAAAAAGTTGAAAACCAATGAACTGGAATACTCAGTCTCCCCAATCCTCTAGTGTCTAGCCAAGTATTCATTTTTGCTGAGTAGAAAAGAGGGGGCCGCAGGCCCCAGGTGTGCAAATCCTGCTCAATTAGCAAGGAAGTTCACCAGGTGCTCTCTGGCAGGACACTTTTGCCTGCAGTGCAGAGGGAAAGATTACAGATTACTGTGTCAAAGTTAACTGTTGCTCAGTAAGAAAGGATCCATGCTCACTGGCTAGATCCCAAGTACAATAGATCAAAAGAAAAGCCTGGACAGGAGATCAAAGGCAGTCACTGAAGTCCTGGCAAAGGACAGAGGGAAGGCAGGGGAAGGGTCCGATATGAGCAGAGCAGCTCTGTTAGGCTAGGAAACCAGTGCAGGAAAGCCAGGCCATGAGGCCAGAACTCAACACTATCCCGAGAGGGCAGCCTGCTCCCGCAGGACAGACACTCCCGAGCACAGGGTCAGCCTCTGCCCTTGGTGGCCTTCGAGCTGCACAGAACAGGTTTGGTGACATGCAGAATACTAAACCCCCCCCACCCACAGGAGGTGAACTCAACCCTCAGGCCTGAGGCAATGAAAGAAAAGGCTGGACACAGACTAGGCCCATAATGGTATACTGGAACCAAATGACTCCAACACAAATCCAGCCTTTCTTGGGCTTTTTAGTGTGTTTCTTTTTTATTGTTTTGGGATTTGCTGGTTTCTATTTTTGTTTGTTTGTTTGTTTGTTTGGGGGGAGGGGCGTGACCAACCCAGGCAGTGCTCATGTATACTCCTGGCTCTGTGCTCAGGGATTACTCCTAGCAGTCTCAGGGAACCATAAGGACTTCATAGATCGACCCGGGAATGGCCATATGCAAGGTTAAGCCCTTCCTTTCTCTGAGGAGTCCTCCCTACTGTCCCTAGAAAAACCAAATGCCAATCCAATCACTTCTATTCCTGAACTGTCCTTCTGCTCATAAAGTTTTCTTTCAAAGTTTAAGAACTGTCTAGGCCCCCTGCGATGTTCATCCTAGAATGGAGTATAACCTGGGGCGTCATTTTCCTGGGTCTTCTTTTATCTTTGCCTTGGGGGTTTTCTGAAAACTTTTGTCCTTTGTTGGAGAGGAAGGAGACCAGAACCTCTCAGACAGAGCACCACTGTAAGTAACCCCCACTGAAAAAAAACAACAAAAAAAAAACAACCATGGTCGGCTAAATAGTAAGTGGAGAGTACATTTGCCTTGCATTGCCTTGCACGTGTCGGACCCAGGTTTGATCCCCAGCATCGCATAGGGTGACCAAGTACGGCCAGGAATGATTCCTAAGTGCAGAGCCAAGAAGTAAGCCCTGCATCAGGTGTGCCCAAAACTTGCACCCCGACCCCCAAAAATAAATCGTAATTACTTGTATTCTTCTTCCTTAAACAATGGTTTATTTTAAAATATCTCATCAGGGCCAAAAGGACAGCACAGGGGTTCAGGTACTTGCCTTGCACGCAGCCGACACAGGGTAACTGAGCACCACCAGGAATGATGACTTAAGCAAAGCCTGGACTAGGTCCTGAGCACCGTGGGTGTGGCCCCAAAACCAAAATTAAAGTATAATGTCTAATTAGAGGCTGGAGGGAGGGTTCAAAAGGCTACAGCATATGCTTTGCAAACAGGGGAACCAAAGTTACGTCCCTGGCACTGAATGGTCTCCTGAGCATGCTGGGAGCAAGCCCATCACTGCACCAAGCTACATGTGACCAGAAAACAAACCAAGGAAAGTCTAACTAGGTACCATCCCTGAATATTTGCATATTAAAAAAGCTTTCCTACACGAAAAGCACCAGAAAAAAATGTAAGGACATGTTCACATGCTGTTTGAAATTAGTTTGGTGGAGAGGGGGGCCTTTGGTTTTTCCCTTTAGTCTTTTTGTGGTGCTGGGGGGTTTCTCCCAGCAGGGCTAGGGACACCAAGCGGTGCAGAATGGAAGCCAGGACTCCTGCATACAAGCCTGTGCTCTGGCTCGGTCTGCCACCTCCCCGGCCCTGTAAACCACATTGTACCAGACTCTTCTATGGATCAATTCCAAGCTACTCAAAAGGAGGTGAGGGACAGGGTCCACTTCCTTCGGGTCCCTCGGCCACGGGGGCCTCACGTCCTTCTCCTCCTCGGCCTTCGGAGGGAGTGGGACGGGCTCCTTCAAGTCCATATCGACCTCCACCAAAATAGTCAACGGCAGGAAAGTCACCACCAAGAGGATCGTGGAGAACGGTCAGGAGAGAATCGAGGTAGAGGAGGATGGGCAGCTCAAGTCCTTGGCGATCGATGGTAAGGAGCAGTTGCTGCGCTTGGATAGCAAGTAGCTGACGCACGCGCCTGGCAGAGCGTTAACGTAGCGAGCACCATGTCAGGATTAACAGGAACATTTTTTTGAAGATTTCAAACGAACTCGACTGTCAGTGTAACTGTCTAATCTAAAGTATTTATAAGCAGCTTGTCAGAGCCCGATTCGTCATAGACTTTTAAGTTGATTGATGGGACCACATAATAGAAATTTTTTTTTGTCTTTAAAATCGTTGTAAATCTCTGTATGCACTCTGCTTTTTTATTAAACATGATCCAAGGTGAAAAAAAAAAAAAGGAGGTGAAGGAGCTCCTCGCCTTGCCCTGCCCAAGCCCACGCCAGGTCAGGACTCCTCTCACTGTGGACTTACGTGTATGGGTCTCAGTGATCTCCCGCCCTGCACTTCTCCAAACTCTCCTGCTGAAACTCCATCCCAGAGAGAGGCTCTGCTGTGCTCCTTGGAGAGAGTGTGGCGTCCCTCAGGGGCAGCCCAGAGGAGCAGGGGAGAACCTGCCGCCCTGCACTGGCAGGCAAAGCCATTAACAGGCTGCTGTGTTTTCCTCTTTAGGAGGAGATCTCTCTCAAAGCTACAAAGTCAAATGCCCGGGAAACTGACAAATGAGACCCTCCTGACCTCACTCCTCTTTCTCCATCTGCACTTTGGGATTCCCATGTGGCACAGCACACTGACCCGTGCTGCTCTGCACACCAGGCCCTCTGCCCTGCTAAAGCACGCCGACTTTCCTCCCATGCCTACTATCTGCTCCCACGTCATATCAGCCTCAAAGACTTGGGCAACTTTAGTCGAGGACCCGCCGTTCCCTGTGCCTGCCTCTTCTAGCCACACGGCACTGGCATTAATCCCAGAAGGAACTGTCTCGGGGACTGGGTTCTGTAGTGCCAGGGACTCATACGCATGGTTAGAGCCTGGCATCATGGGTCTCTGAATACAGCTGGAGCAGCCCCCAAGCACCCTCTGAATAAATTTAACTAGAGCACTTAATAAGTAGGAAAAAAAATCTACTCAAACACTATCATCGGGGCCGGAGCAATAGTACAGTTGGTAGGGAGTTTGAGTAGACCCAGGTTAGATCCTGGCACCCATATGGTCCCCGCAAACCTGCTGGGAGTGATCCCTGAGCCCAGAGCCATGAGTAAGCCCTGAGCATGGCTGGTGTCACAAAAAAAAAAAAAACCTATCATCAACAAAGTCATGTCAATGAAGGTATGTGACAGATATTTGTTCAACCAGTAACAGCCTGGCTGCAGCCCAGAAAGCATAGGGGCAGCAGCAGGGCTGAGGAAGCCACCCAAGACCACGAAGCCATACCAAGTGCTCTCACATCAACTCCTGACACATGGGCTTGTTGGGTGCCACCAGCGCATCCCTTGGACCACCCAGGAGCCAAGCTTCAATAAGTCAGACTCAGTAAACTCACTTCCTACTCATCCAGATCACAGACTTCACAGCTGACGTAAGGGGAGCTCTTGGTACACAAAATTTGAAGAGAATACTTCAGCTGATAATGAAGCACCAGTCTGCAGTATACAAACACCCTCAAGAGGAGTGTGCATGCCTCTCAAGTGGGGGGGGGGGGACCACCAGAGTCAGGAGTCCATGTGATCAATCATCACACCAATGTAACAAAAGGAATGGAGCCAAAGGAAAGGAACAAAAATACTAACAACAAAATGACAAGTACACACTTCTTCAATGGACTGAGCACAGGCCGTGCATACAGAAGACCCGGGTCTCAGCACCACATGGTCAACCAGCACTGCCACCAGCAAACCCCAGTACAGATCCACGAGTAGCCCAAAACAAAACCTAAAGAAAAGGAAACTCAACGACCAGGTGAAGTCTGTGTACGCTATATTAAGCTGGGCACAAGAGAAAGAAGAGAGAGAAAAGAGAGAGGAGAGAGAGGAGAGAGAGGAGAGAGAGAGAGTGAGAGGGAGAGAGAGGGAGGGAGAGAGAGAGAGAGAGAGAGAGAGAGAGAGAGAGAGAGCCAACTCCACATATAGATTACTCAGAGCAGTCAAATTTAGAGGCAAAAAAAGGGGGGGGTTGTGGTTACCAGGGGCTGGAGGAAAAGGGAAGTGGGAAGTATTAAATGGGTGCAGAGTTTCAGTCTTGGCAAAGATGAAACAATTCCAGAGAATGGCTGTATAAACACAGGACTGGGAAGGACAGAGAGCCGCCACCAGCTTTCTAAGCAGGAAAGCGAGGATCCAACCCCAGTACTGCACGATCCATAAGCACCAATGGATGCCTGTGCCCTCCCAGTGACTGCAGAGCAGCAGGAAGACAGTACACACACTTACAGGTGGACAGAAAGGTCAACTTTGTGCGACAGGAATTTTAACACAGTTCAAACTAATTCTCAATCTGGACCGGAGATAGCACAGCATGTAAGGCACTTGACCTGGATTCAATCCTGAGCACTTCAGAGATCCTCCCAAGCATCAACAGAAATGACCTCTGAGCAAGAGCCAAAAGCAAGCCCTAAGCAAAGCTGGATGTGGCCCCCACCACAAAAAGAATTCTCAAAAAAACAGGCCAAAAAAATTGCTGGTTAGTAGATCAAGAGTGAGGATTTGAGGGGCTGGAGCAATAGCACAGCAGGTAGGGCATTTGCCTTGATTGCGGCTGACCCGGGTTCGATTCCCAGCATCCTATATGGTCCCCTGAACGCCTCAAGGAGTGATTCCTGAGTGCATGAGCCAGGAGTAACCCCTGTGCAACACTGGGTGTGACCCAAAAAGAAAAAAAAAAAAAAGAGTGAGGATTTGGGCAATAGTTTTTAAGTAACTCAGATTTCCAGTTCTAGAACACCTTCGCATACGTTCACATGGTGGTTTATGTTCAATGCAGGGATACTTGAACTGAAAAATGCCTATATGTACTCAGAAAAGAAAACTACCTCAGAGTAAAAGCAGAATAAGAAAATTTGATGTTCAGGGCTAGAGCGATACGACACTGAGGGCGTTTGCCTTGGAAGAGGTGAACCCTCATACACACTCACTCTCTTCATTGCTACTATGATTGAAGCCTTCTCCTTTAATAAAATGATTTCCACTCTCCTCAGATGGGCAAGAACAGTGATCAGTTCCCTAGACAGACCCTGCATTATTCACAAGCCTTCCTTGGATCTTCTGCTCCTTCCTTGGTCTCCCGGTTCACTCAGACTGAGGGGGAGCCCTTCAGATACTGTGAGTTGTCCCAGAGAAGCAGCCGAGAGGAATTATGGCCTCTGGACAAACAGCCATGAGCAAGGTCTCACAAGTTCCAGAGAAAACGATAGGCAGATAGAACCACCCAGCTAAGCCACTCCCTGACTCCAAACCCAAGTGAGCTATGAGCTGATAGCTTCAGGATGCTAAATTTGAGGGTAATTTGTTAGGCAGAACTGATTATTAATACTTCCTTCCACAGAAATAAGAATCATGTTTTCAAAGAGAATGCTAAAGACAACTACAAAAAGAGATAAGACATTTTAAATAAAATCCCCATTACATCAAAAATAACAGGTATGGGGGGCTGGAGTAATAGCACAGCGGGTAGGGCGTTTGCCTTGCACGCGGCTGACCCGGGTTCGAATCCCAGCATCCCATATGGTCCCCTGAGCACCGCCAGGGGTGATTCCTGAGTGCAGAGCCAGGAGTGACCCCTGTGCATCGCTGGGTGTGACCCAAAAAGAAAAAAAATTAAAATTAAAACATAAGTTGGCAAAAGAGAGCAACTTTGTTTACTATTTGTATTTGCTTTTGACCTTTGAGTTGATCTCTTTTACATCAACTCAAAAGCAAATACAAATAGTTAACAAGCTTGAATCTACTTCAGGGGCTGGAGAGAGAGCACAGCAGGTAGGGAGCTGTCTTGCATGCAGCCAACCCAGGTTTAATCCCTGGCATCCCATACAGTCCCCTGAGCACTCCTAGAAATAGACCCTGCAAATAGCCAGGAATAGCCCCTGAGCACCCCAGGTTATTGCACAAAATCTCTGCCTGCCCCCCACCCTAACAAAGAAAAAAGAAAACTGAGGTTAGGAAACAACTACATTACTGCAAACTGCATTACATTACAGGAATGTCAGACAAAGCAGGTACACTGACAGACAAAACTTTCAACCCAGTGCCTTGATAAGTCTGCCTTCATCAGAAATCATTTCACAAACATTACTACTACCTAGTATGAAAATTTTGTTTCTGTTTTTTTTTTGGGGGGGAGGTCACAGCCAGCAGTGGCTCTAACTTCTTCCTGGCTCTGCACTCAGGAATCTCACTCCTAAGGGGCTTGGGAGACACCAATGGTTAGTGCCCTCCCTACCCACTGTACTATCACTCTGGCCCCAAGTATCAAAAGTTTACTTACAACTCTACCAAAGACCTAATGTCAGTGGCTGGCTTATTTGCACTCTGACCTTTCTCTCCCAAAGCTATTAATGTTAGAAAACAAAACCTGAGGGGCTGGAGTGATAGTACAGCGGATAGGGTGTTTGCCTTGCACATGGCCAACCCAGGTTCGATTCCCAGCATCCTGTAGGGTCCCCTGAGCACCACCAGGGGTAATTCCTGAATGCAGAGCCAGGAGTGACCCCTGTGCATGGCCAGATGTGACCCAAAAAGAAGAAAAAAAAAAAAAACCCTGAAATAAAAAGCCACTCTATCTACAGAACTTCATTACCTCTCTGCAACTACCCTGTGCCTCTTGATTATGGCTTGGCACTGGCCATTCTTTGATACGCTAATTATAGAAAGATTCAATACATTATCAAGGGGACCATCTGTAATGTCAAAGAAATGCCTAGGGATGCAAAATTCCAATGACAATTAGAGCGCTATAAATGTCTGGATTTTACTGGGTAGACATTACCGTACACATTCCCTACTTCCACCAGGGATCCCCAACAGCTCCGGTTACAGCATCAAGAGAAATTAGAGATGACAAGGGGAATATACCCTCATAATTTACCAAGAAGGACTACCTTCAGACTATTCCTGGCATATGAGGGGATATCACATAACCAGTAATTATTTTTAATTTAATCTAATGTGTAAATATAATTGTTCATCCTCCAAAATGGATCTTATCCTTCCAGCAATCTCTAACAGAGCATTATGGTATTTTACATAAGGTCACTGGAGATGTAAAAAGAACTTTAGAAGCCTTAATAAAGTAATTTCACCTAATAACAGCAACACACACTCAAATCTGTTCCAATTTATTAAGGGGAAACCACAAGTGTATATACGATTTTTCTCTAATTATCTAAAAGTGGAAGCAATACTTTTAAATTACAGTGTGTACCAAGCATAAAAAAGGCAGTAGATCAACTGGAAATGGGTTTCTAGCTGCCAGTATACAGGTGACAAAAAACTGAAAATCACTGGTCCAGATTATATAAGAAATAACACTCAAATGCAACAGCAAAAAATTAGAAAAGAAAAAAAATCACAGGGGGCTGGAGTGATAGCACAGCGGGTAGGGCGTTTGCCTTGCATGCGGCCGACCCGGGTTCGAATCCCAGCATCCCATATGGTCCCCTGAGCATGGCCAGGGGTGATTCCTGAGTGCAGAGCCAGGAGTAACCCCTGTGCATCGCCGGGTGTGACCCAAAAAGCAAAAAAAAAAAAAGAAAAAAATCACACATCCCAATTAGAAAATGGGCAAAAGACAATTATCTATTTCACCAAAATGGTTATACAGATGGCAAGAACACAAAAGGATGTTCAACATCATTAAACCTCAAGCAAATGCAAATGAAACCCATAATGAACCAGCACTGCATTATTATCAAAACAGCTCAAATGAAAGCCAACACCACCAAATGATGGGACAGGTGCTAAGAAACGGCTGCCCCTCGAACATTGCTGCCCCTCGAACACCACCGGTGAGAATATAAACAATGGTTACAGTTACTGTTGAAAGCAAGGTAGCCACCACGAGGGCCTGGGAAATGGCTCCAAGCTCACCCTCTGTGCGCAGGAAGGTTGGGTTTCAGCCATCCCCAGCACTGCATGGTTCCCTGGTACCACCAGGAGTGACTCCCAAGCACTGGGGCACGAGTGGCCCCTGAATATCACTGAATATCACTGAATATCACCATGCCAAATTAAAAACAAAAACAAACAAACAAGCAAAAAACATATCACAGCGGTCCAGCAATTGTTCTTTTGTCCATTTACTATCTCCAAGAAGTACCTGCACCCAGGGGTCAGGGCCAGGGCAGCAACAGTGTGTTGCCTGCTTGTGTGAGTTCTCGGGTGTGTTCAATCACAGGTAGGGAGAGGTGGGGTGGGAATTTTGTACACAAATATTTACTTATAGCTCTGTTTTGTTTTTGTCTTGTGTTTTTTCTTTCTGGGTCACACCCAGCAATGCACAAGGGTTACTCCTGGCTCTGCATTTAGGAATTACTCCTAGTGGTGCGCAGGGGACCATATGGGATGCTGGGATCCAAACCCAGGTTGGATCATGTGCAAGGCAAACACCCTACCCACTGTGTTATCGCTCCAGCCCCTCTGTTTTGTTTTTTGTTGCTGGGGGCCACACCCAACAGTACTCAGGGCTAACTCCTGGCTCTGCTGGAGGACTCTATGGGGTGCTGGGGATCTATTCCAAGACTGCTACATGCAAGGCAAACCCTACGACCCCCTGTACTCTAGAGTAAACCTAGCTGTCCTTCAACAAGGAAATGGTTAAACAAATAACAATGTACTATGAATCATGAAATACTACTCAATAGTAAGGAGCAATCTCAGGCACAAAAGTTCAGGTACTTAGGACCTGAACATAATACAACATGTAGGGCATTTGCCTTGCACACAGCTGACCTGGGTTGGATCCCTGGCATCCCATATGGTCCCCTGAGTACCACCAGGAGTAATTCTGTAGTGCAGATCCAGCAGTAACCCCTGAGCACGACCAGGTATGAGCCTCTGAAAAATAAATAAAAAGTTCAGGCACTTGCTGAGCTGTGGAGCCACCCTGGTTCAAATCTCAGCACCTCCATCTAGTTCCCAAGTACTGTCCAAAGCGTCCCCTGGGCAGAGCCAGGAGTGAGCCCTTAGCCATTACCAGCTTTAGCCCCCAAACTAAAAAATAAAGAGTAAATTCAATACTTAAGATGAATCTCCAGATTAAGTGAAACCTCACCCCTTTGAAAAGGTTACATACTGTATTAAGAGCCTATTTTTTTCCTTTTTGGGTCATATCCAGCGATGCACAGGGGTTACTCCTGGCTCATGCATTCAGGAATTACTACTGGTGGTGCTCAGGGGACCATATGGGATGCTGGAAATCGAACCCAGGTCAGCTGTGTGCAAGGCAAACGCCTACCCACTGTGCTATTGCTCCAGCCCCATTAAATGCCATTTTTTAAATGACACCTTTTAAAAACAAAGAACAGGTGAATTGTTGGCATAGGCTGGGGGTCAAAAAAGTGCCGGGAAAATGGGTGTGACAGAAAAAGAGCATGGGGCCGGAGCGATAGCACAGTGGGTAGGGCGTTTGCCTTGCACGCGGCCGACCCGGGTTCGATCCCCGGCATCCCATATGGTCCCCCAAGCACTGCCAGGGGTAATTCCTGAGTGCAGAACCAGGAGTAACCCCTGAGCATCGCTGGGTGTGACCCAAAAACCAAAAAAAAAAAAAAAAGAAAAAAAAAAAAAGAAAAAGAGCTAACAGAGGCATCCTTGTGTCACTGGAACTATTCAGTAAATCTTGACTGTGGCAATCAATACAGGCAGGAACCCCACATCAGTGAGGGGGGGATGCAGAGCACTTTATACACCTACACGTTAGGACAAGTGAAAAACAGAACATCTGGATTGGAGTGATAGTACGGCAGGAAGGCTCTTTGTCTTGCACGAGGCCGACCGGGTTCAATTCCCAGCATCCCATCTGGTCCCCCAGGACCACCAGGAGTAATTCCTGAGTGCATGAGCCAGGAGTAACCCCGGTGCAACAATGGGTGTGACCCAAAAAGCAAAAATAAATAAATAAATCAAAAGTTTCAGAAGTAATTGCTCAATGAAAGAAGGTACAGAGACTCACTTTTCCCTGCTCCCTAAAAGAACAAGGGGATGGAAATGAAACAATATATATGATAAAGGATAACCACTAAGCCGCATCACCTGGGTTCAACCAGCCAAACGAGAAGGCAACAATGTAAAAAAAGTTAGAGCGACAATGTTAAATTACATTACTTAATAATTGGGATATAGAAGGGTACTCATGTTGTACAAATTTCATCTTCCTGATTACCAAATTAAACGGAACAAATCCTCCCAATTATCAAACAAAATTAAAAACTGTCAAGAGTTGTCCTTGACCTTACCAACTAAGCAAAAATCTAAATGAAGCAGAGGAAAAGTAAAGCCAGGTTCCTCAAAATTCACAGCTGTCATTCAACTCTGCACTTGGCTCAGCATATAGTACCAACCAGCAACAATACAAACAGTGTATACATTGTATACTTGTCTCTCAGGAAAAAAAAGGACACCTCAAATGGTTTCAGAGAAATCAGCTAATTGCATTCTCTCAAACAGTGCTGCAAAGAAGTGACTTATTCCAACTCACAAGTGAGGAACTGGACCTCAGCAAGCAACAGGCAGCAGAGAGGCCGGAGCCATAGTACAGCACAGCAGATACGGTGTAGCAGTAAGGTGGTGTAGCAGGTTGTAGCAGGTAAGGCATTTGCCTCACACACAACTAACCTTGCCTTGCACACACAGCTGACCTGATGCAATCTCAGCATCCCATATAATCCCCCAAACCCATCATAAGTGATCCCTGAGTGCAGAGCCAGGAATAAGCCCTGAGCACTGCTGGGTGTGACCCAAAACAAACAAACAAAAAGAAACAAGGGACAGGATCAATAGACAGCAGGAAGGGCGGTTGCTTTGCACACAGCCAGCCCCTTTTGGATCCCCAAGATCCCATATGGTCCCCTGAGCATCACTCGGAATAACTCCTGAGTGCAGAGCCAGGAGTAAGCCCTAAGCATCTCCAGGTGTGACCCCAAAAAACAACAACAACAAAAAAAAAGAAACAGCAAAGAAAACCCACAGAGATCTGTCCAATTTTTTTTTTTTTTTTTGCTTTTTTGGGTCACACCCAGCGATGCTCAGGGATTACTCCTGGCGGTGCTTGGGGGACCATATGGGATGCCGGGAATCGAACCCGGGTCGGCCGCATGCAAGGCAAACGCCCTACCCGCTGTGCTATCGCTCCGGCTCCCAGAGATCTGTCCAATTTTAAAGTATTAAAGTATTAAAACTATAGGGATAAAGGTGTACCATGTACACAGCCACCATTTGAATACCATAAGTGGCCCTAGATGTGGCCAAAAAACCCCAAATAAAGATAAATATTGAAACCATTATTAATGGGCCACAGCAATAGTACAGCACAACATATGATCCCCCACTGGCAGGAGTAAGCCCTGAATTCATCTCTCAACCAAGAGAGAAGTCTGAGCACTGCTGATTGTGGCCCAAAAATCAAACAACAAAAATCACTATTTAATATCCTTAATTAAGAGACTTGCGGGGCTGGAGGATGGGGCATTTGCCTTGCATGTGACCGACCCGAGTTTGATTCCCAGCATCCCATATGGTTCCCTGAGCATCACCAAGAGTAATTCCTGAATGCAAAGCCAGGAATTACCACCCCTGTGCATTGCCGGGTATGACCCCCCCCAAAAAAAAAAAACATGAGAGGGGCTGGAGCGATAGCACAGCGGGTAGGGCGTTTGCCTTGCACGCGGCCGACCCGGGTTCGATCCCCGGCATCCCATATGGTCCCCCAAGCACCGCCAGGAGTAATTCCTGAGTGCAAAGCCAGGAGTAACCCCTGAGCATCGCTGGGTGTGACCCAAAAAGCAAAAAAAAAAAAAAAAAAAAAAAAAACATGAGACTAAAGAGATGAGTGAGGGGCTGGAGCGATAGCACAGCGGGTAGGGCGTTTGCCTTGCATGTGGACATATGCCGCCGACGCAGGTTAGAATCCCAGCATCCCATATGGTCCCCCGAGCACCGCCTGGAGTGATTCCTGAGCGCATGAGCCAGGAGTAACTCTGTGCATAGCCGGGTGTGACCCCAAAAAAAGCAAATAAATAAATAAAGAGATGAGTGAACACTTGAGATCAGGTATCTCAAATTCAAAGATTTTTGAAAATGAGCATTTGGGCCAGACATACAGAACGGAAAGCTCTTGCCTTGCACGTGACCAATTCCAACTGGATCCCCGCCTCACAGAGGCTCCCACAGCACCATCAGGAGTGATCCCTGGGATAGCCCTGAGTACGGCCAAGTATAAAAAAAAAAGTGCATAAAGGGGGGAAAAAAACACTCACACACACGGGACTCAAAGTTTTGGAATCTAGTACACTTCAGATATGAGCTGACAGTCCCTTCATCTTATTCCCTTCCCTACCTTACCTGAAACCACTGGAGCGATATACTGCGGGTGGGGCGTTTATCTTGTGTACAGTCAACTAGAGGCCAACCAAGGATCAATCCCGAGCATTCCAGGGGTGATTCCAGTGCAGAGTCAGAAGCAAGCCCTGAGCATCACCGGGTATGACCCAAAAAACAGAAAATAAGGGGCTGGAGCGATAGCACAGCGGGTAGGGCCGACCTGGGTTCGATTCCCAGCATCCCATAAGGTGCTGAGCACCGCCAGGAGTAATTCCTGAGTGCAGAGCCAGCAGTGACCCTGTGCATCGCCAGATGTGACCCAAAAAGAGATAAAAAAAATAATAATAATAATAAAAAAATAAACAGAATTCCAACTCTACCTGAAACAGCATTTATCCTCTCAATCACAAAAACATGAGTGTCTGCTAAGAAAGCACCATGCTACACTGATATAACATAAAAATTAACTTCACCCATGACTGGGGAGAAAGCTCAAAGGGCTGGAGCACATCCTTTTGCATACCGGAAGTTTCCAGCACTTGGTCTCTAGTACCCGTACTGAGTAGGGTCCAAAATTTAAAAAAAAAATACAGGGCTCGTTTTTGTGTGGTTTATTTATTTTTTTGGGGGGGTCGGGGGGTCCTACACCAGGCAGTGCTCAGTACTGGGGAGTTCCTCCTAGTAATGCACAAGGGACGTATGGGATGGTAAAGAGTAAACCCAAGTACGTCCTGTGCAAGGCAAGCGCCCTCCCCACTGTACTATCACTCCAGCCCCCAAAACCAGGAATTTTCCACTCAGGAAACGCCCAGGTTCTCTCTTGTACACTTATCTCTCTCTCTCTCCTCTCATATTTCTCTTAATTTTTTTTTTTTTTTTTTTTGCTCTTTGGGTCACACCCGGCGATGCACGGTGGTCATTCCTGGCTCTGCGCTCAGGAATTACCCCTGGCGGTGCT
The DNA here is from genome assembly GCF_027595985.1 of Sorex araneus. Classification (NCBI taxonomy): domain Eukaryota; kingdom Metazoa; phylum Chordata; class Mammalia; order Eulipotyphla; family Soricidae; genus Sorex; species Sorex araneus. The sequence continues at coordinate 248,658,249 of NC_073303.1, forward strand.
CAGGGGACCAGAGGGGGTGCTGGGAATTGAACCTGGGTCGGCCTCGTGCAAGGCAAACGCCCTACCTGCTGTGCTATCGCTCCAGTCCCTTAAGTAAATTTCTTTTAAATAAAACAATTTACTTCACTAAAAACACAAAAATTAAGCTCTAAAATAACAAAAGGTAAAATAAAAGATGAACCAAAGCAGGAGAGGGTGTGGTGCAAGGCAGTGCCAAGAATGCCCTGAGATGCCGCTGGGTGGCTGGGCACACTCGGACTGGGAAAGGTCAGAATCACAGGGGCACTGTACCTGGGCTACACGTGTTAGGCAAGTGCAGAGAAGAGCAAGGCACGAAAATTTAAGCCCTGAGCTGAGACCTGATATTTCTCACTTTGTAATTTTTACATAATATCCACAGGAGAGAAAAACTATCAGAAGACCACAGTAAAAGGCCTCCTAGTCAGGGGCCGGAGTGGTAGCACAGCGGGTAGGGCGTTTGCCTTGCACGCGGCCGACCCAGGTTTGATTCCCGGCATCCCATATGGTCCCCCAAGCACTGCCAGGGGCAATTCCTGAGTGCAAAGCCAGGAGTAGCCCCTGAGCATTGCTGGGTGTGACCCAAAAAGCAAAAAAAAAAAAAAAAAAAAAAAGACCTCCTAGTCAAAGGAAGCAGAAGAAATGAAAAGACTAAGGGGGCTTACGTCTTTCAGAAACAGAATGAAAGGAAGTCAGAGTGACAGTACAGTGGGGAAGGCATCTATTTACCTTGCACACGGCCAACCCAGGTTTAATCCCCAGCTGCATTCATTCTATCCACATATGGTCCCCCTGACATATGGTCCCAGGAGTGAGCCCTGAGCAAAGAACCACAAGAAAACTGAGTGCCAGCAGGTGTGGCCCCAAAACGAAGAAACAACAAAAAACTCAAGGTATCAGGGAGTTAGTACAGGGGTTAAGGCTGTTTTGCATGTGTCTGACCCAACTGAATCCCTGATGCCACAAGGTTCCCCAGCACTGCCAAGAACAACTGCCCACAAAAAATGATTTTCACTCTAGGGCAAGGTAGTTCTCAGGGCTTAGTCCTGGCTCAAAGTCTGAAAAGGGCTAAGATCCCTCCGGCTTCCAGTCCTTAGCCCATCAATACCAAATGCCACACACCCCCAGATTCTTAGGGTGTGTCATTTTGTACAAAGGGAATAGGAGCTATGGCCTTAGTCCAGTGCTCCCTTACTACACCCATCCTAACCAGCCAATCACCATCGGATTGATGATGACCAAAGCACACACACACAAAAAAAAGTAAGAAAGAAAGAAAGAAAACCCTAACCCTCCAACAACAACAACAACAAAAAGCCAACTCCATTGGCCAGAGATGCAGCAGAAGCATTTAGGGGCTCAGCTGACCCCAATTCTATCCCCCACACCACACATGGTCCTCCAAGCATAGCAAGCATTGACCACTGAGCAAAGGCAGGAATAAGCCCCTTCCTGCAGAAGGTCAGGAACACTACTAATTGTGGCCCCAAGAGCAAAATATTAAATTTAAAAAGTGGTTCCAAGAGAGAGTACAGCACGCAGGGCATTTGCCATGCACACACCCAGCCCAGGTTCAATCTCCCCAGCACTTCACATGGTGCCCCCAGCCCCAGCAGAAGTGATGGAGCACAAAGCCAGGAGTAAGCTCTGAGCACAACCAGGTGTGGCCCAAAACCAAAATAAGTAAACAACTGAGGTTGGAATGAGACCTGTCCTGAGAAAGGACAGAGGTCTGCATGACTTCAGTAGTCTTCAGAGTATTAAAAAGGGGGCTTGGAGCAATAGCCCAGTGGGTATGGCGTTTGCCTTGCACGCGGCTAACCCGGGTTCAATTCCCAGAATCCCATATGGTCCCCTGAGCACCGCCAGGAGTAATTCCTATGTGCATGAGCTAGGAGTAAACCCTGTGCATTGCCGGGTGTGACCCAAAAAGAAAAAAAAAATCCCTGGTACATAGACAATACGTTGCACAGGACATAATGTCTTTCTCAGCCTAGAGAAATAATAGTAGCATTGTTGGGGCTGGAGTGATAGTACAGTGGGTAGGGCATTTGCCTTGCATGCAGCCGACCCGGGTTCAATTCCCAACATCCCATATGGTCCCCTGAGCACCGCCAGGAATAATTCCTGAGTGCAAAGCCAGGAGTATCCCCTGTGCATTGCCAGGTGTGACCCAAAAAGAAAAAAAAGTAGCATTGTAGTACAAAGCAATTAAAAGTACACCACCAATGTCTGACCACAAGATGCTATTTTTCCAAGTCAACCTAATTAAAAAAAAAAAAAGCATCAAGTTATAGGCAAGAAAAATATGCTCTCAATCCATCCCATAAAACAAGGGACAACTGATAAGCATGAAAATAAGATTGGAGTTTTCTAAGAAGAGCAAAGGATAAAGAAATGCTAATAAATGACACAATAGGAGGACAAAATAAGATCCATAAAACACTGACACTGGGCTGAAGACAGTACTGGAGGTTATGTGATAGACTCTGTGACAGATCCTGGTTAAATTCCCAGTATTACATATCTTCCCCAGAGCAGTACCTGAAGTGATCCCTGAGCAAAAGACAGAAGTAGACAAAAATAAAATAAACAAAACAGCAAACTATCGGGGCTGGAGTAATAGCACAGCGGGTAGGGCGTTTGCCTTGCACATGGCTGACCCGGGTTCGATTCCCAGCAGCATCCCATATGGTCCCCTGAGCACTGCCAGGAGTCATTCCTGAGTGCAGAGCCAGGAGTAACCCCTGAGCATCGCTGGGTATGACCCCCCCCAAAAAAAAAAAAAGAAAAAAAAGCAAACTATTGATACTGCTTGGAGCTAAATGTGCAATGTATAGGGAGTCTTGGATTCTCTCAGCTTTGATGATGTATGGAATGGCATTTTTTTTTTCTTTTTGGGTCACACCCAGCGATGCTCAGGGGTTACTCCTGGCTTTGCACTCAGGAATTACTCCTGGCGGTGCTTGGGGGACCATATGGGATGCTGGGGATCGAACCCGGGTTGGCCGCGTGCAAGGCAAACGCCCTAACCCGCTCTGCTATCGCTCCGGCCCCTGGAATGGCATTTTCCAGGATGAAATTTTGTTATTGTTGTTTTGGGGTCACACCTGGAGATGCTTGGAAGCTGACACAGTATTTGCACTTGGAGGTAATCACTCCTGAGTGCTGTGCCAGGGATGCAACCTAGGTCAAAGCATGAGCTCGGCCTGTTTATCCCTCCAGCCCCTCTGGTGGACAAAATTGAGAACTTACCTCCATTTTAAAAGAGAACCTGTCCAGGGTCAAAGCGAGAATATAGTGGGTAGGGTGCTTGCCTTGCACGTGGCCAATCCAGGTTCAATCCCTCACACCCATAGGGTGCCCTGAGCATCACCAGGAGTGAACCATGGGCGGAGGCAGGAGGAAGTCCTCAACACCACTGGGTGTGGTAAAAAAGAGAGAAGGGAAAAGAAGAAAAACTTTTTCTTTTTAAAAGAAATAAGGAAAAAAGGGCTGGAGCGATAGAACAGTGGGCAACATCCCACCTGGTCTCCCGGGCACTGCCAAGAGTGATTCCTGAGTAAACCCCTAAGTATCACCAGTGTGACCCAAAAAAAGGAAAAATAAGAGAGGGAGAGAGAACTTTTAAAAAATAAATTTGACGGGGGTAAAGCAATAGCGCAGACGGTAGGGTGTTTGCCTTGCATGCAGCCAACCCGGGTTCAATTCCCAGCAACCCATGTGGTCCACTGAGCACTGCCAGGAGTGATTCCTGAGTATCACTAGGTGTGACCCAAAAGCAAAATAAATAAAGTTGACATTCATTAAATATTTTTTAAAAATCTTATACTCCTCGGCCTGAGCAACAGTACAGCAGGAAGGGTGTTTGCCTTGCATATGGTCAAGACAGGTCCTATCCCCAGCACCCCATATGGTCCCCCAAGCCTGCCAGGAGTGATTGATCCCTGAGCCAGAGCCAGTAGTAGTAACCCAAGCTCCGCTGAGTGTGGGCCAAAAAAACAAACCAAAAAAACCTTATTCTCCTTACCATCATGATGAGAAAGTGAAGCCAAATAAGCCATGTCATCATCTGATCTCCTTATTACACAATTTTGCTAAAGAAAATGCAGGGGTGGGGGGGCAGGGAGGGGGGACATGAGGCAGTACTGGCAATCCATTCGGCACAGAGAGCAGACCCAGGGATCCCACGTGCAGAGTCAGCATTCCAGCCCACTGAGCCGTTTCCAACATCTCAGACTAATACAAAAGGTGTTTTTATGTGGGGCTGGGGAGTCAAACCTAGGACCTCACACAAACAAGGCAAATGCTCTACCACTGAGCTATAACTGCCTGACAAATTTGGGTTTTTTCATGTGACTTTTTTTGTGGGATGGTTAGGGAGGCCTGAGCCACACCCAGTGATGCTCAGGACTTATTCCTGGCTTTGAGTTCAGAGATCATTCCTGCTCGGCTCTGGGGACTCTACTGGGGTACAAGATTATTAAACTCAGCTGGGTTAAATGCAAAGCAAGCTCTTTCCCTGCTGCACTCTATTTTTGGCCCATAAATTTCTGGGACTCAGATTGAGACAATGGTTCAACAGGCTGGAACACATACTTTGTATCGGGAACTCTGATTTGGGTCCCTGGCACCTCATGATTCCCTAGCACTATCTGAAGTCGCCCATAGTGCTATTAAGTGTGACACACCCCCCCCAACATACACACACACACACACACACACACACACACACACACACAGAGTTTATGGAACACTTGAATTCGGGAGGGTTGGAGGGAGGAAGTAGGGGTAAGAAATAAGAAGGGTCAGAAGACTGACCCTAGGGTTTCAGTGTAGTGATTTTTTTTTGGGGGGGGGCTCTTTGGGTCACACCCAGCACTGCTCAGGGCTAACTCCTGGCTCTGCACTCAGGAATCACTCCTGGCAGTGCTTGGGGGACCATCTGGGATGCTGGGAATCGAACCTGGGTCGGCCGCGTGCAAGGCAAACACTCTAGCTGCTGTACTATCACTCCAGCCCCAACCCTAGGGTTTCAAACACAGAGAGCAGACACCCCATCACACAGCTACACCTCCACTCCCAGGACTCTTTCATAACAGACCTTTACCATCACAACCAGTAAGTTGATACGCTTGCTTTTTGGGTCACACCCGCGATGCTCAGGGGTTACTCCTGGCTATGCACTCAGGATTTACTCCTGGCAGTACTTGGGAGACCATATGGGATGCTGGGGATAAAATCCAGGTTGGCGCATGCAAGGCAAAAGTCCTACCCGCTGTACTATCACTTTGGCCCCTGTTGATTATTTAAAACACGTTTTCCTTTTTTTTTTCTTCTTTTGGCTTTTGGGACACACCCACCTGTGCTCACAGCTTACTCCTGGCTTTGCACTCAGGGACTGTTCCTGGCAGGGCTCAGGGGACCATACAAGATACCAGGATCAAACCTGGACTGGCCACATACAAGGCAAACACCCTTACCTGCTGTACTATCGCTCATGTTTTCATAATTCTTAAACATACCTTTAACAGAAAATCCTTAATAAGGAACTAAAGAGACGATAGGGAGGGCCCTTCCCTTACATGGACCAACTTGGATTCCATCGCTTACACTCCATTCGGTTCCCTGAACCTTGCCAGGAGTGATCCCTGAGTGCAGAGCACTGCCAGGTATGACCCCACCAAAGAAAAACAAACACCCTAATAAAACTTTATCTCCTGGAGCACATATGCTACCCAAGCCCATGTGCTGCTTACACCCATGTGGCCGGAGCACATGTCGCCCACACTCCGTTCTTGAGATTTGTACTTTCACCCTTTCCTGTCTAATGCTGGGCTGTGTGTAGGGGCTCTCTCCGCTCCTGGAGAAGCCCGGTTCTCTCTTGAGCACAATACTCTCCACTCTCTCTTCCTCCTTCCCTAAAATAACCTCCAAATAGGGGCTGGAGTGATAGCACAGTGGGCAGGGTGTTTGCCTTGCTTGCAGCTAACCAGGGTTCGATTCCCAGCATCCCATATGGTCCCTCGAGCACCGCCGGAGTAATTCCTGAGTGCAGAGCTAGGTGTGACCCAAAAGCAAAACAACAACGACAACAAAAAACCTCCTAATAAAATCTGTTTTACTCAAAAGAAAAAAAAAACTTAAAAACTTTTATCTCCCTTGGGGCTGAAGCAATAGCACAGCGGGTAGGGCATTTGCCTAGCACGCGGCCGACCCGAGTTCAATTCCCAGCGTCCCATATGGTCCCCTGAGCACTGCCAGGAGTAATTCCTGAGTGTATGAGCCAGGAGTAACCCCTGTGCAACGGCGGGTGTGACCCAAAAAGCAAAAAAAAATAATAATAATAATAACAATAATAATTTAAAAACTTTTATCTCCCTGGGGCTGGAGCAATAGCACAGCAGGTAGGGCATTTGCCTTGCACGAGGCCAACCCGGGTTCGAATCCCAGCATCCCATATGGTCCCCTGAGCACCGCCAGGAGTAATTCTTGAGTGTAGAACCAGGAGTAACCCCTGTGCATCGCCGGGTGGGACCCAAAAAGCAAAAAAAAATTTAAAAAATTTAAAAAAAAATAAAAACTTTTATCTCCCTGGGGCCAGAGCAATAGTACAACAGGCAGGGTTCTGCCTTGGACAAGGCCAACCTGGGTTCCATGCCCAGGCACTGCCAGGAGTAACTTCTGAGTGCAGAGCCAGAAGTAACCCCTAAGCATAGCCAGGGCTGGAGGATGGGGGGAGGAAAACACCTTTGTCTCCCTATTTACTCAGGAAATCTGAGTGCTCTTGTGAAGTGGATTCAGTTTCAGTGGTCTTTAGATAGAGGATCTCTAGTATAATACATATATCCACACCATCTGGAGACCATCTAAGAACTTTGAGGAACCCAAATTAATTCTAGAATAGTAAAATTCTCAATAAAATTTCTACCAAAAGGTTTAAAACATAGTAATAATAATAATAATGCTGCAAATCAATCTGATGAAAAGAAAAAATACATAGCAATAATTTTATGCCTAGGAAGAGGCCTTCAGAAAGTATTACAATGAATCAGGAGGGCTGGAGAGACACTACAGAGGCTAAAGCACTTGCCTTGCATGAGGCGAAACCAGCACCACACGGTCCCCTAAGCACCACAGGGAGTAATGCCGAGCACAGAGCCCCAGAGTAGCTCCTAAGCACGGCCAATGTGGACCAAATACCCAAAATCAAAACAATAAAATAAAGTCAAGAGGGGCTAGATAGACTATATAGCAGGGACATTTCTTGCCTTGCAGATAGATGGCTGACCTGGGTTCAATCCCTGAAATTCCATCGGGTCCCCTGAGCGCTACCATGTTGTGATGCCTGAGCAAAGACCCAGAAATAAGACCTGAATAGAGGGGCTGGAGTGACAGAATAGCAGATAGGGCATTTGCCTTGCACACAGCTGACCCAAGTTCAATCCCCAGCATTTCCATATATGGTCCCTCGAGCACCACCAGGAGTAATTCCTGAGTGCAGTGCCAGGAGTAACCCCTGAACATCACCAGGTGGGACCCCCAGCCCCCCAGATAAGTTGTTCTCATTTTAAACTCTGGGAACCCACCTTCCCAGCTTCAAGATTTTTAGCCAAGCAGCTACACCACACAAAGCACCACACAAAGCACAGTACATTACAAAGGCACGCTGGCAGGGATCAGATGGTATCAACCCAATTAAAAGCTCCAGGTCTGTATTATGGACCATAATTACAATCACCATATGCAGAAAAAAGTAATAGGCAAGTAGATGAGGATAAACAGGAGAGGCTGCTGCTCATTTCTAACTAGAGTCAGTTTGCTTATAGCAAGACAGTCAGATATACTGGAGTCATAGTACCGTGAGTCAGGCGTTTGCCTGACTTGCAGCCAACCCAGGTTCGATCCCCATATGGTCCCCCAAGTACCAAGAGGAGTGATTCCTGAATGCAGAGTCAAGAGTAAGCCCTGAGCATGCCAGGTGTGGTCCAAAAATAAAAATAAATAAAATTTTAAAACTTCAAAACAACAAACTTTAAATTATGTCTTTCTCTAATTCCAGGAAGGAGGTACAACCAAAATGATTACTCCTACTTTCCATAATGGGCAATTTTATGTATCACAGTCTGATGACAATAGAAAATACATATACAGTACTTGCTAAGTCAGGATTTTCTAAAGTATCATTCAATAAGAGTGACAGCTCTCTTAGTAAAATCACCTGGAAGACATCACAGGCGTATGGATGCATAGAATTAGTGGTAGGGGCCAGAGAGATGTCTCAGCAGACTGAAATACATGCTCTCTGTAAAGGAGACAAGGGTTCAATCCCCAGTACCACACGGTTCCCTGAGCACTGCCACTGTGACTCCAAAATCAAAGAGTTTGTTTTAATCACACCTCTCCCTACTGTAATGTTCAGCTAAATTTGCCTTGACAATGGCTTCATTTTTTTAAATCCTCAGCTGAAAAAATATCCCAAAGATGAGGGACACAGTGCAATGGCAGAATACCGGGCCTGGTACGAGTGTGTAAGGCTCTGGGTTCCCACCAATAGCACCACTAAAAAAACCTTTCAGGGGCAGGAGGGCAGCAGGGAGGGCGCTGCCCTGCAATGCAGCAACCCAGCTTGGATTCCCAACATTCCACATGGTTCCCCAAGCCCCACCAGGGTTTAATCCTGAATGCAGAGGGTGGGTAACCCCTGAGTCCAAAAGAGGTTTGGTCTACGTGTGGCCCAAGATAGAAAAAAAATAAAATAAAGACTATTTCAAACTCTTAGATCAGGCTGAGCAGTAGCTCCCCAAGCACTGAGCTGAGCGTAGTCCCTGAGCACTACTAGGTCTGGTCCAAAACCTAAAAGTCTTGGGGCTGGAGTGATAACATAGCAGGTAGGGCATTTGCCTTGCACGTAGCCAACCTGGGTTGGCTCCCCAGCATCCTATATGGTCCCCTGAACCCTGCAAAAAACTATCCAAGAGCAGAACCAGGAGTTAAGTCTTGAGCACTGCTAGGTGTGAACCAAAAATCACAAAATGGAAACAGGGCCAGAGTGATAGCACAGCAGGTAGGGCGTTTGCCTTGCACGCGGCAGACCCGGGTTCGATTCCCAGCATTCCATATGGTCCCCTGAGCACCACCAGGAGTTAATTCCTGAGTGCATGAGCCAGGAGCCCTGTGCATCACCAGGTGCATCACCAAAAAGCCAAAAAAAAAAAAAAAAAAAAAAAAGAAAGAAAGAAAGAAAGAAAGAAAACAGTCTGAACATTTAAAAAAAATTAACTTTTTTTTTTTTTTGCTTGTTTTCAGGCTACACCCAGCTGTATTCAGGCTGGGGAAGCACATGGGGTCCCAGATATGCAAAGAAAACACCTTACCTACCATACTATCTCTCTGGCCCACAAAGCAACAGATTTCAATTATAGCCTAGAATCAAAAGCCAAAAGAATAAATCAGGGGGGCTGGAGGGATAGCACAGCGGGTAGGGCGTTTGCCTTGCACGCGGCCAACCCGGGTTCAAATCCCAGCATCCCATATGGTCCCCTGAGCACAGCCAGGGGTAATTCCTGAGTGCAGAGCCAGGAGTAACCCCTGTGCGTTGCCAGGTGTGACCCAAAAAGCAAAAAAAAAAAAAAAAGAATAAATCAGGGGCTGGAGAGATAGCACAGCGGTTAGGGCATTTGCCTTGCAGGCAGCCGACCAGGGTTCAAATCCCAGCATCCCATATAGTCCCCTGAGCACGGCCAGGGGTAATTCCTGAGTGCAGGGCCAGGAGTAACCCCTGTGCATCGCCAGGTGTGACTCAAAAAAGCAAAAAAAAAAAAAAGAACAAATCAGGGCCAAAGAGATAGAAAAGTCAGGGAGGGAGTTTGTCCTACACCTGATTGACCCAGGTTTGATCCCAGTCATTCCATATGGTCCCCCGAGACATTCTTGAGTGAAGAGCCAGAAGTAACCCTTGAACACAGCTAGGTGTGGTCCAAAAACAAAACAAAAAAAGAACTGAGCACTGCTCAGTCCTACAAAATATAGTTTTTAAAAAAGTCATTTGCCCTGTATGCTGCTGACCCCAATTCAATCCCCAGAACCCTGTCCCCAGCAGCATATATCAACCCCCAAGTACACCACAGGGTGTAAGCCAAAACCAAAAAAAAAAGAAAAAGAAACAAAAAAATATATACTTTGACCTCTCCAAGATGAGAACCAGACAGGTCTGTACACTTCTCAACATCTATCCCCACCATCTATCTAGGTTTTTACGTAAGAATAAAGGCAAGGGCTGAAGTGATAGTACAGCAGGGAGGGCATTTGCCTTTCACACAGCCAACCCTGGTTTGATTCCCAGCATCCCGGAATATCCCCTGAGCACCACCAGGAGAAAATTCCTGAATGCAGAGCCAGGAGTAACCCTTGAGTATCACAGGGTGTGACCCAAAAAGCAAAAACAATAAAAGAAAGAACAAAGGCAAAACTATACTATATGGAGACAAACTTTCTATCTTTAATGTGAACACCAAAAAGGGAACCTGTCAATAGATGGCCGCCCACACAGTCCATCCAGTAAACGCCCCTCCAAAAAAACCCCAACTAAGCCAATGCAGATTCAAGATAACTACCAAGACAATATTTTTTTTTTTATCTACCAGCTACTTGGCTAACAAACCAGAGTAGGAAGGCATATTTAAGACATGAATCAACAGAAACAAAAGTGACACACCCACATTCTCCCTCTAACTTTAAAGAATGGAAGAGTTCCACGCTGAAGTGATTGCAAAGTGAAGCCAAGCAGTAAGTCACCGCACACCACAAAATTGTTTCTGATTAAACCTTTACACAGTATTTCAGGCTGAGGGGGAGGGGCAACCTCCGATGCCCATAGCACAGGTGACTGCAACAATGTGTCCAGGCAGAAACCATTTCAAAAGTATCCAGAGCTGCAAGGAAACAGCTCAAGAATGAGGTAGCCGGAGACTGAAAAGCTGCAGCAAGGAGAGCTACTAGACATCCAGGGGTCACCTGAGCATTGGCTCTGGGAGAGAGCAATGGAAAGGACTTTCCCCATTTCTTGTCCACAACAGACTAAGTAACAACTCTTCTGAGTAACAACTCTCTGTTCTCTCCACGTCTTCACCACCCCACCCCAAGGACCATTCACTTCAATTACAAACTGCAAGAGGAGTGAGAGCCTACTCTGAAGGAGGCAGTGACCAAGAGCTTGGGGCAGGACTTGAAGAGATACTGCAGGGCTTTAAGGAGCTGCTTGCTTTGCATGCAGCCAACCCCCCCGGGGTTCCATCCCTGGCACCCCACAGGGCCCCCAGGGCCCTGCCAGAAATGATCCTTGCACTCAGAGCCAGGAGTTACCCCAATCAAGCCCTGCCAGATATGGCCCAAAAAACAAAAAGAAAAAGAAATCAAATCCAACAACTAAAACATAGGTCAACAAGTGATTCAGAAACGTTTACTAGTGCCCAAGGCAGCCTTCTCCTCTGGGTGGCAAAGAAAATGAGCCAGAACCCAACCATGATATATGCACAAACCAGCCTCCACACAATCACTAGCTCAATATACTCACGATTCCAGCCAGCCAAAGCCAACTCTTAAGACAAAAAATAACAAGCGGGGACCTCCATCTTGAAAAATGAAATCTAAGCTCAATCAAATAAGTGCGCCTGAAATCCAGTGCCCTTCCAAGCTGAAGTCATAGGTAGCTCCCTCCCAATGGGGAGTTAGTTAAGATCCAAACTCATTCCACTGAGATTTTTTTTTTTAAATCAAAAGAAAATTCCACACCTCCCCCACCAAACTGCAAATTTATCATTAGCCCCGGGCATTGAACTGAGAACTGATAAGCAACCCAGACCAAACCAATCCTAAATTTCCAATTATATAATACGCGATTGTGTATATATTGAAGTGGTACCAAAAACTGCTTACAAATGGCAATTCCTGTGAAGTAGATGATGATGAAGTTCCAGGTAATTCTAGCATGTTTCCTAATGTGCTGGTACTGGAGTCTGGATCATCCTGAAAAGATAAATTTATTGAATTTAATTGCTCTTCTATGTCAACGTTTGTATCTCCTAGTGAAGGGGGGGCTGGTTTTTCCTCGCTGCCGTCCACGTCATTCCTTTGCTTATTTTTCTGTGGTTCAGTCTGAGGAGCTAACGGCACGAGTGGTGCTGGGCCTGGCCCGGGTCTACGCTCTGGGATGCCGTCTTGTTCATTTCCCATGGCCACGGCTCTACCATTCTCTGATTTAGGCTCAGAATTGCAGGTGGCATTGGTCTGGGCTTCCTCAAAGAGCTCCTCTATCCTCTCCTCCTGCGGGATGGGCTGGCCTGGGTCCATTTCAGAATCTACATCTGCACGGTCCACACCAGGAAAATTCTCAGAGTGCAGAACGCCATTCTGGAGCATCTTTGTGACTGTTACCTGGAGTTCGGGGGAGTTATTACAAGAGGGCTCCTGATTCACAGCAAGTCCAGGAGGCAAGGCAGTGCAACCAAGTGGCGACTGGGCTCTTGAATCACTGTTTTCAGGGCCTGGAGCCGATTCTGACCCATCAGCGGACCCATTTAGATACTCTACATTGATCATGGAGGCCAAATCCTGTAGTCTCCGCAGTGGAATGTAACAAGACGGAGAATCTTGTCCATAAGCATTTTGGGAGGTTCCACTGGCAGGCGGTAACTGTATAGTACACCCATTAAGTGGCTCAGAAAAAGTGGATTGACCATTACCGAAAGGGCTGTCCGTGTCTTCAGGGGCATCGAAATTCACTGGATTGGAAAAAGGCGGCAGACAATTGCTTCGGGGGAGTTCACAGGCCTGATCCATCCTGGGCCAGCATCAACCTGGAATAATCCCAAGGAAAAAAAAAAAAAAAAGCAATGATAATCGGGAGTTCAGAGGCCCTCGGACGGTTATCTTCAAAATGGCAGCCACTTCCCAAGGCCTAGAGGCCTGGAAGCCTCGCCGCTGCCACACTTCCAGGGCGGGAAAAAAAAAAGTTCCCCAGCTGAGGAGGGGAAAATGGCCTCGGGGAGCCGTCGCAAACTCCCATCTCCCCGGCGCAGGGCCCCGCTCCTGCCACATGGAAACAGCCCGGCCCTTTTGCCTGCACTGCAGGCTGCTGGACAGTTGGGGCTGCACGAAAATTTCAAACCCCTTTGGCAGGAGAAAAGGTCCCGGATCTCCCCAGCAGCCTCCTCCACCCACCCATCCACCCCGCTACTCCCTCTTCCTCTCCCGCAGGATTCGACGGCGGGGAGGGGGGAATCCAGAGGCCAGACCTCTCGAACGGAGGGGGCTGGAGGGAGGTTCCGATGGGAGCTCCCGGGCCGCGGCACAAAAAAAAAAAAAAAAGCGACCCGCAACCCCCCCCACCCCACCTTCCTTCCTGGCTCGCTGGGCCTCAGCGGTCACAATAGCGCTGCACCCAAGCGCCCGGCCGGCGCCCGAAACCTTTTTTGCAGCGGCCCTAGCCCGGCTGCAAAGGCGAAGGATGGGGGACCCCCCCACACACACACACCAATCCCCACGCGCGGGATGTAGCCCCCCGCCGATCGCCAGGCTGCTGGCAGGCCGAGCTCGGTCCCCACCAACCCCCCAACCCCACCCCTATCCGCCCAGCCCAGAGGCCGGGCCGCGGCGCCGGCTGCGGGGAGGTGGTGGGGGTCGGGGTGGACGCGGGAGGGGGAAACGGAGGCAGCCGGGGGGCGCCCGGGCCGGGCGGCGGCAGCTGCGGCTCCGGCTTGACAAACATGGCTGCTGCCGCCGCCTGCCCGGGCCGCGCTCCCTTCGCCGCCGCGGCAGCACCTCGGGGGCCCCCGCCGCCTCCACCGGCCAAGTTGGGGCGGCGGGGCGGCGTGGGGGGGGGTCCCCGGCTCCGCGCGCCGCCCCCCCCTCCGCGTCCGCCGGACCCCGCGGCCCCGCCGGCTACCTGAGGACAGGCCCGGGGCAGCGCGGGGCGCGCGGGCCCGGCGGGGAGGAAGTTTGAGGCGGCCCGGCCGGCTAGGCCCGAGCCCGGCTGGCAGTGATGGAGGGGGAGGGGGGCCCGCGGCCCCCCAGCCCGCGCCGCGCCCGGGCCTCCCCGGCGCCCCTCACCTCACGGCCACCACCATCTTTCCCCGCCCGGCCGCCTCCCCTCCTCCTCCTCCTCCTCCTCCTCCTCCTCCTCCTCCTCCTCCTCCTCCTCCTCCTCCTCGTCCTCGTCCTTCTCCGCCTCCCCCGAGCGCCCGCCCGCCGCCCACCCCGGCGCACTAGTTACCGTGCCCCGCGCCCCCTCCCGGGCCGGCTGGGGGGAGGGGGTGACCCTCATGACACGGGGTGCCGCGAGCGCAGCGCCGGGGACCAGAGCGGGGCGGCTCGCCGCACCCCCCTCCCCCCCTGCGTCTGTCTTCAGGGCCGCCAGGCGAGCGAGCGAGCGAGCGAGCGAGCGCGACCTGCCCCGGCCTCAGCCGCCGCTGCCACCGCCGTCGCCGCCGCCTCCTCACACCCCCAACCGCGCGCGCCCCCGCCGCGGCGCGTGCGACCGAGCGGCCTCGCGCCGGCCCGCGTGCGGCGGCTGGGGGCGCCCCCCCACAACACACACACACATACACACGCACACGCACACACACTCACACACGCACACGCACGCACACGCGCGCTCACACACACACACACAGAGGTGGCGAGAGCGCGCGCGCGCGGCCCTGAACCCGGAGCGCGCCTGCCCCCCCCGTGCGCGTGCGCGCGCCGCCCCGCGTCCGGGGTTCAGGGCGGGTGAAGGCGGGCTCGCGGATGGGCCGCCCAATCATCGTCGGCGCCGCGGCTGCCCCCCCCCCCCTACTTTCCCCCGCGGTGCGCGCTCACGCGCGCGCGCGCGGCCCCGAGGCCTCCGGGCCCAGTCGCCTGCCCGGGCGCGGCCCCAGGCGGTCTCCCAGGGGGGCCTTCGCGCGCCTCCCCAGAGTGGCGGGGCCTGGCGGGCGTCGTGGGTGGCACTCCCCGGCGCGCCCCCTCGCCTCCCCTGGGGCGCTGACGCGTGCCCCCCCCACGCCCAGGATTTGCCCCGCCCCGACTTGAACCCCCTCACCCCCTCCCCCAGTACCCCGGCGGGGCACCTGGCCCGGCCGCGGCCTGATCCGCCCGCCCCGCTCCGGCCCCGCGTCAGGCAGCCCCGGCCTCCATCTTAGGTTACACCCGGGCTCCCCCATGCACGGGGCACCTGCCCTCGGCCCGCTCGCCTCGGCCCGACGCCCAGGCCGCCCCCCACAACCCCGTCTCCGGGCCCGCGGGGCTCACCTGGGGGTGCTCGGCGGGGAGGGCCCGGGGCCGGGGTCTTCAGGCCTCGAGCCCCGAGCCGGCCCGGCCGCAGGTGAACCCCCGCAGCCCGGCCGCACCCCAAACCCACACCACCAGCACCACAGCCCCAGCTGAGCAGGAAACAAAATGGAGGCAGCGGCTCGGGGCGGCCTCCCCGAGCCCGGCCGGGGCCGCCCCACAGTGCTCGCGGGCCGCGGGCCCCGACGCCCGCCAGGCCGGTCGCTGGCGGCGCCCCCAAGGCCGGGAAGCGGAGCCGGCGGCTCCCCACGGCCCCTCGCCCGCCGCCCCGCTTCCCCCCGCACCCCCTCCCCGCCGCCGGCCGTGCGGGGTGCGCGGCTCGGCCCGGCGCCGGGTCGGCTCGGGTTACCCGGCCGCGTCCCCGCGCGCCCGGCGCCCGGGCCGGGGACGGGGGGGACGAGGCCCGGCAACCCCCCGGCACGGCGCGCGCCCCCCGCACCCCGGCGGGGCCGCCGCCGCCTGACAGAGCGCCCGCACCTCGGCCTGCCGCCCGCTGGGCCCGACTTCCCGGCCCGGCGACGCCGCTCCCGCACCGCCACCCGGAGCCCGGGGGGCCTCGGCGCCTCGGGCGGGGCGAGGGGGGAGCGGGGGGAGGGGTCCCCCGGCGCCCAGCACCGCTCCCTGCGCCGCCTCCCGCGTCCAGGCCGGGGCTGGGCCTGGCCTCGGGGGCCGCAGGCCGCGGGCGGGCGTGTTGGAGGTGCGGGTGCGCGGGGACGCGGGGCCCCCCGCCCCCAGCCCCAGCCGCCCCGAGGAGCCGCGCCTCGCACCGTGGACGCTGCGGTTCTCGCCCACCCGGCCACGGGGCCTCTTCGGCCACGGCCGCCGAAACCGCCCGCGCGGCTCGGCCCAAGCCCGGCTCCCCCGGGGCGCGCACGCCGGGCCCCTGCGGGCATCGGGGCGACTCCGCACCGGGCCGAACCCCCCCCCGCCCCGCCACCGCCCGGCCCTGGGGCGCTGGGCGCTGGGGCGCAGGGGAACCTCGAGACCGGCCTTCGGCGCTCTGGGGGGGGCGGGGGGCGTCGGAGGGTGCCCGGCACTGGCCTAGCGCGTCCGAGCGTCCAAGACGACCGAGGCACAGAGGCCCGGGAACCCGAGCCCGGCCGAAGCTCCCTGGCCTTCCCTTCCCCACCCCTAGCCTGCCTCGACCCCCGCCGCCTCAGCTTGTTCCCGGGCATCGAGCTCACCTCGGGAGCTCGCTGGTCCCGAGGGTGCTAAGAGCATCCTGGCTACCCAGAAGGAGGGGAAGGAAAAAAAAAAAAAAAACTCGGCCGCCATAAAAATTCCGCCTCCTCCAGAAAGCCTTCAGTGATTAGATAGTTCACTCCATCTCCAAGCCCAAGCCGAAGGGCGCCGCCCTCGAGAGCCACGTGACTCCCATTCCTCCCGGGGCTTAGTAAATGTGCATAATTATTGCCCCAGTGGTGTCTCCCCCCCCCCCCCTCCTCAAGCCCTTCCAGCAGATCACCCCGAGCCCACCTGGGAAAATGGCCACTTTAGCAGCGGGTGCCCTGCACGCTGCAACTCTGCAACTCCTTCCATCAGCCCCTCCCGTCCTTCTCAGGACCGCCTGCTTGGCGCTAGCAGTGCCCTTCTAGGGGTGCCCCAGAGGGGCGTGGGGGGGGCCTTGGAGGCGCAGTAGCTCCCAGCAGAGTGGTCACTCAGGCAGGGAGGGAGGGTGCTTTCTCGGGGGAAAGGTGGCCCTGGAAACAGAATGATGCCCCCTCTCCACCGGTGACCCCAGGGGGCCCGCCCCCGTGTTGGAGAGAATGAGTGAGTGCCAGATGTGTTTGGCCCTGCTCTCCTGCCAGGCCTACCGTGCCCCCCTATGCACCAGCTTCTCTGTCTCTCTCTGTCTCTCTGTCTGTCTCTGTCTCTCTCTCTGTCTCTCTGTCTCTGTCTCTGTCTCTCTCAACTTACTTTCTCTTCACCCTCAATCACATGCAGGCTGGGGGCCACACCTGACAAGTGCTCAGGAGCTACTGCCAGTGCTGGAGTTATGAGGGGGGGACTGGAAGGGGGGCAGCTAGGGGGGTGCCACTGGGAATCTAACCCAGGCCTTTTGCAAGCTCTCAGCTCTTTGAGTTCTCTCTCTTAGGCCCCATCCTTCCTTCATAGCTGACATTTGCCCCAGTCCCTCTGGGTGCCTCCCAGGCCCTTGCCCCCATACCAGCTCCTGGTCCTGCGCACTCAGTACTCAATGAATATGGAAATTCATTCATTCTTCACTCATTCATTCATTCTTTCTTTCTTTACTCAGAGACGGGCAGCCATGGGTGCCTGTGCTGGGTCAAGCTAGATGCTGAACTCAGAAAAGCCAGAACTAAGGTGATAGCCCATGGGTAGGGCACTTGCCTGGCACACAGCCAACCCAGGTTCAAGTCCAGGCATCCCGTTGGGTCCCTGTAGCCTGCCAGGAATGATCCCTGAGCACAGAGCCAGGAGTAAGCTCTGAACACCCCCCAAAGAACAGGGAAAAAAAGAACAAAGAAAATCTGGGACCAGGGCTGGAGTGATATAGCACAGTGGGTAGGGTGTTTTCCTTGCACGCGGCCGACCCAGGTTTGATTCCCAGCATCCCATATAGTCCCCCGAGCACCGCCAGGAGTAATTCCGGAGTGCATGAGCCAGAAGTAGCCCCTGTGCATCACCTGGTGTGACCCAAAAAGTAAAAAAAATAAGAAAAGCTGGGACCTTGGGGAGAGATCAACGGAGGCTGAACCAGCAGCTAGAATCAACCTCCAGACCTCTCTCCCCCACAAGAACCCCGCATTCTAGGACAGTGGACAGGGCACTTGCCTCGCACACAGGAAACCCTGCTTCAAACCCCAGCACCCATAGGGTCCCCTGAGCACCACCTGGAGTGATCCCCGAGTGCAGAGCCAGGAGCAAACTGCTGAGTAGGGCCCAAAACTCGAGAAGTAAAGAAGAGGCCCTCTTGCCAACAGCCCCTCCACACAGCAGGATGGCAGGAGCTCCAGAGAACAGGTAGCTGGGGGATAAACAAGTTATACGAGGGTCACCTGAGAAGTGTGGGACCCCAGGGAGCTGCTCTTATACT
The DNA here is from genome assembly GCF_027595985.1 of Sorex araneus. Lineage (NCBI taxonomy): Eukaryota > Metazoa > Chordata > Mammalia > Eulipotyphla > Soricidae > Sorex > Sorex araneus. Next base: position 248,676,652 of record NC_073303.1, read on the forward strand.
TCCCAGGGGCAGCCTCGGAGACCTTGGCTGCAGACAGCTTCACCCCGGCTGGCCCCTGAGGACGTCTCCCCTCTTGCAGGTGCTGGTTCCATGCCCCCCTGGGGGCCGGTGCCAGGCAGACATTGGCTCAGAATGGAGAAGGACCCTCTCCCTCCCAACTCACCTCAGGACCCTTTTCTTGGCCTGGGCTTGGGTCCCCTCTTGAGTCCAAAGAGGGTCCAGAGAGACAGCTCAAAGATGATTGGCAGGGGCTAGAGTGATAGCACAGCGGGTAGGGCGTTTGCCTTGCACACGGCTGACCCGGGTTCGATTCCCAGCATCCCATATGATCCCCTGAGCACGGCCAGGGGTAATTTTCTGAGTGCAGAGCCAGGAGTGACCCCTGTGCATCGCCGGGTGTGACCCAAAAAGAAAAAGAAAAAAAAAGATGATTGGCAGACTCCACATGTGGGAAGTTTGGGGCTCCATCCCGAGCACCACAGAGTCCCCTGAGCACCTCCAGGAGCAAGTCCTGGGTTCTGGGCATTGCCATGTGAGGCCCCCAAACCAACAAGCGAGCGAAGCTAGAGACCGGACTCGGCATGTACAAGTTCAGGGGCCCTGATTTTTCTTTTCTTTTCTTGAGCCATACCTGGATGTGCTCGGGGCTTCCTCCTGGCTCTGTGTTCAGGGCTCGGGGGACCGTATGTGATGCCAGGGATTGAAGCCAGGAGGACTGCATGTAAAAGCCTCACCCCTCAGGAGGCCCTCTGGCTGCCTCTTGAAATAAAACTGAGTTCCCTTCCGGGGCTGGAGAAGTGGTTCAAAGGGCTGGAGCACAGGCCTTGTATGCATAAGGCCCCGAGTTCTGATCTGGGCACCCGCAGGCCTCCCTCTCACCCCAGCACAGCCTGGCATGACCCTGTGCCCAAGCTGCACCTTATCTCCAGGCCTGAATTTTAGAGTTTTTTGGGGCTGGGGGGGGGCTCATAGTAGCTTGTTTCATTTGGGGGGCCACACCCAGCAGTGCTCAGGGCTTACTACGTCTGGCTCTGTGCTCAGGGATCACGCCTGGCAGGGTTTGGGCAATCCGCTAGGATGCTGGAAATAGAACCTGGGTCAGGCACACGGAAGCAAGGACCTCACCCACCAGATATTCTCCACTTTTCATTCATTTATTTCTTTTTTTACAACTTTTGGGGTCTCCCCCAGCAATGCCCAGGGGTTCCTCCTAGCTCTGCAGTCAGGAATTACACAGGAATTACTCCTGGTGGTTTTGGGAGGACCAGATGGGATGTCAGGGATCAAACCCAAGACGGCCATGTGAAAGGCAAACGCCCAACCCGCTGCACTATCACTCCAACCCCTCTCTCTATCTCTTCACTACATCCCTTCACTAAAGCCTAAATCCCCTCACTGTGAATCCCCAGTAGCATTGCGATTCCCTGAACACCACCAGGAGTGACCCCTAAACACTGAACAAGGACGAGCCTGACCCATAGGTGTGGCCTCGAAACAAGCCAAAGAATTTAGGCTTGGGAGTGAAATATGTATAGAATAGCAGGTAAGACGTTGGCCTCGCCAGTTCGATGCCCAGCACCCCATAGAGTCCCCCGAGCACTGGCAGGAGTGATCCCAGAGTACAGAGCCAGGAGTAACCCCCAGAGCATCATAGAGTGTGGCTCAAAAAACAAATTAAAAAATGCTGCTGGTAAAAATCAACACACACACACACACACACACAGAAGGAAGAACTGCCTTTCTCCTCCCCACCCAGAGATTTTCCCCAGTATGGGTGAACCTTCATTTTAAGATCAAGAAAAGTCGGGCCAGAACCCTAGTACAGAGGGTAGGGCATTTACTTTGCACGTGGGTTGCCCAGGTTCAATTCCTGGCATCCCGTTAAAAACAAACAAACAAAAAAAATCAAGGAAAGTCTTGCCAGCTCTGAATGAACTTCTTACAAAGCCCCAAACAAAGGGGCCAGAAAGATGCTACAGCACGTAAGCCTTGTCTCCCATAGGGTCTCCTGAGCACTGCCAGGAATAGCTCCTGAGTGCAGAGTCAGAGTAACTCAGGTGTGGCCCAAAAACAAAAGAGAAGAAGAACTGGTGAACGTAGAGCCTGAGAAACCGCACAGGGCTTGCCTCTCGCACCAAGACGCAGGTTCCCTTCCTGGGAACAAGTTCCAAGACGGAGAGCCGGGAGTAGCTCCTGAGCACCACTGGGTGTGACCCGGAAGCAAAACAAAAACCCAAGAACCGGGCTGGAGCGATAGCACAGCGGGTAGGGCGTTTGCCTTGCACGCGGCCGACCCGGGTTCTAATCCCAGCATCCCATATGGTCCCCTGAGCGCCGCCAGGGGTAATTCCTGAGTGCAGAGCCAGGAGTAACCCCTGTGCATCGCCGGGTGTGACCCAAAAACCAAAAAAAAAAAAAAACACCAAGAACCCCCAAACCCGGAGTCAGGGCCAGAGCCACAGCACAGTGGGTAGGACACTTGCCTTATAAGTGGATGATCCAGGTTCCAGCATCCCAGATGATCCCCTGAGCCCCGAAGCTCAAATGTGATCCCTGAACACAGAACCAGGAGGAAAGAACCACAGGCCCAGAAAGAGTATAGCGGGTAAGGCTGCACACAGATGACCTGGGTTCAATCTCCAGCTTTCCAGAGGGTCTCCACGGCCCACCAGGAGTGATCCCTGACCACAGGGCCAGGAGTAAGCTCCGCCCTGTACAGCATTTCATATCCTCAATGAAATAAAGAAGTTTTCAGTCTGGCCAGATAGTGCTGGGTGGGGGGTCGGAAGGGGGGCACAACAAGAAACAAAAGTCACTCTTCTGGGGGCTGGAGCCATAGCACAGCGGGTAGGGTGCTTGCCTTGCATGTGGCCAACCCAGGTTTGATTCCCAGCATCCCATAAGGTCCCCTGAGTACCACCAGGAGTCATTCCTGAGTGCAGAGCCAGGAGTAACCCCTGTGCAGTGCCGGGTGTGACCCAAAAAGTAAAAAACAAAAACAAACAAAAAAAAAACAACAGTCACTCTTCTCTAGCTGTTGCAAATCTGTTTCTCCTCCAAGGCCTGAGGATGTCCCCAGGAAGTATTTACATCCATTCCTGGGCTGGAGAGAAAGGACCAGGGTTTCTTGAGAGAAAGGATGGAGCACTTGCCTTTCATGCAGCTGAGCCTGGTTCAGTCCCCAGACTCCGTCAGGAGTGATCCCTGAGCACAGAGCCAGGAGTACCATCAGGCGTGGCAAAATAAACAAACACAAAAGGAAGAATTACTACATAGCATCTCTGGCTCTCTCATTACCCTGCAGAGAGAGATTCTTATCTCACACTGCAAATGAAAACAGGCTGAGGGCCTGTTGGTGTAGAGATAGTACGGGGGAAGGCGGGGTGGGGGGGTCCGTGAGGTACTTGTTTTGCATAAGGCCAGACCTGGTTCCATCCCTGGCATCAAATAGAGTACCCCCAAGTCCCACGAGTGATCTCAGAGCACAGCTGGATATGGCCCAAACATGCACACACACACACACACAAGAAAAAGAGGGCACACACACACCCCACACACACACAAAAAAGAGAGGCCAAAGTGATAGTACAACAGATAGGATATTTGCCTTGGATGCAGCCCACCAGGATTCAATCCCCGGCATCCCACAGGGTACCCAAAGAGCACTGCCAGGAGTGATCCCTATGCACAGAGCCAGGAGTTAAGCCCTGAGCACAGTCAGGTGTGGCCCCCAAACTAAAATTTGTTATATTTTGTTTTGGGGCCACACCCAGCCATGCTCAGGGGTTACTCCTGGCTCTGCATTCAGGAACCACTCCTGGCAGTGCTCAGGGGACCCTCTGCAGTGCTGGGGATCGAACTCTCATCAGCAGTGTGCAAAGTTAAGTACCTTACCCAGTGTACTATCTCTCTGACCTCTTCTTCTTCTTTTTAAAAAAATTTATCACCATTACTTCATTCTTGTTAGGGGTCCACACCTGCCAGTGCTCAGGGCTTGCTCCTGGCTCCGAGTTCTGAAACCCCTCCTGGTGGGGTTCTGAGGGACCCTATAGTATGCAGAGGATCAAACCCAGGTCTGAAGTGTGCAAAGTGAGCTCCCTACCCACTGCCCTGTCCCCCCAGGCCCTCAGCTCCCTGAAATTTCTAGAAAACCAAGCCTTATGCAGAACAGGGCTGTGCTGTCCCACAACCTACCCCCCTGACTCAAACTCACTTTCACTTTTACTCCGAGAGTTTTGCGTTTTGCTTAGTGAACCCGTTTTCCTGCGTTCCCATGCTCGGATTTGGCCTTGGCCCTCCCTCTGCCTGAATCTCTCTGGGGCAGAGACACTCTCTGGAAGCTGGGGTGGGGGGGGCTCTCCCATTCCCTCCCCTCCTGGGGGTTCCCTGGTTATATGATCTGTGGCTTTTTCCTTTTGAACTGGGAGCAGCTAAAGGGCATGGGGGCAAGGGGGCGGGCACTGTCTCAGCAGAGGGGGACTTCCACCGGAAGTGAGGGGTCTGGGAAGGTCCTCCTGGCCCAGAAGGGTCTGGAAAATGCTTCCCAGTGACTAGGTGAAGAGCCCGGGCCACAAGGAGGACTGGAGGATTGGACAGAGGTCCAGGTGGCCTTGAGGCCTGCCCCCAGGCCAGGGGTGAGTGAAGGACACCCCTAAGGCGTCCCCTTCCGCACCTCAAATCGCCCACACTTCCTGCTCCCCCCAACTTGAGGGGCGCCCCGCACCCTATCGGATCTTCCTGTTAAAGCCACTGCAGGCAGTTGAGTTACCTTTGTCTAAAATGGCTCCATCTTTGCTCTTCTCCCCAGCTCTCTCTCTCTCTGTCTCTCTCTGTCTCTGTCTCTGGCTATCTGTCTCTGACTTTGTATTTTTATTTTTATTTTTTTTGCTTTTTGGGTGACACCTGGCGATGCACAGGGATTACTCCTGGCTCTGCACTCAGGAATTACCCCTGGCCGTGCTCAGGGGACCATATGGGATGCTGGGATTTGAACCCGGGTCGGCCGCGTGCAAGGCAAACGCCCTACCCGCTGTGCTATCTCTCCAGCCCCCAGTCTGCCTTTGTATTTTTGTTGTTTTTTTTTTTAATTTTACTTTGTTTTAAGGGGCATACCATGGTGATGCTTAGGAATTGGGGCTCCCAGAAGTTTAAGGGAACAATCTGATTCTGGGATGGAATTCAGGACTCTGAATGCCTTTGAGCTGTTTCCACCTTCCTCCCTTCCTTCCCTTCCTTCCTTCCTTCCTTCCTTCCTTCCTTCCTTCCTTCCTTCCTTCCTTCCTTCCTTCCTTCCTTGCTTCCTTCCTTCCTTCCTTCCTTCCTTCCTTCCTCCTGCCCTCCCTCCCTCCATTTCTTTCCTTTATTTTCCTCTTTCCTTCCTCTCTCTCTTGCTGTCACTACCTCCCTTCCTCTCTCCCTCTTTCCTTCTCTCTCTTTTTAAAATTTGGTTTCTGGGCCACACCCAGCAGTGCTCAAGGCTTCCTCCAGGCTCTGCTCTCAGGGATCACTCCTGGTGGGGCTCAGTGGACCCTCTGGAGTGCTGGGGATCGAACCCAGGTTGACTGCAAGTGCCCTCCTTCAGTTCTGATCCTATGGTTCTTTGTTTTTATTTTTTAGTGTGTGTGTGTTGGGGGGTCACACCCAGCAGTGCTGAGGGCTTACTGGTGGCTGTGTGCTCGGGGTCACTGCTGGTAATGCCTGGGGCGCCCTATGCGGTGCTGTAACTTGGTGCTATCTCTCTGCCTCTTGCACCGGTTTCTTTCACTATGCATCAAGTTTGTTTTCTTTTTTTGCTGTTGTTGGGAGCCACACCTAGTCGCATGGGGTGGGGCTGGGGACTGTGGCACCTGGAATCAAGTCAATCACAACCACAGGGGCCAGGGAGGTGGTTCAGGGGTAGAGCTCTTGCCTTGGACGTCATGAGACCCTGGGTTCCACTCCTGGCATTGGAAAAAAAAAAAAAAAAAAGCAACAAAACACAAGGGGGCCAGAGAGATAGTACAATGGGTACTATCTCTATCCCTTGCCTTGCACACACCCAACCTGACTTCAACCCCCAGTCCCCCATATAGTCTTCCAAGCACCACCAGGAGTAGTTCCTGAGCACAGAACCAGGAGTAACCCCTGAGGATTGTCAGGTGTAGCCCCAAAGCAAAACAAAAAAAAAATTTTTTTAAAGAGGGCTGAGCAGTGCCCCTTGATATGTGGGACCCCCCAGTTTCATCCCTAGCACTGCACAGTTTTGTGTGATCTCTGGTTCAGAGCCATAACAGAACCCCCTGCCAGCCACCATTGGGTGTGGGCCCAAATACTGAGCCGAAAACCCCCCAAAACCAAAACACCCCCCCCGGGGGTCAGAGCTATAATAAGAGCAGCAGGCACATGTTGTACACGAGGCTGGGGGTCAGAGGGTCCCCTGGGCCTTGTCAGGAGTGACCCCTGAGTACAGAACAAGGGGTAACCCCTGAGCACTCCTGATTGTGACCCCCCCCTAAAAGAAATAAGCCGAGCCCCTGAGCCTTTGGCCTTCTGGGTTCAGACACAGTGGTGCTTCGGTATGCTGGGGTGAGGCTCACCCCAGAGGTACTCAGGGATTACTGCTGGCTCAGTGTTCAGGGAGCTTTCCTGGGGGAGTTCAGAGGGTCTCATGCCCAGCCTCCTGCAAAGCAAGCGACTTCCTGCTGCCAGGGGCTATAATAGCACTTTCTTCTGTGGTTTTGCTGAGTGGAACTGCTGAGTCATACGGGAACCCCATCTTTGACTTGTTGGCCACGCCCAGTGATGCTGGGGGCTCCTTCACTGCCCTCTGCCGGGGGTCACTCCTAGCAGTGCTGGGGGAACTTCTGGTATCCCGGATCAAATCAAAGTTGATTCCATGCCAGGCAAGTGTCTTAACCCTGTGCTACCTCTCTAACTATGTGGCTCTGTGGCACTGTCACACTGTTGTCCCATTGTGCATCTATTTGCTCGAGCAGGCACCAGTAACATTTCCACTGTGAGGCTTGTTACTGTTTTGAGCATATCGAATATGCCACAGGGAGCTTGCCAGGCTCTGCCGTGCGGGAGGGATACTGTTGGTAGCTTGCCGGGCTCTCCAAGAGGGACAGAGGAATCAAACTTGGCTTGGCCCCGTGCAAGGCAAACACCCTACCCGCTGTGCTATCGCTCCAGTCCAATATGGCTTTGTAAATATTGTTATTATTTTGGGGGGGCAGGGCACCCCTAAAGGTGGTCAGGGTTAACTCCTGGTTTTGTGCTCAGGGATCATTTTTGGCAGTGCTCGGGGGATCCTATGCGGTGCTCAAGATGAAATCCGGGGCGCTGGAGCGATAGCACAGCGGGTAGGGCGTGTGCCTTGCACCCGGCCAACCCTGGTTCGATTCCCAGCATCCCACATGGTCCCCCGAGCACCGCCCAGAATTATTCCTGAGTGCAGAGCCAGGAGTTAACCCCTGGCATAGCTGGGTCTGACCCCAAAAGAAAAAAAAAAAGTTTTAAAAAAAAGTGATGAAATCCGGGTCAGCCACGTGCAAGGCAAACGTCCTACCTGCTCTACCATCTCTTATTTTTATTGTTATCTTGTTTTTTAGGCTACACCCAGCTCCAAGCTTCCTCCTGGGGTAGGGGGGTAAGCCTGACGAGGGGCCCGCAACTGAACTGGGTCATCCACCTGCAAAGCAAGTGCCTTCCCCGCTGTACTATCTCTCAGGCCCTAGTTACCTGCCTTTTGTGTTTTGTCTTGTTTTTTCTCCTTTTGGGGACACGCCTGGTAGTGCTCAGGGCTTACTCCTGGCTCTGCACTCAGGAATCACTCCTGGTGTGTGTGGGGGGAGGGTCTCCCCTCCTCCCCCAGGACCCTATGGGATGCTGAGTGTCAAACCCAGGTCGACCTCTGGCCTCCAGTTATCTGCCTTTTTAAAGTTCATCTGGGTGGTCTTGAGGTGTGGTTTGAATTTGCATTTTCCCAAGGAGGAGAGTTGAATACCCTGCCCTGGCAGAATTTGCTGATTGCCATTGAGTTATAGAAGGTTCTCTTCAGGAGTACCAGATATCAGTCTTCTTTTGTTTGTTGGTTTCTTTTGTTTTGTTTTTTCGGGCCCCACCCCACAGAGTGGGCGGAGGAGGGTGTGTGTGTAAATTGGTCCTAGCCAGGCTTAGGGGACCATAATTTGCCTGGACTCAAAGATGAGCCTCTTGCATGCAAAACCTGTGCTCAGCCCGCTGCTTTATTTATTTGTTTGTCTGCTTTTTTTCAGGCTTACTCTCGGCTCTGCTCAAGATCACTCCTGGCAGCGTTCAGAGGATCATACGAGGGGCGTGCAAGATCCTGTTGTGTACCAGAGATCAACCCTCCAGAGTTGGGATAATCCTACCAGAGATTAGCCCTGTGCAAGGCAAGCAGCATTACCCATGCATATCTGTAGATGTGGTACCCAGCATCAAACCCAGGGATCTCTACGAATGACTGTTTTCTTTCTGTTTTCAGGCCACACCTGGCAATGCTCAGCAGCTGTACCTAGCTCTGCACTCAAGAATTAACTCCTAGCAGGACCCAACTGAGATGTGGGGGATCGAGTCCCGGTCAGCCCACTGAAAGGTAAGCGTCTTATCTGCTGTACTAAAGCTGTGGCTGGGCCCTACTACTACTGTTTTGGTGGATTAAATTATTCCCTGCTAGTCCAGGAGAAGGGATAGTGGATTTGGGTCACACCCGACGATGCACAGGGGTTACTCCTGGCTCTGAACTCAGGAATTACCCGTGGCAGTGCTCAGGAGGCCATATGGGATGCTGGGAATCGAACCCGGGTCGGCTTCGTGCAAGGCAAAAGCTCTACCCCCTGTACTATTGCTCCAGTCCCAAAGATGTAAGTATTTTTTGTTAACATTTTTGGGGGCTTGGGCCACATTTGCTGATCCTTACTCAGGGGGTACTCCAGGCTCTGTGCTCAAGAGTGACCCCTGGCGGTAGTCAGGGAACTGGGTGTAGCACAGGACTGGGCCTAACTGGGAAAGGGCTGCATGCAAGGCTAGCATTTAACCTTCAGGTGGGGGAAGGGGGTGGAGGGAGGGAGTTGAGGGAGGGAGGTAAGACACCATACATCCTGTGGTGCTGGTGTGTCCTAGGGCAGCTGGTCACTTTAAGTCAAACCTGGGACTCTAGCCCTCTGCTCAATCTTCACCCCAGATACTTGGTTGTTTTTGGCTACAGTGTCGGGGATTCAATGCAGGGTTCACCACTGAGTGACATCCCAGGCGTGGGAGTTCTTGCGAGGGGATAAGAATACAAAGTTGCCTTAACACAAGGTCAGGGAATGTTATAAATTGGTCGTCTTGCCAGAAACCCGAGGCTCAATGTTGCTGACTTTTGAATTTTGCTGTTTTTTTTTTTTTCTTGGCTTTTAAGGTCACATCCGGCGATGCTCAGGATGTATTCCTGGCTCTGTGCTCAGAGATCACTCCTAGCACGCGCGCGCACGCGCACACACACACACACACACACACACGGCTCTGTGCTCAGAAATTACTCCTAGCACACACACACACACACACACACAGAGTCGGGAGTCTGGATTGATAGTTCAGCGGGGAAGGCACTTGCCTTACAAGCAGCCACCCCAAATTCGATCCCTGCCACCTTATAGGGTCCCTCCCAAGTACTGCCAAGAGTAATCCCTGAGCATTGCTGGGAGTGGCCAAAATCAAACAATCAAACAAAAGAAAACACTGGTCGTATGTCCTAAGGGGAGCGAGAGATTTCAACTTAGTTCTGAATACACCAGACGGCACTGGGTCCACCAAAACACAGAGGGGTGGACAGCCGGTGGCAGAGCCGCTGAAGGGAGCCAGAAAACGAAGAAGGGGCATTTACCAAAGGAACCTGGCAGGCAGGGCTGCGGGAACCCGGCTGGGTTGGGGTCCGGGAGCGGGCCGGGTGCCTTCAGGTTCTGGGGGACGCAACAGCAGCCGCGCGCGCACGTGGCCCGCAGGCAGCGGGGCGCCACGGCGGCTCCCACTTCCGCCCGCGGCCCCACGTGGGCCCACATTCCTGGGAGCGCGTCTCTGATTGGCCAGCGCGATCAGGTGGCGGTCACTAACCAATCAGCAGCGTCCGGGGAATGGAACGCGCGCTGCAAGCACAGCGCTTCGGCAGAGCTGATGTTTTACGCTGGGCAGCTCCGGGGAGCCGCTGCCGCTGCCGGTTCCTCCGCTTTGCAGAGAGCCTCCGATCCTGCTGGCCACGCCGCACGCCCTGTGCAGCTGTTGTCTGAAGTGGCCTCCAGGGGACGGAAGAGGACTGCTTCTGTCCTCGAGGACGCCCCAGTGCTTTGTGACTCTTTCTGGAGCCGGAATCTTTCGTGTATTCTCGCTGCTTCCGGCAAGCACCCACACATTCTGCTTCCCCACCTAATAAGAAAAAAAAAAAAACCCCACGTCATCGTCCCTCTGATTATTGGCAGCCCCACTACCGACACATCTAGTAGCTTTTCTCGATGCGTGTACCACTTCGCTGCTTTCAACAGCCTGTGACTCCGTTGACCCTTTGGAACAATGAGATTTCCGCACGGGCTCCTGGCCCTTCCCTCCCCCTACTCTGCCTCATCAGTACAGGCCTCCCAGCTGATTTGTTCCGCTATGCTGGTCAGTTCAACCACGTGGTGTTGTCACCCCCTGAATACCAGAAGACTTTGTCTTGTCTCAATCCCTCGCTGAGATTTGTCCCGCTGGTACCTGAAGCTCAAGGTAGGTTATTCATTCAATAAATATGAATATATGTGTTTATAATAGAAAGATATACACGCCCTACAGGCCGTACTATTTCTCCAGCCCCACTCCTGGCTCTTTTGTTCAGGGATCACTCTTGGCGGGCCTCAGGGGTACCAGGGGTCAAACCCAGGAGCAAGGCAAATGCCCTGCACACAGAATAGATATTGCACACAGAGCAATGTATGACCCTAGAATAGATATTATAAATGGATCAATAAATGTATAATAAAGAGATAAGTATTGATTGCTGATTGACAAGAGCTTCAGTCCTTCATCTACTCTCCCCCGAGTTGGGGAACTGCCCCTCCTTTCCCATCATTCCCAAATAGCAAACGCTACATATGGGTGCTAAATTTCCAGAGGGGGAAAACGAAGAAGCTTTGGCTTGCTTGTTCTGTAACTTGGGTCTACACGGACCATGGTTCAAGTCCTGGTCTGGGTAAGCTTCGCGATACAGTTGCTTCCACCTCCTAGGAATGCTGGATGGATTCTCTTAGTTTTGTACCTAGAAAGCAATGGTAAGAGAAAACACACACACACACTTTAAAAAAAAAAAAAGGCAAAGCAGCGCGCTAATGAGCCTTAGTTACTGTGTAGCCTGAAAGTTGGGAATACAAAAGAGAAGCACGACCGCCACCTTGTGGCTATCTGGGGAATTACCAGGAGAGGGTCTCTGAGCCCGTTTGCCTTGCACGCAGCCCACCTCGGTTTGATACCCAGCACCCCATGGGTCCCTCGAGCATCATCAGGAATAATTCCTGAACACAGAGCCAGGAGTCACCCCTGAGCATGACCAAGTGTGTCTCCCCTCCAAAAAACCTCTAGAGATCTGCTGGGACGCTGGAGAGATAGCACAGCAAGGAGGGAGTTGGTTTGATCCCCGGCACCCCTTAGTCTCACCTGAGTCCCACCAGGAGGGATCCCTGAGTGTAGAGCCTGGAGTAAGCCCTGAGCCCAACTGGTGTGGCCCAAAAATAAAAAACAGAGAGCTGGAGCGACAGTACAGAGCCAGGAGTCACCCCTGAGCATCGCTGGATGTGGCCCAAAACCAACCAAACAAAAAAGATCTGATGGGGGCTTTTCCGGAAAATGTTAACTGGCATTCCAAGCTTTTCAGGGGTGATGCTTTTGCTTCTGATCTGTACTTGGAACTCAGGGGCTCCAAGTTTGGGACCTGGGACCCACCATCAGATACTGCTACTGCTCATGCTTCTCCTTCCAGCCTTCCTGCAGCTCTTGGATCCTCTTGCTGGCCCAGGGATCAGAACCACAGATGGGGGGGGGGGCAGCGTGTGCTAAACACCTTCATGAATATTCATGCAGGGGCCAGAGATAAGGGCCTGGCAGATAAGGTATTTGCTTTGCATGCAGCAACGTGGATTTGACCCCATATGGTCCCCCAACTTACTAGGAGTGATCCCTGAGTGCAGAGCCAGAAGTAAACCCTGAGCACTACCGGTTGTGCCCCCCCCCAAAAAAAAGAGTATTAATGTAAATAGCAACTAGCCATGGGCTTTATTCCACTTTCTTTTTTAAAAATAATTAATTAATTATTTTTAAAAAGTTTTTTGGGTCACACCTGGTGATGCACAGAGGTTATTCCTGGCTCTGCACTCAGGAATTACTCCTGGCGGTGCTCAGGGGGCCATATGGGATGCAGGGAATCGAACCCGGGTCGGCTGCGTGCAAGGCAAACACCCTACCCGCTGTGCTATCACTCCAGTCCCTATTCCACTTTCTCTTCTGAGAAATATTCTGTGATTGCTTCATTTTGTAGACACCAGGAAAAGTCTAGCCACCCCTAACTGGTGACACCCCACAGCATCCCATATGGTCCCCCAAGCCCCACCAAGAGTAGTTCCTGAATGCAGAGCCAGAACTGACTCCTGAACTTCACTAGGTGTGTCCCCCTCCACCCTGCAGTTCTCAGGGTTTATTCCTGATTTGCGTTCAGAGATCATTTCCGGAGGGTTCAGGGGAACATAGTGGAGCGGGGGATTGAACCTGGGCCAGCCCCATGCAAGGCAACTGTCCTGATCACTGTGCCACTGTGCTGTTACTCTGCCCGATTGATCCAACCCACTTTTTTTTTTTTTTTTGTCATACCCGGCAAAGCTCAGGAGTTGCTCCTGGCTCTATGCTCAGGAATCAGTTCTGGCGGTGCTCGGGGAATGCTGGGAATCGAACCCGGGTCGGCCGCGTGCAAGGCAAACGCCCTCCCCACTGTGTTATCGCTCCAGCCCCTTGCTTAATATTTTTGACACATCCAATGATGCTCAGGGCTTACTCCTGCCTTTGCACTCAGGAATCACTCCTGGTGGTGTCATTTAGGGGTCCTTATGGGATGCCTGGGTCGGTTGTGTACAAGGCAAACGCCCTCCCCACTGTCCTTTCCCTCTTTGGTGTCACTGACACCCCAACATAGCATTTGTTTGTTTTTTAACCACATCCTGCAGTGCTCAGAAGTCATTCCTTTTTTTTTTCCTTTTTTAAATGTAGGAGTACTGCTGTTTATCAGCCATTGATTAAGCTGATTGAATTGGACATGAACTCCACTTGGAGGTTATTCCTGGCTTTCTGATCAAGAGTGACCTCTGGCAGCGCACAGTGGACCGGATTTGGTAGTTATTAGGGATTCAAAGCAGGGACAGTTATGGTCAAAGCCAGGCAGGCAGGGGCGATGGTACAGCGGGGAGGGCGCTTACCTTGCACATGGCCGACCTAGGTTCCATCCCCGGCATCCCATAGGGTCCCCTGAGCACTGCCAGGAGTAATTCCTGAGCACAGGGCCAGGAGTAACCCCCGAACATCGCAGTGTGTGTGACCCAAAGAACCAAAAAAAAAAAAAAGCCGGGGCTATATCTCCAGCCCTCAACTTTCCACTGGGGGTGGGGGCGAGGTGGGGGTTTGGCCACACCCAGGGGTGCACAGCGCTTTGGTCTCAGGGATTACACCTAACCAGACTCCGGGGGACCCTATGGGATCCCAGAGAACGAACGTAGATCTGCAGTGTGCAAGGCAAGTGCCTTACCCTGCAGACTCTCTTCCCTGCCTAACAATATGTTCTTCTCGAAACAACCTGAGCTCCAGGACTGTAAACCTCTGGGGGTCCGATCCAAAGTTCTCAGCCCCTGTTCCTCCGGAGGCTGAGGGGCAAAGTGGTGCATTTCCTTTCTTCGCCATGAGGTGGCGCCTTAACCCAGCACTTTAGCACAGCTCTGCTTCCCTGTACCAGGAAGGGGATGAGGAAGAGGGGGAGGGGGGAGGGGATGGGGCTGGGGGTGCTTAGAATGCAAGGTTCCTGGGTGGGGAGTTGGAGAGCATCATATCTCTGGGAGGGGAGTTGAGGAGTTATGTTGAAACACAGTTGGCCGGGCTCAGGGGCTACTCCTGGCCCTGTGCTCGGGGGTCACTCCTGCTGGTGCTTAGGGGACCCTCTGGGTGCCGGGTATTGAACCAGGTTGGCAACATGCAGAGCCATCCCCATGTTTTGTTTTGTTTTCTGGGGGCACACTTCTCAGTGCTCTTGGCTGACTCCTGGCTCTGTGCTCAGGGGTCACTTTCGGTGACACTTGGGGGACCCTATGTGGTGCCAGGGATTACACCCGGCTCAGTCATGTGCAAGCAGGTGTCTGACCTGCCATCCCATGTCTCCGGCCCCCATTTTGCATAATTAAGTGCTCCCCGATGACTTCCAGAACTCACCTTTCAGCCAGGAAAGAGTAAGCGAAAAGGGCTGGAAGAAAGTCCAACAGGGGGCCAGAGCGGTAGCACAGCGAGGAGGACGTTTGCCTTGCACGTGGCCCACCCGGGTTGGATCCCCGGCATCCCAGAAGGTCCCCCCAAGCACCTTCAGGAGTGATTTCTAAGTGCGGAGCCAGGAGTAGCCCTTAAATATCGCCAGGTGTGACCCCCCAAAAAAAAAATAAAAACAAATAAAAAACTCTGACAAAATAAACAGGGGAAGGCACTTGCCTTGCACATGGTTCACCTGAGTTCAGTCCCCAGCACCTCTGAGCCCCTCCTGGAGTGATCTCTGACCATCGCTGGGTGTGGCCCCCAAACAAACAAAAAGGAAGCGAGCAAACAAGATTATTCCAACAGGAAGCAAACAGGGGGCTCTGGGATGTAACCAGAGGAGGGGACATTAGCCAGGCCCATTCCCAAGAGGGCTTGCTTAGCAGGTGACCTTTATGCTGAGAGCCAGTGGCCAAAGGAGCCAGAGCGCCTGCATTCCAGGAGGGGAGATGCAGGTGCAAAGGCCCTGAGGTCCTTCCCCTCCCCCTTTGGTGCTCAGGCCTTTCCAGAGCCTAAGATCTCAAACTAGCCTGGCATTCCTGGCCCAGGCCCAGAGATTCTTGTAAGCACAGCAGAGAGGGACGTGGGAAGGTAGTCAGCAGGGAAGGTGTTTGTTTTACACACAGCTGACCTGGATTCAACCCCCCGGTACCGCATAGGGTCAGCTGAACCCTACCAGGAGTGATCTCCTGGTGAGCACCATTGGGTGAGCCTCCCCTGATCCCCAGTGAAAAACAGAATGTTCCTGAGGTGGGTGAGAGGTTAGACAGGGGAGGACCAGGCAAGGAGTTGTGGGTGGGCCCATAGTCCAGCAGGGAGGGCGCGTGCCTGGCACACGGCTGACCCAGGTTCAATCCCTGGCATCCCATAGGGTCCCCGGAGCCCAGTCCTGAGCACAGAGCCAGGAGTAAGGCCTGAGCATCACTGGGTGGGGCCCCCAAACAACACACACACACACACACACACACACACACACACAGAAGTTTGGGAGGTGGATGGGGGTGAGATCAGCTGTATCCAGTGGGTCTAGGGCGACCCTGCACGGGTGTGTAAGACACACATGGGTCACTTTGTTTTGTCTTGGGGCCACACCCAGCGGTACTCAGAGCTTATTCCTGACTCCGTGCTCAGGGATCACTCCTGGCAGTGCTCAGGGGACCATCCAAGGGTGCTGGAGACTCACCTGGTGTCAGCCTTTGTCAAAGCAAGAGCCTCAATCTGGAGACCCCCCTTCCCTCCCCAGCCCTCCCCTCCCTCCTTCCCCTCTCTCCTCCCTCCCCCTCCCTTCTTTCTACTTTTCTTTTCGTTTCTTTGCCTTTCTTTTTCTTTTTCTCTCCTTTGCTACACCCGGCTTTTCTCAGAACTTCCTCCTGACCGCACTCAGGGCTCATGCCTGGCAGGACATACAGGATGTCGGGAGATCGAACCAGGGTGGGTACATGGAAGGCCGGCGTCCTGCTGTGTATTGCTCCAGCCCCTCTGGTTTTGTTTGTTTCTGGACGACACCGAGAAGAGGGGTGGCTCCTGGCAAACTCCAGGGAAGCCTGCAGTACCAGGGAAGCCTGCAGTGCCAGGGACCAACTCCGGGGCTCCTACATGCAAAGCCTGTGCTCCAGCCCTGAGTCATTCCCCTGGGCCCCCCGGGAGAGGTTTTTGAGGAGAGATGACAATTGTCTTGTCTAGTAGTGATTCTCCTGGGTGTGGCCTGCTATGCCCTGGGCTGACCTGCTCAGAGGTCCTGCACGGAGGCAGAACGCCTGAGCTGTGAAATCATTGTGGACTTCTTGGAGGAAGGGGTAACTGAACGGAATCTTTCTTGGACACAGGACAACCCAAACCACAACCACCCCCCCACCCACTCCCACCTCCCTGCCGCTGTGGGACCAGGTGGGGACATCAACAGGGGCCAGGCGGGCAGGCTGGACTACAGACCCCAGCCCCAAAATGTGAAGCTGGGACCCAGGGCGGCGGGGGGCGAAGGGGGGGTAGTAGATGGGGCAACGTGAGAGGGTGTGGGTAAAGGGGGGGTGAGTTCAGCTGTTGGTGATTTCACGCTCCTCCTCAGACACTTCTTGGGGGCAGGCGGCAGCCCCCCTCCCCTTCCCCCGGGTCCCAGGTGCCTGGGGAGGTTGGGTTTCGGGAATGAGAGAATAAAAGAGATTTCCTCCTGAGGCCCCCCCCTGCACCCTAGAGAGCTTCAGCTGCCCCCCCCACACATTCTCAGGGATTAGGCTAAATCCTGTAGCAGGTGGGGTGTGTGTGCCGGGCGGGGGGACGCTATCAGGATCTGGGAATGTGGGAAGCGATGGGCCCGGGGCCAGGACAATTCATCCTGACTTCACCCCACTTTTGCCTGCACCCCGTTCTGCCAGTCGCTGCTGGGGGGCAGGGGGTGGCAAGGAATTGGCTCAGCTCAATCGGACATGGGGGCCTTTTAACCAGCAGAGAGGAAATCGAAGCCAAGGGCAGCTTTTCATGGGAAACCTGGTGTGTTTTTTAAAAATTGTTATTATTATTTATTTTTATTATGTATTATGTTTTGCCTTGCACACGGCGGACCCAGGTTCGATTCCTCCCTCCCTCTCAGAGAGCCCAGCAAGCTACCGAGAGTATTCCGCCCTCATGGCAGAGCCTGGCAAGCTCCCCGTGGCATATTCGATATGCCAAAGACAGTAACAACAAGTCCCACAATGGAGACGTTACTGGTGCCCGCTCGAGCAAATCGATGAGCAACGGGACAACAGTGCTGCAGTGCTACTTTTATTATTTGGTTTGGGGACACAACAAACGATCCTCAGGGCTGACCCCTGGCTCTGCTGCACTCAGGGATCACTCCTGGCGGTGCTCAGGGGATCCTATGGGATGTTGGGGATCGAACCTCGGTTGGCCAAGTGCAAGGAAAACTCCCACCCCGCTGGACTATGGCTTAAAATTGGAGGGGGGGCGTAGAATGATAGCATAGCAGGTAGGACGTTTGTCTTGCACTCGGCTGACCCAGGTTCGATTCCCAGCATCCCATAGGGCCCCTCGAGCACTGCCAGGAATAATTCCTGAGTGTAGAGCCAGGAGTAACCCCTGAGCATCGCCGGGTGTGACCCAAAGGCAAAAAAAACAAAAAACATTCTGCAAGGTTCTGGGGTCTGAGTGGAAGTACAGCGGGTAGAGCACTTGCCTTGCACCCGGCTGACCCAGTGTCAGCCCCCCCACATCCCACAGAGTCCCCCAAGCCTGCCAGGAGTGATCCCTGAGCACTGCCAAGCGTGGTCCCCCAAAACCAAACCAACACGAAACAAAAAACCAGAAACAAAAAACACTCTTTTGGAAGGTCCTCAAATAACGTCATATCCCTTTGTTAAAACATGGACAAGAGAAAAGAAAAAAAAAACATAATTGATGAGAAACATTAAGGAGGGAAAAGAATACAAAACCGGCCAACTTTGAACTCGCAGTGCTGACGCGATCCACTTGGTCCCACGTGGTTTTGCTTTAGGTCCAAGATTCCAGGAACCTCGCCACAATATTCGATGACAATGAGGACGGGCTGTGCTTAGGATCATTGTTATTAATTTCAGACCACACCCAGCGGTGCTCAAGGGCGACTCTGGCCCATTGTGCCTGCGAATCGCTGGGCAGTGCTCAGGGCAGCCGGTGCCCGGGGCGAAAGCCTGGCGTGCAAAGCCCTTGCTGAGGGCTGGAGCGCTAGGATGGCGGGGAGAGCACTGGCCTTGCATGCAACCGACCTGGGTTCGATCCTCGGCGTCCCATCGGGTCCCCTGAGCCCCGCCAGGAGGGTTCCCTGAGCACAGAGCCAGGAGTCAGCCCTGGGCACTGCTGCTCTGGCCCATCTCCTGCGTTCCATCCCACTAGGAAGCCTGAGCTTGGCCTGCTGAGGTGTCTCTGTGGCCCTGGACTCCCCCATCCTCCCACGAGGCCAGGGGTCAAACCCAGAGTCTCAAATATGCTGCATGCAGAGTTTCTCCTTGGTACCGTATTCTACCACAGAGCTACATTCCTGGACATGTACTGATGATTTGTGTGTGTGTGTGTGTGTGTGTGTGTGTGTGTGTGTGCGCGCGCACGCAGGGGGCGGGTGGCACACCCAGTGATGCTCAGGGGTTACTCCTGACTTCGTGCTCAGAAATTACTCCTGAAGGTGCTTGGGGGACCCTATGGGATGCCAAGGATCAAAGTTGGGTAGGCCGCGTGCAAAGCGAGAGCCCTCCCCACTATACTGTCACTCCAGTTCCTGGAGGGGTCTGTGTGTGTGTGTGTGTGTGTGTGTGTGTGTGTGTGTGTGTGTGTGTGTGTGTGTGTGTCCATACCTAGCAGTGCTCAAGGGTTACTCCTGGCTCTGCCCTCAGGAATTACTCCTGGTGCACTCAGGGGACCATATGGGATGCTGGGACTCGAACCCGTTTTGGCCATGTGCAAAGCAAGCGCCCACCCCACCGTCCTATCTCTTCAGCCCCTGAAATTAATCAAAGCAAAGTGACCCACAAAGAAACCCACAAGCCCACAGACCCGGGAGCGCTTTCTGATCCCCAGAACTGACCAGTTGTTGGGGCCGTGGGAATGAAACTGGCGGTTGTGTGGCGGGAGGGGGGCACGGGTGATGGGGGTGGGCAAAGTTCCACTCACTTTTCTGCCCCTGGGTCACCTTGGCCAGTCCCTGGCTCCATGTGAACCTTGGTGTCCTCATTCGGGCACTGGGGACAAAAGCCGTGTCCCAGCAGGAGGGAATGAGCTCATGGCAGCCCTGCCCCCAGCAGGAGGGGTGGGCCAGCCCCCCCCCCCCCCCCCCGTCCCTGGACCCGGACAGCTGCTGGAGGCCCAGCTGGTCCGTGCAATGGATCCGTCCCGGAGATGCTCATTTTGTTTGTGTTTTGTTCTGAGGCACCTGGCAGTGCTCAGGACTCACTCTTGGCTCTGAACTCGGGCATCACTCCTGGTGGGGCTCGGGATACCATTTTTTTGGGGTGCCGGGCACCGAAGCTGGGTCAGCCGTGTGCCAGGCAAGTGCCCTCCCCGCTGTCCTATTGCCCTGGTCTCAGCTCAGGATGGTCTTCCTGAGAAATGCTCAAAACCCAGTTGGACCCAGAGCGACGGGATGGCGGAGCGGGGGCGCTGGCCTGGCACACGGCTGACCTGGGTTTCATCCCCAGCATCCCCCAGGGTCCCCTGAGCACCGCCAGGGACATGGCTCCAGGAGTCAGCCCTGAGCACCGCTGGGCGGGTGTGGCCTCCAAATCCAAGCAGGACACAAACCCAGAGAGGCAGGTTTCAGGGGCGGCTCCCCGCCGGGTGAGCAGGGGTGGGGGTGCAGGGAGAAGGAGCAGCCGCTGGGCCTGCCAGGGGTGGGGGGGGTAGGGCAGGAGGATTAGCAGCATCTGTCTCTCACTGACATGGGACTTCAGGAATTTGCAGGAACCCCAGAGGGCGCGAGGCTGCCAGCGCTGCAGACAGAGCGGGTGCAGGGTGGGTAGCTGGGCTGGGGTGTGTGGGGGGGGACAAGGGGGTGTGGGGGGGGGGGAAAGGGGGTGTGGGGGGGACAAGGGGGTGTGGGGGGGCAGGACCAAGTCAGCAGCAGCTGTTCCTGTCTCTCTCGGTGACCTGACCCAGCTCTAGTTGTGTGGCACCACTCAGCTCCTTCCCGACCCCATCCCTTGGCAGCCAGGGACTGTCGCCCTATCAATACATCGACACCACTGGGGCCGGAGTGATAGTCCAGCTGACCCGGGTTCCATCCCCGACATCCCAAAGGGTCCCCCCGAGCACTGCCAGGAGTGACTCCTGAGCCCAGAGCCACGAGTTAACACCTGAGCATTGCCAGATGTGACCTCCTCCCCCCACAAAAAATATAAACAGAAAGCACTGTTTTATCTGGGGGGAGTTGGGGGGAAGGTAGTTGGTTTGGGCCACACCTGACAGAGAATACAGTGGGGAGGGTGCTTGCCTGACACACAGTCTATTCGATTCGATTTCTGGCATCCCATAGGGTCCCTTGAGCACTGCCAGGAGTGATCCCTGAGCACAGAGCTGGGAGTAACCCCTGAGCACTAATCTTCCCAAAAGAAAGAAAAGCAAGAAAAGCTCTTTGCGGGGCTGTAGTGATAGCACAGCGGGTAGGGCATTTGCCTTGCCCGCGGCCGACCCAGGTGCGATTCCCAGCATCCCATATGGTCCCCCAAGCACCACCAGGAATAATTCCTGAGTGCAAGAGACAGGAGTAACCCCTGTGCATCGCCGGATGTGACCTCCCTCCCCCCCCAAAAAAAAGAAAAGCTCTTTGGGGAAAGTGTTTCTGGAGGAGTCACCTGCAGGGGATCAAGTGGCCCCGGGGACACTTGGGGCCCAGCAAGGGCTCAAACAGCAGCTTCTGGGTGGCACTCAGTGTGGCACAGAGAGTGACAAGCAGGGACTGGGGGGTGATGGGAATTTTTTTTTTCTTTTTGGGTCACACCTGGTGATGCACAGGGGTTACTCCTGGCTCTCAGGAATCACTCCTGGCAGTGCTCAGGGGACCCTATGGGATGCTGGGAATCTAACCCGGGTCAGGAGTGTTCAAGGCAAACGCCCTCCCCGCTGTGCTATCACTCCAGCCCCGGGAATTTATTTGAAAAAAAAAATTGGAGGGGGGAATTTTTTAAATAGTTTTTTGGGCCACACCCAGCGATGTTCAGGGCTGACTCCTGGCCCTACACTCAGGAATGACTCCTGTCGGTGCTCGGGGGACCCTATGGGATGTCGGGGATCGAACCCAGGTCGGCCACGTGCAAGAGCAGCGCCCTCCCTGCTGTGCTCTCTCTCAGGCCCCAGCTTTTTTTTTTTTTTTTTTTTTTTTAAGTAAAACCGATTTTATTTGGAGGTTTTTAGGAATGGGAAGGAGGGAGAGAAAGTGATGGAGTAATGCGCTCAAGAGAGCGCGGGCTCCCCCGAGGGCGGAGAGACCCTCCACACCCCCCAGCGTTAGAGGTGGAGGCAGGCGAGCCCACAGCTCCAGCGGGGAGAGGCGGGCGCCACATGTGCTCGGCCACGTGGACACAGCCGCACATGTGCTCTGGCAGCATAGGCGCCCCTGCTTTTGTTTTTGATTTGGGGTCACATCCCCCAATGCTTGGGGGTGCTGGTGATGGATTCTGGGCCTCCTGCATGCAAACTGCTCCTAGCCGTTCCATTCTCTCACCAGCCTCCTTGAAATACATATTTTTCCCCCCTTTGTCTGGTTTTGGGTCACACCCAGCACACTCATCCCCCCTCTCCGGCCCCGGGACCAGCAGGATTTGACCCCCCAGCCTCCTGCGCCACCCTCTCCTGTCTCCTGGATGACTCAGAGATGGGGGGTGGCCCGGAGGAGGTGCTGTTTGGGGGTGAGGAGCTGAGTTTGGGCACCGGGGAGTCCGAGGAAGACCGTGAGGCGGAGCAAGGAGAGAAGTGTCCCCATTTTTTTTTTTGCTTTTTTTTTGGGTCACACCTGGCGATGCACAGGGGTTACTTCTGACTCTGCACTCAGGAATTACTCCTGGCGGTGCTCAGGAGACCATATGGGATGCTAGGATTCGAACCCGGGTTGGCCGAGTGCAAGGCAAACGCCCTACCCGCTGTGCTACTGCTCCAGCCCCATCCTTTTTTTTTTTTGAAAAGGGACCTTGGCCCACCCACAGGGGGTTGCCGGGGATCGAACCCAGGTTGGCTGAGGACAGGGTATATACCTGTACCCCGTGCCCTCTGCATGGCCCCCAACCCCCAATTCTCACGTCCCCTCTCTCTCCATTTCCTTCCCTTTCCGGGGGAGGCTCAGAGGGGCCGTCCTGGTGGTACCCAGGAGGGAGGCAGAGGCAGGGCGGCTGGCTCTGTCTGTGTCCGCCAGGAGAGCAGCGCCGCGGGGGACGCATCCGGGCTCAGAGCCCTGGAAATGGATCCCTCTGGTGGCCCCCCGCACTCCCCCACCCCTGCCGCCGCCGCCGTGGCCTTCTTCCGCCCCCAAAGAGGGCGTCTGAGAACAAGGCCCGGCCTGTGTCCCCGGGGAGGCCCCGGGCAGGCAGGGACAGCTGCGGCACAGCCGGGCGGCCACCAGCTGCTGCCCGGGACTCGGGCCAGGGCGGGGCGGGCACAGAGCGCTCCCTCGGAGCCCCAGCTGGGGGTGGGGTGGGGTGGGGGGCAGAGCGTGGGAGCGGGCTGCAGCCTCTGGGCTGAGTTTTGGGGTTTCACGCTGTGTTAACGGTCAGCTCACTTAATGCTCAGCAGCTGCGGGCCGGGCGATGCCCACTTGGCAGCCGTGGGAGCCACGGGAGGGGCGCGGGGCGGGGGGGGCGGGGGGCCGGGGTGGGGGCTGCTGTCCTGAGGCTCGGACACGCACGAGCCGTGCCGGGTGGACGCATCTGGGCAGCAGCTCTGAGTCCACACGCCCAGGCCGGGGACGTCGGGTGCACAAAGGGGGCCGACACGGGGCCGGAGAGAGAGTTCAGTGGGGAGGGCGTGTGCCCTGCAAGAGGCAACAGGGGCTCAGCCCCCTCCCCCACCCCCCAATATCCCGTAGGAGGGAGCCCTGAGCACCACCGGGCGTACCCCCTGCTCCAGAAACGAAACGAAAAAGATGGGGGCGGGCAGACAGACGCAAGACGGGACGGCCGGATAGATGGAGCTGGGCCGCGGGCAGCGGGACACAGAGCCGAGGCCGGCAGAGACCTGAGCCACTCGGAGAGCACTAGAGGGGAGGAGGGGGGCTCCCTCCCTCCCTCCTCGCCCACCTTCCTCACCGGCTGCAGAGACGACGCCAGGAACACAGACATTTATTTCCAAAAATAATAATTTATAAAAGGCCCTTTTGCATCTGTCTCAGGCCGCTCAGCGCCGCGTGGGGAGGCGGGGGGGGGGCAGTTGCTCCTTTCCACTGAGGTGGTGGGGGGACGGGAGAGAGGGGGGGCTTCTGGGTCTCCTGACCCCAAGGCAGGGAGGACCTGCCCACTGTCCTCACCCAGGAGCCAGGCCACCCACGGGGGCCCAGTGCAGGAAGCGGAAGCCCGACCCCTCCGCCACAGGCTCCCTGCCGCTAAGGCCAAGGGCCAAGTGGACCCACCAGCACCCCGCGGGCAGGGCCTGAGGCTGGCCCGGGAGACTGAGCCGGAAGGCCAAGGTCATGGTCAGCAGGCAGCTGGCTGCTCAGGTCTGCACTGGGGGGTACGGGAAGGAAGGGGGCGTCCGTGGCAGGGGGTCGTGGCTGAACACGGAGTCGCTGGAGGAGCAGCTGCTGGTGGTCTCGGTGCTGGCGGTGGGGGAGTAGGGGCCGAAGGTCAGGCGGAGGTCCAGGTACTGCAGAGAGCAGAGGGGCGGTCAGTCAGGGTGGGCTGCCTGGAGGGGGCGGCCCCGCTCCAGAGACGGAAACTGTACCTCCTCGGACACGGCCAGCAGCACCTTGTCCAGCGTCTCCACCAGCTGTTTGAAGGTGGGTCTCTGCGAAGGGGCCGCGTGCCAGCACTCGCGCATCAGCCCGTAGCTAGGGGAGGGGCGGGCATCAGGACCCTCCCGTCTGCACCCCGGGGCCCCTCCCGGCCCTCCCAGGGGACGAGATCAGGGGGCAGTGGGATGGCGGCTCACAGCTCCGGAGGGCAGTTGGGGGGCCGGTCCATGCGGTGACCCTCCCGCAGCAGTGAGAAGAGCTCCTCCACAGGGATGCCGGGGTACGGGGCGCCCCCCAGGGTGAAGATCTCCCACAGCAGGATCCCGAACGACCACCTGCAGGGGGCGCCACAGCGGGTCACGGTCCGAGCATGACTGTGTATGTTTGAGCACGACTATTGGAGTGTGCGACTATGTTTGAGCTGTGGCCATGTATGGCCAAGTGCAGGAGTGTATGTCTGAGCATGGCACTGTGTATGTTGGAGTGTGTGACTGTGTGTTTGGGCCTGTGTATGTGCAAGTGTGATTGTGTAGTCTGAGCACGACTCTGTATGTTTAACTGTGTGACGGTGTGTGAGCATGTGACTGCATGTTCGAGCATGTGGCTGTATGTTCACATGTGGGACTGTGTCTGTGTGGCTGTCTGTTCAAGCATGTGACTGTATGTTCAAGCATGTGTCTCTATGCTCAAGTGTGTGACTGTATATTTGAGCATGGGACTATGCATGTTTGTGTGACTATGTTCGAGCATGGGACTGTGTATGGTCAAGCATGTGGTTGTATGTTCAAGTGTGTGACAGTGTTCGAGGGTGGGATGGTATGTGCATGTTGGAGCATGTGACTGTATGCTCAAGCATGGGGCTGTGTATGATCGAGCATGGGACTATGCGTTGTGTGTGATGCAGAACACATGCTTTGTTCGATCTGCTGTTGTGGGGAGAAGGAGAAGGGGCCACACACATCAGTGCTACAGGATGATCCTGACTCAGTTCTTGAGAACCATGTGGTGCTGAGTCCGAACCCCAGGGCTCCCACATGCAAAGAGCCTGTGCTCCAGCCCTTAGAGCCACCTCCTGGCCCTGGGCAAGCACCGACCCTACCCACTATCTATCTCTCTGGCCCCAATTTTGTTTGTTTTAATTTGGGGACCGTGTCTGGCCATGCTGTGAGCTACTCACAACTTAGTGCTCAACCATGCAATGCGGGGAACTAACCCAGGTGTCCCACATGCACAGTGTATGCTCTGCCTGTTGAGTTCTTGCCTGTCCCTAAGATTTCACAAATCCAGGAATACCCTTTTTTTGTTGTTTTGCTTTGGGGCCACACCCAACTATGCTCAGGGCTTACTCCTGGCTCTGCACTCGGAGATCACGCCCAGCAGTGCTCAGGGGACCAAATGGTGTGTGGCCGACCCAGGGATCAAACCTGGGTCAGCCACACGCAAGACAAGTGCCTTAGTCATTGTACTATTGCTCTGGCCCCCTGGAATATCTTTTCTACTGAGGGGGCTGCCCCCAGCTGTGCCCAGGGGCTACTACTGGCTCTGTGTCCAGGAATCACTCTAGCGGGGGCTTGTGGGCCCAGGAGGTGCTAAGGACTTGAAAAAGAGGTCAGCAGGATATAAGGACATCTGACCCCTGTACACTCTGGCCTCTGTCACTTTGGAGGGTCACACCCAGAGATACTCAGGGCTGACTCCTGGCTCTGTGCTCAGGGATCACTCCTGGGGATGCTCAGGGGACCCTAGAAGATGCTGGGGATCGAACCCGGATGGACAGCGTGCGAGGCAAATGCCCTCCCCGCTGTCCTATCACTCCGACCCCCTGCTTCTATGACCCCGTGGGGGTCAGCCCCACGCCCCTCCACCAATCCCGGCTCCCAGGACTTACACGTCACTCTGGTGCGTGTACACGCGGTCGAACAAGGCCTCGGGGGCCATCCACTTGACAGGCAGACGGCCCTGGACGGAGGGGATGGGGCTGTTGGTGGCGAGACCCCAACAACCCCACCCCGTTCTGCTGCCCGCCCCTGTCCCCCAGCTCTGCCCGGCCCCTCACGTTGCTGGTTTTCTTGTAGTAGTCGATGTGGTGGACGCCCCGCGCCAGCCCGAAGTCCGCGATCTTCATCACGTTGTCCTCGGTCACCAGCACGTTGCGGGCCGCCAGGTCCCGGTGGATGCACTGCGGCGCGGCAGAGGGGGCGGGGCTGGGGGGCGGGCCGCCTCTTTGCGCCTCACCCATTGGTCAGGGCTTGCTCCGGGCGGTGCTCGCCGCGTGGGATGCAGGGGATGAACCCCAGTGGTCCATGAACAAGGCAAACACCCTCCCCACCGGGCTGTAGCTCTGACCCCTGCCACCCCCTGGTTCCGGGACTTGAAGCAGTGTTCAGAGGTCCCTCGGGCCCCTCTGCTAGTTGTGTGGGCCTCAGGGCTTCGATGATGACGATCCAACTCGGGGCCTCCCGCCTGCCCGCTCCAGCCCTTCACGCTGTCATTCTGGTCCTACTCTCCTCCCACCCCCTCTTTTTATTTTGGCCCCACCCAGCAGTGCTCAGGGCTGACTTCTGGCTGTGCACTCAGGGATCACTCGGAAGACCCTATGGGATGCCGGGGATTGAACCCAGGCCGGCTGCCTGCAAGGCAAACGCCCTCCCCCCACTGTACTATCTATCGCTCCAGCCCTGGATTGATTTTTTTTTTTTATATTTCCTTTTGGTTTTGGGGTCACACCCAGCTTCCTCCTGGCTCTGCGCTCAGGGATCACTCCTGGGAGGCCTTGAGGGGCACATTTTGGGATGCTGGAAATTGATTGTGCAAGGCAAGCACCCTCCCTGCTGCATTACGCTTCAACTCCGCCAGAGTTTAATTCATTTTTTTTTTCCTTGCTTTGGTTTTGGGCCACACTGGGCAGTGCTCAGGGGACCATATGGGATGCCAGAGATCGAATCTAGGTCGGACACACCCAGGACAATTGCCTTCTCTACGTTACCATATTTTGTTTTGTTTTGTTTTTTCTTTTTGGGTCACACCCGGCGATGCATAGGGGTTACTCCTGGCTCTGCACTCAGGAATTACTCCTGGTGCTCAGGGAACCAGATGGGATGCTGGGAATCGAACCTGGGTCGGCCGCGTGCAAGGCAAACACCCTACCCGTTATGCTATTGCTCCAGCCCCTATTTTTATTTTGTTTCTTTTTTTTTCTTCTACTGTACCATATTTATGGTCCTGAAGGGTCTAATTCTTAGCACATAGCAGCTTCTGGCAGAACGGAAAGACCTGATCTAAAAATAACTGGGGGAGGATTACTTTTACCCCCAAGCAACGCTCGGGGGAGGAGGGCCCACTGGCCCTGCAGGTGCAATTCTCTGCCAAATGGGGTCTGACAGGGGCTCCACATTCAGATTCAGCGATGCTGGGAACCAGGAGGGCTACACTCAGTGGGGCTCCGGGACCCGGGGTCAAACTCGAGCCCTTCTGCAAGCCAGCATGCACTCCAGAGCCCCTTTTCCCCCCAGCTTTTTGCATCACACCCAGCAATGCTCAGGCGTTACTCCTGACTCTGCACTGAGGAATTACTCCTGGCAGTGCTCAGGGATGCCAGTGATCAAACCTGAAAAATGCCCTACCTACTGTATTATTTTTTTTTTCCTACTGTATTATTGCTCCAGCCCCCTGAGCATTTTTAAATTTTTTTTTTTTTGGGGGGGTGTTACCTGGCAAAGCTCTAGGTACTCCTGGCTCTGCACTCAAGAATTATTCCTGGTTGCGTGGCTGGAGCAATAGCACAGCGGGGAGGGCGTTTGCCTTGCACACGGACGACCCGGGTTCAATTCCCAGCATCCTATATGGTCCCCCGAGCACCGCCAGGAGTAACTCCTGAGTCCATGAGCCAGGAGTAACCCCTGTGCATCACCGGGTGTGACCCAACCACCCCCCCCCAAAAAAAATTATTCCTGGTTGGGGCTGGAGCCATAGCAGAGCGGGTAAGGTGTTTGCCTTACACACGGCCGACCCGGGTTCGAAGCCCAGTGTCCCCTATGGTCCCCCGAGCACCGCCAAGAGTCATTCCTGATTGCATGAGCCAGGAGTAACCCCTGTGCATCGCCGGGTGTGACTCAAAAAGCAAAAAAAAAAAAGAATTACTCCTGATGGGGCTCGAGGGACCATATGGGATGCCGGGGATCAAACCCGGGTTGGCCGCATAGTGAGGCAAATGTCCTCCCCACTGAACTATCGCTCCAGCCTCTGAACTATTTTTCTGATCCTATCATTCAGCCATATTTTAGGGGGAGGAAGTTTGGGCCACACATGCAGTGCTCACAGCTGACTCCTGGCTCTGTGCTCAAAGATTACTCCTGGGAGGGTTTAGGGAACCAAGCAGTGCCAAGGCTCGAACCCGGGTTGGCAGATACACAGCAAGCACCTGAGCCTCTGTACTATCTCTCTAGCACTCCCCAACCATTTCCTCTTTTTTTTTGGGGGGGGGTCAAACCCAGCAATCAGGAATTACTCCTGGTTTTGTACTCAGGAATTACCCTTGGCGGTGCTCAGGGGACCATATGGGATGCTGGGGATCGAACCCGGGTCAACCGCGTGCAAGGCAAACACCCTCCCTGCTGTACTATCACTCCAGCCCCTATGTTGGGCAACACCTGGCAGTGCTCAGAGGACACTCTGGGATGCCTGGAGATGGCTCCCAGGTCGGCTGTGTGCCAGGCCAGGACTGTCCCCGCTGTCCTATCGGCCCGGCCCTGCGCTCGAGCTCTGAGGCCTCTCTCCAGCCTGCTCATCGACCCATTTTACAGATGCTATCACTCATGTGCTGCCCACCCATCCTCACTGCACACCCACCCCCTCACGGCCTGAGAGTGGGTCCGGGCTGGCATGGACCAGAGCCAGGGGCAAGTTCCATGCCACCTAAGGACAGAGAGGGCAGCTGCAGAAGGTTCTAGAATGCAGGCCACCCCCGGTCTCTACCTTCCGAGACTCCAGGTACTGCATGCCGCGGGCCACCTGGTAGGCGCAGGAGACCAGGGTGGGGAAGGACAGCGGCGCCTCCGTGTTGCAGGGCCCCTCAGGGCTGAGGTCCGGGCCGGGGGGCCGGCGGGCACGTAGGAACTCCCGAAGGTTTCCCTTGGCCGCGCATTCCACGATCACGTACAGGGGTCCTGGGAACATGGGGGGGCGAAGGGGGCGGGGGAGGCTGCAGGAGCTGCCGACCTGCCCCCCACCCCCACCCCTGTCTCCACACAGCCCTACCTTCCTGGGTGCAGACACCCAGTAAGTTGATGATATTCTTGTGCCGGCCGATGAACTTCATCACCTCCATCTCGGAGACCAAGTCAGCCAGGTCCTTGTCGGAGGCATTGTCTGATGGGGCAGAAGGTGTGGGGGGGTTGTTGGGGGGGCACACCACCCGAGTGAAGCTGCAGGGTGGGGGACAAGATGGGGACCCACAGTTTGGTTGGTTGAGGCCTGGGCTTTCCTGCTGTTCGGCCTTGAGAGACCGTCCTACCCTCTCTGAACCTGCAGAGCCTCTGAAATAACAGCAGCTCATGTCCTTATTCTCCAAAGGGTCACGCCCGAATTCTAAACACTGCCAAGACACAATTAGATCTGGATTTTTAGTTGTTGTTTGGTTTTGGCTTTTTTTTTTTTTTTTTTTTGCTTTTTGGGTCACACCCAGCGATGCACAGGGGTTACTCCTGGCTCTGCACTCAGGAATTACCCCTGGCGGTGCTCAGGGGACCATATGGGATGCTGGGAATCGAACCCGGGTTGGCCACGTGCAAGGCAAACGCCCTACCCGCTGTACTATCACTCCAGCCCCGGTTTTGGCTTTTTGGGTCACACCTGGTGATGCTTAGGGGCCTACTCCTGGCTGTGTCCTCAGGAATCATTCCTAGCTGTGCTCAGGGGACCATATGGGATGCTGGGATTTGAACCCGGGTTGGCCGCGTGCAAAGCAAATGCCCTCCCCGCTGTGCTATTGCTTCTGCCCCCCATTCCTGGCTGTTCTTGGGGGACCCTAGGGGATGCCAGGGATCGAACCCACATAGGCCACATGCCAGGCAAATGCCCTCCCCACTGTACTACCACTCCTGCCCAAGATCTGATTGTCTTTTTTTGGTGGGGAAAGGCCCATACCTGGCTATGCTCAGGGCTTACTCCTGGCTCTGCACTCAGAGATCATTCGTGGCAAGGTTTTGGGGGGCTCTATGGGGTGCCAGGGATTGAACCGGGGTTGACTGCCTGTAAGGCAAGAGCCCTACTTGCTATACTTTCTCTGGGTCCCACAAAGAGATCTAAGGGTGTGTGTGTGTGTGGGGGGGGGAGCAACATGAGTGGCTGAGGAGAGAGTGGGACGGGGGAGCCCTGGGTTCGATCGCTGGCACTGCAGGGTCCCCTGAGCACTGCCCCACAAACAAACAACAATAAGGCAATAGAGGCAGAAGAGAATGGAGAGGAGGCAGCTTGGCGCTCATCCCTGGCACAGCAAGCAGGCTGGCGGCTGCCCTGAAATCTATTCGGCCAGGCCTGGCATTCCCCTGGGTCTGGGACTTTAGGGGCCTGCCAGTGGGGTGTGCTCAGGGAGGCCAGGAGGAAGTGCTGCAGTGTCTCTTTAAAAAGCTGAGAACTGGTGCTGGATAGGACGATAGGACAGTGCAGGAGGGAGTTTGTCTCTAGGTTCAATCCCGAAGGGTCCCCCACACACCACCAGGAGTGATCCTGCAGAGCCAGGAGTAAGCCCTGAGCATTGCCAGGTGTGACCCAAAAACAAAACAAGAAACTAATAAAATGGGGGCTGGTGCCATAGCAAAGCAGGTAGGGCGTTTGCCTTGCAAGTAGCTGACCCGGGTTCGATCCCCAGCATCCCACAGGGTCCCCTGAGCACCACCAGGAGTCATTCCTGAGTGCAGAGCCAGGAGTAACCTCTGTGCATCGCCGGGTGTGACCCAAAAAGAAAAAAGAAAAAAAAAAACCTAATAAAACAAATAAAAGGGCTGAAAAGCAGGGCTGGGGAGAAGGCTCTCAGGGTTGGAGCACCTGTTCGCATGTGGGAAGTCGGGGTTGGAACCCTGGCTTGGTATAGTCCCTGAAGCACTGAGCTGGGAGTACCCTTGACCACCACTGGGTGTGACCCCAATACCAAAACAGCAAAAACAAAAACTGGGGCCGATGATAATAAAGCGGGGAGGGTTACTTGCCTTGCACGCAGCCCACTGGGCTTGATCCCCAGCATTCCACAGGGTCCCCCAAGCCCCACCAGGAGTGATCTCTGAGTGCAGAGCCAGGAATGACCCCTGAGCACTGCCGGGTGTGGCCCCCAAATCAAACCAAAGCCAAAACCCCATAAAAGAAAAAAAAAACAAGCAAAAAACATCAACAACCCAAAATCCTCAGAGAGAGGAAAGAGAGGGAACAAGGCTGAGGATCTGAGCCGCCCCCGCCACTGCAGCCACCCGCTGACCTGCGGCTTGTGGCCAAGACACCCCGCTCCCCGCCCCCCGCACATTTCTCAATCGGGCCGCCCAGAAAATGCCAGGTGGGCCCAGCTGTGCTGAGCAGACGGAGGGGGCAGAACTCGGGGTTGGCTCCTCGCAGGGACGGGGGCTGGGTGCCCCCCGGGAGAAACCGGATGTAGGCCCCAGGGCGTTCTGAATCCCTGGGGGCTGCAGTTCGGAGATGAAGAATGCGTTTGGGCCAAAAGAATGTTCTAGAATGAGAGACTGGAAGCCAGAACTGGGGAGGGGAGAAGGGGCCTTTCAGGAGACCTGCGGGGCCTGAGGGGGGAGACGCAGGGTCTGTGAGGCTGAGCAGATTGTTCGGGGCCGGGGGTGACGACACCTCAGTTCCCACGGACACCACCAGCTTTAGGAAGGTTCTCAGTGTGGGCTGCAGGCTTGGAAAACGGGGTCCCGCAGCCCCCACAAGGAGCCGCAGTAGGGTCTGGGCAGAGAGCGGGGGCGGCCGTCGTCCTTCTTGTCTCTCCAGTGCTCAGCCAGGAGCCCCCCCCCAAGCCGCGACACCGGGGGGCCCCCACTCACCCTTGAGCATCTTCACGGCCACGGTGCTGGCCTGGTCGGGCCGCGCGGGGTCCATGCCCACCGCCTCAGCGCACACCACCTGCCCGAAGCAGCCCTCGCCTAGGGGCTTGCCCAGCACCAGCCTGCGGGGGTGGGAAAGCGGCTCAGGCGCCAGCACGCCCGCGCCCCGCCCCCCTCCCAGGGTGCTCCCTGCCTACCTGTCCCGAGGGAACTCCCACTGCGGGTCCAGGGGCAGGTCCACGCTCACGAGGCCCGCCAGCAGCGGGGGGCCGCTGGACGACAGCCGGACTCCCCGCACCAGGGACAAGCTGGACTTGGCCGAGGAGCCGGACTCCAGCGAGAACTGCAGAGCAGGAGACGGGGCTATTGACGCGTTTGGGTACTAATGCTCCGGGTCCCCGTGCTCTAAATGATTGCTACTCAGGTATCGGTGCTCTTGGTACCGATGGTCTGGGGCATCGATGCTCTAGGTTCTTGTTACTCTCAGGTATGGATGCTCTTGGGCATCAAGTGCCCTCGATTATTGATAGTCCTCGGGTATCAGTGCTCCTAGGTACTGTTGTTCCCAGTACTGATGTTCTGGGGCATCAGTACTGTAGGTTATTGTTACTCTGAGGTATGGATGCTCTTGGGCATCAATGCTCTCAATTACTGATACTCTTGGGTATCAAGGCTCTGGGACATCAATGCTCCCAGGTACTGATGCACTAGGTTATTGTTACTCTAAGGTACTGATATTTTCAGCTATGAGCGCTCCTGGGCACAGATGCTCTTAATTATTGATATACTGTTGGACATCAATGCTCTCAATTATTGATACTCCCGGGTATCAAGGCTCTGGGACATCAATGCTCCCAGGTACTGATGCACTAAGTTATTGTTACTCTAAGGTACTGGTATTCTCAGCCATCAGTGCTCCTGGGCACAGATGCTCTCAATTATTGATATACTCTTGGGCATCAGTGCTCCCGGGTATTGATGTCCTTGGGCACTGATGCTCTCAATTACTGATACTACCAGCCACTAACGCTCCCTGGCACTGATGCTCCCAGCCACCAGTGCTCCTGGGTTCAATGCTCTGGGGCGGAGATGCTGGGACGAGCACGTACCTGTCGGGCAAGGGGGAAGCGGGACAGCTTCTGCACGGTGGCGGGCTGCCGGGGGTGGCGGCTGCGGAGCACCTGGCCGCGGTACAGCCCGACCAGCACCAGGAGCACCACCAGGGCCAGCGAGCCGAGCACGTAGAGGATGACGTCCGTGTACTTCACCTCGGGCGCCGCCGCCGTCCATGCCACCTCCTCCTCTGCCCGTGGAGGACACACAGTGACTGACAGCCCCCCAACACCCGTCACACACAGGAGGACCCCCCCCCTCTACAAAAACTACAGACACGCAAACCCTCAAGTGGTTAACACTAGTGTCAACTTCCTGCTTCAATGACGATGCATTTATTTTCCCCTTTGGATCTAGGGGTCACACCCGGCAGTTCTCAGGGCTTACTCCTGGTCCAGTAGTCAGGAGTGACCCGGGCCCTGGCAGTACTCAGGGCACAAGGTGTGGTGCTGGGACTCAACCCGAGTTGACATGGGAAAGACAAACACCTTTCTTCCCCCCATCCCCATTCTAGCTCAGTAATTTTAAATTTTTAATTTTTTTGCTTTTCGGGTCACACTGGGCGATGCACAGGGGTTACTCCTGGCTCTGCACTCAGGAATTACTCCTGGCGGTGCTTGGGGACATATGGGATGCTGGGAATCGAACCTGGGTCGGCCATGTGCAAGGCAAACCCCCTACCCGCTGTGCTATCTCTCCAGCTCCCCCCCACCAATAAAATTTTTAAAACTTTAAAAAGTTGGGGCTGGAGTGATAGCACAGCAGGGAGGGCATTTGCCTTGCATACAGCTGACCTGGGTTCAATTCCCAGCATCCCATAAGGTCCCCCGAGCACTGTGAGAATTAATTCCTGAGCACAGAGCCAGGAGTAACCCCTGAGCACCACCGAGTGTGACCCAAAAAAGCCAAAAAAAATTAAGTTAAGATCATAATTTAAAAATAAAATAAGGGGGGCCGGAGCGATAGCACAGCGGGTAGGGCGTTTGCCTTGCACGCGGCCGACCCGGGTTCGATCCCCGGCATCCCATATGGTCCCCCAAGCACTGCCAGGAGTAATTCCTGAGTGCAAAGCCAGGAGTAACCCCTGAGTATCGCTGGGTGTGACCCAAAAAGAAAAAAATAATAATAAAATAAGGAGCCAGAGCAATAGTACAGCGGGTAGGATGTTTGCCTTGCACATGGCTGATCCCCAGCATTCCATACGGTCCTCCGAACACTGTCAGGAGTAATTCCTGAGTGCAAAGCCAGGAGTTACCCCTAGCATCTCCAGGTGTGACTCCAAAAATCCCAGCATCATGGTCCTCTGAGCACCGCCAGGAGTAATTCCTCAGGGCATGAGCCAGGAGTGACCCCTGTGCATTGCCAGGTGTGACCCAAAAAGCAAAATAAATCAATTAATTAAATTAAATTTAAAAAAAAGAGCGTCTGCTTAGCAAGTACAAGGCTTTGAGTTTGATCCATGAAACACTGTCCATGCATCAGTGGGAATCCTGGGGGTCTCTTCCGTTGGGGAGTCCTGATATTTTGACCCCCCTGCCCAGTGAGTGATATCACTAAAATCAACAGCTGTGGAGAGATCTGCATTCTAGCATGCATGTGATTGTCGCAATAGCTACAACACAAGGATAGAAACCGGGGCCAGAGTAATCGTACAGTGGGAAGGGCATTTGCCTTGCATGTGGCTTGATCCCCAGCATCCCTTAAGGTCTCCTGAGCACAGCTAGGAGCAATTTCTGAGTCCAGAGTCAAGAATAACCCCTGAGTATTGCCGGGTGTGACCCAAAAAGAAAAAAAAAAAGGTGTAGAAGTGGTGGGGGTTGGGTGGGTGGGGGAAATGGCTCCCTCGGCTGGAGCGCGTGCTTTGCAGGGAGAAGCCAGATTAGAAGAACACTCTACAACTTCAAGCATGACCCCTCAGCACACAGCTGAGTAGCCGCCCCCACTCCCCCATCCAGTGTGACTCCCAAAATTTAAAAACTCGGGGCCAGAGAGATCATATAGAGGTAAACGTGCTTGTCGTGCATGTGGCCCAGCCAGGTTTAATCACTGACCTTGGTCCTCAAATGAAACCAAAATCTTGGAGCTGCAGAGACAGTACAGAGATGAAAGCAATTGCCTTGCATGCAGCCCACCCCTGTCTGATATCCCGGGTACCATATATATGTGTATATATATATATATATATATATATAGAGAGAGAGAGAGAGAGAGAGAGAGAGAGAGCGAGAGAGCGCCCCTGCACACTTACAGATACAGCCCTCAAACAAAACAACCGAAAGAAAATGAGACTGAGGGACTGGAGCGATAGCACAGCGGGGAGAGCGTTTGTCTTGCATGCGGCCAACCCGGGTTAGACTCACAGCATCCTATAGGGTCCCCTGAGCACTGCCAGGGGTAATTCCTGAGTGCATAAGCCAGGAGTGACCCCTGTGTATCGCTGGGTGTGACCCAAAAAGTAAAAAAAAAGAAAGAAAATGAAACAAAAAAATCAGGACTGGAGAGATACTACAGTGAGTAAGGTGCTTGCCTTGCAGGCAGCTGACCTGGGTTCAATCCCCAGCATCCCATATGGCCTCCTGAGCATCTCTAGGAGTGATTCCTGAGTGCAGAGGCACAAGGAAAACCTGAACATCACTAGGTGTGCCCCTCTCCCCCCCCAAAAAAAAACACCAACAGAAAATGAAAGCAAAAAGCCAAAGGGAAGGGGAACAGGAGAGAAAGGACGCAGAGGAGGCTGAAGGAGAGTGGGCACACGGGGATGGTGCTGAGGACCCAAATTCCATCTTCACCTGGTCCCCAGAGCACAGCTGGGAGCAGCCCCTGAGCACCTCCCTGCCTAAAAATGGAAGGAAGGAAGGAAGGAAGAGGAAGGCAGGCAAGAAGGCAGGAAGAAAGGAAGGCAGGCAGGCAGTAAGGAAGAAAGAAAGGAAGGAAGGAAGGAAGGGAGGGAGGAAGGAAGGAAGGGAGGGAGGGATAGAGGAAGGAAGGAAGGGAGAGAGGGAGGAAGGAAGGAAGGAAGGAAGGAAGGAAGGAAGGAAGGAAGGAAGGAAGGAAGGAAGGGAGGGAGGGAGGGAGGGAGGAAGGAAGGGAGAGATGGAGGGAGGGAAGAAGGAAGGGAGGAAGGAAAGGGAGGGAGGGAGGGAGGGAGGGAGGGAAGGAGGAAGGGAGGGAGGGAGGGAGGAAGGAAGGGAGAGATGGAGGGAGGGAAGAAGGAAGGGAGGAAGGAAAGGGAGGGAGGGAGGGAGGGAGGGAAGAAGGAAGGGAGGAAGGAAAGGGAGGGAGGGAGGGAGGGAGGGAAGAAGGAAGGAAGGGAGGGAGGGAGGGAAGAAGAAAGGAAGGAAGGAAGGAAGGAAGGAAGGAAGGAAGGAAGGAAGGAAGGGAGGGAGGAAGGAAGGGAGGGAGGGAGGGATAGAGGAAGGAAGGAAGGGAGAGAGGGAGGAAGGAAGGAAGGAAGGAAGGAAGGAAGGAAGGAAGGAAGGAAGGAAGGAAGGAAGGGAGGGAGGGAGGGAGGAAGGAAGGGAGAGATGGAGGGAGGGAAGAAGGAAGGGAGGGAGGGAGGAAGGAAGGGAGAGATGGAGGGAGGGAAGAAGGAAGGGAGGAAGCAAAGGGAGGGAGGAAGGAAGGAAGGAAGGAAGGAAGGAAGGAAGGAAGGAAGGAAGGAAGGAAGGAAGGAAGGAAGGAAGGAAGGAAGGAAGGCAGGCTCCAGATAGAGCCAGCACAAAGTCACACTCTGGACAAACAAAGGGATGGAAACGCTCAGAATGGAAACACTTTTTTGGGGGTCAGGGGCAATCCTGGCAGTGCTGCGGGGCCCTCTAGGATGTTGGGGATTGAACATGACTCAGTCACATGCAAGCAAGGGCCCTTTCTGCTGTCCCATCTCCCTGACCTTAGTTTCTTTAGTTTGTTTGGGGTCCCACCCAGCCCGCAGTGCTCAGGGCTTCCTCTTGGCTCTGTGCTCAGGGATCCCTCCCGGTGGGGTGTGGGGAACCCGATGGGGTGGCAGGGATCAAACCCAGATAGACCCCGTGCAAAGCAAGCGCCCTCTCCCCATCGTCCTGTGGCCCTGGAAACACACATCTGCAGACTATGGGTCCTGAATTCCCAGGGTGGGCGTCCCTTCCCCTCCCCCTCCCCCTCCCCCTCCCCCACACCCACCCTGGACAGCCGCTCACCTGTCAGCACCGTGAGCCAGGCGGACTGGTAGGAGAGGCCGATGGAGTTGCCCGCCAGACACGTGTACTCGCCCGCGTCCTCAGCCGACACGTTCCGCAGGTACAGGACCTCCACCTCGGAGCTGTTGATGTCCGCAGTCTGGGGGGGCAGTGGCGCGGTGGTGAGGGCTCCCCGCGGGGCCAGGGGGCTGGGCAGCCGCCCCCCGCCCCGGGGAAGGGGGGCGGGGATGGGACCTTCAGCACTTGCACGTAGGGGAACCCGTCGGCCCCGAAGCTGCTGCCGTTGATGACGATGTGTTTCAGCCACTGGATGTGCGGCTGCGCGTCGCTGTAGACCTTGCACAGGAGCTCCACGTCGCTGCCCGCCACGGCGGTGGTGTTGGCCGGGAGGCCGGCCTGCAGGATGGGCCGGTGTGGGGACCGCTCTGGGGGCCGGGCCGGGCCGTCAAGGCAGGCCAGCGACCCCGAGCCCCTATGCCACGAAATGAACCCCCCCATGCCTCTGGCCTCCACTCCGCTCCATGCAGGGGACCTCTGACGTTTGTTTTGGGGCCACGCGCAGGGTGCTCAGGGGTTACTCCTGGCTCTGCACTTAGGGATCACTTGTGGGGGGCTTGGGAGACCATCTGGGGTGCTGGGGGTTGAAGCCGGGTCAGCGGTGTGAAAGGCAAGCACCCTACCTGCTGTGCTATCTCTCCTTTCTGATTTGAACCACGGGTCTGGTTCCTTCTGGCCCTCGGGGCTAAACCATTCCTGGACTCCCCTTGGGGGCGTATGGGCGGTTTCACAGACAACTTCTCATCCCAGCATTCCAACCTTTCTCCCATGTGCTTGCCACATCGTCACCACAGCCCAGACACACACCTTCCCCCAAATACCACGCATTTGTTGGGGGCTGAGGGGGAAACTGAGGCCATGCCCAGCAGTGCCAGAGTCCAGCTCTGCACTCAGGGGTCACTCCTGGTGGGCTTAGGGGAGCCTATGGTGTCAAGGATTAAATTGGGGTTAAATATATGCAAAGCAGGCACCTTAACACGTGTAATTTTTTTTTTAACACCTGGCTCTGTTCAGGGCTCAGGGGTGACTCCTGGAGGTGCTCCAGGGACTCCTTGGGATGCTGGGGATTGAATCCAGGTCGGCCGTGTGCAAGGCAAATGTCCTACCTTCTATACTATCGCTTTGGCCCTAGCTGGAATAATTTACCTGGATCGCCCCACAATCGCAAGCCCCTCCCACCCCCGGCCCCAGTCCCCCCCCATTTCGCCTGCTCTCCGCTCACCCAGCACATCCAGGAGGTAGTTGTAGCGGATGCTGCCCACAGAGTTCTCCACCAGGCAGGTGTACGTGCCACGGTCCGAGGGTACCACACTTTCCATCACCAGGCTCCAGTGCTGATGGCGCAGCTGGGGAAGGGGGTGTGTCCTGAGAAGGCCCCGCCCCGGGGGCGTGTCCAGGAGGAGGCCCCTCCCCTTCCCCCAGCGAGCAGACTGATTCCAGCCCTGGTGCCTCTCAGGCCCAAAGGGCGTGGGGCCTGGAGAGGCGGACACATCTGAATCCTTAGCTTCATGCTCTTTCGGGGGTCCTGCAGCTGCTTCAAAAGCCTTAAAGGGCCAAGGCTGGGGCCTTGTGCGCCCCCCAGCAGAGCCCCAGGAGAATCATAGCTGTCAGCAGCACCGCCTTCTTGCGCTCCAGCAAGGGGCTGCAGGCCCGCAGCGTGGGTGTGGGGGCACCCATGGGGGGGTCCACGTGGTCCCGGCCCTGCACGCTCACCCGAATGCCTCCGATGCGCTGCTCCCCGTGGAAGGCCTGGCCGTCCTTGAGCCAGCGGATGGTGGGCATGGGGTTGCCCGCTGCCGGGCAGCGGAACTTGACCGTGTTCCCAGCAGGCACCGCGTGCAACTTCTTCTCCATGCGCTGGGGATGGGTCCAGTAGGGAGCTGGCGGGCCCAGAGGGTGCGAGAGCTCAGTGACATCCCCCCGCCCACTCCCCGCCTAGTCTTCACGTCTGGTTCCGTCGGGGTGGGGGGGGGGCGGGCAATGCATCAGCGAGAACTCATACTGACCTTGTAGCGGAGACACGTGCCCACTGGTGGGGTCCTTGGGGGTCTGCTCATCATTCCCATTACTGGAGGTTGAGGAGTCTATGCCGGGGACAGAGAGAAGCCGCTGAGGTCCAGAATTAAGTCCCCACTGTTGCTTCTCACAGCGCAGGCACCCTTTCACCTCGGCAGGCACCCACTTACCATCCACCACCAAGGTGAGGTTGTACAGGACAAGCAAGGAGCCTCGTGCCAGGCAGAAGTAGTGACCAGCGTCCTGGGGGAGGAAGCTGGCGATCTCCAAGCGGCCCCTCCAGCCTCGGACGCGGCCAGCGGGAGCCAGGCGAGTGCCATCCTTGTACCAGTGGCCACCGCCGCGCTCTGCACGCCCACAGCACAGCCGAAGGGAGCGCCCGAGAGCCACGCTCAGTTCCTGTTCTTGCTGCATGGGGCTGGGGGTCAGGCAGGGCTCTGAGAGGGGAGGGGAGGAGTAAGGAGTAGAAGGTAGTAAGGTCCCCAGCGCCCCCTGGGCCTGCAGACAGCATGCAGCACACAGCACACATGAGCGATTCCTGACACATGCCGGACAGAGCCACTCACGTCACCCCCATGCCACCATGCCACAAGGCACACACAGGGCACACGCACACTCTAGGCATAACACACAATGTGATGTCACAGTCAGGCTTCCCAAGCCACGTTCTTTTTTTGACTTTTGGGACCCAACCGGTGGTGCTCCAGGACCATCAGCAGTACTGCCTGCAAGGCAAATGCTGAACCAGCTGTGCTGTTGCTCCTGCCCCAAGTCAACCTACCTTCCTTCCTTCCTTCCTTCCTTCCTTCCTTCCTTCCTTCCTTCCTTCCTTCCTTCCTTCCTCTCTTTCCCTTTTTCTTTCTTTCTCTATTTTTTTTTCTTTTTGGGCCACACCCAGCGATGCACAGGGCTTATTCCTGGCTCATGCACTCAGGAACTACCCCTGGCGGTGCTCAGGGGACCACATAGGGTGCTGGGAATCGAACCCGGGTCGGCTGTGTGCAAGGCAAACGCCCTACCCGCTGTACTATCACTCCAGCCCCTCTTTCTCTATTTTTTTATTTTTATTTATTTATTTATTTTTTTGCTTTTGGGGTCACACCTGGCAATGCACAGGGGTCACTCCTGGCTCTGCACTCAGGAATCACCCCTGGCGGTGCTCAGGGGACCATATGGGATGCTGGGATTAGAAACCGGGTCGGCCGCGTGCAAGGCAAATGCCCTACCCGCTGTGCTATCGCTCCAGCCCCTCTCTATTTTTTTAATGATTAGAAAACTTTAAAATATATTTTAATAAAACAAAGCTCCTGGAAGAGAGCAATGCAGAATCATGCACAGCAGAGCCTAGAAAGCTACCCGGAGTGTATTCGATATGCCAAAAACAGTAACAATAGGGCTGGAGTGATAGCACAGCGGGTAGGGCATTTGCTTTGCATGCGGTCGACACGGGTTCGATTCCCAGCATCCCATATGGTCCCCTGAGCACCGCCAGGAGTAACCCCTGTACATCACCAGGCATGATCCCAAAAGTAAAAAAAAAAAAAGAAAAAAAAGAAACCAGTAACAATAATGGGCCTCATTCCCCTGACCCTGAACATGATAAAAACTAATGGAGACTTTACTGGCACCCACTGGAGCAAATCAATGAGCAACAGGATGACAGTGATACAGTGATACAGTGGTTTTTTAAATTGAATCACCATGAGCTACAGTAACAAAACGTTCATGTTTGAGTTTCAGTCATACAATGATCAAATCTCTTTTTGTTTTTAGGACACAACTGGCGTTGCTTAGGGGACCATCTGCAGTGCTGGGAGTCAAACCACCGTCAGCTATGTGTAAGGCAAGCGCCCAAACCTGATGTACTATCCCTTCAGCTTCCAGGCCACGTTTGTTGTTGTTGTCGTTTGATTTTTGGTTTGGTTTTTGGGTCACACCGAACAATGCTCAGGGCTTGCTCCTGGCTCTATACTCAGGAATTACTCCCAGCAGTGCTTGGGGACCCTATGGGATGCCGGGGATTGAACCCAGGGTGGACGCATGCAAGGCAGGCACCTACCGACCCACCAAGTCACATTCTTCTCTTGCCTTTTTGTCTGTGGGCCACACATGACGGTGCTCGGGAGCTACTCCTGGCTCTGTGCTCCATGCAGACGTCCTGCATGCAAAGCCTGTGCACAGCCCACGGAGCTCTCTCGGGCCCGAGACACGTTCTGGTGCACAGAACACACTCAATCACAGTCACGCGCACACGCAGAGGCTCACCACCAACGCTGCAGCCCAGCCTAGGGTCCCGCGCCCTGCAAGGCTGGTCCTCTCGCGCGGGCACTGAGCGAGGAGGACACGCACTGCGAGTTAGACACTGAGACTTAGACGCCGGGTCCTTCTGGGCTGCCCGTTCCTCCAGGCTGCGCTCAGCCAGCGGCGCCTGCTGGGTACCCTCCACCCACGTCTCCGGCTCCCACTCCAAGACTCCATACCCAGCTCTGTCTCCTCCGACGTCTCCAGGGACAAAGCTGGAGCCCTCGGCGCCCCCAGCAGGAGCCCCAAGAGGGCCAAGAGCAGCTGCATCGCCTTCCTGCGCCTCACAGAGATGCGCGCTGAGTGTCCCAGGAGCTGCCTTCCTGCAAGCAGGAGAGAAGCGCGCCTGACGCATGCGCACACCTTGGTTAGCGGAAGAGGAAACTGACAAGGTGGAGCAGTGGTACAGCCGGCAGGGCGTTTAACTTGCACGCGACCGTCGCGGGTTCGATCCCTGGCCTCCCCGAACCTGCCAGACGCGATCCCTGAGCGTAGAGCCCGGAGTAAGCCCTGAGCATAGCCGGGTGTGGCCCAAAAGCAACCAACAAAGGAAACTGAGGCAGAAAGTGGTTGGTTCCAAATCCTTTTGCCAGGCAGCAGCTCGACAGAGTGCGAGCCAGCTGTGTTCTTGCCAGAGTTCAAGGGCTCTCTCCTTCCTTGATGGACTGTCGGGGGTGGGGAGTGCACGGGCTGGCTTCCCGCGCCCCCCCACCCCACACCCCCAAATCCCGCTGAGACTCTGGCACAAGTTCACAGGAAGGACAAATTGGTGCCCCTCTCCCGGGAGGGAAGTGGAGGATGAAGACAGACTCCTGTAACCTCTCAGCACACATAATTTATTTTTTGCTGAATAAATGAATTTATTGCTGAAGAGCAAAAAAAATTAAATAAAGAGAGAGTGGAAAAAGAAAAAAAAAGAGCAAGATCTGAAATCTAATCCAAGGCCAAACGTCTTCAGCATCTGGATGTTATCTGATATGCACCCCCTCATCCCCCCACAATGTTCCTTCTAAGCATTGCTGACATTTCTATGTCCAGCTTTGGATCCTTCTAGAAGCAGGCTGCTCATTTCTAGCAAGGCCGTGTCCAGCAGAATTTCTTCCCCACTCTGTTTTGTCTGGGGGTGGGGGGGGGGCACATCCGGAGGTGCTCGGCGCTGACTTGACTCTGCACTCCCTGCACAGAGATCACTCTTGGCAGAGCTTGGGGGACCCTATGGGATGCCAGGGATTGGACCCAGGTTGGCTGTGTGCCAGGCAAGCACCCTACCTGCTTTACTATCTCTGCAGTCACCCCTCCCGTTTTTTCTGTCTTGCTGGGGGACGCCTCCCCACTGGTGCTCGGGGTCAGCTGCTATACTGAGTAATGTTTTATGTTGCTTTGTTTTGGGGCCACATCTGTCGATGCTCTGGGCTGACTCCTGGCTCTGCACTCAGGAATCTCTCCTGGCAGGGCTTGGGGGACCATATAGGGTACCAAGGATGCAATCCAGAACGGCTGTGTGCAGGGCTAGCGCCCTCCCCGCTGTCCTAGCTCTCCTGCCCCGTGGACTGGGGAATGCTCAGGAGACCGTGCAGTGTCCAGGGTCCAGCCCACATGAAAAGCCTGGGCTGCAACCCGCTGAGCCAACCCCCAGCCCCAGGCAGAACCAGGATTGCAGCCTAATTTCTGCTTCCGGTGTCTGCCCCCCACTTTTCTCCCCATGAACCTCCATTTCACCAGCAGCAACACAGTAAAAAACAGACTCTTAGGGCCAAAGAAAGGACAGTGGGAGGGCACCTGCCTTGCCCATGGCCAACCCGGGTTCAATCCCCAGCATCCCAAAGGTACCCCAAGCTTCACCAGGAGTGATTCCTGAGTGCAGAGCCAGGAGTCAGCCCTGAACATCAGCAGATGTTGCCCCAAAATATCATCACTGTCATCTCATTGCTCATCAATTTGCTCAAGCGGGCACCAGTAATGTCTCCATTGTGAGACTTCTTGTTCCTATTTTTGGCATATCAAATACACCACGGGTAGCTTGCCAGGCTCTCCCGTGCAGGCAAGATACTCTCGGTAGCTTGCTTGGCTCTCCAAGAGGGGCAGAGGAATCGAACCTGGGTCGGCCGCGTGTAAGGCAAACGCCTTACCCACTGTGTTCCAGTGAGGGGGGGCCCCCAAAATATAAAACAAACAAAAAACATCAACTCTAAAACAAGAGAAATCAGAAGGCTGGTCACATGTTTTACAGAAAGAGGCTTGAGTTTGATCCCTGGAACCACAGGGACCCCAGCACAAAAAAAAAAATAATAATAAATAACTCAAAGAAATCTGGGGTCAGAGTAAGAGTAAAGTTGGGAGGGAACTTTCCTTGCACATGGCTAAGCTGGGTTCAACCTCCGGCATCCCATATGGTTCCCTGAGCACCACCAGGAGTGACTTCTGAATGCAGAGCCAGGAGTAACCCCTGAGCACCACCAAATGTGGCCCTCAAACAAAAAAGCTATATATATGTATGTATATATATTTACGTATATATAAGCTATATACATATAAAATATATCTATTTGGGGGAGGTTTTGGGCCACAACTGGCGATGCTTGGGGTTACTCTCACCTCTGCATTCACGCATTCACGACTTACTCCTGGTGGTCCTCAGGGAACCCTGTGGGATGCCGGAGATCCAACTTGAGTCAGCCTCCTGTAAAGCAAGCGCCCTCCCCTCTGTCCAGCCATATATATATATATATATATATATATATATATATATATATATATATTATTTTTTTGCTTTTTGGATCACACCTGGTAATGCACAGGGGTTACTCCTGGTTCTACATTCAGGAATTACTCCTGGAGGTGCTCAGGGGGCCATATGGGATGCTGGGAATCGAACCCAGATTGGCCGCGTACAAGGCAAACACCCTGCCCGCTGTGCTATCACTCAAGCCCCCATATTTTTTAAATAA
Organism: Sorex araneus; assembly: GCF_027595985.1. Classification (NCBI taxonomy): domain Eukaryota; kingdom Metazoa; phylum Chordata; class Mammalia; order Eulipotyphla; family Soricidae; genus Sorex; species Sorex araneus. Next base: position 248,721,266 of record NC_073303.1, read on the forward strand.
CCCCGGAGAGATAGCACAGGGGTTGAAGTGCAGGCCTTGCACACAGCTAACCCAGGTTCAAATCCCCAGCACTGCAAAGGGTCTGCCAAGGCCTGCCAGGAGTGATTCCTGAGCACAGAGCCAGAAGAAAAGTCTGATCACCACCAGGTGGGGCCCTAAAATCAAAAAAGTGAAAAAAAAAAAGGAGGGGGGAGGGCCAGGGAGATGGTGCAGGGGTTAAGGTATTTGCCTTGCCTGCTGACAACTCTGGTTTAATTCCCAGCATGTCCCAGGTTCCGCCAAGCCCCACCAGAACGAACCCTACCCCAGGACCAGGTGTAGTCTCTGGCCCCTCACATTGGTGGGGGCTGAGTATGGCCCCAGCCCCCACCAAGAAAGACAAAGAAAAGGTGTTGGAGAGATGGCTCAAAGGGCTGGAGCATATGCTTTGCATGCAGGAGGTCTGGGTTCGAGCCCCGACTCTGTCCTTCCTCACCACCACAAAGAGGGACCCCCCCCAAAAAAAAAAGAAAAATGTAGGGACCAGAGAGATAGCACAGTAGTGGGTAGGTCACCTGTCTTCCACGTGGCTGACCCGGGTTCAATCCCCAGCATCCCAGAGGGTCCCCTGAGCACTGTCAGGAGTGATTCATGAGTGCAGAGCCAGGGGTAACCCCTGAGCATCACTGGGTGTGGTCCCAAATGAAAATAACAACCACAAAAATGGAGGGTCCGGAGTGACGGGACAGCGGGGAGGGCCAGGCTTGACCCCCCCCCAGCACCCCATGTGATCCCTGAGCCTAGAGCCAAGAGGAAGGCCTGAGCACCGCTGGGTGTGGCCCCCAAACAAACAAAACAAAAACAAAAGCAATGTAGGGGTCCAAGACCAAAGAAGCTAAGTTCAAGCTCCAACTGCTTCATTTCTTTATTTTTTTTGTGTGGGGGGGCTACACCCAGGGCCTTACTCCTGGCTCTGTGCTCTGAAGTTGCACCTGGTGGGTCTCGGGGGACCCTATGCAGTGCCAGGGATAGAACTGGGGCCAGCTGCATGCCAGGCAAGTGCCTTAACCCACGTCCTATGTCTCTGGCACTCAAGCCCCATTCCGTCCGAGCCATAGCGTTCAAAGCTCTGCTCTGAGCAATAAAGAGTGTCGGTGACTCTGTGCGTGCGTGTGTGTGTGTGTGTGTGTGTGTGTGACACACACAGAATGATGAAATAATTTCATCTCCCTCTTCAGCACTGGCTTCCTGGATCCGCCCCGGGCCAGTTGCCTCTGGTCCTGAGCCTGTACTTGTCAGGGGTGCGATGCTCATCCCAGAAGCCTCAGCTGGGACAGTGGGAGAGGCGAGGTGTGGTGTCCCGGGGGACTGCTGGGTGACTGCTGGCATTGGACGCGCTGCCTCAACCAGGCAGGAGCACAGCCACCCCCTACCCCCGAACCGCACCCACACCCAGCACAGTTCTGGCCTTCATCTGCATTTCTCCCTCCAAACTGCTGCTCTCTGAGGGGCTAGAGAGATGGTACAGCTGGGAGGGTGCTGGCCTTGCACGCAGCTGACCTGGATGGATTCCTGGCACCCCCTCGGTGTCCCCAGAGCCCTGCCAGGCGTTGCTCCTGAATGCAGAGCCAGGAGTAACCCCTGGACTCAGAGCGAGGAGTAACCCTGCAGCATGGCCAAGTGTGGCCCCCTACTGAAATACATAAATAATCACCTCAAAAACAAACAAAGCAAGGGTCAGAGCGCAGGCTTCGCCTTGCGAAAGACCCGGGTTTGATCCCCAGTAGCCTAAGCACCCCTCCCCAGACCACAGAGGGGGAAATCAAGCCTCGAGCACCAAGCCCAGGGCAGCCCCCAGCGCTGCTGGGTGTGACTCAGTCTCAAAACCCCAAGGCTGGAGCGACAGTACCATGGGCAGTGTGCTGGCTTTGTACTCAGCTGAGATCATTTGATCCCCAGCGCCCCAGGGGGTCCCCACAGCCCTGCAGGGGTTCACCCTGAGCACAGAGGCGGAGCCAGGAGGAAGTCCTGAGCATAGCTGGGTGTGGCGTTCCCCCCTCCTCCCTGAGGATCCCCCCCGAAAAACAACACCATCACCCCCTTAAAAAAACCCACAAAGTGGGGCTGGAGCAATAGCACAGTGGGTAGGGCATTTGCCTTGCACGCGGCCAACCCGGGTTCGATTCCCAGCATCCCATATGGTCCCCTGAGCACCACCAGGAGTAATTCCTGAGTGCAGAGCCAGGAGTAACCGCTATGCGTTGCTGGGTGTGACCCAAAAAGCAAAAAACAAAAACAAAAACAAAAAAACCCACAAAATATGGGGCTGGAAGTGACAGTATAGTAGGGAGGGTTCTTGTGTGCATGCACTTGAGTTTAATCCCTGGCACCCCATAGGGTCCCCGGAGTCCCCACCAGGAGTGATCCCTGAGCACCACTGAGTGTGGCCCAAAACAAAAACAAAGCTCCATCTTGCCAGTCTGTCCTGCCTCCCCCCATCCTTGGTCCTTCCTGCCACTGCAATTTTTTATTTTTTTGGCAGTGGTGGGGGGTGGGCTCTACACCCATAGCACTCAAGGATTACTCCCGATTCTGTGCTCAGGGATCATTTGCGGTGACAGGATTTCAGGACTGAACCCAATTCAGTCACCCACCCCGCTGTCCAGCCCCTCGATTCCTCTCTCGGGGGACAGGGTGCTTGCCTCGCATGTGGCCTTAAAGGGTTTGACCCGTGGATATTCAAGCCTGGCCAGGGGTAACCCCTAAGCTCAGAGCCAGAGGTAACTCCTGAGCACCACCAGGTGTGACCACCCTACTCCAAAAAAAAAAAAAAGAAAGAAATTCCACTCAGGTCGACCCCACCTCTCCTGCCGAGAGCCTGGGCCCGCAGCAGGTCAGGGTCCTGTTTTGCTGGGGCCTGGGCAAACAAACCTGAGTAAATGAGCCTCCAGCCCCAGCTGGGTTCTAAAGCACTCCTGTCCATCTGCCGGGTGATCTGGGCGCTTACACAGGCTCACGGGCTGTCTGAAGGTTCACCCACTGGGTCCCTTCCCGGAAGCCTCCTCCCTGTCCTTGTCAAATTTTTGTGTCCCTCCAGCAAGCATCCCTTTCTGTGTCTCCTGTGACTGGCCTTTCTAACTTTGTTATTTTGTTTGGGGGCCACACCAAGTGATACTCAGGACTTACTCCTGGCAGGGCTTGGTGGCAGGGACGGAACCCAGGTCGGCCGCTTGCTTGCCAGGCAAATGCCATACCTGCTGTCCTGGGGCGCCTGGGCCAGCTCTTACAACTTTACAACTTCGGCTGGTGGAGTTTGGGGGGATGGTGCCCTGGGTTGGAGGGCAGGTTTTGCATGCTGGAGCCCTGGCTTCCATCCCTCGACCCCTGGAGTGCCCCCAAAGAAACCCAACAATTGGGATGGGAGTGGAACTCCGTGAGACCCTGTATTTGAGCCTCAACACCCCAAAACCAAACCAAACCAATACTGGCACCTTGACTCCTATTTCTTTTTATGTTTTGTTTTGTTTTGCTTTTTGGGTCACACCCAGCGATGCACAGGGTTTACTCCTGGCTCATGCACTCAGGAATTACTCCTGGAGGCGCTCGGGGGACCATATGGGATGCTGGGAATCGAACCCGGGTCGACCGCGTGCAAGGCAAACACCGTACCCTTGTGCTAACGCTCCAGCCCCTTGACTCCTATTTCTGACCCCCCCCCCCATTTCTCTTCTGAGCTCTTGTTTTTGTTCTTAAAGGTTTTTGTTGGGGGGGGCACACACGGTGACATCAGGGGTTACTCCTGGCTCTGTACTCAGGGATCACTTCCTGCCGGTGCTGGGGGCACCGTATGGGATGCCAGGGATTGAACTCGGTAGACTGAGTGTAAGGCCAGTGCCCTCCCCGCTGTGTTATCATTCGGCCGCTTTTAGGGGGCTTTTCTGTTTTTGCAGCTACCCTCTCGGTTTCCATGCTCACCCCCCTAAAGTCCCCTGACTGTCCGAGAGGGCAGCTCTAAGTGCAAAACTCCCCTCGGAGAGGGGTGGTAAGGTCCCTGGGTTTTATTCCCAGCTCAGAACCCTGGCACTCAAACACTGGGGTCCCCGGACGAAGAGCTGCACCCCTGGGAGTCCCAGCTTCCTGGAGCGCTCCCTCCACCACCCTACCGGGTGACCCGGCGTGGGGAGGGGGGTGTGAGTGCGCGGGTCCCCAGGGGGAGCTGCGGGGACAGCCGGCCCGCCCCCGCCCGGGTGGGCAATGAGTAACCAGCTTCGCGGGCAGGGTGCTCTTTGGACGGAGAAGGACAAAAGGCCCAGTGTACGCTGCGGGTTACTGATTGACCGTCCCCTGCGCTCCCACCCCGCCGAGCGGACGCCCAGGTCCCGGCGGCTGGGACCTGCCAGTTCCCCAAGCCCCACGCGGCCGATCGCCCCCTGGCGGCAGCGAGCGCAACCCGGCCCGGCCCGGCAGGCACTCACCTCGGTCTCCTTCCCGGCTCACCTGGGGCGCTCCTCAACCTCGTTCCCAGGTGCCGGCAGCCTCGATCTCCGCGCCCAGAAGCAACCGCGGACTCAAAGCCCCCGGGATCCCGAGCTCCAGGCCGGAAAGCCAGGAATGAGCCCGTAAGGGCCGGCGTGGCCGCGGACGGCCCCGCGCCCCGCCCACAGCGGGCCCGCCCCTCCGGGACCACGCCCATAACCACGCCCCTCGCGACTCTGCCCTATCCCGGCACAGACAAGGCCCGACCACGCCCACGTGTCCGCCCACCAAAGACCACGCCCCTCCGGCCGAGCCCCCGGGGACCAGCTCGATCCTGACAGCCGCGTGGCTGCGCGTGCTTTAGCTTCCTCTAACCTGGAGTCTAGTCCTGGTCCCCACCCCAGCTTGCAGCACAGTTCCTCAGACTTCTCCCGTGTCCCACCCAGGCTTCCAAGTTCTAGTTCTCAGGGCTGTTCTTGGGACGTTGCTCTTCACTCCTAGGGGACAGAACCCAGACGTCTTACCTTCGCGGATCCTTAGCGAAGCAATTCAGAGTTTTGTGGGACCATCATGACAGCAGTTACTGTCTCAAGACTTCGGTCCATCAACCGGCTGACAGCCAATTTGTCTAGTGGACACCTTCCTCTTCTCATTAGCAAAACAGATTTTTCTGATATCATCTGAAAGATTTTTTTCTTTTTGGGTCACACCCACCCGGCATGCTCAGGGGTTACTCCTGGCTCTGCATTCAGGAATTACTCCTGGTGGTGCTCGGGGGACCATATGGGATGTTGGGAATCCAACCCGGGTCGGCTGTGTGCAAGGCAAATGCCCTACCCGCTGTGCTATCGCTCCAGCCCCTGAAAGATATTTTTGCAGGACTTGAGCGCTAATACAGGAGGTAGAGTACTTTCCTTGCACGTGGCCGACTTGGGTTCAATCCCCAGCATCCCATATGGATCCACGAGCACTTCCAGGAATGATTCCTGAGTGCAGAGCCAGAAGTAACCCCTGAGCATCACCAGGTATGGCCCAAAGCCCCTGCCTCCCCCAATAAAGATATCTTTACCAAAAAAAGTATGCGTCTACTTTAGAAAGCCATCTGACAATATAGTTTGGTTATGTTGCTCTGTCATATTGCTGTGATTACTTAGGACCTAGTATTTCCTCCTGGTGTATTCCAGAATTGAAACTACGGGAGTGTACATGGACCAGAAAGATAGCACAGTGTGTAGGGCACTTGCTTTGCATGCCAGGGATTGAGATTCGATCCTCAGCATCCCATATGATCTCCTGAGCACTTCTAGGAGCGATCCCTGAGCACAGAGCCAGGAGTAAACTCTGCATCATAGCCAGGTCAAACCCTTTCCCCAAACCAAACCAAAATTAAATCATCAAATAGGGGCTGGAGAGATAGTACAGCAGATAAGGTGTTGCCTTGCACCTGGCCAACCCAAGCTTGGCCCTCTGCATCCCATATGGTCCCCTGAGTCTGCCAGGAGTTATCCCTGAAAGCACCACCTGGTGTGGCCCCTCAAAAAACTTCAAATAGGGGCTGGAGCAATAGCACAGCTGGTAGAGCATTTGCCTTGCATGCGGCCGACCAGGGTTTGATTCCCAGCATCCCATTTGGTCCCCTGAGCATCCTGCCAGGAGTAATTCCTGAGTGCAGAGCCAGGAGTAACCCCTGTGCATCGCCGGGTGTGACCCAAAAAACAAAAACTTCAAATAGATCCCAAACCCCCAAATTCTCTGCTCCACCTGGCTTGCTGCATGTACTTTCCCCCCATCTCCCACCTTTGATCTCTGTCTACCTTTCACAGGAAGTCCTCCAGTCTTGCCCCTTCACCACACACACACACATACACGCACACACACCTTTTTGTGGTGGTGGTAAGATTTGGAGCTTGGGGCCACAAAGTTTACTCCGGGCTCTGTGCTCACTCTAGAAGTGTTCAGGGATCATATGGGTGCTGGGGATCAAACTCGGGTTGGCTGCATGCAAGGCAAGCGCCTTAACCCCTGTTCTATCATTTCTCTAGTCACGCACACATCTTTTGGTTTGCGGGACATATCTGGCGATGCTCAAGGGTTACTTCTGGCTCTGCACTCAGATCGCGTTAGGCAGTTCTCAGGGGGAACCATATCTGCTGAGACCTTGCCTAAGGGAGAGTCCTTTGGCTTTTCCAGGCTGAGGGAAAGGATCTAGCTCTTCCCACCCAGGTTAGCTGCAGAGCTACTTTGCATAACTAAAAGCCCCATGAAAGCAACTTGTCTTTTTCATTTCTCTTTTCCCCCTGCAAAACAAAAGGATGGTTTTCACTCAGAGATAAATCAGAACCTGGGGATTTTGGTGGAGTGAAGTTGACCCTGGGGGTGGGTGTGGTGTGAGATGTTGTAAGCTGGAAACTTTATAATTAAGATCAACTTTGTAAATCACCAAGCCTTCATTTAAAAAAAGAAAAAAAAAAGGGACCGGAGTGAAGTTGAGTGCAGGTTTTATATTTGGGAGCTTTGGCTTCAATCTGAGACACTGAATGGGACCCTAAATAGACCTAGATGTGTCAGGGGTGAGGGGGGGGGAATTCATCCTGATTCTGTCTTAACATTTCATATCCCATTTCCCATTTGTGTCTATCCATGTCTTGGGGGTGGAGAGGGGAAATTAAGATTTTTTTTTCCTTTTAGCTTTCGGGTTGTTTTTCCCTTCGACGATGCTCAGGGATCACTCATGACAGTGACCAGGGGACCATATGGGGTGCCAGAGATCAAACACAGGTCACTGCATGCAAGGCAAGTACCCTACCCACTGCACTATCTCTCCAGCCCATTCTTCCTTTTTTTTTCGAGGGGGGTCACACCCTTCAGTGCTCGGGCTGGAACGATAGCACAGTGGATAGGGTGTTTGCCTTGCACTCGGCCGAGCCGGGTTCAATTCCTCTGTCCCTCTCGAAGAGTCCGGCAAGCTACTGAGAGTATCCTGCCCCCGAGGCAGAGCCTGGCTAGCTCCCTATGGCATATTCGATATGCCAAAAACAGTAACAAGTCTCACAGTGGAGACGTTACTGGTGCCTGCTTGAGCAAATCGATGAACAACGGGTCGACAGTGCGACAGTGCTATTTATTCTTAGTTTTGGGGCCACACCCAGCAATGCTCAGGCATTGCTCCTGACTCTGAAGCACGATTTTATTGTATCTAATCATTCAGCTTTGGACCCACACCATAAGTGCTCAGGCATTACTCCTGGCTCTGTGCTCAGGGGTTCCTTCTAGTGGGGCTAGGGAGGAGCATATGCTGGGGATCAAACCAGGGTCAGTAGTATGCAACGGGAGAGCCTTGTTCTAAGATCGAACTGGGATTGGGGCTCGGTATGCAAAGTATGTGCTCAGTCCTTAGAATTAGCTCTCCCCTACCTCTTGCTAACAATATATTTCTAGGGGTTGGGAGATAGTACAACACCGCCAGGGGTCACTCCTGAGCACAGACCCATGAAGAACCCCTGAACACTTTAAAATATGCGCCCCCCCCAAAAAAAAAAAAAGAAGAAGGGAGCCTTGAACCCCAAGGCTTGGGTTTTGTTTGTTTTGGGACCACACTCGTCTTTGCTCAGGGCTGACTCCTGGCTCTGAGATCACCCCGGGAGACCATCTGGGTGCCGGGGGATAAACCTCCCACCCCCGCCATCCTGTCAATCACGCGCAAGGCAAGCAGCTTCCCTACCCACTGTACTATCTCTCCAGTCCCCAAAGCCCGGGTTTGGGGCAAAGAGGAGAAGTTTAGCAATGTCGCTATTGCACACCAGACCATTTCCTGCTGTCGGATTAAACCGCAATCCCATCCGAGCGGGTGCAGATGGAGTTGGGGGTACGGGGACGGTGGCGGGGGGAGCGTGAGGGGAGCGGAGGGGCTGGGTATTATTGCTCTGCTAGCCCCTTTAGCCAGGGCAGGGTGGGGGCGCCCTAGGAAGTAAAGGGTGTGCAGATCCTTGGCACGCGATGGTCTCCAGCTCCGCCCCGCCCCCACCTGCCCGGGAGCCCTGGGGGAGGGGAGAGGCGCCCGGTGCCGCTTTATTGCTCTTGGACGGCAGCCGGACCTGGGGAACACTGAGTGCTGTGTGTGAGGGCTCCCCGGAGCCCTCCCCCAGCCTGTCCCCTGCCTGGGGCGCATCCTTTCGTCCAGCCGCCTGCTTTTCTGACCTTCTTCTCCTCTCCTCTCCTCTCCCTTCTCCCCTCCCTACTCCTCCCCTTTCCTTTCCTCCCCGTGCTCAGGGCTGACTCTTGCCTCTGTGCTCAGAGCGCACTCCTGGCTGGGCTAAGGAACCCTAAGGAGTACCAGGGGTCACACCTGAGTCACCGCGTGCAAGGCTTGCGTCACATCTGCTGTATTCTCTCCTGATCTGGGGGCGGAGGAGGGGGGTGTTAAAGGATCAGAAACATTGTCTTGCATACATTTGACCTGGGATCGATCCTAGGCATCCCCACATGGCCCCCTTAATATTGCCAGGAATGGTCCCCCCAAAATAAGCCCCCCCCAAAAAAATAAAGAAAATAAATAAATGAGGGGCTGGAGTAATAGCACAGTGGGTAGGGCGTTTGCCTTGCACGCGGCGGACCCGGGTTCAATTCCCAACATCCCATATGGTTCCCCGAGCACCGCCAGGGGTGATTCCTGGGTGCATGAGCCAGGAGTAACCCCTGTGCATCGCCAGGTGTGACTCAAAAAGCAAAATAAATAAATAAATGATATGGTGGGGTGGCAGTGGAGGGACACTTCCGCTGGTGCTGGAGTGCAGAGGTAGCGGGGAACAATGCTGTGTTGGGTGGGTTTTTATTTTTTTTTGGAGGTCAGACCAGGCGATGCTCAGGGGTTACTCCTGGCTCTGCATTCAGGAGTTACTCCTGGTGGTGCTCAGGGGAACCTATGGGATACTGGGGATCGAACCCGGGTTGGCCACGTGCAGGGCAAACGCCCTACCCGCTGGACTGTAGCTCCAGTCCCTGTATTGGGTATTAAACACGGGGCTTGCCCCTGCATAGCCTGCACTCACTCTTTTGAGCCGGCTCCCCAGCGCCTCACTTTCCTTACCTGTAAAATGGGAGCAGGCACTCTGTCCAAACGCAGTGGCTTAAGGTCAGCGCCTATGGGGCCAACATTCTTATGTCCCCGTCCTTTCCCTTCGTCGTGACAGTTGTGATGAGCAGAGAGTGCACAGACCTTTGTTTCTAGTGCATGCGGGAGGTGAGGCTTTTGGGGTTCCGGTGGAGCTGGAAAAGCCCGGTGAGTTGGTCCCCGGCTGGGCTCAGAGGCTATTCCCTGTTCTGTGCTCTGATATAATTCATGACGGTGCTCTGGGGACCGGAAGTGATGCTGGGGATGTGCACCAGGTTGCAACAGCAACGACGGCATGCAAAGCAAGTGTCTTCCCTCCAGTACTGTCTCTCCTGGCCCCGGACTCTTGCCTCCCACCCCTTACTGCACCTCTCTCCCCTCTGGAGACACACCCTCCCTCAATTTCCATCCGAGTCCACCATCTCTCCTAAGCCCAGCCCACACAGCTGTTGGGTGGAGCCAACGCGCCCTGTCCTGGTGGTGCACATGCGCCCTTAGACCCGGCTAAAGATTATTCTACGGGCTACTGTGATTGGGTCAGGGAAGAGCACGTGACCCAAAAAGAGCCAATGAAAACCAGCCGAGCTCTTAACTGTTGTATTCATTCTTATTGCTGAGATACCCACACCTCATGGTGCTAGGACAGGGCAAGCAGAACTACCATCGGCTTCAGGGCATGTGCTCTCCCATGGAAACCCCAGCTCTGCCCCCAACCTGGGGCTTTTACCAGTACATATGAGAAAATAATCCCTTCAGATATTACTGAAGAATTAATTTGGAAGCCAGGAACAGAGAGAGAGAGAGAGAGAGAGAGAGAGAGAGAGAGAGTTTGTCTATAAATTAAGTAAACATGGGAAACCAGAGGATGGAGAGAGGGAGGATGCTTGGATTCAGCCATGCCTGAAGTCCCAAATGACATCGTGGATCATTTCCTTTATGTAAACTCAATTTTGTTCTGGGAGCTCATTTACTGTTTTCATGCTCTGTCAATGCAAATGGATTACAATAGGGGCCAGAGAGATCGTGAAACAGGTAAGGCATTTGCCTTGCATGGGGTCAACCAGGGTTTGATCCACGGCCCTCCATAGGGTTGCTTCTGAGCACTGTCAGGAGTGATCCCTGAGCAAAGAGTCACTGAGCACTGCTGGTTGTGCCCCCTAGCTCCCACACACACACACAAAGAATATTCTCGAGCCAGGGAGATGATGTCAGGGATGCCTGGGTTTACCTGTAGTGATCCCCAAGCACCACATGGTCCTCTGAGCATTACCAGAAGTGACCTCCAAGCACTGAGCTAGGACTAGCCTGTAGGCACCCAAACAAAACTGTGTTTGCTTTGGGGCCGCACTCAGGGGTGGTTGGGGCTTATTCCTGGCTCTGTGCTCAGGGATCACTCCTGGAAGGGCACAAGGGGACGCAAAGAGGTGCTGGGGACCATACTTAGGTCAGCAGTGTGCAAGGCAAGAGCCCTACCTGCTGTACTACTATCTTTTTTTTTTTTTTTTGCTTTTTGGGTCACACCCGGCAATGTACAGGGGTTACTCCTGGCTCTGCACTCAGGAATCACCCCTGGTGGTGCTCAGGGGACCATATGGGATGCTGGGAATCGAACCAGGGTCGGCCGCGTGCAAGGCAAACGCCCTACCCGCTGTGCTATCACTCCAGCCCCTGTACTACTATCTTTTTGGCCCAGCAAGCAAAAAAAATGTATTTTTAATCAAACACAAGGTCTCACACATGTAGGCATGAACTCTGTGGCCGGGCAATAGCCCTGACCCCAGATTGCTTTATTCCAGGGCCTGGGTTTGCAGTAGAGGCTGGTGGGGGTGCTTCCCTGCCCTTTTAGGAACCTCTCACCTACCCTCAACTGCTCTGCCAGGAACTGCTTGGCCCTATCAGACTTCCTGCCCCCCGCCCCACATTGTCCTTCTGTTGCAACGCAGAGAGCCTCGCTCCCCTCTTGTGCAGTTCCATAAAGCAGGGAATGCAGTGGCTTGCACAATTTCCAATTCATGGGGTGAGAGGGTTTCAGGAACAGCTAGATCCTGGGACCCAAGTTGGGGTCAAGACTCATTCTTGGGGAACTGGAGAGATAGCCCAGGGGTTAAGGTGCTTGCCTTGCTTGCGGCCGATCCTGGTTCTATCCCTGGTGCCCCGTAGGGTCCTCAGAACACTGCCAGGAGAAAACCCTGAGCACTGCCTGCTTTGACCTAATTCCTACGCCCAGCAAAGACTCATTCTTGCCCGGGGTGGGTATTAAGGGGACTCAAGGGGGCAAGTTTTTGTAGGCAAGAATTCTGGGTTCATTCTCAGGCACTGTGTGGTGCTTGGATACCTCTGGCTCCCCGCCCCCCCTCCCGCCCCCAGCAATCCCAGATCTGGGAGTACTCCTGAGCTCCTATTCATAAGAGTACTCCTAAGGGGGCTGGAGCGATAGCATAGCGGGGAGGGCATTTGCCTTGCATGTGGCCGATCCAGGTTTGATTCCCAGCATCCCATATGGTCCCCCGAGCACCACCAGGAGTGATTCCTGAGTGCAGAGCCAGGAGTGACCCCTGTGCATCGCCGGGTATGACCCAAAAAGCCAAAAAAATAAAAATTTAAAAAAAAAAGAGTACTCCCGACCTCCTACTCATAGGACAAGCTGCTCATCTACTCACGGGGCCCCTGAGTGAGTAGGACAATTACTTACTTGCCTTGCATGTGTGAGTACCTGGGTTTCATCCCTAGCAACACACACACACACATACACACAGACACACACACACCATTTTATTCACTTCTTTTCTTTTTCTTTTTTTCTTTCTTTGCTTTTGGGGTCACACCCAGTGATGCTCAGGGGTTACTCCTGGCTCTGCACTCAGGAATTACCCCTGACGGTGCTTGGGGGCCCATATGGGATGCTGGGAATTGAACCTAAGTCAGCCACGTGCAAGGTAAATGCCCTACCCGCTGTACTATTGCTCCAGCCTCTTTTCTTCTTTCTTTCTTTCTTTCTTTCTTTCTTTCTTTCTTTCTTTCTTTCTTTCTTTCTTTCTTTCTTTCTTTCTTTCTTTCTTTCTTTCTTTCCTTCTTTTTTTCTTTCTTTCTTTCTTTTTTTCTTTCTTATTTTTTTTGCTTTTTGGGTCACACCCAGCGATGCTCAGGGGTTACTCCTGGCTTTGCACTCAGGAATTACTCCTGGCAGTGCTTGGGGGACCATATGGGATGCCGGGGATCGAACCCGGGTCGGCTGTGTGCAAGGCAAATGCCCTACCCGCTGTGCTATTGTTCCGGCCCCTCTTTCTTTCTTTCTTTCTTTTCTTTCTTTCTTTCTTTCTTTCTTTCTTTCTTTCTTTCTTTCTTTCTTTCTTTCTTTCTTTCTTTCTTTCTTTCTTTCTTTCTTTCTTTCTTTCTTTCTTTCTTTTTGTTTTTTGGGACACACCTGCTGATGTTCAGCACTTACTCCGGGCTCTGCACTCAGGGGTGACTCCTAGTAGTATTTAGTGCGTGGGGGACCCTATGGAAAACTGGGGATCTAATTCACTGTACTATTGCTCTGGCCACACCACACACACACACACACACACACACACACACGCATGCACACCCCACACACCACACAGCTCATTTGTGCAAGGTCCAAAGTTTTATCCTCCACACCACATTCTCCCCCACCCTCTTTCCAGCCTATGTAGCTGTCGTGGCCGATGATCCAAGTGTTACCATGAGTGGGCCGCTGGAGCGATAGTCCAGCAGGTAGGGCCTTACACGTGGCCGACCCAGGCTTGATCCCTGGCATCCCATAGGGTCCCCTGAGCACTACCAGGAGTAAATTTTTGAGCGCACAGAGACAGGAATAACCCCTGAACATTGCCAGTGTGGCTCCAAAGCCCAAGAGACAACAAAAACAGACAAAACAACTCATTCTTTTCTCCTGTTCTCTGGCTCCATCCCCTGGCAGTCAGCTGGGAAGGTGAACACCCTCAGAACCACCCCACCAAGCAAGCCAGGAGGGGGGGCCGCCTCACCAGACTTCATGGGCTGAGGATGGGGCTTCCCCAGGGAGGGCGGGCAGGATTCGAGCCCCCAGAGGCCAGGTCCCACAGCAGGACTGCACCGGAATCCATATCCTAGGCCAGGGAGACAGCAGGGGGCTGGCACAGCAGCTTTCTTGGCTGTGTCCCCCGCCCCCGCAGCAATTTTCTTTGCTTTTTTTTTTTTGGGTGGGGGTCACGGATGACGGTGCTCAGGGCTTCCTCCTGACTCTACACTCAGGACTTGGGGGACTCTATGGGATGCCGGGGAGAGAACCCAGTTGCCTGCAAGGCAAACAAACATCTTAACTGCTGTCTCTCTGGCCCCTCGTGTTTGTGGGCTTTTGTGTTTGTTTGTTTTTGGGCCACACCAGGTGGTGCTCAGGGCTTACTCCTGGCTCAGGGAACCCTCTGGGATTCTGGGGATCCACCCTAGGTTGGCTGTGTGCAAGGCAAATGTTCTCCCCACTGTACTCTCTCTTTTTCAAGGGGGTCGGGGGGACCCTCCCCAGTGCTGGGGCTTTGAAGCTCTAAATTGTATTCAGTTTGACTTGCCCCTATATTGTCTCTCCAGTCCTTCTTTTTTTTTAATAGTTAATTAGTTAATTAGTAGTTTTTTATTCTGCACTTTTATTATCCCCGTTGCTCATCGATTTGTTCGAGCGGGCACCAGTAACGTCTCTCATTCAGAGACTTATTGTTACTGATTTTGGCATATCTCATACATCACGGGTAGCTTGCCAGGCTCTGCCGTGCGGGCTCCATACTCTCGGTAGCTTGCCGGGCTCTCTGAGAGGGGCAGAGGAATCGAACACGGGTCGGCCGCGTGAAAGGCGAAAGCCCAACTGCTGTGCTATCGCTCCAGCCCTCTCCAGTCCTTCTTTTCTGTTATGTTCTTTCCTTTTCTCTTTTTGTGTTTGGGTCCCACCTGGCAGTGCTCAGGAATAACTCCTGGCTTTGCACTCCGGGGTCACTTCTGACTGGGCACCCTATGGGGTGTGAGGGATCGAACCTGTGAACCTGAGTCAGTTGCGTACAAGGCAAGTGCTCTACCCTCTACTGTATTGCTCCATCCACTACAGCTCTCCCCTCTTTGTTTGTTTGCTTTGGGGCCATACCTGTCTATGCTCAGGGCTTACTTCTGGCTCTGCACTCAGGAATTATTCCTGGTGATGCTTAGGAAACCCTGTGGGATCCTGTGGACTGAACCTGGGTCAGCCACATGCAAGGGAAATGTGCTCCACTGTACTATAGCTCCTGTCTACTCTTTGCTTCTTTTTTTTTTGGGGGGGGGGGGAGGTGTTTCACCCGGCGATGCACAGGGGTTATTCCTGGCTCTGCATCTCAGGAATTACTCCTGGCGGTGCTTGGGGGACCCTAATGGGATGCTGGGAATTGAACCCGGGTCGGCCGCGTGCAAGGCAAATGCCCTACCCACTGTGCTATTGCTCCAGCCCCATGCTTCTCTTTATTTAGTTAACAGTGGAGTTTGGGAGCTCCTCCTGTACTTGAGGTGGCTTGAAGTGGCTGTCCCAGTGGTGCTAGGGATTGGACCCAGGGCTCCAGCGAGCAAAGCAAGCGCTGCAGTCCTTTGAACAATGCCCCCAGTCAGAGACGTCAAACCATCTGTTACTGTACCATCAGCGGCTAAGCCTTGCGGTTATGTTTCAACTGAGGTCATTGATACGGGTATTGGAGGGATGTATATCGGCCTCCTGCCGCAGTGGGGCGCTGTCCGCTACTTCATGCTCCACGTGGTCTCCTAGGAGGCAAAGTGGAGCTCAGACACTCTTTCCCAGTGATGGAAGTTGAGTCTGAGGCTGGGAAGTTGTGCAACAGTACAACTTCCGGGGCTGGAGTGATAGCACAGCGGGTAGGGCGTTTGCCTTGCACGCGGCCGACCCGGGTTCGATCCCCGGCATCCCATATGGTCCCCCAAGCACCGCCAGGAGTAATTCCTGAGTGCAAAGCCAGGAGTAACCCCTGAGCATCGCTGGGTGTGACCCAAAAAGAAAAAAAGAATAGTACAACTTCCGTTCTTCCTTCCTCCCTTCCTTCTTCTCTCACTCCGTCCTTCCCTCCTCTCTTCTTCCCTTCCTCCCTCCATGATCAAAGTCAAGCTTCTGACTTTGCACTCCAGGGGTTCTCAGGGACTCCATGGGATGCTGAGGATTGAACCCAGGGTCAGTCGCGTGCAAGGCAACTGCCCTCTCCTACTCTGACCCCGAATTGCGTTTTCTGACCCCAACAAGTGGCCTGGTCACAAATGTGGTGAGGAAAGAACTCTCATGCAGACAGCAATTAAGACAAATTCCACTGCAAAAGGGCCCAGATCCTGGGAGCATGACTCAGGAACAGCCGCCATGGAAAACAGACCTCCAGGATGGGGCTTGGCGGTAGAACACTTGCCTCGCATGTGTGCAGTTAGGGTTTGATTGACTATAGCACAAGGGGTGGGGGGAGGGAACAAAAGGGGGAAAAAAAGCCCATTTGTGCCGGGTCCTTTCGGGATCCTTCTTCCCTTAACTCTCTCCCGATCACTCCACTTCCTTCAGCAAGTCTTACTGGGAATGGAGCCTTAGTACAGTAAGTAAGGTGGCTCCTACATTGCATGGGGCAGACCTGGGTTCAATCTTGAGCATCCCATATGGTCCCCTGAATACCACCAGGAGTGATTCCTGAGTGTAGAACCAGGAGTAATCCCTGAGCATCGCCAGGTGTGGCCCCCATCCCACACCCCCATAAAAACAAACTAGTCTTTCTGCATACAGTGGGTATTACTTGTTTTGTAGATAGTACAGTGGGTATTAGTTTGTTTTGCATGCACCTGACCTGGGTTCAATTCCCAGCACCTTCATACTGTCCCCCAAGCACTGTCAGGAGCAGTCCCTGAGCACAGCAGGTGTGTAGCACCCAAGCCAAACCAAAGCCGAAAAAAGTGTTTCTGCCAGGGCCAGAGCGCTAGTACAGTGAGGAGGTTTGCCTTGCCTACCCAGGTTTGATCCCTGGCATCCCAGAGGGTCCCCCAAGCCCACCAGGAATGATTCCTGAGTGCAGAGCCAGGAGTAAGCTCTAAGCACATCCAGGTGTGCCCCCCACTTCCTTCACCCCTGAAAAAACAAACAAACAAACAAACAAAAACACCCAAACCCGGTGGTTTGGTGGCTGGGGAGGGATGGGGGAGTGGGGGGAAAAGCACCTTCTCCAGTATTAGTTTTGGTTTTTTTTTTTTTTTGGCTCAGCAAAAAAAGGGAAGGGTTGCCACCTAGTGGCCATTAGAGTCATTGCGCTACAGAATCGCCCAGGTCTGGAACCTGGGTTGTTTTTTTGGTTTTTTTGTTTGTTTTTTTCCTTTTTGGGTCACACCCAGCGATGCACAGGGGTTACTCCTGGCTCATGCACTCAGGAATCCTGGCGGAGCTTAGGGGACCATACGGGATGCTGGGAATTGAACCTGAGTCGGCCGCGTGCAAGGCAAATGCCCTCCCCGCTGTGCTATCCCTCCAGCTCTGGAACCTGAGATTTCCCGCATTGTTTTTGGGTTATTTTGGCGGTGGGGGCGGGGGAGATGGAATTTGAGGGTCACACCGGAGTTGCTCAGGGTTCATTCCTGACTCAGCGCTTAAGGACCACCCGTGGTGGGATGAGGGGACCCTTATGGAATGCCAGGGATCAAACCTGGGTTGGCTGCATACCTGGCAAGCCCCCTCCCTGCTGGACTGTGGCTCCAGCCCCTTTGCACGTATTTTGCATGTAGGAAGTCCGGATTTGACTCCACCATCATATTAAAAAAAAAAAACAACCCAACAACATTTGAGGCGGGGTGACAGCTCAGTAGGCTGAATGTGGACATTGCGGAAGAGGCCCAGGCTCCACCCCCGGCACCACGTGACCCTCCGAGCACTGAGCCAGGTGCAGCCCCTGAGCATTGATTGATGTCATTCCCCCTCTCCACCACCAAAAAGAAAATGTGAGTGGCGAGAGGCAGCGGCTGAGGCCCCTTGTTCCTGCCTGCTCCTCCCTCCTCCCAGGAATGCCGTGGTGGAGCCAGCGAGGGGGTCTCCGCCCCTGCTCCCCCTCCTTTCCCCCTGCACACAGCGGGCTGTAGGGATGCTCATGCACTGAGGCACAGGTACAGGGGTGTGGGCACTGTGCGGAGGGGACGGAGCTGGAAAGTGACCAGGCCAACTCTTTTGTTTTAGGGCCACACCTGGCGATGCGCAGGCTCTGTGCTCAGGGATCTTGCCCTGCGGTGGCTGGGGGACCCTGTGTGGCACAGCATCCCTCTGTGCTATTGCTCCAGTCTCCCCCCGCTTTTTTTTTTTTTTGGCTTTTTGGGTCACACCCGGAGATGCTCCGGGGTTACTCCTGGCTCTGCACTCAGGAATTACTCCTGGCGGTGCTCAGGGCCCCCTATAGGATGCCGAGGATTGAACCCGGGTTGTCTGTGCGCAAAGCAAATGCCCTCCCCGCTGTACTATCACTCTGGTCCCCCTCCCCCCTTTTGTTGTGGGGCCTTCCAGGAAGTGTGCAGGTGATTTGGGAGCCCCTCCTGGCAACTCTTGGTTGACTGGTCTGTGAAGTCTGGGTGACTGGGACCACCGCGGTGTTCGTGGCGTCTCCAGGTCCAAAGCTTGTGGTGCTGAGGGGACGACATTCAGTGCCAGGGACTGAACTTATTTTTTTTTTTTGGGGGGGGGGAGTAGCACTAGGCGATACTCAGGACTTGTTCCTGGCTCTGCACTCAGGGATCAGGCCTGGTGGGCTGGGAGTGGGGGTGAAGGAGATTGAACCCAGGTCAGCTGCGTGCCAGGCTAGTGCCTTACCCACTGTACCATCACTCGGGCCCCTCGCTGCTCAGGGCTGACCTGGGGTTGGCAGCCTGCAGGAAGGCGCCTTCCCGCTCTGATGCGCGACCCTGACCCCGGGACAGTCTGCCTGTGATGTGGGATGACGGGTGGAGGCACATAAAGGCCACACTGGGCGCGCGCTGCAGGTTTGTGGCTGGCACGGTGGTTAAGACGAGAAAATTTTTTTATTTTGCTGCTGTAGTGGCCTCGAGAGCGAAGGCCGGGTGCGTGCTACTACCACTCATACGGAAAGGCAATTCATGGGCCTGGCGGCGTCGGGAGCGGGGGACAGGCTCCCTGACCCCGTCAGGAGGCCCCGCGTGTGGGGGCGGGACAGGACCCTGCACCAGTTGCTCGGAGGCAAGACGCCTCCTGGCTTGGGGCCACTGACTCTTCTGGGCCCCCCCACAGCACCTGCACCGGGGCAGAAGTCAGAGGGTGGATGGCCGGACGGAGCTGCCCATCCAGAATGTTCCCCGAGACCCCGGGAAAGGGGGACACAGGCACCCCACGGCTGCCCGAGCTCCCCAGGACAGGAACAGCCATGGGCAGGCCGGGTGGGGGGGTCTGCCCCCCTGCCCCCACCCCGAGGCAGCTTCAGATCGGCCTGTGTGCTTCCAGGCTCAGGAAAGCTATTATTTTTGGAGGGGGGGTGTGGGGGTGGGATGGGGGTGGTGCTAGGAGCTCCACGAGGTCACTTGGCGGCCGCTGCCACTTGTCCTGTCCTGCCCAGGCTCGGTGTGGGCGCCCCCGGCTCAGTGTGGACACCCCAGGCTTGGCTGGTGACTCCCAGGGCACTGGGCGGGCTCAGCTCTGCAGGGGCCGCAACGGGGTCCTGGCTGGACGGGGCGGACACGGCCTGAGGGCTCCAGGGCGTGCTCCTGGGCGGCCCCGCCAGGTCCTGGGTCGCACCGGCGCCCTGCGGAGGCCCGGGGGTCGGGGTGCAAGATCTGTTGGAGGCCTTGGCCCAGCCTGGCGCTCCGGGCTGAAAGGCACCGAGGTGGCCCCCTGTCTCGGCCACCTGGCTCTCTCCGCTGCCCCCCTGCGAGGCCGGGCCCAGCCTCTGGTCTTCCAAAGCCGCCAAGTCTCTCTCCAGGGGTTGCTCCTGTGTGGGGCTCTGGCTTGGGGGCGCAGTCGCTGTTTTGGGGGACCTGCAGTGTGGGGAGGAAAGGGGGCACAGGGGTCAGCCGGGGGACACCACGCTGGGCTCCGCGGCCCACACGCTCTTCCACCCTGAAGGCAACTCTGGCTGGGTCCCCACTTTTTTGTTTTAGTTTTGGGCCACACCTGGCAGTGCTCAGGGCTGACTCCTGGCTCTGCAATCACTCCTGGAGGTGCTCGGGGGACCACAGGGGGACCCGGGGATTGAACCTGGGTCGGCGGTGTGCAGGGCAAACACCTTACCCACTGTATTATCTCCCTGGCTTCCTGGGCCCCCCTTTCCGTGAGGAAACAGAAGTTCCAAAAGAGGGCGAGGACAGCCTGCGGCAGTTTCTGGGGGCGCTGACCGTCTCCCCAACTATTCCAGTACCCCCTGACTCTGCCTACTGGGCACTACGTACCCGTCTTCCCTGCACCCCAAATCTGCAGTGGATCTACTACCACTATCCCACTCTCTGGGTACCAACCACCCCCAATAATGTTTTTTTTTTTGAGGGGGTGGGGAGGCTTGCGGCCACACCCAGGGGTGCTCAGGGCCTACTTCCAGCCTTGAGCTCGAGAGCGACCCCCAGGCGGTGCCATGCCGGGAAATCAAACTGCGGTGGGACAGGTGCAGGCAGGGCAAGCACCTCGGCTGAACTCTCTCTCCCGACTGAGAGCGGGGCTTGTTGATGAAGGTGCTGACCTTGCACGCGGCCGACCTGCGTTTGGTCCCCGGCATCCCATAGGGTCTCTGCCGAGTGATTTCCTGAGCACAGAGCTGGGAGCTAAGCCCTGAGCGCTGGTGAACGTGGCCTCCAATGGCCTCGAGTGGGCATCCCTGTGGCCTTGGTCCCTTCCGAGCTGCGGGGGCCGTACTCACTGTGTCTCTGGCACACCAGGCAGGATTTGCTCAATGTATCGAAGGACCCGGTTACCGGCCCGCAGCGCAGCTTCTGCATGTACGAGTTCAATCCCCGGCACCTCAGGGTCCCGTGAGGCCCTGGGGAGGTACCCCCCCCCCCGAGCACCAAGCCAGGAGGAACACCCAAGCGCCACCAGCTGTGGCCCCCAAAACACATACTCAAACCTGGTCAGGGGCCAGAGAGATGTACGGCAGGGAAGGCCTTGCACGTGACTGCCCTGGGTTTCATCCCTGGCACCCCATATGGTGCCCCCTGAACCCCACTAAGGGTGATCTCTGAGCTCAGAGCTCAGAGCGAGGCCCTGGGCACTGCAGGGTGTGGCCCCCCTCCCCCCAAACCCAAACCAAACCAAAAAAGAGGCTGGTGATAGTCGGGACCGTCCAGGAGTCCAGGAGGGGGCGCTCCTGTTCCGGTATTGCCGGTGGCAGGGACCATGGCCTGGAGGCCCCGAAACTTCCCTGGCCACCCGCACCCCAGCCTTTGAAGCTGGGGAAGCCCAGTGCTCGCAGGAGACCACCAGGCCATGAGTGATGCTTCTACCGCGATGCCTGCAGCCCCCCTCCCCTGGAGATGCTCGTCTCTGGGAAGGGTCGGAGCTGAGCAAAGGCTGCCCGGAGGTTCCTAGGGGCAGGGGGGGAGCACCCAGCAGCCCCGCGGGCTGGGCCCGTACTCACTGGCTCTTGTGTTTGAAGCCGCTGACATGAGCCTGGTACTGCTCGATGGAGTTGAGCACGATCTTACAGGTCTTGCAGGGGTAACCCTTCCCGGCTGCAACGGCGAGACCGACGCGAGTGGTCAGGGGGAGAGTGAGAGGCGGAGCGGGCCTGCCAGCCAGGCTGGGGCAGGGAGAAGGGGGCCCTCAGGGCCACCCCCAGGGTCCCTGCTGGGCCCCATTCCTGGGCTGCAGCTTGGCCCAGGCAGCTGCTCATGTGGAAGGGTGCGGGCACCCAGGGGTAGCCTTTGGGGTGCCCTGTGTGTTCCACCCAGAGATGCAGCGCCCGCCTCTGGAAGGAGCTCCCCTCCTCGCCGCTCCACCCTCCCCCCCCTCGCCGCAGTGCATGCTGGGAAGGTGGTGTTCTCCTTCCACTCGCCCTGACATCCACTCCTGTGTCAGGGGCCGGGGGTGGCCAGCGGGGTCAGGGTGAGCTTCTGACCACAGTTACACTGTCCGGCGGAGAGCATGTGCTCCAGGAGCCCGGAAGCGGGTCGGAGCTCGGGGCTCTGGTTAAATCTCTTCCTCTGAGCACTGGGCACTCAGAGGAAAACCCGGCACCTTTGCTGTTTTTTGCTTGTTTGTTTGTTTCCTGGCTCTGCACTCAGGAATCACTCCTGGAGGTGCTCAGGGGACCCTATGGGATGATGGGGATCGAACCCGGGTCAGCCACGTGCAAGGCAAGAGCCTTACCTGCTGTACTATTTTCTTTGGCTCCCAGGCCTGGATTTTTTTTTTTTCTTTTTGGGCCTGACCTGGCTGCGCTCAGGTGGTGCTCGGGGATCGAAAGCGGGTCGGCTGTGTGCAAGGTAGGACTATTTCTCTAGCCCCGGGATAATTCTCTCTCTCTCTCTCTTTCTCTCTCTCTCTTTTTTTTTTTTTTTTTGCTTTTTCAAGTCACACCTGGGGATACACAGGGGTCGGCAGCATGCAAGGCAAACGCCCCACCCTCGGTGCTTTCGCTCCAGCCCCTAGCCTCAAGAGCCCCAGGATAATTCTTGTTTCTTTTTTTTTTCTTTTTTTGCTTTTTGGTCACACCCAGCGATGCTCAGGGGTTGCGATGCTCAGGGGTTACGCCTGGCCTTTGCACTCAGGAACTACTCCTAGCAGTGCTTGGAGGACCATATGGGATGCCAGGGAATCGAACCCGGGTCAGCAACGTGCAAGGCAAACGCCCTACCCGATGTGCTATTGCTCCGCCCCCCCCTCCCATCCCAGGATAATTCTTACTGACATCTGTCTGCTGGATTCTGGGGGGAAATGGAAAGCTAACAGCAGGCTAGGGGGACGGGACAGGTACACACTCTGTTTAAGAAGAGTGTACAAAGCGGCCCCTTTGTTCATTCATTCATTCCACAGGGAGGCTCATTGCCTACGAATGTCAATTTCCTGTTTTTTTGGTTCCTGTCTGTTTTTGGGTCACACCCGGCTCTGCTCTGGGGTGACTCCTGGCTCTGTACTCAGGGATCACTCCCGGGGGTGCCTAGGGGACCCTATGGGGTGCCCCGAGTCGATCCAGGGTTGCCGTGTGCA
Organism: Sorex araneus; assembly: GCF_027595985.1. Lineage (NCBI taxonomy): Eukaryota > Metazoa > Chordata > Mammalia > Eulipotyphla > Soricidae > Sorex > Sorex araneus. The sequence continues at coordinate 248,744,008 of NC_073303.1, forward strand.
AGGCAAACGCCCTCCCCGATGTCCTATTGCTCTGGACTGGTAACCTGGGCTCCTGGAAGCCTGAGGCGGGGACGCGGAGCCTGGGGGCTCGGAGCAGCGGGACCCCCTTACCCAGGGAGCCGGTGGCGACGGGCCCGGCCAGCCGCCCGTAGTGGGCCATGAGCCTGAGCTTGGTCTCCTGCTTCCGGTGCTTCTTGCCCTGGTAGTGCTGCTGCGCCATGGCCGGGTCGTTGAAGGCTGCGTGGCAGACGCTGCAGAACTGGTCGGGGGCCGGAGCCTCCTGGGAGGGGGAGGCCCCGAGGGGAGGGGCGGCAAGACGCCTGGACAGAGCTGCGGGGAGAGGGGACAGACAAGACACTGGGAGACGCCACCAGCCTGCCCGGCCTGAGGGGCCTGGGGGCTGGAGGAAGGGAAAGGCGGGACACACAGACACACACCACACACAGACATACCACACACACACACAGATACACCACACACACAGACGCACCACAGGCACAGCACACACACAGACATACCACACACACAGATGCACCACAGGCACAGACACCACACACAGACACACCACATGCATACACAGACACACACACACCACACATACACATACTACACATACACCACACAACAGACACACCACACACACAGACGCACCACAGGCACAGACACCACACAGACACACCACATGTATACACAGGCACAGACACCACACACAGACACAGCACACGCACACACAGACATACCACATACACACAGAAGCACCACACACACACCACACATACACATACCACACATACACCACACAACAGACACACCACATACACAGATACACCACAGGCACAGACACCACACAGACACACCACACGCATACACAGGCACAGCACACATACAGACATACCACACACAGAGAAGCACCACACACACACCACACATACCACACATACACCACACAGAGATGTACCATACACACACACACCACATACAGATGCACCACACAGACACAGACACCACACACATGCACCACACAAATAGACATACCACATGCATTGACATAGCAAACACACACAAACATACCACATGCACATAGAAGTACCACACACAACCGCAGAAGCACCACACACACAGACATACCACACATACACACACACAGACAGATGCACCACACACACACCACACATACACCACACAACAGACACACCACATACACAGATGCACCACAGGCACAGACACCACACAGACACACCACATGCATACACAGGCACAGCACACACACAGACATACCACACACAGCACACATACACATACCACACATACACCACACACAGAGATGCACCACACACACACACACACACACCACATACACAGACGCACAAGACACAGACACCACACACAGATGCACCACACAAATAGACATACCACATGCATAGACACAGCAAACACACACACACCACACACACAGATGTACCGCACATACACACACACACACACACCACAGACAGACGCACCAGACACACACAGATGCACCATACATACACACACTGCGACCCTGGCACCTCCAGGCACTTTTGAGCCGAGGCAAAGGGAAGGGTGGTGTCTGCTTGGCTCTTTGATTTTTTTTTTTTTTTTCTTTTTGGGTCACACCCGGCGATGCACAGGGGTTACTCCTGGCTTTACACTCAGGAATTACTCCCGGCGGTGCTCAGGGGACCATATGGGATGCTGGGAATCGAACCTGGGTCAGCCGCGTGCAAGGCAAACGCCCTACCCGCTGTGCTATCGCTCCAGCCCCTGCTCGGCTCTTTGAACCATGAAGAACCTTTTCTTTTTTTATTCTGGGGTCACAGCCCAGCGGTGCTCAGGGCTGACTCCTGCCTCTGCACTCAGGGACTGCCACTGGTGGGGCACAGGGGACTCTACGGGGTGTTGGGGATCGAACCCGGGTTGGCCGTGTGCCAGGCGATTGTGCTCCCTGCTCTGTCCCGCCTGCCAGTGGGGGCTGCCCACACAGTGTGGGGTCCCTGCCCGGGTCCCCCCTGCACAGCCCGCTGAGCGCTGTCCGGCCTGATGCTGACTGTCCTGACCGGGATATTCCTTTGCTTTGTTTCCCTTTTCCGTTTGGGGCCCCTTAGCAATGTCAAGGGCCCCAGGGGGTGCCGGGGATTAACCCTGGACATGCCGAGTGCAAGGCCAGTGCCACGCTGGCTGCCCCTCTGCAGTCCACAGCCCCGCTGCGGTCCCTGTGACTTCCACGGCTCACGGTGGTGGCAAGGGGGCTTCTTGGTATATAGAGTTAGACCTGGCTGTGAGGAAGAGGCCTGGATTCCTTTCTTCCTTTTTGCTTTTGGGATCACACCCAACGAGGCTCAGGGGTGACTCCTGGCTCTGCACTCAGGAATTTCTCCGGGCGGCGCTCGGGGACCCTATGGGATGCTGGGTACTGAACTCAGGTTGGCCGTGTGCAAGGCAAACGCCCTCCACGCTGGACTGTCACTCTGGGCCCCCTCCCCTCGCCTCAAAAAAAAAAAAAAAATCTGGTCTTGTTTTTGTGGCACCAATTAAAAACCCTGTAAGCCGGCTAGCTCGGACACCCACGTGCTGGCCAGAGAAGAGAGAGGGAGAGCAGACACAACCAGGATGGACGGAACCGAGATCAAAGCACTGTCACTCTGGCCTAATTGGGGCCTGGAGGTGAGGCACCTCCGAAGAGCTGGGAGTGAAGGAGATGAAAGCGCGGGAGCGCGGGCTGCTGTCTAAAGGGGCTCCGGGCAGTGTCCCTGCTGGGGGAGGTGGCAGCGGCTGGGACAGGAGGCAGGGGTCCCGCTGGGCGGGAGTGGCGTGGCCGTGGGCAGTGCTGCGCTTTGATGGGCGAGGGGACCAGGGAGCCTGGAGGATGAAAGCGGCTGGGGATGCGGGCATCCATCGGCGGCCGGGAAACGCCCAGGCTGGCGCTTCCAATGTGGGGAGCAGGTGGGAGCTGGCGTGGGGGGCGCTGGCCGGAGGTGAAAGGTAAGAGGGAGAGGCCAGGGAGCGTCGGGCTAGCGGGCAGGAAAGCCAGAGGCAGGAGCGTCAACAGAACCGCAAGAAGAGGGGCCCGGAGAGACAGGACAGTGGGGAGAGCCCTTGGCCATTAGGACAGGTTCCCTCTCTGCCACCTAGACGGTCCCCCGAGCCCTGCAGGGCGTGGCCTCAGGACAACACAAAGGAAATGGGGTTCAGGGCACGGGACTCCAGCTGGGCCTGGCAGCTGCTCACCGGAATGCTCAACAGCTGTGTCCGCCTCGCTGGGTCTCGGCCTCCCAAGGCACCCCCCGGATCGAACCCGGGTTGGCCGTGTGCCAGGCGAGAGTGCTCCCTGCTCTGTCCCGCCTGCCAGCCAGTGGGGGCTGCTCTGCGCTTCTCGGGCCACAGTCAGTGAAGTGCTCAGTGACTCCCATGTTGGAGGAGGGGATGGCCACACAGTGCGGGGTCCCTGCCTGGGTCCCTCCCCCCTGCACATCCCACTGAGTGCCGTCAGGCCTGATGCTGACCGTCATGACCGGGATATTTCTTCGCTTTGTTTCCCTTTTCCGTTTGGGGCCCCCTGGCTATGCCGAGGGCCCCAGGGGTGCCGGGGATTAACCCTGGACATGCCGAGTACAAGGCCAGTGCCACGCCGGCTGCGCCTCTGCAGTCCACAGCCCCACGCGGCGGGCAGAGCCAGTACCTTCCCCCTTGGCGGGCGGCTGCTTCAGCTTCAAGTTCTTGGCGTGGGTCTTCCCCAGGTAGTGCGAGCGGGCCACGGCCGGCGAGGAGAAGGTGGCACTGCACAGCGGGCAGCACTGGCTCTGGTCTCTGCCGCCGGCGCCCTGCGGGGAGAGAAGGCACGCACGCACGCACGCCGCACCCCTGCGCCGTCCCGGCAGCCTCTAGGTGCCCAGCTCCAGTTACGGGTCCCCAGGCCTGACCGGCTCTCGGGCCTCCTTCCTCCCACTTCCTGCTGCCTTTGGTGGGGCTTGGGGGTCCCAGCCGGCGGTGCCCGGGGACCCTCTTCCCACCTGCCCGGTGGAAGTCGGCTGAGTCGTGGACACGTGCTTTAAACAGCACCTCTCGGGGCTGGGGTGATAGCACAGCGGGTAGGGCGTTTGCCTTGCACGCGGCCGACCCGGGTTCGATTCCCAGCATCCCATATGGTCCCCTGAACACCGCCAGGGGTAATTCCTGAGTGAAGAGCCAGGAGTGACCCCTGTGCATCGCCGGGTGTGACCCAAAAACAAAAAAAATAAAATAAAAAAAATAAACAGCACCTCTCCTGGGAGACTCATGTGTCTTTGGTATCTTTTAATTTTTTTGTCGGGGCAGTGGGGCGGTTTGGGGCCACATCCAGAGGTGCTCAGGGTTTACTCAAGGCTCTGAGCTCAGGGCTTACTCCTGGCTGGGAACTGGGAACCTTCTGGAATGCCGGGTATGTATGAAACCTGCTCAGGTTGTAGGGCAAGCGCCCTACCCTCTGTACTATTACTCTGGCCCCCAAGACTCTTTTTTTTTTGCTTTTGGGATCACACCCGGCGATGCTCAGGGGTTCTTTTTTTTTTGCTTTTTGGGTCACACCCGACAATGCTTCGAACCCGGGTTGGCCGCGTGCAAGGAAAACGCCCTACCCGCTGTGCTATGGCTCCAGCCCCTACTCCTGGTTCTTGACTCAGGAATTACTCCTGGCAGTGCATGGGGCACCGTAAGGGATGCCGGGGCTTGGACCCGGATCGGGCGCGTGTAAGGCAAATGCCCTACCCGCTGTGCTATCGCTCCGGCCCCAAGATATCTTTTCTTAAGGAAACGTGGACTGGGCTAGTCTGGACAAGTGTCTGAGGAGAATCATCCTTCCATGTTCTTGTTCGAACTGTATCCTGGGGACTCTGGTCCACCACTCTGGACCCACATGGACAATGTCTGAGCTTGGGAAACTCCAGTGGAAGTTCAAGGGCAGTGTCTGGACACGACCTCTCTTTTGTTTTGGGTTTTGCGACATACCTGGCAGTGCTCAGGGGTTACCCCTGGCTCTGCATCCAGGGATCACTCCTGGCGGGCTCGGGGGACCCTATGGGGTGGTGGGGATTGAACCTGGGTCCCAGGCCAGCGCCCCATCTGCTGGGACTATGGCTCTGACCCTGATTCAGCTGCTTTTCTTACTTTAGCTCGAAAAAACATCCTAAAAGGCGGGGAATAGTAACATCTTCTTTCTGTTTTTGGGCCACACCGCTGCTTGGGGCTTATTCCTGGCTGTGTGCTCAGGGATCACTCCTGGCAGTACTTGACGACCCTATGGGGTGCCGGTGGGGAACAAACCCAGGTCGGAGGCATGCAGGCAAGCACTTGCCCTGACCGCTGTACTATCACTCCTACAGGGCATCCTCATTTTAATTTTATGCTTTTGGTGGGGGAGAGGATTTGGGCAACACCTGTGGTGTTCAGGGAACCTTATGGGGTGCCACGGGTTAAATAGGGCTCAGTGGAAACAGCCACATACAAAGCCCAGCATCCCTGTTTCTTTCTTTTTTTTTTTTTTTTGCTTTTTGGGTCACACCCAGCGATGCTCAGGGGTTACTCCTGGCTTTGCACTCAGGAATTACTCCTGGCAGTGCTTGGGGGACCATATGGAATGCCGGGGATCGAACCCGGGTCGGCCGCGTGCAAGGCAAACGCCCTACCCGCTGTGCTAGCGCTCCGGCCCCAGCATCCCTGTTTCTTAAAAAAAAAAAAAAAAAAAAAAAAAAACCAGGCTGGAGCGATAGTACAGCGAGTAAGGTGTTTGCCTTGCATGCAGCCGACCCGGTTCGATTCCCAGCATCCCATATGGTCCCCTGAGCCCCGCCAGGGGTAATTCCTGAATGCAGAGATGCAGAGCCAGGAGCAACCCCTGTGCATCGCCAGGTGTGACCCAAAAAGCAAAACAAAAACAAAAAAAACAACCCAAACACACACACACACACACACACACACACACACACACACACACACAAACCAGGATTCAGGGAAGTGGAAAGACAGTCCCAGGCCAACAGACAGGGCTGGGCCTTGAACCCCAGTCAGGCAGACTTCATGGGGTTGGAGCAACAGTCCAGCGAGGAGGGTGTTTGCTTTGCACACAGCTGACTCAGGTTCGGTCTCCGGCATCCCATAGGGTCCCCTGAGCCCTGCCAGAAGTGGTCCCTGAGCTCAGAGCCAGGAGTCAGCCCTGAGCACCGCCGGGTGTGACCTCAAACCCACAAACAAAATGCGACCAGGCAGGTGCCCTCTGAGTGCAGTTGCTCCGGCTCGGAGCAGAGCGGGCCCACCCGGGCCCACCCTAGCAGCCACGTTACCTGATCGGAATCCAGCTTCTTCGCGTCCCCCTTCAAAGTCTCCATGCCGTGGATGATGAGGTAGCGTTTCACTTTGTTTGCATGTTTTTTACTCTGCAAGAACCCAGGGCTGAGATCACAGAGGGCCCCAGGCCAGTAGTTCTGATCACCAGCCTCTTAGAAACACCCGCAAACGTTGCCCTGGATTTAGCCACACAAAAACTCACTCTCTCTCACTCTCTCTCTCTCTCTCTCTCTCTCTCTCTCTCTCTCTCTCTCTCTCTCTCTCTCTGTCCTATTCTGGGTACTTTGCATACTGTCCAATTGAATCTTCACAGTCTCTTTTGGGAAAAGTATCATTTCTATTTTTTATTTCTTTGGCGGGGGGAGGCTTTTGGGCTACATGCAGCATGCTCAGGGGTGACTCCTGGCTCTGTGCTCAGGGATCACTCCTGGTGACACTTAGGGGACCCTATGGGGTGTCAGAGATTGAACTCTGGTGGACTGCGTGCAAGGTAAGTGCTCTCCTTGCTGTGCTATGGCTCCGGCCCCTCTAGTTTCTTTTACTCTTTTTTTTGGGTCACACCCGGCGATGCACAGGGGTTACTCCTGGCTCTGCACTCGGAATTACTCCTGGCGGTGCTCAGGGGACCATATGGGATGCTGGGGATCGAACCTGGGACAGCGGTATGCAAGGCAAATGCCCTACCTGCTATTCTATCGCTCCAGCCCCCAGACCTGGGTTTGATCCCTGGCACTGCCTATGGTCCCCTGAGCACCCCCATGTGTGATCCCTGAATGCAAGAGCCAGGAGTAAGCCCTGAGCACCATGGGTGTTGCCCCCAAACCAACAAAAACAAAGTGGACTTTATTTGGGGAGGTTTGGGGACCACACCTGGCATTGCTCAGGGATTCTTCCTGGCTCTGCACTCAGGAATCACTCCTGGAAGGCAAGGGGGACCCTAAAGGGTGCTAGGATCAAACCCAAACCAGCTGTGTACAAGGCAAATGCCCTACCCACTGTTCTATTTCTCCAGTCCCTAAAGTGGAGTTTCTATAAAGCCCCAACACATACTTTCTTTCCTATTTGTTTTTTTGGGGGGCTATACGTGGGTGTAGAACTCAGGACTTACTCCTGGCTTGGCACTTAAGAGGTCAGGCCTGGCAGTGCTCAGGGGACCCTAATGTAGTGCCAGAGATTGAATCTGGGTCGGCTGCAGGCAAGGCAAGTCCCCACTAGACTATCGCTCCAGCCCAACACACACTTTCTACGCTAGTAAGCTGGAAGGAAAGTTAGAAGCAGAATGATCTTTAGGGCTGGAGCAACAGGACAGCGGGGAGGATGCTCGCGTTGCATGAAGCTGAGCTGGTGTGATCCCTGGCACCCCACAGGGTCCCCCAAGCCCCGCCAGGAGTAATTCCTGAGTGCAGAGCCAGGAGGAAGCCCTGAGCATCACCGGTGTGTTCCTCCCCTCCCCTGCCACCACACACACACACACACACACACACACATACACACACACACACACACACACACACACTGCAGAATGCTCCTCACTTGGGGAAGAAAGCTCAGGGACTCGGGGACATGAAGGTCACCTGCTGGGGGAGCTGGACCTTCTGAAGGCACCGTGGCCTACCTGGTAGTGCGCCAGCTTCTGGGACTCCGAGATGAGCAAGGCGCAGCAGACCTTACACTGGGTGTTGGTGAAGAGACACTGGTTCTTCTGGATCATGCTCTCCACTGCAGCAGCAAGGGAAAGGAAGGGTGGGTGAGTCACGTTGTGGCCTGTAGGGGGTGCTCTAGCACCGGCCTGAAGTGGGATGCGCCGGCCAGCTTTACCCTCTCCCTATATACTATTAGCAATTCCTGACTTGCTTTTGGCCAGGCGGTGGGGAGGGGATAGGTCACACCCAATAGAGCCCAGGGGGACCGTATGCAGTGCTGGGGTTAGCACCAGTCAAAGAGGGGCTGGCACAGTGGAACAGCGGGGAGGGCGTGATGAACAGAGGGGAGGGCACTTGCCTTGCATGCAGCCAACCCGGGCTTCATCTTTGGCATCCCAATGGGTTCCCCGTGCACCACCAGGAGGTATTCCTGAGCACAGAGCCAGGGAGTAACCCCTGATCATCACCGGGTGTGACTCCCCTCCCCCCAAAAAAACAAAGAAAGAAAAAAACAGGGGCTGGAGTAGACAGCAGGTAAGGTGCTTGCCTTGCACGTGGCTGACCTGGGTTAGATCCCTGACACCCCATATGTTCCCGAACCCGGCAGGGGTGATCCCTGAGCACAAAGCCAGGATTAATCCCTGAGTACTGCTGGATGGGGCAGAAAGCAGGGAGAAAGGAGGAAAAAAAAATTGAAAGAAGAGGATCTTGGAAACCAGTCACCCTCGTTGGAAGCCAGTTACCCAGAACTCAGGGGCTCAGTCACCAGGTGGGGGCCCACGGAGGCATTCTAGGGTCTTCGGACATGTGGGGAAGAGATGGGAGCAAGGGACGCCTAGGATGGGGGCCAGAGCCACAGGACAGCAAGCGGGTCACAGGCCTCCCTGACCCGGGTTCGATCCTCAGCATCCCATAGGGTCCCCCCCCCCCACCTCCGGGAGCTCAGAGCCAGGAAAGAGGAAGGCCTGAGCACCTCCAGGTGTGCGGCCCAAAAACAGGGCTGGGGGTGGGGGATGGGGAGAGACACTTAGGGATGGGGGTACTCCGGGGAAACCTCTAGAGGGGGGCAAACGCTGGTATCGGGCTCACAGCATGCACGCAGCTATGCTCTGCGGGGGTATACGCCAGGCGGGACCCCCGGAGCGGGGGGGTGGGGGGGAGCTCCATGAGCGTCCGCCGCCTGCGTTCCCTTGCCCCGAGGCAGGCGCGTCCAGGCCGGGGCGCGGGCCTGGCGCCAGGGTGGGTGATCGGAGCCCCGAGGGTCACCCGCGCCCGGCGCTCACCTTCCTTCTTGCCCACGGGCAGGGCCGCGGACACCGCCTCCCGCAGGCAGCGCGCCCTCTCGCGGTCGCAGCGCGGCCCGTCCGGCTCGGGGCCCCCCGGCGCCTCGGGGCTACCGCCCCGCCGCGCCCCGCCGCCGCCGTCGCCCGCCTCCGCGGGGCCCGGCCCGGGCCGCTGCATCCTCTCCGCAGAGCCTGACCGGCCCGGAGCGGCGCCTCGGAGGCGCGGCCTCGCGAGATGTGGGGTGGGAGGTGGTGGCCGTGGTGGCGGCGGCGGGGGGGCGCTGCTTGGCGCGCAAATCTCGCGAGGCTTGAGCGCCGCTGCTCGGTCGGGTAGGTCAGGCGGCCGCCACCTGAACCGCGGCCTGAGCCGCTGCTGCTCGGCCGCCGCGTGCCCCGCAGCAGCCTCTCCGCGTCCGGAATGGTGGTTCAGGCGCCACCCACCGTTGCCGCTTCTCAGTTCCTTCCTTCCCGTTGCGGAGACTTATTTCTTTCTATTCGTGTTCATCATCATCATATCATTATTTTATTTTACTTTATTTTATTTTATTTTATTGCCTTTTGGGTCACACCCAGCGATGCTCAGGGGTTACTCCTGGCTCATGCACTCAGGAATGACTCCTGGCAGTGCTCGGGGGACCATATGGGACGCTGGGAATCGAACCCGGGTCGACCGCGTGCAAAGCTAACGAACGCCCTACCCGCTGTGCTGTCGCTCCAGCCCCATCATCATCATCATCATTTTGGTTCTGGGGCCACACCTGGTGATGCTCAGGGCTGACTCCGGGCTCTGCATCTAAAACTCCTGGCTCTGCACTCCTGGCTCTGCACTCTAGAATCACACCTAGCAGTGCTCAGGGGACCCTGTGGAATGCCAGGGATCGAACCCGGGTCAGCCGTGTGCTTGGCAAGCGCTTTACCAGCTGTGCAATCGCTCCAGCCCTCCCTCCTTCTATTGAGTCCGGAAACTTGGAACCAGCATCCAAAAAAGGTTTGTTCCGAAGTTTCCTTACTAGGAGTCGGAGTGAGTAGGGCTCTTTGCTTGCATTCGGTTGACTCGGTTTGATCTCCGGCATCCCATAAGGTCCATCCCTCAAATTCGCCAGGAGAGATTTCCTGAGCACAGCGCCTGGAGTAAGCTCTGAGCACTGCTTGGTGTGATGCAAAAAAGAGAAAAAAAGTGTTTCCTTACTGGTCAATTTTGTTGTTGTTGTTTTGATTGTTTTTGGCTCTTTTGGATCACACCTGGTGATGCTCAAGGGTTATTCCAAGCTTTGCACTCAGGAATTACTCCTGGTGGTGCTTGAGGGATCATATCTGAAGCTGGGGATAGAACCCCGGTAAGCCCTATGCAAAGCAAACGCTGTACTATTGCTCCAGCACCCCCCTTTTTTTTTAACTAGTCAATGATGGAAGTTTTTTTTTCTTTTTGGGCCACACCCGGCGATGCACAGGGGTTACTCCTGGCTTTGCACTCAGGAATTACTCCTGGTGGTGCTCAGGGGACCATATGGGAATCGAACCAGGGTCGGCTGTGTGCAAGGCAAACACCCTACCCGCTATGCTACCCGCTTCAGCCCCCAATGATGGAAGTTTTATGGTTGCTACTTGTATTTTTTTTTTTTTTTTTGCTTTTTGGGGTCACACCCGGCAATGCACAGGGGTTACTCCTGGCTCTGCACTCAGGAATCACCTCTGGCGGTGCTCAGGGGACCATATGGGATGCTGGGAATCTAACCCGGGTCGGCCGTGTGCAAGGCAAACACCCTACCTGCTGTGCTATTCCTCCAAGCCCCTATGGTTGCTACTTGGAAGTGGTCATCCCCAGCCCAGATGGACCCCTAAATCGTCACATGGAACTCTCAATGTTGATTTTTTTTTAAGTCTCTGGGCCACACCCAAAGATATTTAGGTTTACTCCTGGCTCTGTGCTCAGAGATCTCTCCATGCCAGGAACTGAACCCAGGTAGACCATGTGCAAGGAAAGTGCCCTAACTGCTGTACTATCTCTTCAGTCCCCACATAGATTTTTTTTTTTTTTTTTTGCATTTTGGGTCACACCCAGCAATGCTCAGCGTTGACTCCTGACTCTGCACTCAGGAATTATTACTCCTTGCGTGCTCAGGGCACCCTAATGCGATGCTGGGGATCAAACCTGGGTCAGCTGCGTGTAAGAAAAATGCCCTACCTGCTGTCCTATCGCTTCAGCACCCTCCTGAAATGGAATTTTTATCTTCCAGTCTATGAAGCCTTGATCTCTGGCCAGGGTTATCACAGCATCATCTTCACTGGGCCCTTCCATTGCTCAGCAAATATTCCAGTACAGCATCCTCAAGGAATTTGGAACAAGCTCAAGTTTTCGAACAACTTCCCTATCGCAGGCTGCAGAGAAGCCAAGGTCTTATTGCAGCCAGGAGGATCTGAGGGGTTTTTTTGGGTTTTGTTTTTTTTTTTTTGGTTTGTTTCGAGTCACACTCAGCATTGCTCGGGGCTGACTCCTGGCTCTGTGCTTAGGGATCACTGCTGGCAGGGCTCAGGGGCCCGTATAGAGTGCCAGGGATCAAATGCGGGTTGGCTATGTGCCAGGCAACGCCCTTCCCACTGTACTATCTTTCTGGCCCCTTGTTGTTATTCTTTTGGTGGCTACTCTAGGGATTCTGGGATACTTCCAGAGCTCTTCACAGCGCATCAGTGAATAGTCTTTTCACACGTCCTGAACAATTCTAGAAGCTTAAATTCCTTTAACTCTAACACTTCCTGTTTTCTTGTAATCTCAATTTTAGGGTGTCTTAACTTCCACAAACTTTAGTGGTGGCTTTTAAATAACCATGATCAGGGGGCTGGAGCAATAGCACAGCGGGTAGGGCGTTTGCCTTGCATGCAGCCAACCCGGGTTCGATTCCCAGCATCCCATATGGTCCCCTGAGCACTGCCAGGAGTGATTCTTGAGTGCAGAACCAGGAGTAACCCCTGTGCATCACCAGGTGTGACCCAAAAAGAAACAAAAAATGATCGTTATCAATATCACTTATATTTCTGTACTAAACCTCCTTTTCAGTATTTTTTTCCTCTCTCTCTTCCGCCTTTCAAGTCTGTTATGTGGGTAGTTTTTCTTTAGACTAAAAATTTCATTTATGAGCTGAAGAGAGAGCACAAAGGGCAGGGTGCTTGCCTTGTATATGGCTGACCCGGGTTCGACCCCAGGGCACTGCAATGGGTCTCCAGCCCTACCTGTCAGACAATCTGTCCCCACCCCCCACTTCTTTTTTTTTTCCCTTGCTTTTTTGGGTCACACCCGGAGATCCTCAGGGGTTACTCCTGGCTCTGCACTCAGGGATTACCCCTGGCGGTGCTCAGGGGACCATATGGAATGCTGGGAATCAAATCTGGGTCGGCCACATGCAAGGTAAATGCCCTACCCACTGTGCTATTGCTCCAGCCCCCAAAGCCCCCCACTTCTTCATTGTTTACTGAGAATTTAGCCTCAGCAGTAGGGTGAAGAGTGAAAAATGTAGGGGTATTTCCCCTTCTTAGAAGGAAGCCCTGGGGGAGCAGGAGACAAGGGCTGCAAGGGTCTGGGGGGGTGGGTGGGGAATCACCCTCACTTAGCTGGGAGGGTGGCATGTGACCTGGAAGTACTGTGGGGTCATTCATAGCAAGGCTCAGGGGTGCCAAGAATGGAACCAAGGTTGGCCACATGCAGGCAAGTGCCCTACTTGCTGTAGTCTCTCCAACCCTGAGGACCCTTGTGTATGCCGCTGTCCCCCCAAAAAAGAGAAAATTTGTCTATTGGTTTGGTCAGGATGGAGTCCCTGACTGCTGGTCGTCACGGCACCTCTCATTTGTCCTATAAGTTAATTTCATGAACTAATCCAAGTCAGGGGCTGGAGATATAATACAGCAGGTAAAGTGTTTGCTTTGCACGCCATTGACCCACGCTCAATCCCCGATCCCCTATATAATACAGTTTCAACACATCATCAGGAGTGATCCATGAGCATAGAGCCAGGAGTAAGCTGAGCGTGCAGCCATGTGTGGACCCGTTAAAACAACAACAAACAACAAAACCCAATCATGTTAACACATAAAGATATTCCTGCTCATGGGGTCAAAGTGACAGTACAGCGGGAAGGGCGCTTGCTTTGCATGCGGTTGACTCGGATTCAAACCCCATATGGTCCCCTGAGCCCTGCCAGGAGTGATTCCTGAGTGCAGAGCCAGGAGAAACCCCTGAGCAGTGCCGGGTGTGGCCCCAAACTAAACCAAACCAAAACAAATTTTCTCTCCTAGTCATCTCCTAATTATAAACTGTTTCCTTGGCACCTACATGCATCGTGGATTAGCTGTCTGCATTGGGTATGGGTCTCTGAGGGACCCAGTTTTTTTTTGGGTTGATCCTTAATAAGGCTCTTGACACCTACCTTCCTTCCTTTCTTCCTCTCTCTCTTTCCTTCCTTCCTTCCTTCCTTCCTTCCTTCCTTCCTTCCTTCCTTCCTTCCTTCCTTCCTTCCTTCCTTCCTTCCTTCCTTTTCTTTCCTTCTCTTTCTTTTTTTGTTTTTTTGGCTTGTTGGGTCACACCCAGCGATGCACAGGGGTTACTCCTGGCTCATGCACTCAGGAATTAACTTCTGGCAGTGCTCGGGGGACCATATAGGATGCTGGGAATCGAACCCGGGTTGGCTGTGTGGAACACAAACGCCCTACCCGCTGTGCCATCGATCCAGCCCCTCCCTCCCTTCCTTCCTTCCTTCCTTCCTTCCTTCCTTCCTTCCTTCCTTCCTTCCTTCCTTCCTTCCTTCCTTCCTTCCTTCCTTTCCTTCTTCCGTCCTTTCCTTCTTCCTTTCTTTCCTTCTTCCTTTCTTTCCTTCTTTCTTTCTTCTTTTTTTTTTTTTTTTGGTTTTTGGGTCACACCCGGCGATGCACAGGGGTTACTCCTGGCTCTTCACTCAGGAATTACCCCTGGCGGTGCTCAGGGGACCATATGGGATGCTGGGATTAGAACCGGGGTCGGCCGTGTGCAAGGCAAATGCCCTACCCGCTGTGCTATCGTTCCAGCCCCTCTTTCTTTCCTTCTTTCTTTCTTTCTTTCTTTCTTTCTTTCTTTCTTTCTTTCTTTCTTTCTTTCTTTCTTTCTTTCTTTCTTTCTTTCTTTCTTTCTTTCTTTCTTTCTTTCCTTTTGGGGGCCTGCTCAGGGACTTGAGAGCATTTGACAATGCTCAGTGCTTACTTTAGGCTCTGTGCTCAGAAATTACTCCTGGCGATGCTTGGGGACCCTATGGATGTCAGAGCTTGAACCTGGGTCAGCCCCTTGTAAAGCAAGAGCCCTACAGGCTGTACTATCGCTCTGTTCTCTCTTGTCACTTATTTACAAGATTCCCTAGTTGCTATTCCCAGCGGTCATGTCATAATCTGTTATTGTTTTTGCTCTGCCATGGCCTGTTTCCACTTAGCCTCTGCCCCCGAGGAGATCTCACAGGCAGCTGCCTTTTCTCCTGTACCCTCTCTCCAACCCTGCAACTTACTTTTAAAAATTGCTACTAGGTCAGGGGCTGGAGCGATAGCACAGTGGGTAGGCTGTTTACCTTGCGCGTGGCCAACCCGGGTTCGAATCCCAGCATCCCATATGGTCCCCTGAGTACCGCCAGGGGTGATTCCTGAGTGCAGAGCCAGGAGTAACCACTGTGCATGCCGGGTGTGACCCCCCCAAAAAAAGCAAAAAAAATTGCTACTAGGTCATATGTGGCTCAGAGGCAGAGTATTTGCATGGGTGAGGTCCTGGGTTCTATCCCTAGCATGGCCAAATAAGAAGAAAAATATTAGTTCCACAACCTGACAATAATTTAAAAATTACTTTGTTGGGCTCAGCGAAATAGTACAGCGTGTGCCATGCATGTGGCTAACCTGGGTTCCATACCCTGCACCCCATAGAGAAAATGAAGCCATGGAGAGATTCACATTATGGTTACTTGTGGGTTTTTATTTGTTTTTGGGTCACACTGGCAGTGTTCAAGGCTTACTCCTGGCTCAGTGCTCAGGGATCATTTTGAGTAGTGCTCAGGCGACTAAATGGGATGCTGAGGATCAAACTGACTCGGCCACATGCGAGGTAAAGCCCTACCTGCTGGACCATATCTCTGGCTCCAGGTCATGATTATTTGTAAGCTTCCACTCATGCATGACGGAGAGAACATAGGACAGTCTGTGTCCCGATGGGCTTTCTGAAGCAGGACGAGAAGGATTTGGGGTGGAGCAAGGATACAAGCGACTTCTAACTGCGGAGTTTGAGGGGAGTGGCGGGCAGTGAGGTGTGCAGGCGCGGTGGCGAGTTTTGGCTTCAACAAGCCAGAGTGATGGCACAGCGAGTTGGGCACTTGTCTCACCAGACCCGAGTTTGATCCTCGGCACCCCATATGGTACTAGGAGTGTATATGCTCAGGAATTACTCCTGGCGGTGCTCAGGAGACCATATGGGATGCTGGGAATCGAACCCAGGTCGACCGCGTGCAAGGCAAACGCCCTGCCCACTGTGCTATGGCTCCAGTGCAAATGAACAACAATGATTTTTAACATTAAAGCAGTTCATTTTATTATTTGGGTGAAGTTTTTGGGACACCCCATGCAGTGCTCAAGGTCTAATTTTTTTTTTTTCTTGCTGGGTCACACCCGGCGATGCACAGGGGTTACTCCTGGCTCATGGCACTCAGGAATTACTCCTGGCGGTGCTTGGGGGACCCTATGGGATGCTGGGATTCGAACCCGGGTCGACAGCGTGCAAGGCAAACGCCCTACCCGCTGTGCTATTGCTCCAGCCCGTCAAGGTCTAATCTTGCCAGCTGTCAAGAAACCCAGGTTGGCCATGGGCAAGGCAAACTAAACTCCCTCCCCGCTGGATTTTATTATTATTTTTTCCTTTTTGGGTCACACCCGGCGATGCACAGGGGTTATTCCCGGCTCTACACTCAGGAATTACTCCTGGCGGTGCTCAGGGGACGATACGGGATTCTGGGAATCGAACCCGGGTCTATTCCCGGGTTAGTGCAAGGCAAAGCCCTTCCCGCTGTGCTATTGCTCCAGCTCCCCCCCTCCCCGCCCCCCGCTGGATTATTGCTCCGGCCCCCAAAGTGACTATTTTCACTTCACGCTTCCAGCTGACACAGCTAAGAGTTTTCCCTTCCGTATAATAGTGAGTAAACTTGGAGGATTTTGCGTTTTTTCGCCACCCACGGCGGTGTCAGGACTTAGTCCCGGCTCTGCCCTCCGGGATCACGCCTGGGACCCTAGGCGGTGTCGGGAATCGAACTCGGGTCCGCCCCTTGCAAGGCAAACTCCCGCTCCCGCCCTCCCCACCTCAGCCCCGCCTCCCATGAGGGCACTTGGACATTTAGGGACCGTTCCTGTCCCCACTTCCGGGCCGTCGCCGGCACCCATCATCACTCCCCCAGCTCCCACAGACGCTCGTCCAGAAGCGCGTGGCGGAGCGACTTTTCCCGGTTCGCCGCCGCTGGGTGGCCCCGGCGCCCGGAGCGCGGGCCAATGAGCGAGCGCGACGCCGGCGCGGGCCCCGCCCCTGCCCACGCTGTTGCTGCCTCCCGGCGGCAGGTCGGTCCGCGCGCGGAAGGCCCGCGCTCGCCTGTGCGCCTGCGCGCGCCGCCGGCCCCTCCGAGCGCGCCGCTCTACTCTTCCCGCGGCCTCTCGGCGCGCCTGACGTGAGGCGGACGCCACGACCCCCCGCGCGCCGGCTGAGGGGCTTCGGCGGGCGGCTGCGGGCGCGTTATCTGCTGCCTCCCGCTTCCTCGTGCCCCGGAGAACCGCGGCCTGCGCCGCCGTCGCCGCCGGTGAGTCTTGGCCGGCCGGCCCGAGCGCCGGACGTTGAAGTGGGCGCCTGCCCACGCTGAGGGGGCGCGAGGGGCGCCGAGGCCGGCCGGGCTGGGGGCGGGGGCGGGGGGGGCGCCTGGGGATGCCGGAGCGGCTGTGGGATGTTGTGGGTCTGGGGGGGGCACTCGGGGGGGGGTGGGCTGAGGGGGCGGCTTCCCGACGCCGCGGGCCGTGCCCGGACCTGCCGGGGGGCGCCTGCGGGCGACCGGTGGCCTTGTGGTCGTCGCGTGGGCGGCTCGGGACGACGGGTGGGGCCCTCGGGAGGCCGGGTGGGCGCTCGGGGGCCGCCGCGTGAGCCGCGCGCGCGGGCGCCGCCTCCCGCGGGCCGGGCCGCCCCCTCCGACCCCGCCCCCCGCGTCGCCGTGGCCGGCCGGTGTCCGCGAGCCTCCCGGAGGTGCCGCCCCCCGCCGCCCCTACCCTTGTCTACGTTCCAGCTGCTGCTTTTTTTTTTTTTTTTTGCTTTGGCGGGGCAGGGTGGGGGGTGGTGGTGGGGTGGACACTGGGCAAGGGCTGGCGCGCTAATCCGGCGGGAGGGCGCTTGTCCTGCACGGGTTCGATCCTCAGCATCCCGTAGGTTCCCCCCCCCCCACCCCCGAGCCTCGCCAGGAAAGTGATCCCTGAATGCAGAGCCACCAGGAGTAATAAGCTCTGAGCTTCGAAAGTGAGACCCAGACCCCGCTCCCCCTCAAAATAAAATTTTAAAAAAAGCACCTGGGTAAGCCCTTGTGTCTCCGCCCCCCCCCCCCACACACACACATGTGCAGGGGAACAGCAGGAGTGGGTGGGGGGTGGGTGGAGGGACTGGGCGGATTTCTAAACCCAGATGAGAAGTTCATCGTAGAAGCGTAGAAGTGGCAGCTGTAGCAGGGAAACTGAGTGGGTCGAGTTTTGTTTTGGTTTGGGGGCCACACCCGGCGGTAGTTCGGAGCCCAATGGGGTGCCGGGGGTCGAGCCTGGTTGGCGTCCTCCTCGCTGTGCTCCATCGCTCAGACCTGAGGGCTGGATTTGGACTCTTAAGCGCAGGGACTCCAGGTTCTTGCCGCAGGGCATGTGGGATTTGAGATCTAGAAGGGCCTGGGGGGAGGAGGGGAAAGGGACCCTCAGAAATGCTGTGCTTGTCACCGATCCACTGAAGCGTCCAAGTCCCCGCTGACTTACAGAAATACACACATATATATATTATATATATACACACACACATTGTTACTGTCATCCCGTTGCTCATCTATTTGTTTGAGTGGGCACCAGTAACGTCTCTCATTGAGAGACTTATTACTGTTTTTGACATATGCAATACGCCAAAGGGAGCTTGCCAGGCTCTGCCGAGCGGGCTCCATACTCTCGGTAGCTTGCCGGGCCCTCCGAGAGGGGCAGAGGAATCGAGCACGGGTTGGCCACATGAAAGGTGAGCACCTATCCTATTGCTGTGCTATCGCTCTAGACCATACACACACATGTGTAAAAATTAATTTTGCCACACACAGCGGTGCTCAGGGCTTACTCCTGGCTCTGTGCTCAGGGAATCACTCCTACAGGACTGGTGGGGGGGGACTCTGTGGGGTACCAGGGATGGAATCTCAGTCAGCGGCTTGCAAGGTAAATTCTTTACCCACTGTACTCTCTCTTTGGGCTCAGTTACTGACATTTTGGAATCACTTTCTCCAGAGGCAAAATAGTGATCAAAAGCGGGTCTTCAAGTAGCGGTCTACCTAGAAAATGACTTCTATTGGGAAATACCTGGGCCAGCGTAACAGTCCAGCAGTAGAGAGGGTAGGGTGAATGCCTTGCATGAGGCTAGCCAGAGTCAGTCCTAAGCTCTCCATAAGGGCTCCTGAGCCCAGCCATTAGTGGGAGCAGCCAGGAGTAACTTCTGGGCACAGCCAAGTGTGCCCCCCCCAAAAAAAAAAAACACAACTCAACCGTAACATGTGTTAGAGAGAGAAAGACAGATTGAGGCTGATTGCAAACTGGGAATAACTCCTGGTATGTGTGTGTGAGAACTCAGGTGTGTATGCATGCTTGTGGGTGTGTGTGCTTCTGTGCACTTACCTTTCCATAATATGGTAAGAACTAAACTCTGTACCTGTCACGTGAAGAGCTCGGTGCCACATTGCTTGACTAAAGAGGAAAAAGCCAGTCATTCAGAAAGGTTTTGTTGCTCAGGTTTTTCATGCCCCCAAGCTTTCGAAGCAGTTTTGACAGTTTGGTAGGTAGCATGTCACGATTTGAAATTAGTTTGGCAGTGATTGTTCTTCAGCTCAAGATGAAGGATGTACTGAAAGAAAATGCCGAGTAAGTTCCCAACTTGGAGATTTTCCAGGACATTGCCAAGAATGCTACCTGTGAAGTAAATGTCATTGTAATAATGTTAGATGTTACGACGGGATTATTAAAATATTATTACAGGTCTCATTATAGGGGGGGTCATCTTTTGTGCTTATGCTATTCTTTCAGAGACATCTTCCTTGCAGCTGGTATGATTAAGAAGAGGCTTGTCAGCATTGAGCTTTTCCTGTTTGGAAAACAATTTGTGGCAATTCATTCCACAGCTTCAGTTCGAGTAATTGATGACAAGCCATTATTTCAGTGACCTCTTCATTTTGCTGGGTCCCAACTGAAATAAGACATTGACCTCTGTGTGCTGGCTTAGCTCTTTGGAAGGGCTGATGAATGACTTGTTTTTCTGAGACTCTGAAGCAGGGGTCAGGTGGCTTTGGGACCCCCCCAACAGTGATTGTCAGCCAGTGTTTGCTGCAGTTCAACACGGGAGGCAAAGGATGTGATGCTGTTCGGGCTCTGTGGTGCTGGGTAGAACCCAGGCCATGCTGCTGGCACTGGGGGGCAGGTATGTGGTGTGAGGGACTGAACCTGAGTCAGGTGCATGCTAGGCATGCGCCCTAATTGCTGTACTATCTCTCTCTTTTTCTTTTGGCTTTTTGGGTCATACCCAGCGATGCACAGGGGTTTCTCCTGGTTCATGCACTCAGGAATTACTCCTGGCGGTGCTCAGGGGACTATATGGGGTGCTGGGAATCGAACCTGGGTTAGCTGCGTGCAAGGCAAACGCCCTACCCGCTGTGCTATCGCTCCAGCCCCTGCTGTACTATCTCTTGAACCTAGACTACTGCCTTGCGTGGCTTTTAGAATGACTGATGGAACCCTGATTAGATCTCAGGAAGCGCTGTCATTTTGGAGTTTGTACCTGTGGATTGTGTCTCTACTTGATGCTGATTTTACTGATCCCTTATCTGCTGTGGTTCTTTGGAAGTCTGTACATGGTTCGGTTTTAGGTAGAAGAGTTTTATGTTCTTTTTTTTTTTTTTTTGGTGGAGGGGGGGGCACACTTGGTGAGGCTCAGGGGTTACTCCTGGTTCTGCACTCAGGAATTACTCCTGGCGGTGCTTGGGTAATCACTATATGGGAAGCCAGGGATTGAACCCTGGGTAGTTGTGTGCAAGGCAAGCGCCCGACCCACTGTATTATCTCTCTGGCCCCTGCTTTTTTTTTTTTTTTTTTTTGGTGAAGGCACTGTAATTTACATAATCTTTTTTGTTGTTGTTGTTGGGAGGAACACCTGGTGGTGACTAGGGCTGACTCCTGGGCTTTATGCTCAGGGGTCACTCCTGACGTGACTCAGGGGATTCTATATGGTGCCAGGGATCGAACCTGTGTCAGCTGTGTTCAAGGAAAGCCCTACACACTGTACTATCACTCTTCCCACCCCTCTTTTTTGAACCACTTCTGGCAGTGCTTGGGGTCTACTCTGGACCCTGTTGTGGGAAGGCATGGGGTCTCTCCTGTAGTTCTCAGGACAAATGAAGTCAGGAGTGGAACCCTGATCTGCACACGCAAAGCTTCTGCTCCAACCCATTGAGCTATATATCTGGCCCTTAATGACCTGGCATATGGTTGGTGTAGGTATCCTGACTGTCTGTATTCACGGCTAACTCCGGGTGGTGCTCAGGGGACCCTGTGTCAAACTGGGGTTGGCTGCATGCAAGGCAGGTTCCTTACCCCTGTCCCATCTCTCTGGCCCCCTAATAGAAATTGCTTTCTTGTATATTACCAAATCACAGGGTATACTGAAAACTCAATTTTTTTGTTTGCGTAAATTGTTTCTTCTTATCTTTCAGACAAAAGGATGCCACGGCGAAAGAAGAAAGTTAAAGATCCTGCTGAGCCTCACAGTGTCGAGAAGACAGAGGTGGAAACCAGCAGCTCCAGCTCTGTGAAGAGAAAGCGCAGAGTTGAGGATGCATTCATTGTCATCTCTGATAGTGAGGGGGAGGTCAGTGTTCAGTTGTTATTTTGGGGGAAGGTGGCTTGGGGACACCTGAAGGTGCTCAGGGACGCTTCCTGGCTCTGGGCTCAGGAGTGACCTCTGGTGGTGCTCTGGGGACCAGCAGGTTGGTTGAAGTGACTGCCTGTAAGGAAAGCCCTCTAAGCTCCTATTGTACTTTCTGGCCCCAGGTCAGCATTCTGAAGAGTGCTGGATCTCTGACTCAGCCTCCTAACCACCACTGTTTTGTAACAACCTAATCCAGCTGGCTGGACTCTTGTTTATTTGTATAGTTTTGGTTTTGGGGCCACACCCAGTGGTGCTCAGGTCTTCCTCTTGGCTCTGTGCTCTGGGAATCCTCTTGGCAGGGCCCAGGGAACCCAGTGCAGTTCCTGCAATCAAACCCAAGTTTGCTCAGTGCAAGGCAAGTGTCTTATCTGCTGTACTGTTAGCTCCAACCTAGGACTCCCTTTTTTTTTTTTTTTTTTTGCTTTTTGGGTCACACCTGGCGATGCACAGGGTTACTCCTGCCTCTGCCCTCAGGAATCACCCCGGCAGTGCTCAGGGAACCATATGTGATACTGGGAATCGAACCTGGGTCGGCCGCATGCAAGGCAAATGCCCTACCCGCTGTGCTATTGCTCCAGCCCCAGGACTCCCAATTTTTAATCAGCCTTATTTATTTATTTATTTATTTATTTATTTATTTATTTATTTATTTATTTATTTATTTATTTATGGCATTTTGGGTCACATCTGGTGATGCTCAGGAGTTACTCCTGGGTCTGCACTCAGGAATCACTCCTGCTGGTTCTCTGAGAACCATATGGGATGCCGGGGATTGAACCCAGGTCAACTGTGTGCAAGGCAAACACCCTCCCCTCTGTACTATCACTACGGCCCCAATCAGTCTTATTTTGGTATGTAAATAATTTTTTGTTTTTGGTGGCTTTTTGGGTCACACCCAGGATGCTCAGGGGTTACTCTTGGCTTTGCACTCAGAATTATTCCTGGCAGTGCTCAGGGGACCATATGGAATACTAGAAATTGAACCCAGGTTGGCTATGTGCAAGGCAAATATTATACCCACTGTATTACTGATCTGGCTCTGTAAGGAGACTTAAGAGTTTCATAAAGGGGCCTGCCAGGGCAAGGAATGAAACTTTTTTTTTTTTTTGGGTCACACTTGGCAATGCATAGATAGGGGTTACTCCTGGCTCATGCACTCAGGAATTAACTCCTGGTGGTGCTCAGGGGACCCTATGGGATGTTGGTAATCGAACCCGGGTTGGCCGCGTGTAAGGCAAACGCCCTACCCGCTGTGCTATCATTCCAGCCCCGTGGAATGAAACTTAAAGGGAAGGAAGGAAGGAAGGAAGGAAGGAAGGAAGGAAGGAAGGAAGGAAGGAAGGAAGGAAGGAAGGAAGGAAGGAAGGAAGGAAGGAAGGAAGGAAGGAAAAAAAGAGAAAAGAAAAGAAAAAAGAAAAGAAAGTCCCTCAAGCCCCTGAGCACTGCTTGGTGTGGCCTTGAGATCAAAAACAAATTGTAGGAGGTTCTATATTTAAATTTAGAGATAGATGGTTTAAGGGTTAAAGCACATTACCTTGCATCCTGCCTATCATTGTTTGATTTCTGGCATGCCAGAACATACAAGAGGTCACTCCTGAGCTTTAGGGTGTGATTCCAAGCTGCTCTCCCCACCAAAAGTAATTGGCACGGAGCATATGAGCCTTCCCTGCTGTGCTATCTCTTTGGTCACCTCAAAATTGGTCTTGTTCCTTCTTTGTAACCAGTTATAGAAAATTTTTTCTTTTGTGTAATCAACATTTCAATTATGATGTTAGGAAAGAAACGAAGTTCCAATTTATGAATTTCCTACGGGTTGACGTATTTTGGGCAGTGGTGCACATCCTCAGGGATGTGATGTGCACATCACATGCTCAGAGGTTACTTCTGGCTCTGCACTCAGGGAATTACTCCTGACAGGGCTTGGGGGACCATATGGGATGCCAGGGATCGAACCTGGATTGCCCTGTGCAAGGCAAGAGCCCCACCCACAGCACTGTCTCTCTAGCCCCAAAGGTTGACTTTTTAATTTTTTTTTTGGATTTTTGTGCATCACCTGGCTGTGCTCAGGGCTTATTCCTGGTGGTCTCAGGGACCTTATGGGGTGCCGGGGATTGAACCCTAGTTTGCTACATGCTTGGAAAGTGCCTTACCTGCTATCTTATCGTTTCGGCCCTCTGACCTCATTTTTGGCATTTTTATTTGTATGAGTTGCATTGGTTCCATATCTTACGTATTTTTCTTTTTGTGCCATGAAGATTGTTTTTTTTTTCCTTGTTTTCTGGGAACATTTCTAGTAGCACTTGCTCTTGGTTCAGAGTTCACCCTCTATTGTAGGGGAGGTGAAAAGAGCACTCATTAATGGCAGTTGCGCTGATCATATTTCTTGTTTTACAACAGGAACCAAAGGAAGAGAATGGATTGCAGAATACAAAAATGAAACAGTCCAATAGAGCCAAGGGTTTGGCTAAGAGAAAAATTGCACGTATGTTTCCATTTTATTTTATTTTATTTATTTATTTATTTATTTATTTATTTTTTTTTTTGCTTTTTGGGTCACACCCGGCGATGCACAGGGGTTGCTCCTGGCTCTGCACTCAGGAATTACCCCTGGCGGTGCTCAGGGGACCATGTGGGATGCTGGGAATCAAACCCGGGTCGGCCGCGTGCAAGGCAAACGCCCTACCCGCTGTGCTATTGCTCCAGCCCCCGTATGTTTCCATTTTAATGCTGAGAATGGTTTTAAAAATGCAATGGTTAAGTACCCCTGTCTCTCTAGAAACGGTTGGCTGAAGCATGTTTCATAAAACTGTGGTCATAACGCTATATGTAATCCATTCGGGTTTCTGTTTTAGTTGGAGTGTGTGGAGGGTGGATACGGGGACCCCCATGCAGTGCTCAGGAGATCTGGGGACCCTCACTGTAGTTTGGTGTGAGGATGTAGTGCTGCTTGGTCCCAACTTGGGGTTGGAAGTTACCTGCACTATAGTTGGTGATGCTCTGAGGATCATGCAGTGCTGGGGATTGAACCCAGTGCCACTGCATGCAAGGTGTGTGTCCTACCTCCTGCATTTATCGCACCAGCCCCTCTAGTTCATTATTTATGCATTTCTTTTTTATTTATTTATTGAATTGCCATGAGTTACACAGTTACAGAGTTGCTTATGATTGGGTTTCAGTCATACAATGTTCCATCACTAGTCCCTTCACTAGTGTGCACTTCCCATCACTAGTATCCCCAGTTTCCTTCCTGCCCGCCCTTCCCTGGCCTTCCAGGAGGGAGAGCCGGAGGGAGGGAGGGAAGGAGGATCCTGGACCAGAGCGATAATAATTTTCTCTCCCTCTCCCCCATCTCCTCTCCTTCCCCTCTCCTTCTCTTCCCTCCCTCCCTCCCCTTTAGGTATTATGGTTTATGTATGCTTTTTTTTTTTTTTTAGTTTTGGATCACACCCGGCGATGCACAGAGGTTACTCCTGGCTCTGCACTCAGGAATTACTCCTGGCGGTGCTCAGGGGACCCTATGGGATGCCGGGGATTGAACCCGGGTCGGCCGCGTGCAAGGCAAACGCCCTACCCGCTGTGCTATCGCTCCGGCCCTTATTTATGCATTTCTTGATTGAGATTTTGGGGCCACACCAAGTAGTCCTCAGGGTCTATTCCTGCTTCAGGGCTCGGGGCGGGTGTGTGTGTGTGTGTGTGTGTGTGTGTGTATGTGTGTGCATCTGGTGCTAGGGATTACTGTTGCACGGGCCCCTTGTAGTTCCTTATTTATGCCTTTATTAAGTGGAGTTGGGGGCCACACCAAGCTATACTCGGGGGCTATTCCTGACTTGATGCTCAGTAGTGATCCCTGGTAGTGCCTGTGGGTACCCTGTGTGAAGCCGGGGCTGGAACTGAGGGGCTGGCCACATGCGAGGAAGCACGTGCCTTTGACCCCATCTCTCCAGCTCCATAGTAAGGTCTTTTTTTTTGGTGGGGCGTGGGGGGAAACGTAGGTTACTTTGGCCATACCCCGTGGTGCTTGGGTCTTACTCCTTGCTGTGTACTCTGGAGTCACTCTCAGCAGAATTGGGGGACCCTAAGGGGTGCTGGGGATCAAGCTGGGTGCTGGTCAGCTGCATGCAAAACTAGCATTTTGCCTGCTCTACTAGCACTACAACCCCAGCTTACCGATTTTCTTTGGGGGGTTGGGGGGGTTTGGGCCACACCTGACAATACTCAGGGCTTACTCTTGGCTTTGAACTCAGGAATTACTCCCGGTGATGCTCAAGGGACCTCCATTTACAAAGCAAATGTTCTACGTGTTGTATTGTCACTCTGGACCAGCTTATCAATTTTATTGCTCATTTTCAAGGAACCAACCTTTGGTTTGTTTTATTTTCTTCATTGATTTCTTGTTTTTAAGTGCATTGATTTTGGCTGTCACTCTTATTATTTTCTTCTGCTTACTTTGGATTTAATTTGCTGTTCTTTTTCTGTTTCCTAAGGTGGAAACTTAGGTGAGGAAATGGACATCTGTCTTCTTTTCTAACATAAGTGCTTAATGTTATAAATGTCTCTCTAAGTAATGCTTTAACCACAGCCCACAAATTTTGTAAAGTGGCATTTTTGTTTTAGTGGCATTTTCGTTTTCCTTTAGTGTGTGTGTGTGTGTGTGTGTGTGTGTGTGTATTTTTTCTTTCCTTTTTGGTTTTTGGGCCACACCCAGCAATCCTCAGGGTTTACTTCTGGCTCTGCGTGTACTGGTGTATCATGAAGGATGGCAAGGATTGAACCCAGGACTGCTGTGTGCATCGGAAGTGCCTTACCTGCTGTGCTATTGTTCCGGCCACAATATATATCTCTTGAGGTGTTTTTTTTTTTCTCTTTGAACTGCATGTTACTGTGCTTAGTCTCCATGTATTTGAGATTTCTTTTTTTTTTTTGCATTTTTTTCCCCCTGCTGTTTGGGTCACACCCAGGAATGCTCAGGGTTACTCTTGACTCTGCACTCAGAAATTAATTGTGGCGGTGCTCGGTGGACCATATGGGGTGCTGGGGATTGAACCTGGGTCGGTTGCATGCAAAGCAAATCCCCTACCTGCCGTAGTATCACTCTTACCCGGATTTCCTTCCTTCCTCCCTCCCTCCCTCTCTTCCTTCTTTCCCTTCCTCCCTTCCTTCTTTCCCTTCTTCCCTATGTCCCTCCCTCCTTCCCTTCTTCCTTCCTTCCCTCCTTCCCTCTCTGTGCTCAGGGGCTTATTCCTGTCTCTGTGCTCAGGGATCACTCCTGGGGAGGATTCAGGGGATCTTATGGGGTGCTGGGGATTAAAACTGGGTCAGCCGCATGTAAGGCAAGTCTCTTACCTGCTGTGCTATCCCTCTGGCCCTACAAATGAGGATTTTTTTTCCTTCTTTTTGGGTCGCACCGGCGATGCTTAGGGGTTGCTCCTGGCTCTGCACTCAGGAATTACTCCTGGCGGTGCTCAGGGGACCATGTGGGATGCTGGGAATCAAATCCGGGTCGGCTGCGTGCAAGGCAAATGCCCTACCTGCTGTGCTATCACTCCAGCCCTGACAAGTGAGGATTTTTTTTTAAATACACTTAAAAGCACCCACAACTTCTCAATGGAATAAATTATATGTTTTGTTGGTTTGAAAGGCAACCAAGTCGTGACAGTAAACTAATGATGCTTTTAAAGTTGGTCAAACCTCATGTCATTTCTAATAAATTTTCACATTAACTACTTACTACAGTGTGAAATAAGAAATTGTGTGTTGTATGGATCACAGGTGGCTATAAAAATGTTCCCTTTCTTTAGATCTACAGGTTAAGCATTAGTGAGTGAGGTACAGTATGTCTATCTTATGATATATCTTTCGGCCCTTGATTTCCAGTTTAATTCCAACGGCGTCTGAGGGCCAGTGTCTGATTTCTGTTGCTTTTTATTTGTGAAGTTGTGTTTTATGGCCTCGAATGTAGTCTGTCTTGGTGAATGTTCTGAGGGAGCTGAAAAAGAACGTGTATTCTGTATTCTGTTGTTAGTGGTTGAAGTAGTCTGTACATGTCCATTACAAGCGGTTGATTAATGGTGGTGTTGAGTTCATATTGATTTTCTGCCTCCCAGAGCTGCCTGTTTCTGATCGGCGTCCAAGTTTCCAGAGACGAGAGTGGATTCGTCTCTTTCTCCTTGCATCTTGCTCAGTTTTTGTCCCAGGCAGTCATACTCTTGAAGAAACTTTGGCCCTTTGGGCGCCTTAGGAAACCCGTTTCCGGGCTGGAGACATAGTTCAGTGGGTAAGGCGCTTGCCTTACTAGGAATGACCTGAGCAGAGAGCCAGGAGAAGTCCTGAGCATCTGTAGCTGTGGCCCAAAAAGTGAAAGAAAAAAAAAAAGTATAAATAAACATACATATTATAATACATAATATATATTTTAGGTTGTTTTTGGATCACACCCGGCAGTGCCCAGGGCTCACTCCTGGCTTTGCACTCAGGAATTACTCTTGGTTGTGCATGGGTGACCGTATGGGATGCTGGGGATCGAACCTGGGTCGGCCACATACAAGCACCCTACCCGCTGTACTATCTCTCCAGTCCTAAGATACATATTTTAATATGCCACATATATGTATATACATATATTTTTGCCCCATCTGGCAGCGCTCAGGGATCACTTCTGGCTGGCCCTGGAGGACCCTGTGTGGTTACAGGTATTGAATCCCAGGTGCAAAGCAGTTAATTTACCCGCTGTGCTCTGTCTGGCCCCTGAGACTTTTTAGTTAGCGTGGTATAGTTGATATAACCATTACCTGGGCTTTAAGCAGTTTAATGCTCTTTTTTGTTTGTTTGTTTGTTTGTGTTGGGCCATCCCTGGTGGTATTCAGGGCCTAATCCTAGTGTGTTGCTCTGGGATTATCCCTAGTGCTTGGGAAACTTGGTGCCAGCAGTCAAACCCGGGCCTCCCACGTGGAAAGTATGCACACTCGCTGAGCGAGGCACCTTCTGGCCTAGAGTAAGGGTGCTTTCTTAGGGTTTGTTTTTTGACTATACCCAGCAGTGCTCAGGGTTTACTCATGGTTCTGCACTCAGGGTTCCCTCCTGGTGGACTCGGGGGGGCCATAAGGTGCTAGGGAGTGAACCTGGGTCAGACACATACAAGGCAGACACTTTATCTGTTACACTATCTCTCCCACCTCATGACAGTGTCTTAATGCTTTGAAGAGTGTGACAAATTGGCTTTTGCGTATATAAGTGGTTCCTGGATCTCAGTTAAATCAGCTTTATCACAGTTACAGAGCTACATGAGAAAAAGGTTGCTTTCAGCAAAGGCCGGGGGCAGGACAAGTCTTTATCTTGTTTAGTTTTTTTCTTTGTTATGAAATGAGCTCTCACAGCCAGTAGAAATAGCGATGAATGACGCAGTTCTCGGATGGGTAATATCTAGAGCGTGTTCTGGATTGTTAACAGCCTGTTTGCCCATCTCTGCGGGAGGCTAACCTGAATGTTGGGAGACGTTAATCATCATAAATTGTGATCCGCATAATCAGCTTCCCTCCCCGTTGTGTAGCTCTGCAGAGTTCACTGCTGAGTTGAGCTGCTGAGCTGGAGCATCTGGCTGGTGTTGACACTTGTTGACGTCCTCCTTAAGGTGACATGCTCGCTTCTATCTTGCATGGGATTCAGTTTGTTTTCTCCTGCTTTTTTTTTTTTTAATTTATTTTTATTTATGTTTGAGCACACCTGGCAGTGCTCAGGGTTTGCTCCTGACTCTGGACTCAGGGATCACTCCTGGCCATGCTCAGGGAATGATATGGACACCAGAGGTTGAACCAGGGTCACCTGCATTCAGGCGCCCCACTCCATGTACAAGTGCTCCATCCCCCTGTTTCTTTTCATAGTTGGATACTTAATAGTTGAGGCCAGGTGAAATGTGTCCTCTTCAGCAGGGATTTTCATTGAACTTAAATCTCAGGTCTTAGTGGATGTAGAGAGGCTGGAGTGATAGTACCCGCTGGAGCAGGTAGGGTGTTTGCCTTGCACACGGCTGGCCCAGATTCAATTCCCAGCATCCTATATGAGCCCCTGAGCACCACCAGGAGTAATTCCTGAGTGCAGAGCCAGAAGTAACCCCTGTGCATTGCTGGGTGTGACCCCAAAAAAGCAAAAACACAAACAGAAAACCCTAGTGTATGTGGAGAAATGAGACAGTGACTTGTGAATACAAGTGTCTTTAGGAGAGGCCAGAGAGAAAGTACAGTGGGGAGGGTGTTTGCCTTCCACATGGCCAGAAGGCAGACGTGGGTTTGATCCCTGGCATCCCATATGGTCCTCTGGGTATTGTGAGGAGCAGTTCTTGAATGCAGAGCCAGGAGTAACCCCTGAGTATAACTGGGCCCCTTTTTCTCCAAATGTCTTCAGGGCTCATAAGAGAATATATTGCGCTCAGCCAGTCCTGCCTTGATCCCTGACACTACCTCTGTCCCCATGAGCACTGCTGGTGTGGCTCAAGCCTCCCTCCCACCCATGACAACTCCTTCCCCCCACCCCCCAAAAACCCCCAAACAACCCCAAAGGAAGATCTCTTCACAGTTATGGTTACTGATTAGCACAGAATGTTGGTCCTGTCAAGTTAAATGATTGTATCCTGTAGTTAAAATATACTTAAGGTTATACTTAACATGACTAAGTTTGGTAACATAACAGTAGCAAAATTTGCTGGGTAGGAGAGATACAGAGAAGACAAGTTAGTACAGGAGGGAAGGCGCTTGCTTCCTTGCTGCTGACCTCTTTTCAAATCCCTGGCATCACATTCATCCCCTGAGCACTGCCAGAGGTAATTTCTGAGCACAGTGCCAGGAATAGCCCTGAGTACCCCTGGGTGTGGCCCAATCCCCATTTAATAATGATTGAGCTCTTTTTAGGTACCATAATTACATTGTTTTTACATATAATTAATCCTCATGACCATTTTCACCTATTTTTTTTATTTGTATTACATATGTGTGAACTAAAATATTATAGAGTCAAGGCAATTTCCACATGAAATCCTGAAGTACTGTATTTTTTGGGGCGAGAGAGAGAGGACAGGAGCTAAGGTGCTTGCCTACCTTGTTTTTACTGACCTTGATTTGATCCCTGGCAATGCAGCAGGGTGTGGCCTAGAAAACCAAAAAACGGAAGGAAAAAATGCGTATTGACTCTACATGTGTGTCTGCTGCACGTTAAACAGTGGGCCTGAAGCCATAGTATAGTGGGTAAAGCGGTTGCCTTAAATGTGGCAGACCTGGATTCAGTCTTCGGCACCCCACATGGTTCCACTTTGGTTTTGAGTTTTGACCAGCAGCTTTGTCAGGAGTGAACCCTGAGCACAGAGCCAGGAGTAAGCCCTGAGCACTGCTGGGCCCAAAAGACCAAAAAAGAAAGCAAACAAAACAAAACAGCCAAAAAATAAAACAATTAGGCCTGAGGGCGATGATCAGTAACCCTCCCTGGACTGCGGAAAAAAATCAGAATCAGGGGCTGGAGCCATAGCACAGCGGTAGGGCTTTTGCCTTGCACGCGGCTGACCCAGGTTCGATTCCCAGCATTCTATATGAGCCCCTGAGCACCACCCCATATGGTCCCTAGAGCGCCGCCAGGAGTGATTCCTGAGTGCAGAGCCAGGAGTAACCCCTGTGCATCGCCGGGTGTGACCCAAAAAGAAAAAAATCAAAATCAAGAGTTGTCTTTATTTGGGTGTGTGTTGGGGGGTGGGGTGAGGTTGTGGTTTGGCTCATATTCAGTGGTGTCGGGAGGCTCGGAACATCATGCCTTGCTGGGGATGAAGTCAGGAGTGGGCTGCATGCAAAGCAAGTCCCCTAACACCTGTCCTACCTCTCTGGCTCCCTGAATCAAAATTTCGACCTGCATAATCAGGCTGGAGCGATCAGAAAGTGGTTTAGGGCCCTGGCCTTATGTGCAGTTAATTCTTGGCACCTCCTGGGGGTCCCCTGAGCTCCATACCAGGACTGATCCCTGGGTACAGAGCCTGGGGCATTCTGGGTGTGACTCCCCAAATCTAATTTAAAAAAAAGAAAAAGAAACCACAGTTCAGTTCTGGTGTCCTCCCTCCTTGGAGAATGCAAGCCCACCGAGGCCGTGCGATTTTGTTGGAAAGAGTGGGTCTGGCGGCTACCTCCAGCAAGACCTTGGAGCATCATCTGTCTAGAACTTTCAGAAAACTTGTGTGTTGAAAAGCGGCGTATTGCAAGGAACCCAGATTTCTCTCTTTTACATTACACGGTTTTTTGGTTCTCTGAAATTGAACATGGAGGATGTAATCAACTTTTTCTTGACTTAATGGCTTCATTAGGCACGTCAGTCTTTTTCATTTTCGCAGTTCTTGTGGTGTAGCATTTTAACTTGCATTTCCTTGCTGCTAATGATCCTTTCTCATGTTCCAATGGTGGCTTTTGTGAAGTTACTGCTCGGATCTCTTGCTCATTATTTTTATATTTGATTGCTTCTTTTCTGTTTGGGCCGGGGTGGGGGTGGCAGGGGGTTGGATCATACCCAGAGGTCCTCAGGGACCTCTCCTGACTGTTTAATGATCACTGCTGGTGATTGCTCGGGGAATCATGATTCAAGGCAAGTGCCTGAAATCACTTTTACTAGCTCTCTGATCTCTTTTACTTTTTTCTTTTTTTTTTGTTTTGCTTTGGGCTACCCTTGGTGATGCTTAGGGGTTACTCATGGTTCTGTGCTCAGAAACTATTCCTACTGGTGCTAAGGGGACCGTATGGGGTGCTGGGGAGTGAACCCAGATCAGCCACGTGCAAGGCAAATGTCCTACTTGCTGTACAATAATTCCAACCCTAATCTGATCTCTTTTTCTATTTTAACTTTCTTGATCCCCTTTTTAATTTTTGTTTCTTTTTGTTGTTGTTGTTCTTGAACCACACCCAGTGGTACTCAGGGGTTACTTCTGACTCTTTGCTCAGGGATCAGTCCTGGTGCTGCTTGGGGGACCTTGGAAGTTGCCACGATTGAACCCAGGTTGGCCACATGCAAAGTAGGCGCCCTACTGCTGTGCTATCTACCTCTGCGGCCTTAATTTTTCATTTTAAAATTTGTTATGCTTGTTTAAAGAAATATACATGTTTTTGTTTGGGGGCCATAGCTAGTGGTGCTGGGAGAGGGGTGTGAGGGGGCTATGCCTGGTTTAGTGCTGAGGGGTCATTTCTGTAGGTGTATGGGTGGGACCAGGTTTTGCTTAGGATGGAACTCTGGAAGCCTTGGCATTGGTGTCCATTTCTGGGTTTGTTTATATTTATTATTAGCCTAGTACCAGGCATTCTTCCATACACTGGAGAGAAAGTAGTGAACAAAGCTGGCAAAAAATGCTTTATGGACACTTGCAGACTACTTAAGTCAGGATTCTGACTGTTATTGTTCAGGAAATGATCTTGGCCACTGTGCTTTGTGGGACTTTCCTTTTTTGGGGGGGTGGCAGGATGGGGCACACCTGGCAATGTTCAGGGTCTTTGTCCTGGCTCTGTGCTCAAGAACATGTCCTTGAAGGTGCTCAGGGGACTATATATGGTGCCAGGGATCTAACCCAGGTCAGTCATGTGCAAGGCAAGTGCCCTGCTGGCTATAATAATCTTTTTAGTCCTAACTTTTCCTCAATAAGATCATGGTGTGAGAGATATTAGAGAGGTTTAATACCTTTGCCTTGCTAGTGGCTGATTCAGGTTCCATCTCTGACACTGCATAGGGTCCCCTGAGACGCCATCAGGGCTGATCTCTGAGCACAAAATAATGACTAAGCTCTGAACACTCTAGGATGTGGGTAACTTTTTTTTTAATTTAAAAAAAAGGGAAAGAAAGATAAAATTGCACTATATGTTTGGGCCTTTGGTGGAAATATTGCTTCATTCTATTGCTTGCCAGTGTTTGTTCATTCATTCTCCCTCCCTTTTTCTTACAGAGATGACAGAGGAGGAACAGTTCGAGCTGGCTCTTCAAATGAGTGAGCAGGAAGCTAGGGCAGTGAACAGCCAGGAGGAAGAAGAGGAGGCACTCTTGAGGAAGGCCATTGCTGAAAGCCTGAATGTAAATATTCTGTATTGATACCATTTGGCGGGAGCTTGGATCAGATTTGCATGGCTTTTTTCCAGGGCTCTTTTGTACTCAGGACTAGTTCTAGTCATTGTTCTGAGGGTTTTCACCTGGCCCCTTTGTTTCTCATAATTCATTTAAAAAGGCCTTTGAATGACTGGAGCCTCAAATTGTTGATTTTTGTGTTTTGGGCCACACCTGACGGTGCTCACGGGTCACTCCTGGCTCTGCACTCAGGAATTACCCCTGGTGGTAGTTGGAGGACCATCTTGGATGCCAGGGATCGAACCTGGATTGGCTGTGTGCAAGGCAGACATCCTACCTGCTGTACTGTCTGTCTAGCCCCAAGACCTCCATTAGAAAGGCGCGTTTTGTTCCTTTCTAAGAAAGCAGTTTGTTTCCACCCCACAGATTTTCAGTGGGTTTTATTTATTTATTTATTTTGTTTGGGGGCTATATCTGGCAGTGCTCAGGGCTTACTCCTGGCTGCGGACTATAGATCATTCCTGGCAGTACTTGGGGAACCATGTTGGGGTGTGGGCATTGAACCCAGGTCAGCCACATGCAAGGCAAGTGCCTTCCTCACCATACTGTCAGTTCTGGCCCTTAGTCTTTAGGATTGTTTGTAGTTTTGAAAAATTGCCAGTGACCCACATTCCTAGCAACCCAGAGGTGCTCCCCACGCCTGTTTGGGGAGTGGAGGAGAAAGGAGAACTAGAGGTGGGTTCCGGAGAGGAAGAAGGAGTAATGTGGACCGTGTTCAAATGATGGTCCTGCTTGTTTATGGGGATTTGACTACGTGATTGAATTGTGGCATTAAAATTAGCCACTTAGGATTATTTTTGTATTTGGGGCCTACATCAGGGCTTCCTCCTGATTGCTCTGGGATCACTCCCTGGTTGGACCCTATGCTGTGCCAGGGATAACCTGGGTTGGCCAAAGGCAAGTTAAGCACCTTACCTCTTGTACTATCTCTCTGGCCCTTTACCCTTCTTTTTGTTGTTGTTTGGTTTGTTTTTTTGGTGGGGAGAACCACACCTGATAGTAGCCAGGGACTGTTCTGACTGTTGCTCAGGGACCATATGTGTGCTGGGGGTCTGATCGCAGGGGAGGGGCGATAGAAAGTGCTTTTAACCTCTGCTATCTCTGGCGCTCTCTCTCTGTCTTGCTCATTCTCTCTCTCTCTCTCTCTCTCTCTGGACCTTACTGAAATTTGTTTGCATGTGAAGCGTGTGGAGGATATTTACCAGTTGGCCATCGAACACCTGCCTTTTCCTCTTTGCTGTTCCCTTTGCTCAGATCAGCAAAGGAGTCAGAGTAGGAGATTGAGTCCAGTGCTTTGCACTCTGCATGCTGCCTACCCTTCGTAGAGTTCCAGTGAATTCAGTGACTGCGATTTGGAGAGCAGAGTCTCTTAAAGACAGTGGCCTTCCCCATATGTCCTTGCTGTGACCCCTGCCTATGTCGCTGTTCTAATAATCTACCTCGTCTGGTTGTGGAATCACTCGTTTCAGAGTTGCCGGCCTTCGGATGCTCCAGCTTCCAGCTCTGGACCTCCGGCCACTGGACCGTCATCTTCCCAGTCCCACCAAGAGAACACCACAGACTCGGGGACCACTGAAGGCATGTCTCCCTGTTCTGACTCCTTACACTCATCAAGTTCTAACCATACACCACAAGGGCGCTCTCACCGAGCGTAGCTAGAACAGACATGCCCCAAAGTCCTGTTGGTGTTATTAAAGAGGTTCGTTGAGAAAGTAAGTTGAGCTCACATTAATACCCAGCATCCTTTTGATCTCCAAGGAGAAACCAACATTTGATAAAACCCAAAGAAGAGCCTTAAAAAATAAACAAAACCACATACACATAAAAACGGCGACAACAACAAAAAAGCCAAACAGCACCCCCTATGATGTAATTCTTGGTAAGAGCTAGCTTACCAATCTCGCTTCGTAAAAAAGTTGGTCCTGAGCCCTACTTTTTCTCAAATACCTACAGGCAAATGGCATCTGGGACCTCCATCCCTGTTTAAAGGCTCCCTTATCAGTCAGGGAAACGAGGCTGAGGACAGAGAGGAGCCCTGGGACCACCCTGAAAGCACAGAAGAGGAGTCGGGCTGTGACAGCTCGGGAAGCTGGGAGCAGTCAAACTCGCCAGTGTTTGAGAATGGCAACGCTAACTGTGCTGACAGATGTACTGGCCATTTGACTGCGCACACAGTGTTGGGGAAGCCTCAGGAAACTACTGGGAAGGGTTCCGCATATCCCCAGGCTGCCCAGGGTAGGGGGGACACAGCTAGGCCCTGTTGGCCTGCACCCGCAGAGGCTAAATGTCTCCAGGACGCTGAGGGCACAGTGCACTACTTCTGGGGTGTTCCATTCTGCCCGGCCGGTGTGGACCCTAACCAGTACACCAAGGTCATTCTCTGCCAGTTGGAGGTGTATCAAAAGAGTCTGAAAAAGGCTCAGAGGCAGCTCTTAAGGAAAAAAGGCTTTGGGGACCCCGTGTTACCCAGCCCTCCCTCTCTGATCCAGAGCGAATGTGGCCAAGGCGATCAGGCTAGTGAGCAAAAGGAAGGTAGCTCCGAAGATGCAGGAGATGAAGACACAGAGGTGAGGCAGGAGACTAGGGCCACTGCCTGGCACGCCAAGCCCACGGATTTCCGAGAAAGCCCCGTTGAAAGCTTGCAAGAGAATCTTTTGTTGGAGGAAGAGCAACCCACAACGAGTCATGGTCAGGTAAGGGCCGGCGGTGCTGTGATTAAGGACAATTGATTCGGAAATTAAACCAGGCTGACTTGTAGTGCTCTGTTCCTTTGGTGGTGGTTTTCTTTAAATCTCCTTCGATGGTTAGAGTAACACATGCTCATTCTGGAAAACAGGGGAAGCACTGAAGAGTATAAAGAAGAAAAATTGCTCATGATCCCAGCACCGAGAGCCAGTCATCCATTCTAATATAAAAAATATATTTAAAATATTTTTTCAATAAAATGAACTCTCTTGTAATAGTTTTTGTTCCTTTCTCCCAGTGCATAATTTATCTTGTATCTTTTTCCGTTAGGTATACAATTTCTTTGTTTCTGGGTATGTTTTTGGTCTATATCCAGCTGTGCCCAGGGCCTACTACTCCTGGCTCTGTGCTCAGAGATTGCTCTTGGTCAGGCTTGGGGGATCCTGCGGGCTGCCGGGGATGGAATTTGGGTCAGCCATGTGCAAGGCAAGTGCCCTGGCTGTTGTACTGTCTCTCTCTCTCTCTTTTTTTTTTTTTGCTTTTTGGGTCACATCCGGCGATGCACAGGGGTACTCCTGGCTCTGCACTCAGGAATTACCTCTGGCGGTGCTCAGGGGACCATATGGGATGCTGGGGATTGAACCCGGGTTGGCCGCTTGCAAGGCAAATGCCCTACCCGCTGTACTATCGCTCCAGCCCCATGTTCTATTGTTTATTTGGCCCTACTTTTGGAAAACTATTCAGTCAGGTGGTATGAACATGAAGTCATTTTTTGGGTCTGTGTCTTGAAATTTTTCTTCTGTCTACAGCAGTTCACATTTCCAAGAGATAACAGTAATGTCTGCATGCCTCAGAATTTAGAAGCTATAAATAAAAGAAGCCTTGTCTCATTTCCCATCCCAGCCACCCGTTTCCTGGAGTCAGTCTTTAGTGCTAGTTTCCAGTGGATTGTTCCAGATTTTCCGTATTGCATTTGTTAGCACACATTTGTACTTTCTCTTTCCCTCACTTTTTTTTTTTCACTTTTTTTTTTTTAAATTTCCCTCAGACCTTGTAATTTACTTTCTCCACCCACCCCCTTTTTGGTTTTGGGGTCACTCCTATCTGTGCGCAGGAGACCATGTGACGCTGGCGATGGAATCTGGGCTCCTGCATGCAGAGCCTGTGCTCAACCCACTGAAGTATCGCCCGGCTCTCATAGGGTGTTTTTGCCAAGTGGGGTGCTATGGGGGGAAGCTCTCAAAAGGGGCACATGGCCAGGATTACTCTTTTTTATTTTTTTGGCTTTTTGGGTCATACCCGGCAATCCACAGGGGTTACTCCTGGCTCATGCACTCAGGAATTACTCCTGGTAGTGCTCGGGAGACCATATGGGATGCTGGGGATCGAACCCGGTCGGCTGCGTGCAAGGCGGCAAATGCCCTATCCGCTGTGTTATCGCTCCATCCCGTTTTTTTTTTTTGCCAGGATTACTCTTAAGAGACTTGAAACTCAGGGAAGGGGAATTGTTCCATCATGGGCTGTGAAAGGGGTAGAAGGGGACTCCCAAACTTGTGCCTAAAGAATTGGTTCATTTTTTTGTTTATTTGTTTTGTTTTTGTTTGTTTGGGGGCTATATCCGGCTACGTTCAGGAATCTCTCCTGGCAGGCCTCAGGAGACCATATGCAGTGCCAGGGATCAAACTCATGCTGGCTGTGTGCAAGGCAAGCACCTTCCCTGCTGTACAATCTGCCCGTATATTTATAAAGTTGTGCAATCACCATCAAGACATCGAAGAGGAACCCCATTAACATTCTGTTTTTGCCCAATCTCCTGTTTTGATAATTGGTGATATCATCAGTGTTGTCATTGGTATCTGTTCCTCCCAGAGTGTCTTGAGTTTTTTTTTTTCCCCAAGGAATGGCCATCCCTGTCTTTGTCCTTGCCCCACCTACAGAGGTAGGCCCCATTTCTGTGGTAGTGTCCAGTCATATTTCTATTTTTCTTTCCTTCTGTTTTTTTGGGACATACTCAGCAGCGCTTACTCCTGGCTCTGCTCAGGAGTCACTCCTGGTGGGGCTCTGGGAGCCTAGTGGGGTGCTGGGGATTTAACCTGGGTTGGCCTCATTGTACTTTCATTCTGGGCCTTGAACCCAGCATATTTCTTGTGCCCTTTAGTTTTTTTTTAAATCTCCACAAAGGAATTCTATAACCATGAAGAAAATCTCTCTCTCTTGTTCTCTCTCTCTCTCTCTCTCTCTCTCTCTCTCTCTCTCTCTCTCTTATCCTTGCCTCTGTCATACCCCATGTATGATTGAGTTAATTTTATCTAGTGCCCTATTAGATGAACATTCAGTTTCCAGTATTTCTTCTGTGTGTGTGTGTGTGTGTGTGTGTGGTGTGCACCTGTGTGTGGTGGTTGGGCTAGATCCAGCAGTGCTCAGGGGTTACTCTTGGCGGTGTTCAGGGTACCCTATATGGTGCTGGGCATGGAACCAGGGTCAGCTGCAAGCAAAGCCAAACTGTTTCCTTCCCTGTCCTACCTCTTTGGCCCCAGCCAGAATTCCTATTACGAACATGATTGCAGTGATTACTCTTAGACGGAGAGTATTTTTAGCCACCTGGGAAAGGTATATTAGAGAATTTCTTGTCGATTTAGTTGGTAGATCAAAGGAAATAGTCATTTAGGATTTTGTTAGCGATTGCCAGTTTGTCTTCTGTTGAGGTATAAATAGACAGGTTGCCTGCATTGTATAAGTACCACCTGCTCCATTCACAGAGCTGCAATAGCTCTGGGGAGCTTTTGGCAGACTGAGATGAGAGAGAATATCTCTGCTGTGTCCCTTATGAATGGATTGGGCCCCTTTCTATTCTTTTTCTGGTGTGTTAGATTCCCCCCTCCCACCAAGGGTGCTACACCCAGTGGTGCTCAGGGCTTACTTCTGGCTCTGTGCTCAGGAATTACTCCTGGCGATGCTCAAGGGACCATACCGAATGCCAGGGATTGAACTCAGAATGACTTCGTGCAAGGCAAGCGCCCTACCTGCTGTACACTCCCTCCAGCACCCCAGACTTTTGGTTTTTGGCATGCTTGGGATTACTCCTGGCAGGGTTTGGAGGCCTCTGTGGGATACCAGGGATTGAAGCTGAATCAGCTAAATGCAAGGCAAACACCTTACCTGCTGTACTGTTTCTTCTGGCCCCTATAGGTATTTTTTGAGGAATTGGTCACATGTGGGGGTACTCAGGGGCTATTTGTGGGGGTGGTGCCAGGGATTTGAACTGGGATGACTTCATGTAAGGCACATGCCCTATCCCTAGACTAGCTCTAGCCCCGTGGGTGTTTTTCTAACTCACCAATCTTGGTGTTTTGGCACCTTCCTTTATTTGGGGACACGATCCTTTGGGATAGTAAGTGTAGTTTTCTAGTTTTTTTCTCACCCCCACTAATTTCTCACCCCCACATGTGTTTCATGTCTGGTTTTCTTTAACTTACTGAAACAATTTTGTTTGGGGACATTTATGTGTTCTCTTCAGTGTTTTTTGTCTTATATTTTTGGCTTTTGGGTCATATCTGGTAGTGCTCAGGGGAAGTTATTCCTGGTGGTATTTGGGGCGTGGGGGGGGGGGACTGTTTCTATGCTGGAGATCGAACCAGGGTTGGCTATACACAAGTGCCTTAATAACCCATCCTTTAAGTTGCCTCTTTAGTTTTTTTTTTCTCACACGTCTACATGGTGTAAAAGTTTACATATTTTTTCCCTGAGAATCATAAAAGCAATCATAATTACAAATGCTGCATATTGTCTTCTGTTGCTGTTTGTGTTATTGGACTATAAATTTTTGGTTTTATTGTGCCACTATTCTGCCTTTTTTTTTAACTCATGAAAAGATTTCAGAAAGCAGTAGCTATGAGAAATTTCATAATATCAAAGTTTGAAATTTGACTTTCGTGTTTTTGTAACTAGGAGCAAGCCAATTTAGCCTCTCTGAATTTTCATTTTTATATCTATAAAATGGGACTAGTAATTCATGTCTTCCCCTAAAAGAACTGGCGTGATGTTTCTGAGATCATAGGCCATTGGTCAATAACAGTTCTCTCTGAGGGGCCAAAGGTCATCGTGGAGGCTCCTGTGGGACCCATGCACCCTTGCCCACATTCTGGAAGGGGACTTTCTGGCAAGCATTTTCCTTAACAGTGCTAATGACTGGCCAGTTTTCTCCGAAAGGAAAGTTAGGTGATGTCATGCTAACGATTGCATGTTTTGTAGTTAGGGTGGTTTTTCTTTTTGCATATCAGAGGCTGCTTCTTTTCTTGAGAGAGCAAATTATCTCCAAAAAGAACGAACAGTACATGCTTGTAATTCAAGTGGGTAACTTGAAAAAGCACCTCAGCGGCCAGAGTTTGAGAGCACAGACTTGGTTGTACTGGGGTTTAAAAGCAGCCAGGGTCTTTAGAATAGCCTGGAATTGGGTCCGAATCAGGTGACTGACCTGATTAGACGGAACGTTCTCTTAACTTCCCCGACAGCTTAATGCTACAGATAAGATTCTTTTAAGTTTTCTTTATGTATGGTTTGGGTGCTCAGGGCTTACTCTTGACTCTGCTCAGGGATCTCTACAGTGCTTGGGGGAACCCTATAGGCTGACAAGGATTAAACCCCTGGTCTGCTACATGCAAGGCAAGTGCCTTAGCTGTGTGCTTTACTATTTCTCTGAACCCAACAAGTAGTATTCTGATCATGGGTCCAGAGAGAGCATGGAACATAGGGTGCTTGCCTTACACGCGACTGGTCTGGTTTAGATCCTCAGCACCCTGAGGCAGGGAGAGCCTTGCCAGGAATGATCCCTGAGCACCGCTGGGCAATTCCCGCTCCCTTCCCCCCTGTAAAAAAGAAAAAAGAAGTGGGTTGTCATCAGGTTAGGGTGCTGGTCTTGCATGTGGTTGACTTGGGTTTCATCTCCAGCTTCTCATATGACTGATCCCCTGAGCCCCCCGCCGGGAGTAATTCCTGAGTGCAGAGCCAGGAGTGACCCCTGAGTTTCTCTGGGTGTGGACCCAAAGCCAACCAAATAAAACCCCAAAGCAATCTCTGTCACAGTTTTGTTACTACCAATTAAATCTAGTTCCCTTGATCACAAAGAGTACTTTGTTGTCATGAGCAGGATGCCCTACCAGTTCTAAAGAGAACAGTGACCAAACCTGGACCTAATCATCAGCATTTGTGTTAAAGACACTGCTTGCTTCTAGATCAGATGTGGAGAAACTTTTTCCCATCCAGAGCCATTTGGATATTAATTATAACATGATTTGAGGGCCCTGTGATACAGGCAGATGGGATGCAGGCAGCTAGTGACATGCATTGTGTCTGTCCCATCATACACCAGGGCCATTTCCACACCTGCAGCATTCCCCACCTGTGCTCTAGAGGTGGAAATTTCTTTAGATTCCTTGTAGAGCTATCCCATTTTGTCGACATAATTCTTTTTTGTTGTTGTTTTGTTTTTTGGTTGTACCTCATGGCACTCAGTGCTTACTCCTGGTTCTGTGTTAAGGGATCACTCCTGGCAGGTCTTGGGGGTGCCATATGGGGTGGCAGGAATTGAACCCAGGCTGGCAGTATTCAAGACAAATACCCTGCTCTCTGTATTGTCACTCTGGCCTCAGAACTTTTTTTCCCTGGCTTTCTAGGCCACACCCAGCAGTGCTCAAGAATCACTCCTGGCGGGGCTTGGGGGACTATATGCCATGCTGGGGATCAAACCCAGGTCAACTGTGTACCAGGCAAACACCCTATCTAATGTACTAACGCTCCAGCTCCAGAAACATATTTCTTTTTTTTTTTTTTTTTGGGGGGGGATCACACCCGGCGATGCACAGGGGTTACTCCTGGCTCTTCACTCAGGAATTACCCCTGGCGGTGCTCAGGGGACCATATGGGATGCTGGGATTAGAACCCGGGTCGGCTGCCTGCAAGGCAAACGCCTTACCCGCTGGGCTATCGCTCCAGCCCCAGAAACATATTTCTTAACAGAGATTGCAATGTCTTGATTTGGCCACAACTTTTTTCAAGTTAATATTCTTGTCGTACTTTCGTTTCCCTTGATTAGGTTTGGGGATTCTAATCAAGAGTTTGTTCACTTGTTTTGTTATATTGTTTTCATATTCTGGGAGGACCTCACATTCCCCCTGACATTCACATGACTGCCTGCCACTGACTTGTAAGTGTAGAAATTAAACAGGGTTTATTGAAATGGAGACGTTCTTTGGATTCAGCGTGGAAATGGCGGGGAAGAGCATTTCCGTGAACTCCGCAGTGCTGATTAAAGCATGGACTTTGGATTCTGAAATTGCAGCTCTATTTCGGATCAGCTCTGTGGTATTTGGGGCAAATTATATAATGGACAATTCCATTTTGCTCATTGCTAAGATAATTGAGTGGTTTCTGCCTCAAAGGTTCTTGTGAAGATTAAAGGAAACAGCGTAAACAAAATGATTAGCATAGGTCTGGCACAGGGTAGAAGTACAATTTAAAAAAAAATGGCACGGTAGAGATTGGGGGGTGGGGTTCAGGGCTTACTCTTAGCTCTGTGCTCAGGGATCATTCCTTGTGATGTACAGAGGATGACCCCATCTGGTGCCAGGGCTCAATCCAGAGTTGGCCATATGCAAGGCAGGCAGACACCTTGTTCTCCGTACTGTCCCACCTGGAGTAGAGATATTCTTGAATGTAAAGTGAGAATGGAGATCTTTTATAACCTCTAAGTGCCTTGATTGCTTCTGAATCCCAGGCTATTTTATAGTCATCCAAAAAACACAAAGTTCTATCAACCAGACACTAGGTGTCAGTATTTACCTTTGTTTTGGCTTAAAAAAAATTATTTTTTTCCCCCTCTTTGATTCTGGAATGAAACGGTTTTTGTCACTTCTGGGTTCCAACGAATAGTCAGGTGAAGTATTTATTGCTGTTGTATTTCAGTCCTTCTGACAGTTTTGCCGAACTTCCATTTTTCATAATGACTGCATCCCTGATCATTGGACAACTTTATCTTCCCCGTGACTGAAGCCTCATCTCGGCGCTTCCTGTTTTTTAGTCTATTTCATCATTGAGCAGAGTGGCAAGCGGGATGCCTCACTTGTTTAGATTATTTATATCCTCTTGGAGACCCTGAGAATTTCCACTGGAAGCTTTTCATCAACTGGGGGAAGCCTCCCAGCTCAGGCACCACCTCCAAAGTCTCCCCCATCCCACTACTTGTGCTCCCCCACCCAGGCAGCGGAAGCTGCTTTTGTGCACCTCCAGTTAATAAGCTGACATTTATACCAGCTGAAATGATGAATCGAAGAAGAAAAGCTTTGGATCAGTTGCTGTTGGTCACATTTCTTAACAGATATCCTAGAATCTAGCATCGTGGCACATTTGTAGCAAAGGAAGCTTCAGCTTGGGGTATGACTTGGCTGTTCCCCAGAGACTTCCAACAAAGGACAGCATTTTCCCCAGT
The DNA here is from genome assembly GCF_027595985.1 of Sorex araneus. Lineage (NCBI taxonomy): Eukaryota > Metazoa > Chordata > Mammalia > Eulipotyphla > Soricidae > Sorex > Sorex araneus. The sequence goes on from NC_073303.1 coordinate 248,787,784, forward strand.
ATTTGCAGCGGGGAGGCGGTTGTTGAGCCACCCCTGGTGGTGCTTAGGTCTTAGTCCTGACCTTAGGGGGTGCCAGAGAGCAAACTTGGGTCTGCTGTATGGAAGATTACCAGGGCCTTATTTTTTTCCCTGTTCCACCCTTTCCCGGTTTTTCTACTGAAAGTGACCTTTCAGGAGGTGGAGTGGGTAAAGTGTTTGCCTTGCACGTGTCCGGCTCAGGTTCAATCCCTGGCATTCCATATGGTCCCACAAGCACTGCCAGGAGTGATCCCTGAGCAATGTGGGTATGACCCAAAAAGAAAAAAAAAAAAAAAAAAAGAAGACGAAGAAAAGAAAAGTGACCTTTCTCTTTCCTTTTCCCCCCATCAACAACACCCTAAGTTTCCTTTTTCTGAAAAAGACTCCTTTGCTTGTTTGTTTAAATTCACTTACCAATAAACGTGCAGTGTGTTGAATTTCAGCAAGTGTGAGGCTGCATTGTTACTGGCTTCCATTCTCACTCGAACACTGAGGAGCTGAACTTAATCCCCATGTTCATGCAAGGAGACAGATTCGGAGGTTGACTTCTCTGGGATCACAAAGTTCATAGGTGATCCATCCCTGGTTATTTCACCCTCAGGCCTCTGTCTCTGCGGGCTGAACTTTGGATGGAAATGGCGGCACTTGCTCTCAAAGCATTTGTTCTCATTGTTCGCTGCTGCATGGTACAGTTGGCACCGCCGAAACTATCCTAAGACAAGGGAGATCAGTTCCTCTGTGCCCGTGTATGTAAACTATGGCCTGTTTCTTTGCAGTCTTCCCAAGGGCTGTTTCTTGAAGGAACCTCTGAAGAAAGAAACTCTGTATCTGCATCCAAAAGGTAAGAGCAGATATGTTGGGGGGGCTCACTTCTTCCTGAAATACTAGAAAGAGAGATGAACCACAGGTGCATCTGATGTAGGACAGTTTGCCAGGGCTTAACATTTTTTTTTTAATGTCTTTAATTTTTTTTTTTTTTGCTTTTTGGGTCACACCCGGCGATGCACAGGGGTTACTCCTGGCTCTGCACTCAGGAATTACTCCTGGCGGTGCTCGGGGGACCATATGGGATGCTGGGAATTGAACCCGGGTCGGCCGTGTGCAAGACAAACGCCCTACCCGCTGTGCTATCACTCCAGCCCCAATGTCTTTAATTTTTGTTTTTAGTTTTTGGGCCACACCTGACAATGCTCAGGGTCACTCCTGGCTCTGCACTCAGGAATCATCCTTGGTGATGCTCGGGGGACCATATGGGATACCAGGGACCAAGCCTGGGTTGTCTGCATGCAGGATAAATACCCTACCTGCTGTACTGTCTCTCCAGCCCAGACTTTTATTTTAAAAGCCCTTTTATTTTGCGGGGCTTTTCTGCTGTGGTCAGGGCTTCCTCTTGGCTCTGCGCTCAGGAATCACTTCTGATGGGCTTTGGAGGATCGTGTGGGATGGTGGGGATCAAATCAAGGATGGCTGCATGCAAATAAGTGCCTTATCCACGGTACTCTTTCCAGCCCCTAAGCCCTTTTATTTTTGTTATTTATTTTAAGAAATTTAGGGAGCTGGGGCTGGAGAGATAGTACAGTGGGTAGGTTGCTTGCCTTGCAAGTGGCCTACCTGGGTTCTGTCCCCAGTGTTCCATATCGTCCTCCGAGTACCACCAGGAATTCCTGAGCACAGAGCCAGGAGTAACTCATGAGCATTACTGAGTGCAACTCACAAACGAAAACAGTCGAATAAAAAAAAAAATGGGGGCCACATTCAGCAGTGCACAGGGTTTATTCCTGGCTCTGGGCTCAGGGATCCTGGTGGGGCTCACGGACCCTTTAGGGTGCCAGGGATCAGACCTTGGATTGGCCTTGCTCTACCCACTGTACTATACTATCTCTTGCCAGTGTGAATGTGTGGTGGTGGGGAGATTGGGGCCGTATGTGCAGGTGTTTTTTGGTCTGCCTGGGTGACCTGTGGTGGTACTGGGCGGAGGACCAAATGTGGTGCTGAGGATTGAACCAGAGTCAGTCGTGTGCGAGCCTTAGCCCTTGTACTCGCTGGCTCTACTACTCTCATTTTCTATGTCAAGTTGAAGGATTTTATTTTCAGTTTTCCTCCTTTTTTGTTGTTGGGTGGTTTGGGCCACAGTCAGCTGTGCTGTGCTCCTGACTCTACTCAGGGAGCACTCCTGCTGGGGCTGGGGGACCTAATGTGGTAGTAGGGATCGCACCAGATGGCTTTGTCCCTTGTACTCTCTCTAACCCCCTGTAGTCTTCCTAAGCCCCTCCTCTGTTCCTGCTGCTGAGCGTCTTTCAGCTGTAGAGCCAGTCCACAGATATCTTTTAGACTGACTCCTTTGACTTACATCCTCTTTGAAGCTTTCCCCTCCTTTGGGCCACACTAAATTGACTCATCCTCCCTTCCTGCCACTTTTCTTTTTGGGGGCGGGGATGGGAGGGTGGGTGGGAGATGTCGGGCTGGGCCACACCCTGCAGTGCTCAGCGGTCACTCCTCACCGGCTCAGGAGACCATATGGGCTGCCAGGGATGAAACCTGGGTAGGCTGTGTGCAAGGCAAATGCCCTCCCCGCTGTACTATTGCTCTGGCCCCCGTGTGCCACTTTTCATCTGATTGTGTCTCAGCTTTCTCTTAAATGGTCAGGTTGGTATTCCCTCCTCAATTATTCTTGCTGATTGATTGATGGGGTCCTGGCTTTAAGTATTCATACTTAAATAATAGTGCTTAATGGATTATAAACAGCAGTAATTTGGGGAGGGTTAGGAGTTTCGGGGTTATACCCAGCAGTGCTCAGGGCTTACTGATGGCTCTGTGCTCAGGGATCACTCCTAGCATTACTTTGGGGACCCTCAGCAGTATGAGGGATCAAACTGGGGTCATCCACAAGCAAGGCAACAGCCTTAACCTCTGTGCCCTCTTCCTGGCCTCTGTATGCCACTTTTCATCTGATTGTGTCTCAGCTTTCTCTTAAATGGTCGGGTTGGTATTCCCTCCTCAATTATTCTTGCTGATTGATTGATAGGGTTCCTGACTTTATGTATTCTCACTTTAATAATAAATGGTGGTTGACGGATTACAAACAGCACTATTAACTGGATTGGACTCATCATTTTTCCCCCTGTATGTCTAGTTGTTGACCTTTGGAGCTTATCAGCGAGCTTAATTTTGCATCGTGTGACCCTTTATTTCCATGTTGAGGCTCGATTACCATTGGCTGCAATTTAGTCTGTGCACTTGGGCGCAGGGGCTAGGAGTAGGTAGGTCTTGTGGAGCTGAAGAATATGGCTTTGGTTTGATTCTCCCGCTGTCAAGATAGTTCTGGAAGTGGTTTTAACTGGAGTCGGCCTTCTGCTTCCTGCCGCCCCCTCTGCTCTGTGGTGGTGAGCCTTGTACTGAGCAGATGGAGGTTTTAATAAATGATTATACAGTGTGTCACCAGGAGAGAGCTGGACTCGCAGGCAATGTGGTTTGCCTTCCAATTGATTAGCCCATTTTAGAAGTGTCAGCAAATTGTATGGCCATGGACCGTTTGAAAAGAACCTTCCTGTCACGCACAGAGTAGACTGGGTTTGGCTTAGGCTCTGAAAACAAAGGCACTGAGATGGTTTATTGAGAGAGAAATCACTTGTGGTTTCCTATCAGGATTCCGTTGTTTATCACGGAGCGGAGGCGGTTCCTTTCTCTTCTCCCTGGTCCACATCTGCTGGGCGGGCTGTGTGTGTTTCAGTGTCCTCTTGCATACTTGATCGAACTCCTGGCGAAGCTCTGAAGCGTGAGGAGGGTTAGTTCAGAGGCTCGGGGCTTGCAGCCTTGCTTCCCGTGCCAGGAAGATTGCACCCCCGTGAGCTGGCAGGGAAACCAGAAGGTGGATGAGGGGAGCAATTCATAATCAGGGTTTTCTCGGAAGAGATGTTCAACGTGTGTGGGCAGAATTTTACTGTAGGATCATTTGGAATGGCATCTTATTTTTGTTGCTCAGGAAGACGCGTCCTGAGAGACATTTAACTGTCAGGTGAGCAGGGATCTTGCAAGCATATTGCCAGGAGAACCTCCATGTTTCTCTCTCTCTCTCTCTTTTGGTTTTGGGCTTTTCTGATCACCCTCAGCTATGTTCAAGACTTAGTCCTGGCTCTGTGCTCAGGGATCACTCCTGGTGGTGTTTGGGCAATCATTGGGATGCCAGCGATCAAACTAAGATTAGCCTCATGCACGGCAAGTGCCCTACTCATTGTACTATCTCTCTGGCCCCTTCATATCCTCTCTTAAGGGCATATAAATCCCTAGCCTCAGGAGGCAGTGAGGGACCTTCAAGCACTTTTGACATCTTGGCTTTTGATTTTGTTTTTTGGCCACAACCAACAGTACTCAGGGCTTTCTCTGGCTCAGGGATCATTCATGGTGCTCAGGGATCATTCATGGTGGGGCTCTGGGCATCTACCATATGCAGTGCTGGGGATAGAACCTGGGTTGGCCATGGGCAAGACAAGTGTCTTAACCTGTCTCTCTGGCCCTCATACATCCTCCTTAATCCCCCCACTTTTGTGTATGAAGATGCCCAAAGTGTGTGTGTGTGTGTGTGTGTGTGTGTGTGTGTGGTGGGGGTGGGGGTGGGAGGTTCCTTATCTGTGATTTCACTGGAACCACAGTCCTGGGCATGTTGATTTTCCGGGTTCTGGGTCTTGCTTCCAGTTGGCCTGTAAGGATTCCACAGCTGAAGTCTTTGGTAGGGACTCAGCACTACTTTGGCCTGTGTTCTGGGTGATTTTTCTGGGGAAACTCATTGGGGGCTTTGCGTCTTTTTCAGCGTTGCCACTTTGCCCAGCAAGAGAAGTTCCGTCCCTCGGCCAGAGGGTTCTGCAGAGGAAATCACTGTGTGTCCAGGTGAGCACCTTACTTTGCTCGAACTATTTCTCACCCTCATTTGTTTTCCCACCTTTCTGAGGGAATCACACATACTCATATAGACTTGTGTACATACACCCTCTGTCTCTTTTTAGGAGCTTTAGAGTCACGTACCTAGTGGTACTTAGGGGCTACTCCTGGTTCTGTGCTCAGTAGTGACCCCAGGCTATTCTCAAGGGACCGTATTCTGTGCAAGGGATCAAACTGGGGGTGGCAGTATGTAAGACAAGTGTACCCCACTGTACTATCACTCCAATGTTCTTTTTTTTTTTCTCTTTTTGGATCACACCTGGCAATGCTCAGAGGTTACTCTTGGCTCTGCACTCAGGAATTACTCCAGGCGGTGCTCGGGGGACCATATGGGATTCTGGGAATCGAACCTGGGTCGGCCACGTGCAAGACAAACAGCCTACCCGCTGTGCTATCACTCCAGCCCCCTCCAGTATTCTTTTTTTGTTGTTGTTTGTTTTGTTCTCATTTCGTCCTTTTTTGTTTGTTTGTCTTTTGGGTCACACCTGGCTGTGTTCGGGGCTTCCTCCTAGCACTGTGCTCAGGGATCACTCCTGGCAGTGCTCAGGGATGCCAGGGACCATATCGGATGCTAGGGATAGAACCCAGGTCTGCCACGTGCTCCAGCTGTCACATGCTCTGGCTGTCTCCTTTTTTGAAATGGACATTGACTGAATCTCAGCCTTTTTTCCTCAAAGGTATTTTTATTGTGAAACCTCTATGGCACCTGGATCTGTTTGTTTCTTTACTTTCTTTGTTTTCCGCAAAGCAGACGGACTGAGAACTCAGCATTCAGAGCCAAGAGGAATTTTATATTTTGGCTTCTGAATTCTCAGGGTCAGACTGTCTTCTAATCTGCCTTTCTTCTTCTGAGAACCTTTTACTAATTATTATGATTTTCTTTGTTTTGTTTGGAGGTGGTGGGGGGTTGGGCCACCTGGTGTTCAAGGGTGGCAACTCCTGTCTTGGTGCTCACGGTCACCCCTGGTGAACCATGTGGTGCTGGAACTTGACCGTGGGCTTCCCGCATGCATATCTATGCTCAGCCTGTTGAGCTATCATTCTAGTCCCTATTAGAGTTTTTCTTTCTTTTTTCTTTTTCTTTTTTTTTTTTTTTTTGGTTTTGGGGCCATACCCAATGATGCTCATGGCTACTTCTGGCTCTGCACTCTGAAATTACTCCTGGCAGTGCTCTGGGGACCATATGAGTTGTTGGGTATCGAACCCAGGTCAACCACATGGAAGACAAACTCCCTACTCTCTATGCTATCTCTCAGGCCCCATTATTAGGATTTTTCATAGGGATCACTCCTGGTGACCAGGCATGAGGTAGCTTAGGTTGGCAGTACTGGGTGTGGGGGGTGGCGCTGTAGCGCTGGGGGTGGAACTCTGCTGGCCTGAACTCTGCCACTGGCCATTGGTAAGGTGTCTCCCTAGCCCTGCTCCTTGGTTTTCATATGAGTCTGCACAAGGAGACTAGAAATTGAGTATTGTTGCGCAGTTTGGGTATTATCTAACTTGGTTTTTTTTTTTTTCTTTTTGGTTCACACCTGGCATTGCACAGGGGTTATTCCTGGTTTTGCACTCAGGAATTACTCCTGGTAGTGCTCGGGGCACCATATGAGATGCTGGAAATCTAACCTAGGCTGGCTGTGTGCAAGGCAAACACCCTACCTGCTGTGCTATCGCTCCAGCCCCCTAACTAGTTTTTGTTTGGGGGCCACACCTGGTGGTGCTCAGGGTTACTCTGGCTCAGCGTTTCAGGATTATTCTTGACAGAGCTCAGGAGACTGTGGTGCTGGGGAATCAAACTCAGAAACTCATTCTAGTCAGTTGAACAGTCTCCCCAGTTTCTCTCGACATTTTATAGGCGGGGGCGGTGGGGGGGAGTGGGGGTATGGGGCAGGGTGTTTGGGCCAGGCCTGTTCATCCTCAGGGCTTACTCCTGGCTCCTGGCACTGCTCAGGGATCACCCCTAGAAGTGCTCAGGGGATCCTGTGGGTGTGGGGGATTGAACACATTGGCGTGTATAAGGCAATTGCCTTTCCCTCTCCAGCCTCTTTTGACTTCTAGAAGCTGTGAGGTTGAAGGACTTCCTATTGTGTTGGAGCAGCGAGTGTTATAGAGAAGTTCCTCTAAGTCACTTATAGCTTTCTGTTAGGTATCGTATAGCCTTTTAGGCTCGGAGGGACTTGGGGTTTTATGTTGACCTTTCCCCTACCCCCTACATTTTTCCCACAAAGACTCAAACTAATTTATCTAGGAAAGTCTTGTAAATGTTTTTATTTTATTTTTATTTGTTTATTTATTTTTGCTTTTTGGGTCACTCCCGGCAGTGCTCAGGGGTTACTCCTGGCTCTGCACTCAGGAATTACTCCTGGCGATGCTTGGGGAACCATATGGGATGCTGGAAATCGAACCCAGGTTGGCCACATGCAAGGCAAATGCCCTACCCGTTGTGCTATCGTTCCAGACCCTCCAAAAGGCCTTTTTAAAAACGTTTTTTTTTTTAAATTTCACTCTGTTGGTTCTTGGGTGGTAGTTGGGGAGGGTTTGGGGCCACACTCAGTGGTCTTGGGGACTCTTCTGTTGGGCCACCATCCATGTTGCCTGGGATTTGAACCAGTGTCGGACATATGCAAAGTAAACCTTTGTGCTACCTCTCTTGATTTTTTTGTTTTTCTTGTGGGGTTTTGTTTTGTTGGGGCACACCTGGTGGTACTTAGGAATTATTCTAGCTTCGTGTTCGATAGTGACCCTGGCAGTGCCCAAGGGACCATATGGGGTGCTGGGGATCCGTACTGTTGGTTCTTTTTTTCGGACCCTGTAGGGTGCTGGGGATTGAACTCTGGCCTGTGGCATGCAAGGCAGCTGCCCTGCCTGCTGTAGTATCTCTGCAACATCCCCCCCTAGTTGGTTCTTCATGAAAGTAATTTCTGAATTCATGCGAAACGTATTAGGCTGACTGCCAAAGGCTACCCACCAAGAGCGCCCCACCAAGGGCTCCCACCTTTGGCAGGAGAACTCGAAGCTGCTGTGCAATCCTGGGGCAAAGAAAGCTTTCCCCCCTCTCTGCCGGGGACTGCTGACTCCACTAGCCTGTAGGGCACCTCTCTATCTGGTAGAGGGCCTGTGATGTCACGGGGGGCCAGGCGGGAGGAACCTGCAAATATAATAATCTGGAAAGCCCTGGCTTAATGGGTGGAGTGGGGGTGGGGGGCAAGCCAACCCTTCATCACCGAGGTTAGATCCCTTTTGTGATCGTGACTGGCTGTCATTAGCCTGCTAATTAAGTCCAACTGTTTGCTGACATAAACTGCTTCTAAATGAGATCGCAAAAGGATGCCATAACATTACCGTTCCTCTGGCTAAGAAAATAGAACTCCTTTCCCATGGAGCCAGACTCCTCCTGAGTCTCTCTTGAAATAGATAACTTAGATGCCGTGGATCTAAATTGTCCCAACAAGTGGGTTTCCAGGGAAGGAATGCAGATCAGGGCTGGTAGTCCAGCTCGCTTCATTCCCTGGGCTCATAGTTGAGACACTTTCAGGGGTCTAATTCCAGGTATCATGATGCAGAATTTTAATACCTTTCTAGATGTGACTCATTCTGACGAAGAAGGATTGTTCTTAGACCTGTATTATGCAAACTACTAGCCTTGTTGTCTTGTTGTTTCTGTGTGTGGGGGGGTGGGGTGGGTGTGTGTGCGAGTGCTCGCATGCACTGCTGGGGTGTTTGGGCCACACTCAGCAGTGCTCAAAGCTTATTCCTGGTTCTGTGCTCAGGGATCACTCCTGGAGGGGCTCAGGGTGTTCTCTGTAGTGCAGGGGATTGAGAACCAGGGTGGGCCGAGTACAAGGCCAACGCCCTACCCTCTGCAGTACTACTCCTGCCCCAGCCATTCTTTCCAAGGGGCCTCCTAAGTTGTCTTTATGGTTAGACATTTTGGCCATTTGCAGAAAGGTTAATTCAAGACTTTAAAAATTTTTTTAAAATTTTTTTGCTTTTTGGGTCACATCTGCCGATGCACAGGGGTTCCTCCTGGCTCTGCACTCAGGAATTACTCCTGGTGGTGCTCGGGGGACCATATGGGTTACTGGGAATTGAACCCGGGGCAAATGCCCTACCCGCTGTACTATCACTCCAGCCCCCCAACTCAAGACTTTTAATTTTTTTTTTGTTTTGTTGAACCCAGAGCTTCACATATGCCAGTCTCCACCACCGAGTTTAAGCAATTCTGGCAGTAGTGCAAACAAAAACCAGCTTGTAATTTCTTTTTGTTTATTTTTTATTCTGTGGCCATGGCCAGATCCCTAAGGGCAGCTGCACTCAGGGGTCCCTTCTGGTGGGATTAGGGAGACCCATTCCCTTCAGCAGTGCCAGGGATAGAACCTGGGTCAACTGCACGAAAGGCAAGCAGCCTATCTGCTGTATGATTTCGCAAGCCCCAGCAGTTCTTAACTCAAAAGACTGAATGTCTTTTTTGGTACTATCTCTCCAGGAAATCTGACAAGAAGATTTTGAAAATTATGCGGTCTAAGCCTTTTTTTTTTCCAACAAGGGAGTGAAAATCTGTTTCTCTGGGTGTGTGTGCGTTATGTGTATGTGTGCTTGTTATTCAGTCTTAAAAAAAAATTAGGACATATTAAAATATAGTTAACTCAGAAATAGATTCAATCCTTTTATGATTCAAAAGAATACCCTAGCATCTGACAGGTACTTTATTTATTCAACATGGATCGTTTGTTGTTTTTGTGACGTACCAGTTAGCTGCATAGACTCTGATCACAGAGAACTGAACTCTGTGTGTGTGTGTGTGTGTGTGTGTTCTGAGATGAATTTCTTGGCCAGATATTTTGTCCTTTGAAATGTAGATATTGTTATTATATTACATGATAGATGTCAAAATCAGAGACAGACAAACTTTTTTTTTGTTTGTTTGGTAATACAAGACTAGAAAGTAAATATTTCACTTGGGGGTCTGTAGATCTTCCTTTTGAAACCACACAAATAAATGTAAAGGCAACCCTAGTCAGAACAATGAGGAAAGCCCATGGCTAACACTAACGCAACTGGATCAAGCAGGTCATCCCACAGGATTTGATTAGGAGCTCTTGTTGACTAATTCCCAAACCAGTCTCAAAAGCCTCGGGGCCCTCTCCCCCCCCCCCCCCCCGTCACTTCAGGGGCTGTTGTGATGTCCTGTCCCATACTCAGGCGTCTAGCTGTGCCAGGATCCAGCCCAGGACCTGGTCATGCAGGGCCTGTGCTCACCAGCCACATCCTTGGCCTACGGATCCTATTTTTATTTATTTATGCTGGGGGGTCTTGCATATAAGGCACGCACTTTACCACTCAGCCAGGTCTGTGGCCCCCAAATACAAATCTGGACCCGATATCAATGTTCCTGACCCAATAGATAATGGAGAGAGGGCTGGGAATTAAGGAACCTTCACCTTTTACCTCTAAATCGATAGTAGCTTTCCCTGTGCTAATAACTTGTTCAATAAGTGTTTATGGAATTAATGCTTACAGAATACATTAAAGATGGGCCAGAGAGGTACAGTGGGCAGGGCGCTAGCCTTACACACAGCCTTCCTGGATACAATCCCTGGCACCCCACCTGGTTCCCAAAGCACCACCAGGAGTGATCCCTGAATGCAGAGCCAGGAGTAAAGTCCTGAGCACCTCCAGGTGTGGCCCAGAAACAAAGAATACATTAAAGAATTCTAGCTGTCTAGGATCTATTATCATTATTATTATTATTTTTATTTTTGCCTGTGTTTCTGTTGTTCCTGATTGTTTTCTTGTTTTGTTTTGGCAGTACTCAGGGCACCTGGCTCTGCACTTAAGGATTGCTCTAAGGTGCTAGGCATCGAAGGGTGCTAGCTATCGAACCCCAGTTCCACATGCAAGGCAAATGTCCTACCTGCTGTACTATCACTCTGGTCCCTTTTTAAAAAAATGTATATTTTTCCTGACTTTCTTGAACTGCCCACATGCTCTGACAGGTTTGTGGGTTTTTGTTTTTTTTTTAAACAAAATGAATTTACCTGCAAACCAGAACTTACCCTGGAAACCAGTCAAATGGTTAAACACATAATCTGTTCAAACAATAGAATGCTAGTCAGCCGTCAAAGGGCTTCACTGCTGGGGCCAGAGCGATAGTACAGTGGGTAGGACACTTCCCTTGCACATGGCCAACCCGAGTTCGATTCCCTGGCACCCCATGTGGTTCCCTGAGCCCTGCCAGGAATGATCCCTGAGTGTAGAGCCTGTAGTAATCCCTGAGCACCACTAGGTTTTGCCCCAAAAGTGGGGAAAAAAAGAGAAAGGATTCCACTTCCAATTCATGAAACAACACAATTCATTCCTCGAAATGAAAGAAGTCTGACCAAAGTGATGACTCACACTGTATTATTTCATTTATAGAACAGCCCATAAAAAGCCAAATCCCAGCAATGTATAAAATAGATTGGTCATTGCAGAGAATCCTGGGGAGGGGGTTGGCAGCAGGAGGGCGGAGACACAGTGTTTTCGGAGGGGGTGTTAGAAATGTTTTTATGGCTTGATTGTGATGGTGTTATATGGTATGAGACACCTGTGCATGGATTTGAACCATTGTATGACCCAAACTGGAGAGTTCTGCTCTCGGTCAAGCTTTAAGAAGAAATGCTTTAGATCTGTAGCGTCTCTGTGGCATTATTGGGTCCAAAAATTGAGGGGAAATAGGCATTTGTGGTTTGAACAAGGAAAATACTGAGTGGACACTAATGTGATTTTCACTGTTTTACTCTAGAGACACAGCTAAGTTCCCCAGAAACTTTGGACCCTGAAAGAGAAGTTTCTTCAAGGAGCAGAGAGACCCTGGATAAAGTGAAAGTTGTCATGACCAAGAAGGAGGTAAATATTGCCTGCCTTTTCTTCCCCTCAGTAATCCTCTCTCTGATGTAATGTGGAAAGGTTTAGGTGCCTGAGAATCGTACCTTTGGGGTTGTTGACCTCAGAGATAAGATTCTGATAGGTAAGATGAGTTCAGCCCTGTTTCTTTTTTCTTTTCTTTTCTTTTTTTTTTGCTTTTTGGGTCACACCGGCGATGCACAGGGGTTACTCCTGGCTCTGCACTCAGGAATTACTCCTGGCGGTGCTCAGGGGACCCTATGGGATGCTGGGATTTGAACCCGAGTCGGCCGCGTGCAAGGCAAACGCCCTACCCGCTGTGCTATCACTCTAGCCCCTCAGCCCTGTTTCTTAAACTAACAGTTGTTACCCAGTTCTCTTTTTCTTTTTCTTCTTCTGTATTTAGTTTTTGGGCCACACCTGGTGGTGCTCAGGGATTACTCCTGGCTCTTCGCTCATGGGTCACACCTGGCCGGCTCAGAGGCTGTATGGGGTGCTGGGAAAGAACCCAGGTCTGCCACGTACAAAACAAATACCCTAATCGCTGAACTGTCGTATAGCTCAAGCAGCAATCATTTCTTGAGTACTGTAATATACTTTTCCTATTATAGAAGGGCAAATAGAGACTTAGGATGTTTAAGTTATTTGCTCAAATTCAGACTGCTAATACAGCTAAATTTAGAATCATGTTCAAAATGTGTGCTATTTCCCATTACATACTGATTACAGACCTTTTATTTGTTTATTTATTTTGGGTTTTGAGCCACACCTCTAAGTGCTTAGGGCTTATTTCTGGCTCTGTGCTCAAGGATCACTCCTGAGGACCATGTGGGGTGCTGGGGATTAAACCTGGATCAGCCTGTGTGCAAGGCAAACTCCTTCTCCACTGTATTATCTCCACCCAAGTGCAAACTTTTTTTATGGGTGGGGTGGGGGGTAGTTTTGGGTCACCCCAGTGGTTCTGGGGATTAGAGTCTTCCAGTGTTCCTTGGGGACCACATAGCGCCAGTGCTTGGGGTCAGAGCAGTCCTGCTGTCTGCAGAGCACGTGCTCAGTCTGTTGTGCTCTCCCTCTGGCCTTTTCATTATATACTGATAGGGGACAAATGAAATATCTTAGGACACCTTATTATGTTTATATTATGGCATAGTTTTCTGCCCTTATTTCTAGACTTGATCAGAAATGTAGAGTCAGGGGCCGGAGAGATAATACAGAGGGTAAATTACTTGCCTTATATGCTAGCTGACCCCCCCACCCCTGTGTCCTCAGAGGTTACTCCTAAGCACAGAGCCTGGAATAGCCCTTGAGCCCTGCCAGCTGTGCCTCAAACCACCCCCAGCAGCTCCTCCCCACAAACAAAAAGATGGCAGAGTCAGGATATAAGAGTTAGAATAATGGGCAAGAGGGATAGTACAGTGGGATGGGCACTTGCCCTGTGCACGTAGCAGCACAGAGTTAGGAGTAAGTCCTGACCACTGCTGGGTGTGGCCCAGACATACCAACACCCCCCACCAAAAAAGAAAAAATGGCAGTTAAAATAAACACCTCTCTGGTTTCATTATCTTTCCTAACTTGGCATATCTAGTGTCAGCCATGAAGTTGATCAGCACAACTTCATACCTCTAAGATTCTCGGGGCCAGGGAGAGAGCCCAAAGGGTTGGGGCTCATGGTTGAGAGAGCCCCAAGGCTTTTTGTTTGTTTGTTTGTTTGCTTGTTTTTAAGAGAGCCCCATCACCTCACCTTGAGGAATGGCAGTGCCCCTCTAGCCTTGGTACCATTTGCTGTTAAGATCCCCCCCCACCCGGGGCTGGAGTGATAGCACAGCGGATAGGGCGTTTGCCTTGCACGCGGCCGACTCGGGTTCAAATCCCAGCATCCCATAGGGTCCCCTGAGAATCACCAGGAGTAATTCCTGAGTGCAGAGCCAGGAGTAACCCCTGTGCATTGCTGGGTGTGACCTAAAAAGAAAAAAAAAAAAACCCATCCCTCAAAATGGCATGGAGTTTTTCCTACTGAGTCTACAAACAGAATTTATCAAGCATTCTATTTTTAGGCTGAAATAGCCTAAAAATAGATTGAAATGAGGGGCTTCCAAACATTACTCAGGGGGCCATCCCTGGTGCTCCTCAGCCTGGCTGCAGAGACCTGAGGCTTCAGGGCCGCTTGCACCCCATGATGCTGGGGGCCACCAGGGCTGTACTCGTCTGGGGGGGGCAGAGGTATGGGTATGTGGTGCCAGGATTTGAATTGGAGCACAAGCAAGGCCTGTGCTCCAGCCTTTTGAGCTCTCCCCTCGGCCCTCTGTCAAGAATGATTTGAAGAGATTTGTAAATCTTTGAAATCCGTTTTGAAAATGTTGGGGGTGGGGGGAGTTGGAAATATTTTCCATAGAAAAATTGTTTTCTGTCATTTTAGAAATACAGATTTCGGTTACACTTTTATATAATATCTGAAGCATTCTTAAAAAAGGATAATTTTTTTCCCTACTCTTAGGGATTTAAAGTAAGGGCTGGAGAGATAGTACAGTGGGTAGTGTTGTATGCGGTTGAGTGAAGTTCCACCCCCAGCACCTCATAAGGGCCCCCCTGAGCCTTGCCAGGAATAATTCCTGAGCTCATGGCCAGGAATGAGCCCTGATGCATCACTGGATGTGGCCCCCAAACAAAAAACAACAACAAAAAGAAAAGTTGTAAAAACAAAGCTGAAAGTAGGGACCAGAGTGGTATTACAAGACAAGTACCTTACCTAGCACTGTATTATCTCTGCTCCAAGAACCAGTTTTCTTAATGAGACTCACAAGTCTTTTACTGGGCATATCTGTAGATGAAATGGGATCAGGAGTATGAAACTCACAGCAAGATTGGGCAGAAGTAGAAGTAGGCAGGCGGAAACCGTTATTATGTTACTGCTTCGCTGGGTGTTGCTGCTGTTGCTGATATTAGCTCGCTCTGGAGAGAGCTCATTGCTCACCAGTGTTGGAAGGGTTTGGAATATCTCTGGCAGTGAGGTTTTCCGACCTGATTGGATTTCCTGCATGGGTCAGGTGCTATGGGAAACAATATTTCCTGAACATCCTGGTTGAGAGCGTCCCTTTGTTGAAATCTAGTCTGTTCTCAGAGGAGGTAATAGAGGTTGTTTAGAATCAAAAAAGTCTTTGCTTGGGCTGGGAGGGGGGTTGCTTACCCAGCGGTGCTCACGGCTTATTCCTGTACTGTGCTCAGGATCACTCCTGGCAGTGCTCAGGGATCGGGCATATACCTCCCTGGGCTCAAACACCCTTTATTTTAGGCATTGCGGGGTGTCAGGGGCACACCTAGCGGTACTCCGGACTTTTCAACACTCCTGGCTCTTTGCTCCAGGGTCACTCCTGATGGAGCTTAGGGGACCATTCAGGGCTCAGGGATTGAACCTGGGTCAGCCGTGTGCAAGGCAAGTGCCCTGCCTGCTGGACTGTCTCTCCTGCCCAAATAATCATTTTACTTCTTTTAAATTGTTGTGGGGGCCACAGCTGGTAGTGTTCAGGGGCGGGAGGTTGACCCAAGGGCCTTGTATAGGCCAGGGGTGTACTTTATCACTTGAGCCACATTTCCATTCTGAAATAGTTGTTTTGTTTTGTTGGGGGGTGGGGTCGCGTTTGGGAGCACGGGCTCAGAGGCACTTCTAGAGACACTTCTCCCAGCTCTGTGTTTCTGATGTGTTTCTGTGCCCCTCGTGTTCAGTGATGGGGGGTCACCATCAGCACTGGTCCTGAAGTGCCACCATGGCCACATCCCACAGTGCTGGGGCGGGGGCGACAATATTGTTCTTGGCCCTGAACTCAGGGCCATGCGCTTTCAAAGCATTTCCTTAGACCTTTGCTGTCTCCCTAGTCCCTCAACTGGTTGGTGTTTGGTTTTGGGGCTACACCTGGTAGCTCAGGTATCACTCTTGGTGGGGCTCAGGTGTACCAGATTGGGTGCTGGGGGCTTTTGTTTTTCCTTTGGGAGGCACACTTGGGGCTGGGGGCCTACTCCTTGCTCCACTGCTTGTGCTTGGGGGTTGCTACTGACAGTGCTCTGGGGACTCAGGAATAGCCCCCAAGCTCCTCTGGGGGTGGGCCAAACTCCCCAAAACCTTCTCTGGGGACCGTGTGTTGTGCCAGGGATCAAATACTGGGCTCTAGTATGTCCTGCCCTGCCCTCTAAGCCACTCCTCGCCCCTTAAAGTGTGCCTTTTAGGTAAAAGGCCGGGGTGTTGAAATGACATTTTCCGGCAATTGTTGAAACAATTGGGGGGAGGAGGGGGGGCTGCCACACCCAACAGTACTCTGGAGCTATAGCTCTGTGTTCAGGAGTGACCCTTGGCAGTGCTTGGGGAACCATATATGATGCTGGGGGCTTGAACCTGGGTTACCTCCTGTATTGTCTCTCCAGCCAGTGAAAACTCTGGCTTGGTCTTTAGTTGGACGTTTCCCTCTTTCCTGACTAGATTCCCAGGCAGTCAATTTTAGAGATAGCCTAAACTTAGAGACCAAATGAAACAAGATCGAATCCCCAAACCACCGACCTCTGAGCTCGGCTGATCTCCCATTGAGGCTTGTTCTTTTTTGGGTTCACACGTGCCGTGTTTATTGTTGGCCCAGTGCTTAGAGTGGTACCAGGGATCGAACTGGGGTCAGTTGCTGGCCACGGAAGAGCCTTTTTCCCCCTATGCTAGCTCTCCGGGCCCTCCCACTGAGGTTGGCCTCTGGATCATTGTGCCAGAGGATTTTCTTTTTCCCCTGTAGTGAGCTGTAATGCCAGCCTCGCTGCACCCTGCTTGTCAGTGGCAGTGGAAGCCATGTGGGACACTGTCACATTGATCGGCTAGGACAGGCTGTCCTTTGATGCAAGCGAGGCCTTGTTGGCTGCAGTGCTCACACCTCCTGTTGAATTAATCACTGCAGAATTCTTGGCTCTGACCTATAAAGGTAAAAGGGCCCTGCCTGGGAGAAGCTCCAGCAACTGGGGGAGAAACGATGGCTATAAAACACCAAGAGGCAGAGGAGAGGTCAGGTGGAAGTATAGCCTGGCCAGAATCACCCGATCGTCTTCAGGACTTTGCTCCTAGCCTTCTTCCTTGTAGTCGTATTTCCTCTTGCAACATGGGAGGCACAAATAAAACCCAAGTAGCATTGCCTTATTGATCCAAGGGCGAGCTAGGTTCTTAACTTCCCTCTTTAACAGGTGCTGCTTTTGCTTTGAGCCCTTTTGTCTTCTAACTCTTTGGGTCTTGGAGCGATGCGGGTCACAGGTCTTAGAAGAGACTGAAAAAGGTCTCAGGGGCCGGAGGGAGAGTAGCAGGTCAGACAGGTGATGCACTGCCTTGCGGACCGCAGTGCTTTGGTCCTCAGCACTGCATGTGGGTCTTTGCACACTGCCAGGGTTCGGTCTATTGCACAGAGCTCCGAGGGTGGCTCAAACTCCCCCACACCCTCCACCCAAGGAAAAAAACAAGTCTTTAGAATGCTGTTGATATCCGGACTGTTGGAACGAGCCCATCCAAGCATCCTCCACTGGTGATTCTTGGCCAGCCCACGCTGTTGTTTCAGTTCCTGGGCCTGAGCACGTGACTGCTTGGGGTCCTGCGGTGCTGGACTTGCTCCAGGCCACCCCAACACAATACTTGTGTGACCATGTGATACCCAGAGTCACTCCAGGTTGGGTGCATTCTAGATATGTGTCCTAATTGCTTTTTTGTTTTTTGTTTTGGGGCCCCAAACAGTAGTGCACCTGGCTTGCTCTTGGCCCTGTGCTCAGGAATCACTCCTGATACTGCTGGGGCATCATATGGGGTGCCGGGGATCAAACCGGGGTTTGTGTGCTAGGCAAGCTCTTGGTTTGCAACTTTTTGTTTGTTTGTTTTTTTGGCCAGGGAGTAGGGGGTTGGGACACACCCAGAGGGGCTGAGGAGCTGTTCGTGACTCTGCTGAGGCAGGAACCTGGCAGTGTTTGGGGGACTGTGCAGTGTGGAACCAGCTGCTTGCACCTGTAGCATCTTCCATCCTCCACAGCACTTTTCTCCTCTGAAAACAGGGTAGGCTCAGGGCATGGTAAGATTATTATTAGAAGGATTAAATGAGTTAACACCTGCCGAGCACCTCTCACATGGTAGGAAGGCCCTGGAGAAGTGTTCACGACATTTATGTCTCTCTCAGACTTCAGTTTGGTAAAGCGATTGTGAATGTCTCTTGAAGGTTGTTTTGTTTTTGTTTTTTTTCCTTTTTAAGGGGGGACAGGATAGGGGACTCAAGCCACAGTTAGCAGTGCTCGGAGGCTGTGCCTGACTCCTGGGGTTACTCGGGGAACCCTGTGTTGTGCTGGGGGTCAAATCCTGGTTTGCCTTTTGCACGGCAAATACCTTCACTGCTGTACTATCTGCCCTGAGAGTGCTTTTTCCCCCCACCCCCATCCCAATTTTTTAGGCCACACTTGACAGTGCTGGGGGTTGACTCCTGGCTCTGCACTCAGGAATCACTCTTAGCAGGGCTCAGGGGACCTTTCCAGTGCTGGGAAAGGACCCTATATCGGCCACATAAAAGGCAAGCACCCTCCCTCCCTGCTGTCATCGCTTTAGCTCAGGAATGTCTCTGTGAATGGACATGAAATGTGGCCCTTGGAATCCCTTGCCATTCCTGGGGGCCAAGGGGCACATTTATAAAGTAGAGTTTTAACCGTTGCTGTTCCTTGTGTGTTTTAGGTTGGTAGCGGGGATGCTGAGAAGAAAGCCCGTCCGTCTTCGTTCTTGTCCAGCATCCAGGTGTCTTGCCCTCTCTGCAACCAAGGCTTCCCGCCTGCAAAGATCGAGCTGCATGCCATGTACTGCAATGGGCTCGTGGAGCAGGAGACAGGTACGGACTTGGCATTGGGGCACCAAGTGCCGCTATTTGCCTGACCCCTGGTTTTTGTCACTCTTGGCAGTACAATGCAAGAACCATGACGTGTTGCTCAGGACCTATGGTGCTAGGGATCACTTGGGCCTCCCTGGCAGTGCTCCAGGACCTCCAAGCACACCCAGTGATGCTCTGGGGATCGTACATGGTACTGGGGATGGAACTGGGCCAGAGGCATGCAGGACAAAGGACCCTGAGCTCTGTATTAACTCTCTGGCCCCTAAAATGGAGGTTCCTTCAGTCTCTGTATTTGTTTTTCTCCGGTTAATTTTCTAGTATTTTTCCATTTTTGGGGATTTTGGCCCATAGTTGATGCTTGGGACTTACTTATTCCTGGTTATGTGCTCAGGAATCACTCCCGGTGGGGCTTGGGAGACCATATGGGATGCTGGGGGTTGCACCTGGGTCGGCCACATGCTAGGCAAACACGCTGCGTCTGTACTATCGCTCCAGCCTCTACTTTTCAAATTCCTTTGTTGCATGAACCTTTAGGGAGAGGGGAGGGAAAAGAAAAAAATCTTCCACTTATGAATGTTTCAACTTATTCTTGGCTCTCAGCTGGCCAAAAATCAGGCAGTGGCTGTGGATGTCACATTTCATTATATAAATAGATAAATACCGAGATGCCTGTGCGCTTTGAGGACTCAAGTGCTGGAGCTGCCCATTTTAATTTTTCATTCAAAATAAGTCCCTTGAGGGGACTGGAGCAATAGTACAGCAGGGTAGGCACTTCCTTACACGTGGCCCGCCTGGGTTCAATTCCTGACCCTGTGTATGGTCCCTCAGAGCCCCACCAGGAATGATCCCTGACTGCAGAGCCCAGAGTTAGCCCCAAGTATTATCTGGTGTGGCCCCCAAAACAAGTCCTTTGTTTTTAGTGGGTGGGTTTGGGGTTTTTCGGGTAGAAACCAGACCTAAAGACAGCCCCTGGCAAGGTCTGGGGGACCCTGTGGGGTGACAGGGATCGAAATCAGGACAGCCGTGTGCCAGGCTAGCGCTGTGCCCACTGTTCTGTCTCCCCAGCCCCAGGTTTTATAGCTTGAGATTTCCAGGAAAGAAAAGCACTCGTTTTGTGTTTCCTTGTTGATTAAATAAGGATGTACTTTACCTGCCCTAAATGGAAAATGGAAACCACTTGTTTTTGAAACATAACTAGGTGTTCAGGAGCGTTACTGACATCACTGTGGCTTAATTCATTAATCCCTTAGCATGAGTCAGGCACTATTTCTGGAACCCAGGTCAACTGTGCAAGACAAGTGCCTTACCTGCTATACTCTCTCTCCAGCCCTGCATTGCAGTATTTTAAGGACCAGAAAGATAGTACAGATGTGAAGGCACTTGATTATCTGGCAGGCAGCCAACCCTGGTTTTGATCCCAGGGCTCCCTGCACACCACCAGGAGTGACCCCAAGCTACCTCCAGATATGGCTCCTGTACATCCCCGCCTTGCTCCACCCACCACCCCCCAAAAAAGAGGAAAATAGGGGATGCTAAATCTTCTTATCACATTCCACTGAATGGAAGCAGCATGAAGCACGAGGACCTTAGATGTGGTTTGAATCTACCAGAGCGCTCTCATTTGCCTTTTAGCAGTCAGCTCCCGAGCCCGGAAAAGTGCTGGGCGTTTGGTGGTCGGAGAAGAGACAGATTCCATTCTGCCTCGCCCAGCACACTTCTCCAGCAGGTCTCAGGTTGCCCAGTCGATGGCTTGCCCGGCCTTGAGGGCCAGAGATAAATGAGTTGAAGAGGCTAAATGAGGCTTGGTGCCAGGGCGAGCTGGCCTTCCTGTGTCAGAATTATTGGCTAGGAGCGGTATGGAATCGCTCCTCTGGCATCTCCCAGTGCGCCCTCCACGGGCACGTTTGGATGTCTCAGGAGCTTTGGTATTTATTACTGGCAGGCGGCTTTCAAACGCTGCAGTACCTGCTTTTCAGTCTGTTCTGCCCAGTGGTATAGGAGGGAGAGACTCACAGACCCAAGTCCTTGCTGTGGTAATGGATTCAGGCCTCTGTCTCAGTTTTTCAGTTTTCTCACCCCTAGGGTAGACATAGGTCGCCTTGAGCATGTTGATGAGCTGACAGTGTCGGGGTCAGGTGGGCCAGGTGATCTGAGAGGTGCAGCATTTCAGGGGAGCAAGGCATAGGACTGAAAGACTGGACATGAATTCATTCAGACTACAGGGATTTTTTTTTTTTTTTTTTTTTTTTTTGCAGGGATGGCATGGTTGGGGCTGTACCAGTGGTGCTCAGGATTTACTCCTAGCTCTGTGCTCAGCATCACTTTTGACAGGGATCGGGGGATCCTCTGCAATGCTTAGGATTGAACCAGAGTGAGCTGTAGGCAAGGCAGGCACCTTAAGCACTGTCCTGTCTCTCTGGCCCCAGGTTCATTGTCTTGACTTGTTTTCTGCACCAGTTAACAGACCCAAGTTCAGTCCTCGCCACACTCTATGACCCCCTGGGCCCCCACCAAGAGTGACCCCTGAGCAAAGAACCAGGAGTAAGCCCTGAGCACCACTGGGTTTGGCCCCCAACCCCCTTCCCCACCATAAAAAAGTAAATAAAGTTGTTCTCCTAGGGAAGAGAATGTTCCCTTTGAGGCTAGGTAAATTGGGCTTATCATGAGGCCAGTGTCTTCGGGGACGGAGTTTGAGAGTACTTACTGGGCTGGAGAAGGAGCATAGCGAGTAAGGGTCTTGCCTGGCACGCAGCTGACCTGAATTCTATCCCCGGCACCCCATATGGTCCCTCAGGCAACCCCAGGAGTCATTCCCTCCATGCAGAGCCAGAAATAAGGCCTGCACACAGCCAGGTGTAGCCTAAAAACCAAAAAGAAGAGACAGGGAGTGAGGACTTAACTCCCCTTGGGAGCCTCCAGCCTTCCCCTCCTTCCAGCCCCCCCCGCCCCCTCAAATCTGATCCTAGACATGCTTGGTTTGGTTGTGTAAAAGAAATAGTAATTAGAGTCATTTACATGAAGTGTCTCCCATTTATGCCTAGTTACCGTGCCGCACAATAACAATTATGCATATCATTAAATATGTGTCTGATTAACTTGGCTGTAAGTTTTATTTGATTATAATACTCCACGCCGGGTAAGTTGCCTCTGTCGGCTCAGTTTCTTGCTCCATGGCACGGCCATCAATTCATCAATTCACCCCTTGTGGGGAAAAAACTTGTGTCGGTGCATTGTTTGAAGGGAGAGGATTTGCTAAGCGAATCTCCATGAGGACAAAGGCAGGTTGTGTTTTCATTGCTTTCTTTGTGACTATTTTCATATTTTCACTTAAACACCAGGGAGGACTGAAGAGTCTCATTCACTCATTCAGTAAATCTTAAGTACCTCCTGCCTATCAGATACAGTCCCAGTATCTACAGCACCTCTTCTCAAGAACATTTTTGTTCTGGTATGGGATCGTGACAGCAAGTAAACATGCAGTAGGTCAAGGTAGTTGTGGTTTTTTTCCCCCTGGGGCAGGAAGGGGGAGGGAGGTGGGGGGGGGGAGTTGTGTTCTGGGCCACACCCGCTGGTGCTGTTCCTGGCACTGTGCTGACCATTTTTTATTCCTGGCAATGCCTTGGGACACCAGATGCAGTCCCGGGTCAAAGTTTGGCCATATAAAGAGTGGTCAGTAATTTTGGAGGGGGAAGAACTGAGAAAGGGATATTGGTTCAGAAAGCAGTGATTTAGGAGTTGGGGAGGTAGCTCAGGGTTCAGGTGCTTTGCATGCAGCTGACCCCAGTTTGACAGTATGATCCCCTGAGTATCCCCTAGGAATAAACTCTGAGGACAGAGCTGGGAGGAACCCACCCCTAAGCATTGCCTGGTGTGGCCCGCAAACCAAAAACTAAAAAAAAGCAAAAAAAAAAAAATCAGGCAATTTAAAATAGTTGGCTTGAACAAATCATAGAGGTAAATATATATATGCATGTAAACATATATACTATATATATACACTTATGGGGCTGGAGCGATAGCACAGTGGTAGGGCATTCGCCTTTCATGAGGCCGACCCGTGTTTGATTCCTCCGCCCCTCTCGGAGAGCCTGGCAAGCTACTGAGAGAGTATAGCGCCCGCACGGCAGAGCCTGGCAAGGTACCCGTGGCGTATTGGATATGCCAAAAACAGTAACAGTAAATCTCACGAGAGACATTACTGGTGCCTGCTCGAACAAATCGATCAGCAACGGGATGACAGTGACAGTGACATATATACACATGTATATTTTTTCAGATATACATACCAAAGCTGACATCACCCAAACTTTAACATGTTAGTGATATCCTATAGAATGTCTTAATGGCTCCAGCCAAAATAGAACAATCTTCACACTGTTTCCTATATGAACACTTTTGTAAACATGTTCAGCAGTTCTTCATAATAGACAATACAAAATATATTCTTTTTTTTTTTTAATTTTTGGTCACACCCGGCGATGTACAGGGGTTACTCCTGGCTCATGCACTCAGGAATTACTCCTGGCGGTGCTCGGGGGACCATATGGGATGCTGGGAATTGAACTTGGGTCGGTTGCGTGCAAGGCAAACGCCCTCCCCACTGTGCTATGCTCCAGCCCCACAAAATATATTCTTAATGATTTGCTTTGGGACAGGGATTGGAATTTGAGATGGAAACATCCCGAATTTGGTGTTGGGAAGGTGTAATGGTGGTGGGATTGGTGTTTGAATATTAAATGTAATCAAATATTGTGAACTAACTTATAAAATAAAAAATAAAGTAAATTAAAAAATAAAAATAAAATAGTTGGCCTGCCTTGCATGTAGCCAACCCTTGTTCCCTCCCCGACACTTTATATGGTCACCTAAATTCTGCCAGGAGTGATCCCTGATCATTGCTGGGTGTGGCCCCAGAACCTCAAGATAATATTATAAATAGATAAATAATCAAATAGGGAAGAGCCCAGTGGAAAGGTGATGGTGAGCAGAGCCCCAGGGGAAGTGAGGTGGTGGCACAGAGGGTTTGGTGGTGGAAAGGAGAATGCTGGCCGTCACGAACACGAAGTGCAGAGACCCGGAGAAGTAAAGAGACAGACTTGGTATGAATGAGGGGTTGGGGGAGGTGGGCGTGGCTGGTGTGTGGAGGAAGTGCAGGAGAGGACAAGCGATGCCAGAAGGGGTCACTGGCAGGGCGACAAGGAAGCCGACCCGGACCCTAGTGCTCTTAGGCCCCCGTGAGGATGTAAGCCGTTGCTTTGAGCGGAGGGCATCCATTGGAGAGTTTTGAGCAAAGCAAGAATTGATATTTGAGGAAAGGATCAAGCTTGCTGCTGTGGGAATAGATCCTTGCGGGTGGGGCGGGGGAGGGGGGCAAGGGTGGAAGCTGGGAGACCAGCCAGCATTCTATTTTTGGCAAGATGACCGAGTGGGAGAGGCACACTTCAGTGCTAGGCCCATCTGTGCTTAAATTCCAGCTGCAATCCTTGTCAGGCTGGGTAACGCTGGACAAATGACCCGACCTCTGAGCACGTCAGGTGTCTCATTTGTAATATTAGCTCGACATCCTCAGGATTGCCAGAGAATCAGAGCTGCCTCTGTGAAGCACCGAGCGCCGGGTCTAGCGCGCGGCGGGCATGCAATCCATTTCAATAAATGGTAGCCGCTGTTATTATGGAACATTCTTTCTGCCTGGCTAAGTCTCTCTGGGGTCCAGGTCTCTGTGTGCTGATACATAAGGGAGAGGCTGCCCCACACCCCAGGTGGAGCCCAGGGAAAGACAAATTCGATCACCGGAACGGCCAGGGGGAAAAAGGCAGGGAAGGGGCTGGAGAGATAACGTAGAGGGTAAGATACTTGCCTTGCAAGCAGCCAGTTCCGTCCCCAGCACCACATAGGGACCCCCAAACATCACCAGGAGTGATTCCTGAGCAGAGAGCCGGGAGTAAGCCTTGAGTACCACCGGATGTGGCCCAGACCCCCAACCCATCACACACACATGCCAAATGACGGGCAATCCAGAGGAGAGTTCTGGAAGCAAAGCCTCCTCTGTTGGTGCTCTGGGCCTAGGCCTGTGCTTCTGAGTCAGAATTTTGCGGAGAGTGGAGTTTCTCTTCATAGATCTCTCCGGGAAAGTAGTGGTTGGCGAGCGGGTGGGTGGAGGTAAAGAATCCCTGCTAGAGATTTGCCTGTCAGCTAACAGAGAGGGACTGAGGCCGGGAATAGATTTGACTCAAGTTGCTTAGCCAAAATCTCAGCTCAGAACATCTTTAAAGTGAAACTTCTCTCCGAAATTAGACCAAGTTGACTTTTCTTTGTGGCAAAACCTAGATTTGCCATGCCTGATTTTCTGGCCCAGACCGTGATATCTCGTGTGGTCGGGAAGGTGGGACATGCACACACAGACCAATGGTACCTAGTCAAAACCACCAAGACAACGTGCAGACACAGTTTCTTAGGGATGTGGCAGAAATGTGAGTAGATATTGATAGGGAAGAGCAGAAATATGCCAGAAAATCCGTGGATCCATTACGTATTGGATTTTGAGTTCATATGTGGTCATTGCACATTCCTACTGGTTTGTTTGAGGGTTTGGGCCACACCTGGTGTTGCTCAGGGCTTACTTCTGGCTCTGTGCCCAGGGTCACTGCTGGTGGTATTCAGGGCCCCCTGTGTGCCGTCTGGGATCAAACCAGAAAGAGCCGCATGCAGTGAAGTGCCTTCACCCCTGTACTTTCTCCCACCCATCATTGCACTTCGCAAACCTTTCACTCTGGCCAAATATTTTACGCCACCCCTCTGCAGTGACAGGAATTCACGCGTCCCCCAGTTTAAAAATCATTTTATTTGGCAGGTGTTGGAAATAGGATTCAAGTCACCGTACACCTTAAGGGTCAGAGAGATAGCAGAGGGGCTGGCCTTGCACGCACCTGACCCAGGTGGGATCCCTGGCACCATAGAGACCTCCGCCAGGAATGAGCCCTGAGCACAGCCAGGGTATGATGCAAAAACCAAAGTGGGGGAAGGCAGAAAGAAAAGTCAGTTTGCCAGTCATTGGGAAGTCAGCCTCAGACAAGGCGTTTGGAATGCTGTGATGTCTCGCTCCATCTTCAGACTCCACTTGTGTCTCTGTGGCAGATAGATTCTTTGCAAGGGGGCCAAGATCTGCCAGCAGCCTTAGACTGGCAGCCTTTATTGAAAGGAACTGTCTCCCGAGACTCTAAATCCGTCAAGAGCAAGACGAGCTGTGTTTGACTGCAGAGTCCTCGAGGGGCAGGGAGAATCCTCTCCCCAGCACGCGAGGGGGTCTCCCTCAGCAGGCAGGATGAGCAAGCACCTGGCATCTGGCCATCAGTTCCTCCCACGGTGGTACCAAAACCCACCCTGACCGCAGGGGTTCACATGGAGAGGTTCTTTTCTTCTCAGAAAAGCTGCTCTATGGTGTAGCAAGAACAGGGGTTTTTGTCTTCAGGAGGCTTTTCTTGTTGGGTGCTACCTACAGTTGGTGGCTTCTGGCCCACCGTGGTTTCAGGGTGGCTGCCACATTGCAAGTGTTCATCTCTGTGTTTTGCACAAGGGTGTAGGTCCATTGTTGGGATTGAGGAGTGGGGTTGGGTCACATCCAGCAGTCCTGGGGGTGGGGTCCAGGTGCTGGGGATTAAACCAGAGTTGGCCTCATGGAGGAGAAGCTCCTTACCCCTTTTTCCTCTTTCCCTGGCCACTCCCTGTAGGTCCTACCTACTTGACTCTCAGAATTTATTCTTATCATCTCATGGAATCGAGTTTAGCCACAGTTGTGGTTATCTGGTGGTAAACAGTGTTTGAACCTTTCATGTGTTCTCTGACATCTTGATGTTTCAAAAATAATAGCATCTCTGAAGTCACACACTCATTGCTTTGTACAGTGATTCCACTTATCAGAGAGGTTCACGTGCTACTGCCAAGTGAAGTGTGGTGCTAGGTTGGGGTGGGAGAAGGGATGAGATACAGAACTTCTTGGGACCTCAGAATTGTATCTGACCATTTTGGTCTAGGGACGGTCTTGGACTGAAGGGAGAAAGCGCAAATAGAGTCATAGAGGAGGAAGGGGTTCCTTCCGACAGAGTAGATATATATCTATTTTTTGCTGGGTGTGGAGGTGGTGGGGGGTGTCTCTGTACTATGCCCAGCAGTACTCAGGGGCTAGCTCACGAGTAATCCCTGGTGGTGCCCAGGAAACAATTGGCATTGCCATTGGCAGTCGTGCTGATCCAACTGGTGATCCTGTGGGATTTAGCTATATGGAAGGCCAGTGTTATCTTTCTGGCCCAAGAAGAGATTCATTGTTTTTATTTTGTTTTCTTTTCCCTTTCCACTTTATTTTGGGGGCTAGACCCTGCAGTACTTAGAGCTTACTCTCGTGATTCAAAGCACTCCTTGTGGTACTCAGGACCCTCTGGGGTGCTGGGAATCGAACCAGAGTCAGCCACGTGCAAGGCAAGCACCTTATCCCTTGTGCTATATCTCCGGCCCAAGGTTTTTATTTAAGTGTTTTCCTTACATTGTGCATGGGTTTTTCACCTTTTTTTTTCCCTTTCTATTAAAGACATGTATCTAAAATAGGAGTGAGCCTTGATAAAATTGCCTGAATTTGAGAGTTATTTTTTAAAATTGGACTACTAAAAGTGGAGTGACGCGATGATACGCCTGAAGTTTTCAGATGGCTTTCTGGAAAGGTCAGACTCTGTGAAATTCTCCCCTCGCCTCCGACAGCGTTCCTGTCATCACATCAGGCCAAACGCTGAAGAATCTTCTTCAATAAATGGCAGCATATGGCTGGAGATGTGGCTCGGTGGTTGGGTCCTCTATGCTGCCATTGCCCTCTGAGCAGGACTGGAGTACAGCCCTGGTGACCCCTGAGCACCACCTGAGGTGGTCCTACTAACCGATTTTTTTTTCTTTTTAAATCTTGGCACATGTTTGGTAGGTGGAAAGCAACATTTCATTCTACCCTCTTCTTTGCTGCTGGTTTTTCTTTTTGTTTTTCAATAAAGCTAATCTGGGGACTTTGCATGTGGCTGAGCCCAGTTCGACCTTCCAGCATCATATGTATGGGGTTCTTCCAGCACCGCCAGGAGTGATCCCTGAGCACTGAGTCAGGAGTAAGCCCTGAGCACTGCCTTGTGGAACCCTAAAACAAACAAAATTTAAAAGTTGTACTTTATTTGATTAATTTTTACGTTTGAGATGTCCTGGACAGTACTCAGGAGGCCTAGTGGCCTTACTAGCAGTTCTTGGCTAACTGGGCCAGCGGTTTAATGCAAGACCCAAGGATCTAATGCTTCCAGGGATAGTTGGGCCGCCTCGGCATAGCTGGGGGGCTCGGGATCGTATCCAGCAATGGTCAGACAATGTCGGTGGTTCCAGGAATGGAAGCTGGCTCCGGGACATTTAGACATGCACCCATAACAGCCGTACTATTTTCTTGTCCCTAATTTGTGTTTCTTTTTATAAGATTATCCTCTGGGCCCAGAGAGAGCTCATCTCAATGCGCTGAGCACATGTTTTGCATACAGAGACCCACTTCCATCTCTGGTGCTACATGGACCCCTGAACACTGCTGGGAGCAAGGATCAGCCATGAGCACTGCCTAGTGTGGCCAGATTTTTTTTTTAAATCACTTAAGAATCATTCTCTGAGCTTTGTCCAGGTATCTCTGAGGTTCTTAGTTAATATTCTTAGGAGTTTATATAAATGACTTGTGATTTGCCTTTAGCATCAAAGGTGCTTTCTGGGTGTTTCCACTCCCTGTTCCAGCAAATTTGCAAACTGATCAGCCTGGACTGATCACCCCTTCTTAGGTGACCACGGGCAAAGCTTTCTTTCTAGAAGCAGAAGCAGTGCCAACCCTGCAGAAAGATCTGATTGGTGCGAACAGCAAGGGCATAGAGACTGGGAAAGGAATCTTGGCACCCGGGCAGGTTTAAGAAGGGCAGCTAGAAGGAGAAGGAATGTCTCGGTGGGAGGGAGCAGTAGCACAGTAGGTAAGTTGCTTGCCTTGCACACGGCCAGGAAAATCTCCGGCATCCCATAGGGTCCCATGGGCCCTGCTAGGAGTGATTTGTGAGTGAAGATCCAGGAGTAAATCCTGGGGGTCGGGGTGCGGGGTGGTGAGGGAGCAAGCGCTTTTTTCTCCCAAGGTTAGGATTCTGCCCACCCACTTGCCAGGCTCCCCTCATTTATTAAGAGGAGCAAGATGGTACTGGGAATACTTGTGAGCGGTGGATCATGTATGAGACCCCAGGTTCGACCTCTGGTAACACACACACACACACACACACACACACACACACACACACACACACAGACACACCCCCCCCCACACACACACACCCCTTTCCGTAGAGCCGGCTTGAGATCTGTCTTCTTTCAGTCTCTCATGTTTATTGTAGCCTTCTTCGTAATCGGCAAGTCCTAGAAACAGTCGATGTCTTTATGATGGATGAATAGATAAAATGTGGTATCTAGACACAGTGGGATATTATCATTCCAACAAAAAGAAGAAGAAAATGTCATTCGCGACATGGATGGATCTTGAGGGCATTATGCTAAGTGAAGTACGTCAGCCAGAGAAAGACAAATACTATGGGATCCCATTTATTTGTGGCATCTGGAAAAGACCCAGGCATACAAAGCACAGATTGATGCTTGCCAGAGATGTGAGGTGAGGGATAGGTAAACTCCCAGTTATGAAATAAATAAGTTCCAGGGATATAATGGACGGCCTGCGGGCTGGCGTTCATCACATGGTGTAGTAAGCATATTTGAAAGTTGCCAGGAGAAAAGATTTTCCAAATTTTCACGAGAAGGAAAGAAACTGGAAACTATTTGAAATGGGGTGGGGCACGGCAGTGATGTTGGAGGGCAGTAGTGATGGATGTTGACTACACTTCTGTGGTGATCATTTCTCGATGCACACACACACATATATAATATATGCACACACATATAGAGATGTATGTGTGTATGTATATATATGTCTGCCTTCATCCCCCCAGGTAGTGGCATGGGTCGGTAAAATGGGCACAAAAGGCAAAGCAAAGGCAAAGGGATGTTTGTGGGCTTAGCCGTTGCGTCGGCTCCTCCTTGAGGCGTGCTCGTCTCTGGTTCTGCCTGGAGTTTGCTGCCACAGTGCTGATTCGGCAAGGGCAGCGAGACTCAGCTCGGAGACCAGTTCTTCCACACCAGATGCGCGTGGTCCGCACTCTCTCTTCTGGGAGCGTTACAGCCACGTGCTGCCTTTCCTCCTCTGTCGTGGGAATGTCTCTGTTTGGCGGGAGCCACACTTGATGCTACTCAGAAACGGTTTCCAGCACTGTGCTCGAGTGGCCCCTGGCCGTGCTTGGGGGAACCAGGACAATGCCAGGGGTAGAATCAGGGTTGGCCGCTGCAAGGTAAGTGCCTGCAGCCTTGTGCTACTTAGTCTCAGGCACTTTCTGGACAACAACTTTTTTTCAAACTCTAGAATCTTTATTATGGCATCTCCATGATAGGCATTAATGAATTTTCTGGAAGCTGCATGTGGCAAAGGGCAGACTGGCTAATTTTGTGTCTGCTTGTTTCCTAGGTGTCTGTAGTCTTCTCTCTTTTTTCTCCCTCTGCATGCACTCCACCCGCCCCCCATACACACTCTCTTCTCTCTCTCTGTCTGTCCCTCGGATTTGCAGTGCCAGGTGTGGAACCCCAGGCCTTCCGCGCATAAGCAGTATACTACCACTGAGCTGCCTCCCCACGCTACCCCCCATCGTTTTTGCTCTTAGCTATATTTTGTCTGGGCTCCTTTCACCCCTCTTTCTGCCTTGCCGCCGAAATGCCAGGTCTCAAGACTCAATTTAGTGGTGTTCTTCTGCCAGGTGGGCGGATTCCTACCTTGAGACATAAAATAGCTCTTATTAACACCTGAGCCAATTGCCAAAGCACTGCGCGTCGCACCGCGGAAGGGATCTTCACAGCTCAGAACCACTTTGGAGAGGGAGCGAGTCACACTTTGCAATTCAGGCAGCGCGAGCTCGCATTTTTAGAAAGTTCATGAATTAAGATTAGATTAGTCATCTCCATTAGCACGATCTCAGCGCCACCAAGACTAACTCTAGCTCATGAACCCTAGGGAGGTGGGGTACCTCCTTTTCACCCTAAGATACTGGTCCTTGTCCAGCTTGTGATGCTTACAGATGTCCCAAGCTCATCTCCTTCCAGGACTACATGACACCGGAACTAGCTTTCTCCGTTGCGACATTTGGGTTACACCACCACCACTACCCCCCCACACACCCTGGTCAAGCATCAAAGCCTTGGTCAAGTTTTAGGAAGGCAGGAAAGAAGAATCTTCACCCTCCCCATCCTGGGAACTCAAAATCTGTTTCCATAGAATTGACCTGGTCGACTTTTCAGTGACCTGAAACAAACCCATGGGATGATTTCATAGCATTCTCTAGAGAAGAGCATTTGACTTGGTGTGGTTGGCTTGAGGGACCATATCTGGTGGTGGTGGGGCTGTACCTGGCTTTCCTCTCTGGAATCTCTCCTGGCAGTGCTCGGGAACCATTTGTGGGGCGAGGGATCAGCAGCATGCAAAGTAATCATCTTACCCCAACACTTTGGTTCAGAAAACAATGTGAATGGCGTTTGATTCCCGGTGTCCCATATGGTCCCCCGAGCATCATCAGAAGTAATTTCTGCATGCAGAACCAGGAGTATCCCCTGAGCATCAATGGGTATGACTCCAAAACCAAAAAATGTACGTGTTGCCCAGTTTCACGTGACCCATCTAGATTCAAACCCCAGCACCCCATAGGGTTCCCCTGAGCACTGAGCCCCAGGAGTAAGCCCTGAGTACCGTCGGGTGTGGCCCCCAAACACCACCCAAATGTCTCCCTCCTCATTGTTCTCAGAATTGATGGTAGAACTGTGTGTTGGTTTGAGACAGTAACAAGACTGTCATTTTCTGAGTCGAGGCGTCTCCTCTGTAAGGGGATTTTGGTGTAGGAAGAGGCTGACCTCAGGAAGGGGCACCTCTAGGTTGTTTGTCAGCTTTGGTTCTTAAATTGGACAATTCCATTTGCATAGATGTTCAGTTGTGCTTGTCACATGATCAAACACTTTCAAGAGCTTGTGCGTTTCTGTTCTGTTCCCACCATCCCTTTTGCTTTCTGAGGGGTCGAAGTCCAGTGGGCATTAGTGAAAGGCAGAAATGTAGAGCTGTCTTTCCACAGGAAGCAGTACTGTAGAAATATAGGCTTGGACTCAATTGCTGTTAGTGATTCTGTTTGGGGGGTTAGTGATTGGGCCACACCGGGGGTGCTCAGGGCTTACTTGTGGCTCTGTGCTCAGGGATCACTCCTGATGATGCTCCTAACCATATGTGGTACCTGGGGTCAGAGCAGGGTTAGCTGCATTTAGCTGCATGCAAGGCAAGCGCCTTTCTTGCTTTTCTCTCTCTCTCTCTCTCTGGCCCCAAACATTTTTTTTGTTCAATTCTAAAAGTGTTATTTGCTTGTTGGAAAAAAATTGGCAGTATAGAAAAATAATCATCCACGACTAATCAGCCCTAACCCAACTTCTCCACTGCCAATTACAGTTAATATTTTGGTTTATTTCCTTTCAGTCTTAATTTTGAATCCATCTCTATTTTGGCATAGTATTTCATCGTGCATTTGAACATGGGGCTGTTTAAATTTTCATTGTTATAAATAATGCTTTGATGAAATATCTTTGTCTCCCTCCTCATCTAAATTCACATGATTCCTCAGAGTCGATTCCCACAGAAGATTTGTGCATCTGAAGAAATGAATTCTTTTAAGAATCTAGATGTAAATTGTCAAATTGCTTAAGTAAAAATTCTAGCCCTTAAAGAAAAAGATTGAACTATAAATATTGTAATAAGTATTAGCAGGACCCAGAGACAGAACTGTTTCTCTAAGACCTCTAAATTATTCAATCCGTCATAGATTAAGGGATTTTGTTCATAAAAGTATAATAGTTCTAGGGCTCGAGAAATCGTACAAGGGTCAAGGCACTTGCCTCAATCCCCAGCACTTCATAGGGTCCTCCAAGCACTGCCGGGAGTGACCCCTGAGCATAGAGCCAGGAGTAGGCCAAACGCAACATTAGCAAAAATATAGCACAGACATTTAATTATCGAATCTAAATAAGAATTGTATTGGGTGGGGGTAAAAAAAAGAATTGTGTGGGGCTAGAACAATAGTGCAGTGCTAGCCAGGAATGATCTCTGAAGCAGATCCAGGGTTGATCTCTGAGCACTGCCAAATGTGGCCCAACCCAACCCCACGTCCTCCATGGTCCTCTCCAAAACAGGTATAGTTAGGGCTAGAGAGATACTACAGGGTTAAGGCACTTGTCTTACACGAAGTCACCCTCAATTCATCCCTGGCACCCCATAGAGTGCCCCGAGCACTGCCAGGAGAGATCCCTGAATACAGAATTAGGAGTAAATCCTGAGCATCTCTTGGTGTGACCCAAACACACTCCCACCCACAAAAAAAAAAAAAAAAAGAATTTCATGATATAAGGGTTCGTCTCGGGAGTGTCTCATCCCTTTAGCCTTGCAGCGGGCACATGAAGGAGAACGGTTTCTGAGCACCTTGGTCTTCACAGGAAAAGTGCTAAGCAGACGAGCTGTGCTTCTCTGATAAAGGCAGGGACTAACTCCAGCCGCACGGAAGGCGCTGCTCAAGAGCTCAGCCTTGGAGTGGGTCTTGAGAAAGCAGGCTGAGCTCGGAACGTGGAAGGAAATTGCTACACCGTGCGGAGGACCAAGGCAGCCTCTTTACGGCAAAGAGGGCGGCTCGGTACTGCCAACAGGCTTGGCGGCGAAGTCCCCGCTGGGAACTTCAAGGACTAAGGCCTCAGCTATTTTTTTTTTTTTTAATTTGCTTCTCAATGCATTGGGCCCTCTGGATCCCGGCCCCTGAGGGCTGTTAATAGAAGTGCTCCATGGCGGGCTGGAGAGAGAGTACAGCGGGGAAAGATGGACCCCACAGAGCCTGAGTGAGCCTGAGCACCACGGTGCTGGCCATTACTCCCAGCAGCGGTGCTCAGGGGCCCAGGTGGTGCTGGGACTCCAAGCTTGTACTCCAGGGCTTTGAGCCATCTCTCAGGCCCGTAGAGGGTGGGTTTTCTTGTTGTTTGGGTTTTCAAGCCACACGCAGTGGTGCTCGGGGCTTACCTTGTGGCTCTGTGGTCAGTCGTTCCCAGTGCCAGTGATTCAGTGGCCACCACACAGTCCTGTCACTCCAGCCCACATAGAGCTTTTGAGTTAGAAATTATCTTGAGAATGAAGAACAGCAAGTTGAGTTTAATACCTGAGAGAACAGGTCTGTTGAGTGGAACAAGAGGCAGACCAGGCTTGTTTCAAGAATTCTCTCAGATCAGGCTCAGAGATGCTTTCTTCTTAGTGTTTAAAAAAAAAAAAAGATTCATTTTATTCCGAAAGGCAAGAAGAGCACTAGACTTGTGAAGAAGATTCTCCCTTGCCGCACTGATTCATTAAAGATTGTTCAAGGGGCAAGAGAGATAGTCCGACGGGTAAAGTGCTGGTTTTGGACACAGCTGACCTGGGTTCGACCCCCAGCAACCCATATGATCCCCTTGGCCCTGCCAGGAGTGATCCCTGGGCACAGAACCAGAAGTAAGCCCTGAGCACTGCTGGGTGTGGCCCCCCCAAAAAAAAGGTATGTTCATATTGGATATGAATTTTGGTGTGTGTATATGGTGATGCTCGGGATTTACTCCTGGCTCTACCCCCAAGGATCACTCCTGATAGGCTCGGGAAACCATCGAAGGTTCTGGGGATCGAACCCAGATCAGCTGCGTGCAAGGCAAACACCCTCCCCACAATACCAGTGCTTCGGCACCTGGATGTCAGTTTTATAGCAGGCTTGTGGACTACTCGGGGCTGAACTGCAGTTCTACTTGGGGAGGTGACGTGGGAAAGCGGGCCGGCGAAGGCTGGGTGGGAAGGCCTCAGGCAGACGAGCACTTAGCCTTGGAGGGTGTTCTTGGGGCGCTGCTTTCCTGGCCACCACCAGCTACACTGCCTGAAGAATTCCGGGAAACTGGAGCCTGGACCCCGGGCAGAGGAAGTCAGAAGACCGTTGAGGCTGATGAGGCAAGCAGCTGCTACAGAGGAGGTTGAACCCATGGGGGAATTCTGAAGATCGTCTATCAGGATTCCAGGATCATTTCAAGAACAGGAAAGCCAAAACCCCCCATGCCCAAAAGTGGGATGTTGAAGTCTGCACTCAGGAATTACTCGTCTCCGGTGCTGGAGATCGAACTTGGTCAGCCGCCTGCAAAGCAACATCCTTCCTACTGTCCTCTTTGCAGCCTGAAAGGCGGATGGTGCTTCCCCAGGAGCGGGTGGCCCAATGGGACTGTCACCTCCTCGCTAGTGGGGCATTCCAGCTGTCTGCCTGCTTCAGAGGGATAGTACAGTGACTTAGGGAGCCGGTCTTGCATGCAGCTGACCCAGGTTCAATCCCCGGCACCCCATGTGCCCCCATGAGCACCCCCAGAAGTGATCCCCTTAGTGCAGAGCCAAGAATATGCCCTGAGCATCACTGGATGGGGCCCCCAAAACAAAGGACAAAAAATGAAGATTGAGAACTTCCCTTGCTTTGTGGGGCCACTGAAGGTAGCAGTTAGTCACCCAGGGCTTCTGTTTCGCGTCCTGGGAGACTGGCTCAGGGCACAGAGGAGCCGTTTGAAATTGTGTTGGATGTGATCGAGCGTTACATGAGTATGTATCTCCATAAGGGCAGATGATGCAGTGGAAGATGGGGTGAATGGCGGGTGGCCCTTTGGATCGGAACTTGGCAGGGGGTCTTGAAGGAGGCCAGCCGTGTGCAAGTTGGATGCACCTTCCCCATGCAGGTGGGGTGCCCACAGCTCGTGATGCTGCAGCCAGGCTGGGCTCAGCCACAGCACCACACCTCCCTGCGGGTGACTGTCTGCCAGGGTGGTTTGGAGGTTACGGGAGCCAAGCCGAGAAGACGTGCCCATCATTCTGCCAAAGTGCTCTTCCTGGTCTGATTTCCAAGCCTCCCCCGGGAGCCATTGTCCGCCCCGTTTACTGTTCAGGCCCCAGCGCGTTTATTTCTGACTCCTCCTTTGGAGTCGGGAAGCCGGTGTGCTGATGTTTATGTAATTGTCCCGTGACACTTTGGTTATTGTCCGTTCCGTCGGTGAGAGTGAACTTGGAGGCCACTTAAGACAAACCCCTTGGGCTGGAGAGACAGCCCAAGCGGGTAAGGCGCTTGCCTTGCACGCAGCTAACCTGGCTTCAATTCCTGGCGTTGTATATGGTCCCCTCTTCGGCACTGGGTGTGGGCCAAGTCTCCCTCAGCCCCAGCAAATAATAATAATAATAATAATAATAATAATAAAAACCTAACCCAAATTTGATTTGATTTTGTTTAGGCTTTATCCTGGGATGCTTAAAGTTGACTCCTGGTTCTTTGCCCAGGGTGAACCCTGGCAGTACTCAGGGAGGGGACCCTGTGCATTGCGGGGGGTTGAACCAGAGTCTGCCGAAGATGAGGCAAGTCCTTTCTCCTCTATCTCTCCAGCGCTGAGATAGAACCTAAGCCTAAATTACTTTTTTTTTTCTATTGGGTCACGCCTGGCGATGCACAGGGGTTACTCCTGGCTCATGCTCTCAGGAATTACTCCTGGCAGTGCTCAGGGGACCATATGGGATGCTGGGAATCGAACCCGGGCCAGCTGCATGCAAGGCAAACGTCCTACCCACTGTGCTATCACTCCAGCCCCAGAACCTAAATTTTAAGACTGACCGGCAGGCACAGCTTCTTGAATATTTGTATGAGGCTGAGACAAACCTGCAAGAATAATCATGAGGATTAGATCATAGTAACTGATGTTTTCTTTGCCATGGAATTTCCTCCCTCTCTCCTTCCCTTCCAGTGCTCAGGGCTTACTCCCGGTGGTGCTTAGGGGACCCTGGGGAGTCGTGCCAGGGATCAAACCAGGATCTGCTATACGGATTCCTCACTGTTCTCTCTCCAGCCCTACTTATAACTTTTTTTTTTTTTTTGCTTTTTTGGGTCACACCCAGCAATGCACAAGGGTCACTCCTGGCTCTGCACTCAGGAATTACCCCTGGCGGTGCTCAGGGGACCATATGGGATGCTGGGAATCGAACCCGGGTCGGCCGCGTGCAAGGCAAACGCCCTACCCGCTGTGCTATTGCTCCAGCCCCCCTACTTATAACTTGATTTGATCATGTAGTGTGGACTTTGCCCAGAGCTGGGAGGTAAATGCTGTTTTCTTTTAGCTTGGTTAGTTGGTTTGGGGCCACACCCAGCAGCAGTGCTCAGGACTCACTCCTGGCTCTGTGATCATTCCTAGCAGGGCTCGGGGGAACCACATGGGGTGCCACAGACCCAGCCCAGAATTGACGGCGTGCAAGACAAACGCGCCACTGTACTCTCTCCAGCCCCGTAGGTGCTGTTTTCCTTCATTTGGTAGCTTAGACTCAGGGGCAGGAGCTTGGCTGAGATGACCCAATGGATTGTTAAACCCCATCTTGGCCTTCATTGCAAAAAATTTTACCCTGCAGTCAGAGAGCTCTCCATCCACAGTCTTGCTGCGTTGTGATTGAATAACACCAGGCGAAGACGCAAGAGCAGCTTCTTGGAGGCTATTTCCGTCTCCTGGCGGGTGTTTCCAGGGAGGGCCAAGTGGTGGCCGGGTTGCAGG
The DNA here is from genome assembly GCF_027595985.1 of Sorex araneus. Taxonomy (NCBI): domain Eukaryota; kingdom Metazoa; phylum Chordata; class Mammalia; order Eulipotyphla; family Soricidae; genus Sorex; species Sorex araneus. Next base: position 248,825,256 of record NC_073303.1, read on the forward strand.
ACACCAAGTGCCTTTCTCACTTTGCCCACGTCGCTGCTGTCCTGGTGGTGTCGTCCTCAGGCGCCGTGGCTCCCTCGGGTTGCTGTTCCCCAGAGCAAGGTTTCTAGATTGAGGTTCCAGACGGCCGACTCTGCCTGTGGCCCTTGAACTGGCCCTGTCACACTGCAGCACCTAGATCAGCACCACTGGTGTCGAAGGGGATGAGAAAACACCCGTGCCAGCCCACTGTCGACCTAACCAGTAGGCCTCGAATTCGAGGGCGGTTGCCAGCGTCCTGCCGCCTCAGTCCCCTCAAACTCCCCTCCCCGCTGCCATTACATGCACCACACATTCCCTTCCTCTCTCTCCTTTACCCTCTCCCCTCCCAGGAGAGGCAGCCCGCTCTTGCTGAGGAGTAGATGCTTCTTTGAGAAATAGTCCAGGCCTTAAGGCCCTGACCTTGCATGCAGGTTATCCTTGTTCACTCCCTGACCATGGGGTCCCCTGAGCATAGAGCCAAGCCCCCACTTCCCCCCTCAATAGCAGAGTAATGAATCAAGCCTCATTTGCATTGCTTTTCGGGGCCCTGTGCTTTGTTGGTTTAGCTCTGATCTTGACTGGTTATTAACTCTTCTTTTGTCCTCTGTAAAAGGCAGAGAATGGTGATCAGGGTTGCTGGAAGAATTAAGAAATTCCACTTCCAGGGGCTGGAGCGACAGCACAGCGGGTAGGGCATCTGCCTTGCACACGGCCAACCCAGGTTCCATTACCAGCATCCTATATAGTCTCCTGAGTGCAGAGCCAGGAGTAACCCCTGTGCATCGCCAGGTGTGACCCAAAAAAGAAAAAGGAAAAAAAAACCAAAGAAATTCCACTTCCAGAGGGCCTAGCACAGAGTATGTTCCCATAAATTCAGAGCTTTTTAGGGGCCAGAGCAATAGTACAGCAGGTAGGGCATTTGTCTAGCACGCAGCTGACCAGGTTCAATTCCCAGCATCCCATATGGTTTTCTGAGCACCGCCAGAAGTAATCCTGAGAGCAGAGCCAGGAGTAACCCTGAGCATCACCGGGTGTGACCCAAAAAGAAAAGGAAAAAAAAAATTCAGAGCTTTTTACACACACACACACACACACACACACACACCTCTCCAAATCCGTTGCTCTGATTTCATTTGGCAGATAATGATTAGCATCTCCTCTGTGCTTGGCTGCGCCGAGACTGATGGAGGGAGGAAAGCAAAATGTCTGAAGGTAGCCCAGAGTTCAGAAAGTTGCAGGGGAGAAACGGCAGCCAGGCACAGAGCCAGAAATGGGCAGGGTGCGGCAGAGGTGTACGGGCAGCGCAGCGGGCAATTAATTCTTGTTCTGTCTCTGTCTGTGGCGTGGTTGGCGAGGGCTTCTGGGGGAGACATACAGGGGAGTCCAGATGGGCTACAAATAGAAAACGAGAGAAAACATCTCTTAAAAGACTCCCATAATCTGGGAGATGCCAGCCTTTTCAAGAATTGATTTCAGCCCGGCACTTGATAAAATCTCTCCTGCAGTCCTTGTACGAAAGATGGAGAAATGTGGGCTGCCTGATAGAATAGGAGGTGGGTTTGAAGGTGCTTGTATAACTTCTGTCCAGGCTGCCTTTCTATTGCACTACTTTATTTGTCCGGACAGCCTCTGGATTGAGAGGGCCTTAGGAATAGATTCTTGGGCCTGAGCGATAGTGTAGCAGGGCAGCCATTTGCCTGGCACTCAGCTTTCACCTAGCTTCGATCCCCGGCATCCCATATGGCCCCCCTCCCAGCACTGCCAGGAGTTAATTCCTGAGTGCAGAACCAGGAGTAACCCCTGAGCGTCTCTGGGTATGGCCCAAGCCGACTTCCCCTCCTCTGCCTGCAAGCAAAAAAAAGGAAAGAAATAGATCTTCTTTGGGGCCAGGCAAGGAGTATAGGGTACAGGAGGGGTGTTGCTTGCCTTGCGCACCGCCAACCCCAGTTTGATCCCTGGTGCCACATATGGACCCACAAGTAAGTCCTAATCGTCATTGATTATGACCCCAAACCCTCCCCTGCCAAATAAAACAAACCAAACAAGGATGAGACCAAATAGTCTAGAGGTTAAGCCACTTGTTTTGTATGCCACACGCCAACCCCACTTTAATCCCTGCACCATCTTCGGTCCCTGAGACCCGCCAGGAGTGATCCCTGAGCACAGACCCAGGAGTAAGCTCTGAACACTGCCAGGTGTAGCACAAAACCTAAACCCCTTAGGAAAAAAATATTTACGTCAAGCTGGGGGCCAGAGATATACTACAGAGGGTCTTGCCTTTCGTGTCGCTGGCCATCGGGGACCCTATGGGAGCCAGGAATTGAATCCAGAGCGTCCATGTGCAAGTCAGGCTCCTTAACTGCTGTCCTTTCTCAAACCCTGGTCTCATTCTAACCTGTTAATTCTTAATTCACTTAATACAGAAATGTCTACTGTTGAAAAAAGGCCACCTTCTACTCCAGTTGTCCCTGTCATTGTCCCCTGGGACAAACACGATTAATAGTTGCTTGTATGATCTTATTGTATTATGCATATTTCATTACACAGGTGTTAGAATGACTTGAAAGTATGTGCCGTTTCCCTTAGTAAAGTGTCAGATCCTTAAGAGGAAGGACCCTGAGGCTGGAGAGGAGAAGATGCCAGCGTTGCATGCAGCCCACCTGGGATCCATCCCTGGCACCCCATGGGGCCCCCCAAGCACTACCAGCAGCTGCTCTGGAGCCCAAGACCAGGAATAACCCCTGAACACCACCCCCACCCCAGAATTCAAAAACAGAATAAGGATCCCATTTTCATAATTGTGGTAGTTCCCCAAATTATTTCCACATGGATGCAGTTCAGGAGACGCACGGTTATGAAAACGAAACTTAAACCGGGAAGAAGTTGGGCTTCTCTGGGAGCACGCCACCGTTTCCTCCGTTGTCGTCGTTGGGTCGCGGCAATCATTTCTCCGCCCTCCCCCACCCCGCTTCTTGGATGAAGACGTAGAACCGCATCCTTGTCATCTGTGTCGATGACACAGAGCTGGAAAAGGGAGCTAATAACAGCAGATGACAGGATCAGGCAGCAGATGAGCTCCCCAGAATGCAATGTTCCGCTGACGGGAACAAGGACAGAGCTGAAGTCCCCATGTCTGCTGGGGGTGGGAGGGGAGCGACGGGGGGTGGGCAACGCAGCCCCCGGCGGCGGCATGCAGGAACCCTTTTTAATAACACTGTGTATCCCGCCGGTCTGGGAAGCCAGGGGCCGGCACGGCAGTGTCTCAGCCCCTCGCCAGGCTGGCAGCGAGCGAAGCCAGCAGCATTAGCTAAAGCGGAGGCGACCTTCCGAGGACTGCCTCCTGGGCCTGTTCTCTTGACTCGTCAGGCTCCTGGTGGGGTGCCACACATAGAAAACAAATTTAGGTGCACCCACAGAAAACATGATTTGGGCCCGAGTGGGTACAGCGGGTATGATGTTTGCCTTGCACGCGGCCAATCCGGGTTCGCTCCCTGGTACCCCACAGGGTCCCCTGAGCACCTCCAGGAGTGATTCCTGAGTGCTGAGCCAGGAGTACCTCCTGAGCATCGGCGGGTATGACCCAAAAAGCGACCTCCCCCCCAAAAAAAAAAGTCAACATGCTGTGTTGAATCGAGTGACAGCACAGGGCCAGGGAGAGTGGGGGATTAAGGCTCGCCTTTGAACTCCCTTCCCTGTGACTTTTTTGTGGGGAGGGAGTGTTGGGGCCATACCCGCAGAGCTGGGCAGGGACGGGGAGGGTGACTTGTGGCTCAGTGCTCAGGGCTCCGTCCTGGAGGGACTGGGAGACTGGTGCTGGTGCTGGGGGTTGAACCTGGATTGGCCGCGTGCAGGGCAGATTCCCGCCATGTTGCTGTATTGTCTCTGGGCAGAGCCCCCTTGCCAGCTTCCTGGTGGAAGGAAAGAGCAGGTTTGCTTTGCTTTCTTTTTAATTCATCCTTTGCTTTGCTTTTGTGATTCAAAGTGTTGACTCGGAGGCAAAAAGAGGCCCGGAGTAGGAGCTTAGGCGAGACTTCTGATGCTGACAAGTGAGTAAGGGGTAGGGGTGGGGGGCAGGGGGGTGGAGTTGGGGTGGGGAGGGTGTTCAGCTGCATGGCCCCGGTTCAAACCCACTCCCTGCTTCCCCTCGTTTTGTGAGCCCCAGGTGCCTTGCTTTGCCTCTCACGGGTTCATAACCCATAACCCTGTGGATGAGGTGGCGTCTATCCCTTTCCATGACCCTAAGACAACCCAGCTGTGCACACCCCCACACACCCCACACACAACTCCGCTTCCTCCTTGTTCACCGCCGAGCCCAGCTGCGGCGTTTGTGCCGCTTCGGGGAAGCGGTTGTTTTGCCAAGGAAACCGGAGTTGAGTTGCAAAAGGTTGGGCAACGCAGAAGACTTCCTGAGTTCCGGGGTTCAGCGTGACTATGAAAGTGCGCCCCAAGGGCAGGGTGAGTGCCCTGCCCACCGTGCCTGGCCAGAGCAGGCCTGACAGTCTGGGAGTCTTTGGTTCACCCCGGCTGAACTGACTGTTGGCGCCTTTAGATCCTACTGGAATGCCCCAGTCTCCTCTTCCGTCCTCCCCGTCTCTCTTCTTCCCTTTCCCGCCCCTCTTCTTTCTTCCTGTCTCTTCCCTCCTGCCTTCCCCTCTCCTTCTCCCTCTCCAGTTCCTCTCTTCTTTTACCCCTCCGACCCCTCCTCTCCTCTCCTCTCCCCTCCCCTCCCCTCCCCTCCCCTCCGCTCCCCTCCCCTCCCCTGTAGTTCTCTCATTTCCCCCCCCCCAATCTTTCCTTTCTCCCGGTTTTTTTCCTGCTGGGTGTGGCCCAAATCCCCTGCCCCCCCCTCAAAAAAGAAGATTCCATTGTCACAGATGGATGCCCAGGAACCCTTCTCTAGAGGACAGTTTCCTCTCTAAAAATAACCATGAAATTTGGCAAAAGCCCCTGGTTTAATCGACACTCCCGGGCCCTTCCTAGTCGCCTGGGTGCCGGGTGGTAGAATTCAGGAAATCGGCCTGGCGACAGGACTTGATTTACTAATCAGACAAGTTCATCCACTCTAGTGAAACCGTCGTCTTGATTTAATGCTTATGGTGTTCCTTTTCCATCTCAATTTTAACTTCCCTTTGCAAAGGGGGGGGCGACTGATCCCACTTCATTTCGGTAGCGTTTGATGGCATATTTTATGTGACGCGCAATCAGCGGTGTTGGAGATCGTTAGAGGAGCTGATTTCATTATCATCCACTGCCAGCGTGACAGGGGGGCAGCCTGGGGAAACCACTCATCACTCAGCCACGTGGGGGGCAGTTTCTTGGCGAGCCGGGGCCGAGAGTAGGCGCTCGAGAAGAGAGACCTCAGGGCCCCGGCAGGATCCCCCACGCGCGGCCCCAGCTCACGCCTCTTGCTCTCCCCTCACTTCCCGGTGGGCCAGGAATGAGAAATGTTACCTCTGCAAAGCCCGGGTCCCATTCCGAGACTATCATGGGCACGTCATGGCCTGTCTGCGCCTCGCCAAGAAGGCCACCAGCAGCCGGGGAGAAACGTCGGGGCATTGGCAGCACTCGGGCTCCTCCGCAGAAGGCAGGCAGCCACCACCCCGGCGCCAGGGGAACCCCAAGGTACGTGTGGGGCGCTCTGGAAAAGGCTTCCTGGCCCTCTGGGAGGGTGTCTCCTGGGAGAGGGGGGCTCTCTTACCCTCTGCTGCCATTCCCCCCCTCCCCTTCCTCAGTTTATCTCGAAGCAAGATTTGTGCTTTGCAAAATTCTTCCATTGTTTTAGGGGCCAGAGAGCTGGCACTTGGCCTTGCATGCGATTGAGGCCTGATTGGAATCCCAGTAGCCAGAGTGGGCCCCCGGGCACCACCAGACATGGCCCGGCACACCCACAGACCAAAACCAAAAATACAACAAAGGGTTATTTTTATTTATATTTTTACTTATATGGTACACAAAATTTCCTCCCCCCCTCCCCAGCCCCGGAGGTTTTTTTGCTTTTTGGGTCACACCCAGCAATGCACAGGGGTTACTCCTGGCTGTGCACTCGGCAATTACTCCTGGTGGTGCTCAGGGGACCCTATGGGGTGCTGGGAATTGAACCCGGGTCGGCCTCATGCAAGGCAAATCCCCCCCCCCCGCTGTGCTGTTGCTCCAGCCTCTGAGTTTTAAATATAGTTGATGCTATACTCTGTATGTGTGTGCCTTAACACAGTAGGGGAAGCACACCTCTCGGGGCATCTTCTTCAGGTAGTGTTGTTGTTGCTGCTGCTGCTGTTGCTACTGTTGTTGTTGTTTTGATTTGGGGGCCACACTCAGCAGTGCTCAGAATCCTGGATGTGCTCAGGGCACCGTGTACAGTGCCAGGGCTGGCTGTGTGCAAGGCAAGCGCCTGGCCTCCTGGACGGTCACCTTTCTAGCCGCAGGGAATGTTTGGGGGTAGGCTGGGAACTCTTCCTGGTTTGGACTGACTGTCCTCAGGCCAGGAACCCTCCAGCGTGTTCGAGGGACCCTATGCAGTGCCGAGGATTGAACTTGGACTGACTTCAGGCAAGGCAAGCGCCTTAGCCCTCTTCTGTCTTGTCTGGCCCCAAGAATTATTTTTCTTGGGTGTTTGGGCCACACTTGGTTGGTGCTCAGGGATCACTCCTAGAGGGTCTTGGAGGACTCTGTGGGATGCTGAGGACAGAACCCAGGTTGGCTGCGGGCAAGGCAAGTGCCTGATGGATTGTCCTGTTGCTCGGGCCCCATGGCCCCATAGCTTCCTTCCCAAGATGTCACAGCTCAGAGGCTACTAGACGTCCGCACTTGTGGAATCCTTTGTCCTGGCCCTGAGATGTTATTGGCATAACAGTGTACCCTGTCCCCGCTGGCTTCCTTTTCATGGATGTGCGTCCGTTACTCGAAAGCCAGAGAACTTTCCTCGAGCCAGGCGCCACACCTCTTCTCTCTCGGAGGCAGGTGTGAGAAGGGTTCCAGAAATTGTGATTTTGCTTCTCGGCCGGGTGGTAATAGCCCTTTCATCTGTCTGCTCTCCCAGGAAAAAGGCCGCAGTGAAGGCCGACTGCTCAGTGTCTTGGAACAGTCTGAACACCAGACAGCAGGTGAGAAGACAACACACACACACACACACACACACACACACACACCAGTCCAGTGCTCCTAGCTTCTGCCAGGCACACACACACACACAGAGCCCAATGTTTGTAGCTTCTGCCAGGCCTGCACACACACACACACACACACACACACACACACATACATATACACACACACACACTTTAGCATGATGAGATGGGAATTGAGACTCATCAGGCAAACTAGTTTTTGTTGTTTCTTTGTTATTGTGTTTGTCTTGGAGCCACACCTGGCAGTGCTCAGGGCTACTCCTAGACTAGAGTGGAGCTTTTGCTTAAGCCTGCTGAGATGAGTTCATTGCCACCAAGCAGATCTGGTGTGTGCCTTCTGGGGACTGTGGAAAAGCAGCTGCCGGGGACACACAGCCATTCCTTGACTGCAGGCAGAGACACACACACTCACACCACACCCCACACCACCACCACCCCCCGCTGCCTGCCTGCAGACAAACACATGCACAGACAAAAATACATACACACACACTGCAGACACGTGCAATGTCCTCATTCCTCCAGTGCAGATTCAGAGTGGGTTGCTTCCAAGCTGGCCCCTTCCACAGGATTCCCCTCTGGTCCTTGGCCGTGGGAGTCGAGCAGTCACAATTCAGGAGGGGGTGGGGAGCCACACACAGTTGCAGTGGCAGCCCCAGGAAAAACAAGGGCGCAGGGCGGGGGAGCAGCCTCGGCCACGCTCTCAGCGACCTCCTCTCTCCTCTGCAGACGCCGAGGTGAAGGTTGAGTCTTCAGGGGCAGGAACCTGCAGGTAAGCGGGCCGGGGCCCCCAACCTGTGGCTGCCAGCACTTCCAGGACCCTGGACCCACATTTAACTGGCAGGCTCGAGGCCAGGAATCACCCAGGCCCGGGCCACGTGGCCTGCTGTGTGCTCCCTGGCCTTCATGGTTGCCGGGGCTCCGAACTGATTGGATTCTCGGGGTAACTTGCGGTGTCTGAACCAGGTACACCAAGGGTGTAGCTGCTACTTCCCGTCTGCCTTGCACTCAGCTTCCCCTGTAGTTGGGAATCAGGCCACACCTCCTCCTCTGGTTAAAGAGATCCAGAGCGTGTGGAAGCCGGTCCAGAAGCTCCGAGCTCCACGCAAGGCACCCCCCAGACTTGGTGCCCTGGGCCCGGGTGCATATTGAATATGGCATTTTGCGTGCGCGCGCGCGCACACACACACACACACACTCACACACACATTCCCCCCACCCCTTTTTTCTAGGGTGCCCTCTTCTGGGATGGAAGAAGCTGGCTGCAGCAGAGAGAGGCCTACTTCCCTCGCCGCGCTCAACCTCAGTGAGTCGCCCATCAAGTCTTTTGTGCCTGTTTCCGAAGCCACGGATTGCTTGGTGGACTTCAAAAAGCAGCTCGCTGCCCCGCCAGGGAGCCGGCCACGGACCAAAGGTGGCAGAGGCAGGAGGAAGAAATCCTGAAGGCCTTTGGGCCCGAAAGTTGGCAGAACCGTTAGCAGTTAATGGGGGGGGGTGGTGGCGGGGACGGGGGGCTGGGCGGGGGAGGCTGCTTGGTCCTCGCAGCCTCTGGTTCGTTGTTGGGCTCGGCGAGGTGGTAGTTGCCACTGCGGCCACTCAGCGTTCTGTTACTTGTTTCCTGCGACCTCTCCAGACACCTGTGTTTCTAACAGCCTGCTGGAGTTTCCTTCCGAGTTAAATGGAAATATATTTATGTTTGTATTTTTCTGGTGCGTCTTGGTGCTTTTTGGTTTGTTTTTTTTTATTTTCCTTGGGTCCCGGGGTTTGTGGTGAGGCAGCTCAAGGGCTGGAGCGAGTCCTGAGACTCAGAGAAGATGTGGATCTACATGAAGCCCGTTATTTGTCTCTGGCACACCGCCAGAGTCACTGCATGAGAGGGCACCCAGTTCCTGGGAGCGGGGTCCCCTTAGAGCTTGCTAGAAGCAGGCCACAGCCACTGACGCCTCCTTTTGATTCTGCTGTCCCTGCCGTTCCACAGCCTGGGACTTCATCTCACTTCTTCACCCAGTCAAGAATTCTCAGGGGCTGGGGCTGGTGCAATAGCACAGCAGGTAGGGTGTTTGCCTTGCACGCGGTCGACCCAGGTTTGATTCCCAGCATCCCATAGGGTCCCCTGACCACCGCCAGGAGTAATTCCTGAGTGCAGAGCCAGGAGTAACCCCTTGCAAACAGGCTAGCCCCAGAGAGCAGGAGCTGCCAAGGAGAAGCGGAGTCTGGGCGACGTGACAAACGGGATGCATTGGGGTAGCCCAGCGCAGGCTTTCTGGCCTGGGGACGTCCTCCCAGTGTGCTCCTGTCCTTGTGGTTCAGACCCTGCTTTGCAAAACCACAGGCTTGGGAATTTCTGCTGCTTTACTCCTCTGCCAGTTGTCTGCAGGTGCCCCTTCCGCCATCTGTTCTAGAAAGCAGCTCTCACCTTTGTTCGGGGCCCAGTTTTAGGGCCACAGGCTCTGCTGGGTCCGCCATAATTAACACTGAGTTCAAGGGGATCCGAGGGATAGTACAGCGGGGTAGGGTGCTTGCCTTGAACACGATCAGTTTGAGTATGACCCCTGTCATTGTGTAAGGGACCCCCAGAGCCTGCCAGGGGTGGTCCCTGAGCACCGCTGGGTGTGGCCCCAAAACAACTAAAGAAATGGAGTGCAGGACCAGAGAGTATAGTGGGTCAGGGTGCTTGCCTCAAAGAGTTGACCATGGTTCAATACTCGGAACCCCATATGGTCCCCCAAGCCCCACCAGGATTGACCCCTGAGCACCCTGGGTATGGCCAAAAAAAAAAAGACCACCTGAGTTTTTCCACTTTCCAGCATATCAAATGTTTTTTCACTGGTTTTGAATTTCCATAACACCCTAAGCACCATCAGGTCCCCGTCCAAAAAATAATAATTACTGGATTCCTGTCTGCTGTGATGACTAGAACTGAGATCCTGGCGTTCCGGAGATGACTAAGAATCATTCTCTCTGAGGCCCAGTACCTGGTGGTCGAGGGGCATGTGGCCAAGCCTGGTTTGATCCCTAGCACTGCATATGTTGCCCTGAGCACCACTAGGGGTCACTCTTAAGCACAGAGTCGGAAATAGCCCCTGACCACTGCCACGTGTGGCCTAAACTCCCTGGTCAGTAATCCAATGGGCACCCTCCCCAGCATGGCCCATGAGACCTCTCACTTCTTGGGGTCACACTGCCCTGGCTGTCTCTGCACACTCTCTGGGCAGATTTAGAAGGAAATGCAGGTGCTGGAGCAACTATAGCAGGTAGAGCATTTGCCCGGCATGCAGTCGACCCAGGTTCAATTCCCGGCATCTCATATGGGTCCCGAGTCTGCCAGGAGTAAGCCCTGAGCACTGCAGGGTGTGGCCCTAAAATTGAAAAAAGGAATTGCGAAATCCCGCCTTAGCTGGTGACTGGTAAGGGGTGGCGAAAGTCGGGGGTGGGACTTGGGGACGGTATAACACGGAAACAGTTTTCACTCTGGGGTGTGACCAGCACAGTGAGATACCACATTTGGAGAGCCAGGAGAGTTTCAGCCTGAGACAGTGACCCGCGGCTGCTGTTGAGGTAAGCAGGCGCCCCCCTGCCCCTCGTCCCCTCTCCTGCCTCAGCTTCTGCTCGGCCTCTGCGGAGAATGATGGAACCCCGAGTCCACCAAGCCAGGTGTCCCTCGGGACAACACCCGCTAGCTGGAGCCGAAAGACTTCCAGTCACTCAAAGAAGAGCCAAGTAGGACCAGAGCCATAGGACGGCGGGGTTGGGCCTTGCCTGGCACACGCCTCTCCCAGGTTCAATCCTGGCACCCACTAAGGTCCCCCCGCAAACTTCACCAGGAGTGATCCCTGAGCACAGAGCCAGGTATAAGCGCTGAGCACTGCCTGGTGTGACTTCAAGACAACACAAAAAATATGGGGCTGGAGCGATAGCGGCTCTCCGAGAGGGGCGGAGGAGACCATATGGGATGCTGGGAATCGAACCCGGGTCGGCCACGTGCAAGGCAAACGCCCTAATATTAATAATAACAACAACAACAACAGGACACTGCTGGATGCAATAGATTCTTCTCCAAGAGGGTAAACACTAAAATTTATTGGGGGGGGGTCTCAAATAAACCAGAGTTGAGCAAAGAGATAGCACGGGGTAAGTGTTGAGGCACTTCCCCTGCATGCAACTGACCCTGCTTCAATTTCTGGCACTATACAATTCCTGGAGCATGACCAGGAGTGAGCTCTGAGCACTGTAGGGTATGGCCAAAAATCCAATCCCCCCCCCAAAGAATAGACCTGGGGCCAGAGCAATGGTAAAGCAGTAGGACATCTGCATTTCGTATACCCTGCCAGCCTGGTTCAATCCCTGACGCTCATATGGTCCCCAAGCCTGACAAGTGTTTCCTGAGCACCACTGGGGGAAAAAAATAATTGTAGAACAGATGATGGGAAAAGTGAATATGGGGGCACTGGAGCAATAGCACAGCGGGTAGGGTGTTTGTCTTGCACGCAGCCGACCCGGGTTCGATTCCCAGCATCCCATATGGTCCCCTGAGAAATACCAGGGGTGATTACTGAGTGCAGAGCCAGGAGTGACCCCTGTGCATTGCCAGGTGTGACCCCAAAAGCAAAAAAAAAAAAAGTGAATATGGGGTGAGGAGGGCGGAGTGCTAGAGAGAATACAGTGAGTAGGGTGTTTGCCTGGCACGTGACTAGTTCAATCCCCAGCACCCCAGATGGTTCCCAAGCACCGCCAGAAGTGATCCCAGAATGCAGAGGCAGGCATAAGTTCAGAACACCTCTTAACTGTGGCCCAAAAACTATATATATAAAAAAAAAAAAGCAGAGGGTGGGGGTCAGAGCAACAGTATAGCAGATAGGGTGTTTGCCTTGCATCCAGCTGAGTAGAGTTCAGTTCCCGGCATCCCGTATGGTCCCTCAAACCCTGCCAAGAGTGATGCCTGAGCACAGAGTAAGCCCTGGAGTTAGCCCTGAGTACTGCCAGGTGTGGCCCTAAAACAAAAGAGAGTGGCTGAGAGGGCCAGAGAGATAGTACAGCGGGGAGGGTGTTTGTCTTGCCCGCGCTGACCAGGGTGCGTTCAGTCCCTCGCATCCCATATGGTCCCCCGAGCACCACCAGGAGTAATTCCTGAGTGCAGAGCCAGGAGTAACCCCTGAACATTACCGGGTGTGACCCAAAAAGAAAAAGAGTGAGTGAGTGAACAAACGTTCCAGCCAGCTGGCATCAAACATGCAAGTTTCCCACACCTACCCCCAGGGCTCTTTCCAAAGCTGATTGCTGTAGGTCCCTGGTTGCATCCTCGATACCCATCATGTCCTCTGTGAAACTCATCGCATTTGATGGAAACTGTAGGGATAGGCGACTTTGCAATGAGCTGATACAAACTGATTTCTTGATACTAGGCAAAAATTAATAAAGGAAAATTTTTAAAAATTCCTCAGGGCCAGAGAGATAGTACAGTGGGTAGGGCACTTGCCTTGCATGCATCTATCTCACCCAGGTTCAATCCCCGGCACCCCACATGGTCTCCTGAACCTACCAGGAATGATTCCTAAATGCAGAGGAATAAGCCCTGAGCATTGCTGAGTGTGGTCCCAACACACACACACACACACACACACAATTTGGTGACTGGGCTGGAGCAATAATACTGCTGGTAGGACGCTCGTCTTGCATGTCGCCAACTGGGGTTCAATCCCCAGCACCCAATACGGTCCCCCAAATACCACCAGGAGCAGTCCCTGAGCACCTAGCCTGGAGTAACCCCTGAGCATCACCAGGTGAGAAGACTTGGGGCTGGAGAGAGCATATCATGTTGGGGCACTTGCAGACTTGATCCCCAACACTACACAGGGTCCCCCAGGCCCCATCAGGAGCAATCCTGGAGCTCAGAGTAAACCCTGAGCACTGCCCAGTGTGCACCCCACCCCCATCCCTCAAAAAAAGAAGAAAAGCAAAGCTGTGGCCAGAACCCTGGTTTCCCCCATTGTCTAGGGGGAGAGGAAAGTTTCCAAGACAACCAGAATCTTCGGAAGAATGTCTAGGAGAAATTGGGTACCAAAGCCAAGAGACAAAAGAAAGGGGGTGGAGCTTGTTGGGGGCGGAGAAAACACCCAGCAAGCGTTGCTCAGGGCCTTTTCCTGGCTCAGTGCTCAGGGTCACCTTCCTTGGCGAACCACCGAGGTCAGCTTGACCGAAAAGGGGTCAGGCACGTGCCTTATGATCTTCCTGGGTGATCTCTCCAGCCGGGGACAAGAGATTCCCACAGTGAGACGTAATCATGGCCTCACCTGCCCGAGAGAGGGCAGGAAAGGTGGGGGCCGAGGAAAAGGCGGGGCTGGCCCAAGGGGATGCTTGGGGGTGATGAGAGAAGGGAGAGAGTGCAGGGGGGCAGGAGCGGGGAGGGGACCAAGTTTGGCTGTGAGCGATGTCAAGTGAGGACCTGCAAAGGGTTCTGAAGAGGGCCAGGGAAATAGTACCACAGGTTGCCTTGCAGGTGTTCGACCGGGGTTCGGTTCCCAGCACCACACGGGACACCCCCACCTGGGGCACTGCCAGGAGTGATCCCTGAGTGCAAAGAATGCTGAAATCCAAAGGTACTGAGCCCCACTCACCATTTCCCTCCTGATCACCCCGGGAAGATGAGGATGGAGGGGCTGGGACCCCAACTTACCAGGAGGCTGCTCATTTCTCCCCCGTAGGTGACCACCCATCCCTAACGAGGACCCACATGGACCCTCCTGGGCCCTTAGCGCCTCAGGAAGGCGAAAGGACTCCCCAGAACCCTCCAGAAGCCGGGCCTTCCACAGACAGCTCTGAGCTGGTGAGTTCAGCCCCAGGGCGCACCCGCCTCTGGCCTGTTGGAATCCAGGGGCTGCAGGGGGAGGGGGAGAGGGGCCTCAGGCTCCCCCTGCACCTGGGCACCATCTCCTTGGGGCCTTCACACAGTCTCAAGGTGGTGTTCAGGGCCTTGAGTCCTCCCAGTGCAGAACGGTCGAGAGCTCAGAGCACTTCAGGGCTTCCTGCCAGGAAGCAGCAGGGGGCCGGAGCGATAGCACAGCATGGAGGGCATTTGCCTTGCACGCGGCCCACCGAGGTTCGATCCCCAGCATCCATTAGAGTCCCCAGGAGCGAATCCTGAGTGCAGAGCCAGGAGCAAGTCCTGAGCATCACCGGGTGTGGCCCCAAAAAACAGACAAATAACCAAATGCAATTGCAAGTTCAACAAGGGTTTATAGTCGAGGCTTCCTTCCATCCTTGACCACGTCCCCCAGCCCTTAACCTCTGGGGGACACACTGTCCTCCCAGCGGTGCCTTCCAGGGGCCCTAGTCCCCCAACTTCCCATCTCAACTCCGCTTTGTCCACCCAGAATCTGCAGGACTGGGAGTTGGCCCCAGAGTGCCTTGCACTCGGGCAGGGTTCTCGCCCCTTGCACGTGGTCGACCCGGGTTCAGTCCCCGGCATCCCATAGGGTCCCCCAAGCACCGCCAGGAGTGATACCTGAGTGCAGAGCCAGAAGTGATCCCTGAGTATGACCCAAAAAGTCAAAAAAAGAAAAAAAGAAAAGAAAATTAGCAGCATTCACTCCTTATTGTTGTTGGTGGTGGTTTTTTTGGTTTGATTTTGGGGCACTGATGCTCAGGGCTTACTCCTGGCTCTGCACTCAGGCATCACTCCTGGTAGTGCTTAAGGGATTAGATGAGATACCAGGGATCGAACTCGGGTCGGCCACATGCAAGGCAAGCACCGTATCTACTGTACTATCGCTCTGGTCCCTTGGTGTGTGGGCTCCTTCACACACAGCTCTGCGGGGCCCTGTGACCGCTCTGGAATTTCGGCCGTGGAGGGGTTGGGACTTTTCTGCAGCCTGATGGTGGCAGAGGAGAGGAAGGGGTCGGGAAGGCCCCCCCCCCCGGGGATGTGCAAAGAGGCGGCCGGTCTGAACGGGAGCTGAAAGGTGGGAACTAGGCAGGGCGGCCCTCGGGGCCTCGGGAACCAGGGACGGGCACCCCCGCGTCAGCCTGCTCGTCCCCAGATGCAGGCGTGTCTGCAGCAGTTCCTGGTGACCGATGCCCAGCTGCGACAGATCCAGGCCGCCCTCCGGAGCTCCATGGACCAGGCGCTGAGGGGCCCAGCCAGCCC
The DNA here is from genome assembly GCF_027595985.1 of Sorex araneus. Classification (NCBI taxonomy): domain Eukaryota; kingdom Metazoa; phylum Chordata; class Mammalia; order Eulipotyphla; family Soricidae; genus Sorex; species Sorex araneus. Next base: position 248,840,541 of record NC_073303.1, read on the forward strand.
GGGCCCTGCTGTGCGCATGCTCCCCACCTACGTGGGCTCCATCCCCCACGGCACTGGTGTGTGGTCAGGCCTGTGGGGGGCACTCCGGGGCGGGTGCGCCTTACCCCTGACCAGATCTTTACTTCTAAGACCTCCCCCCCACTCTTTAGGGGGCCACACTCAGTTGTGCTCAGGGCTTACTCCTGGCTCTGTGCTCGGGGATCACTCCCAGTAGGAATCAGGGGACCTGGTGAGGGGGGGTCCCACCTGGATCTGCCATGTGCAGGCACCTTCTGGACCCACATGGGATGCCAGGGATTGAACCCGGGTCAGCCACAAGCAAGGCAAGCACCCCAGCCTGCTGTACGATTGCTCCTGCCCCTTGGCCATTGGACCAACGGTCCCCTAGGCTCAGGTCCCCTCCCCCCCATTTATCCGCCCCCCCCGGGGTTCGGGTTTGGAGCCACACTTGTTGGTGCTCTGGGGGTCCTGCGGTGCTCGGGATAGAACTTGGGGCTCCCCCCTGCCAAGCCTGTGCTCAGCCCATTGGGCCATGCCCCCAGTCTCCTCCCGGTCCCTTGATAGGAGGCTGCAGGATCCTGGGGGACTAAGAGGGGCTGGGGGTGGGGGAGGGGGGCAGGAGGATTGCTCCAGCCAGTTCCACGCCCTGCAGAGCAAGGTGACGTGGTGGTGCTGGAGCTGGGGGCCACGGGCGCCTCCCTCCGTGTCCTCTGGGTGACCCTGACGGGCAGCGAGGGGCCCAGGATAAAGCCCCGGAGTCAGGAGTTCATCATCCCCCCGGAGGTGATGCAAGGGCCTGGCCAGCAGGTGAGAGCCCACCGCTGGCTCCTGGGGTCCCACAGGGCAGCCGGCTCAGGTTGTGTGGGGAGAGGGAGGGGGAGGGGGAGGGGGAAGGGGAGGGAGGGCCTCTCTGAGACCCACCCCTACCACTTCTCAGCTCTTTGACTTTGCCACCCGCTGCCTGGCGGAGTTCCTGGACGCCCTCCCTGGAGTCCAGCATAGGCTGCAGTTGGGGTTCAGCTTCTCTTTCCCCTGTCACCAGACAGGCCTCGACCAGGTAAGGGGATGGGGAGGTGGCGGTGGGGCGGTGGTCTGCAGATGTTGGACAAGTGACCTGCTTTGTTTTTCTTCTTCTTTTTTTTTTTTTTTTGCGGGGGCAGTGGGGTGACGCACACCCAGTCATGCTCAGGGGCTACTCCTTGCTCTGCACTCAGGAGTTCGGGAGTTACTCCCGGCCTGGCCGTGCTCAGGGGACCCTATGGGATGCTGTGGATTGAACCTGGGTTGGCTGCATGCAAGGCGAACGCCCTCCCTGCTGTTTGCTCTCTGGATTTCCTTTTTTTTTTTTTCTTTTTGGGTCACGCCGGCGATGTTCAGGGCTTCCTCCTGGCTCTGCACTCAGGAATGACTCCTGGCGGTGCTCAGGGGACCCTATGGGATGCTGGGGATTGAACTGGGTTGGCCGAGTGCGAGGCAAACGCCCTACCCACTGTGCCATAACTCCAGCCCCTTTCTGGATTTTCTAACCTCCCCACCCCGCCCCCCAGAGCACCCTCATCTCCTGGACCAAGGGTTTCCGATGCAGCGGTGTGGAAGGCCGAGACGTGGTCCAGCTGCTGAGAGAAGCGATTGAACGGCAGGGCCTGGTGAGTGCAGAGGGGCTGCCCACAAAGTCCTGCTTGACTCTCCCTCTTGAGATACGTTTTCTAGGGGCTGTGGGGGCTCCCCCAGCAGTGCTCAGGAGCCCCAGGGCCACTCCTGGCGGGAATCAGACAACCGGGCTGAACAGTGGAACGCTAAGGCCCAAGGATGCGACGTGATTGGGAGGGGGTGTTGGGAGGGGGCCTGTGGCGCCAGGGGTCAGACTTGAGTCCTTGTGCTTGCAAGGTAAGTGCCCTGACCCCTGAGCTCTCTCCCAGCCACATTCTCTCCACATGTTTTATTTTTTGTTTTTTGTTTTGGGGGCCAAGGTGGTGCTCAGGGCTGACTCCTGGCTCTGCACCCAGGGATTACTCCTGGCAGTGTTCAAGGGAACATAAGGATGTCGGGGATTAAACCTGGGTCAGTGACATGGAAGGCAAGCATCCTCCCCACTGTGCTTTCTTTTTTTTTGTATTTCTTTGCCTTTGGGTCACATCTGGAGATGCTCAGGGGTTACTCCTGGCTCTGCACTCAGGAATCACCCCTGGTGGTGCTCAGGGGGCCATATGGGATGCTGGGAATTGAACCGGGGTCAGCCAAGTACAAGGCAAACACCCTACCCACTGTGGTATTGCTCCAGCCCCCTCCATGTCCTTTAGCAGGATGGTTGTGGGTAAATGCTCCCCTTTTACAGGTAGGGAGACTGAGGCTTTAAAAAAAAGAAGAAAAAAGGGACCAGAGAGATAGTAGTGGGTAAACTACTTGCTTTGCGCATGGTCAACCTGCCAACCCCGGTTTGATCCCCAGCACCCCGTATATTGCCCTCTCACCACTGCCACTCTGTATTCCTGAATATAGAGTCAGGAGTCAGCCCTGAATACCATCAGGTGTGGCCCTAAAACCAGATGGGAAAAAATCAGAAAACTTGAGGGGGCTGGAGCAATAGTATAGCAGGTAGGGCTTTTGCCTTGCACGTGGCTGACCTGGATTTGATTCCCAGCATCCCATAGGGTCCCCTGAGCTCTGCCAGGAGTAATTCCTGAGTGCATGAACCAGAAGTGACCCCTGTGCATCACCGGGTGTGACCCAAAAAGGAAAAAAAAAAAAAGGAAAACTTGAGAAGGTGGAGGTACATGGATTTGGGGTCTCCTTTGGAATCTCTGGGTCTCCGCTGACCCCTTCCCTCCCTGTGTGGTCAGGCGCGCCGTGTGGAAGTGGTCGCTGTGGTCAACGACACCGTGGGCACCATGATGGGCTGCGAGCGGGGGGCCGGGCCCTGCAAGATCGGGCTTGTCGTAGGTGAGATGGGCGTTGGCTGGGCGGCGTGGATTGGGGGGGCGGTGGAGACACGGCAGCTGCCCCCTGGGGTGTGACAATCCTCACTGGGGGTCTTCCCTGGTAGACACAGGCACCAATGCGTGCTACATGGAGGAAGCCGCTCACGTGTCCGCACTGGACGAAGACCGGGGCCGCGTGTGCATCAGCGTCGAGTGGGGTTCCTTCAGCCAGGACGGGGTGCTGACCCCCCTGCTCACCCCCTTCGACCACACCCTGGACCTGGAGTCTCTGAACCCCGGGGCCCAAAGGTAGCCTGGCCTTCTGTGGCCTGACACGTGTCTGTCCCCTCCCCTTCCTGGACTTGAGTTTCCAGAACATTTGGGGGTTAGGGGCGAGTTTCTAGAACATCTGGGGGTTAGGGGGTGTCCTGGCCAATTCAGAGGCGCAGAGGCTCTGGGCTGCATCCTGCGGCGGGAAGGGTTATTGCCTTACATGCAGCCAGCCGGGGTTCGATCCCTGGCATCCCATACAGCCCCCCAAGCCCTGCCAGGAATGAGCCCTGACTCCTCATAGAGCCAGGAGTCAGCCCCGAGCACTACCAGTACAGCCCCCCAAGCAAATTCACAAACATTAAAAAAACACACCCAAAGGAGCAAAGGCCCAAGGTTCTAGAACTAGGGGGAAGGCGACTGGAGCTACAGCACGGTGCAGAGGGTGTTTGCCTCGCAAATGGCCGACTGGGGTTCGGTCCCCAGCATCCCATATGGTCCCCCAAGCACCATCTGGAGTGATTCCTGAGTGGAGAGCCAGGAGTAGCCTCAGAGTATCGAAGGGTGTGGCCCCCCTAAAAGCCAACCCCCTAAAAAAACAGTACAGTGGGGAGGGCACTTGCCTTGCTCACAGCCAACCCAGGTTCAAACCTCAGTTTCCCGTAGGGCCCCCCAAAGCCCCACTAGGAGTGGTCCCTGGGCTCAGAGCCCTGAGTAACCCTTTGCACCACCAAATATACTCCTTCTAGAGCTAAATTTCCTTCTGACTATCCCTTACTCCCTGTCCTTACTGGTTCTGTAGCACTGTAACACTGTCGTCCCATTGTTCATCGATTTGCTCAAGCGGGCACCAGTAAATGTCTCCATTGTGAGACTTGTTGTTACTGTTTTTGGCATATCGAATACGCCATGGGGAGCTTGCCAGGCTCTGCCGTGCGGGTGGGATACTCTCGGTAGCTTGCTGGGCTGTCTGAGAGGGATGGAGGAATCGAACTCAGGTCAGCTGCGTGCAAGGCAAACACCCTACCCTCTGTGCTATTTGGTTCTGATGGGTGGCAATTCAGAGAAAACAAAGCAGCCACATCCCCCTTTTTGGGTCCTCGACCCCCCGGAAGGCCTCCCTGAAGTGAACTTCCGCTGAAGGAGAGGCCTTGGGGAGCCCCCAGCTGTGTGGGTGAGCATCTCATGGGGGGAGCTGTTTGTTGATGGAACCTCAATTTAAGGCTCACCCCAAATGCCTTGGGTAGATAGGTGGAAGGTTTAGAGAAGGCTCCGTGTGCGTCCCCCCCACCCCCCCACACACGGGTGCCTGTCCCCGCAGATTTGAGAAGATGATCGGGGGTCTGTACCTGGGGGAGCTGGTACGGCTGGTGCTGGTGCATTTGACTCAGGCCGGGGTCCTGTTTGGCGGCCGCGCCCCCCCAGCTCTGCTGCAGCCGGGCGGCTTCGGGCTGGAGGACTTGGCGGAGATGGAGGAGGCGTAAGTGGGAGGAATGGGAGTGGGGGCGGGGTGTTGGGAGGGACAGTGGACGGGTCTGGGCAGCTCTCTCCCCAGTGTGGGGCTGGGGGCCACTTGGCTGGAACCCCGCATTGAGCCTTCTCCCCACACTTCCCCCCCTCCCCCGCCCGCAGCCCCTCGGCAGGGGAGACCCGCGTGCGCGCCGTCCTGCAGCGCTTGGGCCTGAGCGCAGGAGCGGCCGACGCGTCGCGGGTGCAGCGCCTGTGCGCGGCCGTGTGCGCGCGGGCGGCCCGGCTGTGCGCCGCCGCCCTGGCCGCGGTCCTCTCCCGCCTCCAGCACAGCCGCGAGCAGCCGCGCCTCCAGCTCGCCGTGGCCACCGGAGGCCGAGTGTTCGAACAGCTGCCCAGGTACTGGGAAGGGACACGAGCGTTCAAAAGGATGGAATATGCGTTTCGTCTGGCCCCACGTGGGGCCCCCAGCACCGGGTTTGGTAGTTCCTGAGCACCGCCAAGTGTGTTGCCCTCAAAAGAGCCAGGGATTGGGATTGGAGACATGGGACAGCGAGTAGGATGGTGCCTTGCACACGGCTGACCCAGGTTCCATCCCAGAACCCACATATGGTCCCCTGGCGCACTGCCAGGAATAATTCCTGAGTGCAGAGCCGAGTAACAACTGAGCATCGATGGCTGCACCCCCTCAAAAAAGACTCAGGATCGTGGGTGGCATTGGTGACACAGCTCTGTAGGTGTGGTGCCGCGGGGACCGCTGGCTGCGTTGTTTTCTTGGAAACTGGTTAGATGTACTTAGATGTACCAGGTAGAGAGTGATTTCGAAGGAAAGGGCTGGGAGCCAGGGGGTTAGCCTGCCGTGCAGGCCGGAACTGGCAGCGAGCCCAGGTGCGGTCTGCTCTGCTTCTTCCTAGCTTCCTCCGGATCCTGCAGGAGACCGTGGGGTTCCTGGTCCCCGAGTGCGATGTCTCTTTCCACCGCTCTCTGGACGGCGGCGGCCAGGGGGTGGCGATGGTGACGGCGGTGGCTGCCCGCCTGGCCGCCCACCGGAGCCTGCTGGCCTCCACCTTGGCACCTTTCCGGCTGAACCGAGAGCAGCTGGCAGCCGTGCAGGCGCAGATGCGCGAGGCCATGGCCAGGGGGCTCCAAGGGAAGGCCTCCTCCCTCCGCATGCTCCCCACTTACGTCAGGGCCACACCTGATGGCAGCGGTGAGGACCAGCCGGTGGGGGTTGTTGGGCTATAAGCTCCTAGGGGCGTGGCTCGGGGCTGGGGGTGTGACCAGAATGGAGGTGTGGCCCGAGTTTGGGGGCGTGGTTATGGCTGAAAGTGTGATATGGGCTGGGCCAGGGCTGGGGGCGTGGCTCAGACTGGGGGCGTGACCAGAATGGAGGTGTGGCCCGGTTTGGGGGCGTGCCCATGATTGGGGGCGTGGTGTGGGCTGGGCCTAATATGGAGGCATGGCCTGAGCTGTGGCTGTGGCGAGGGCTGGAAGAGTGAGAGGTGTTGGGGCACAACTTAGGACGTGGTCCCAGGTGGGGGCGCAGCATGGTATGGGCTGGGCTGCTCCACCAGCCCTGCTTTACCACCCAGACCTCTGTTCCACAGAGCGTGGGGACTTCCTGGCCCTGGACCTTGGGGGCACCCACTTCCGGGTCCTCCTGGTGCGCCTGGCGGCTGGAAGCGTGCGGATCTCCAATGAGGTCTACTCCATCCCTGAGTGTGTGGCCCAGGGCTCGGGACAGCAGGTACCCCAGGGAGCCTGGACCTGGGATGGGGGCTGGGGGCACCGGGGGATGGGGAAGGGTCGGCCGGGGAGCCCCTCCTTCATATGCACACCTCCCACAGCTCTTCGACCACATCGTTGACTGCATCGTGGACTTTCAGCAGCAGCGGGGCCTGAGTGGGCAGAGCCTCCCGCTGGGTTTCACTTTTTCCTTCCCCTGCAGGCAGCTGGGCCTGGACCAGGTAAAGCTGGGGCTCCGGAAGGGGCCAGCCCGGGGGCTGGAGCAATAGCACAGCAGGTAGGGCGTTTGCCTTGCACTCGGCCGACCCGGGTTCGATTCCCAGCATCCCATATGGTCCCCTGAGCACCGCCACGAGTGATTCCTGAGTGCAGAGCCAGGAGTAACCCCTGTGCATCGCCAGGTGTGACCCAAAAAAGCAAAAAAAAAAAAAAAAAAAAGAAGGGGCCAGCCCTGAACCCTACAACTGGCATGCATTTTAGGGGGCCAGGAAGGGAGACATCACGGTGCTAGGTTGGCAGCTGGGAGATTCTACAGGGGTTAGGGCACTTACTTTGCACGTGACCAACTCTGGTTTGATCCTGTGCACTCCATAGTGTCTCCCGTGTCCCACCAGAAATGATTCCTGAGCACAGCGCCAGAAATAGGTTCTAAGCACCCTTGGGTATGGCCCCAGGCCACGACAGGCAAAGGCCCGCCCGCTTTTTCCCAGCGCTGATGTGCCCATAGGCGGTGGAGCAACCTGGAGGTTGTGAGGTTGGGTCACAGGGGGGGTCGATGGCGTTGGGCAGGATGGCCTTGTGGAGGTGCGACTGTGTCTCTTGAGCGCTGGATCCTAGACCAGCAGAAGCCTGTTGCTGCCTCTCGAAGGGACTTTTCCAAGTTTTCTGGCTGAGCCAGAGCCATAGCACAGCGGAGAGGGTTTGCCTTGCATGTGGCAAACCCGACTTCTACCCCTGACATCCCAGTAGGTCCCCCGAGCACCCAGGAGTGATCCCTGAGTGCAGAGCCAGGAGTAAGTCCTTGAGCATCACCAGATATGGCCCAAAAACCAAAAAGGAAAGAAAAAAAGGGATGTTAGCTTTGGGGGGGCCGTGGGAGGTTCCCATCCCTTCCTCCCCCGTGCACCCACACCGCAGGGCATCCTCCTGAACTGGACCAAGGGTTTTAAAGCCTCAGACTGCGAGGGCCACGATGTGGTGCGTCTACTGCGGGAAGCCATTGGCCGCAGACAGGTAAGTGGCAGCTTCCAGTGAAGGTTGGGGAGGGAGGAGGAGGGATGGGGCCGTACTTCAATGGAGGAGGGGTGGGGGGAAGCAAAGCGACTCCTGCTTCCCGACGGGGGTGGGGGAGGCCTCTGCAGTCTAGACCTCTGGGTCCAGCGCCAGTTGCCGTGGCGACCACGTTGCCTAGCAACTGAGCAGCGTGTCCTTTTGTGCGCAGGGAGTGGAGCTGAATGTGGTCGCCATTGTCAATGACACGGTGGGGACCATGATGTCCTGCGGCTACGAGGACCCCCGCTGCGAGGTCGGCCTCATTGTCGGTGAGGAGGGTCCTGCTCTTTTGTGCCCCAAATGTCTCCTGTGGAACCCGTCACCTCTGCTCTGACCCAGGGGAGCCCTTGGAAACACAATAGATTGGTGGTGGTGGAGGGGGGTTGCTCCGGAACACAGCTTAGTGATGGTTTGACAGTCCTTCTGCTCTGAGCCAGCTGCAGAATGAACCTGAGTTGGGGAGACAAGAGAGCTGGGGGTTGGGCAGAAATACTGGGTAGGGTCACCCTGGGCAAGGCCACGACCTTGGGTAAATTTTCCAGCCACGCAATGACCTTGAAGAACTTACCAGCCCCTTGGTCTCCTCTAAGATCGTGCACCTTCTAAGAAGAATCTGATTTTTCAGTTGTTGGTTTGGTTTCGGGGCTCTACCTGGCAGGATTCAAGGGTTACTCCTGAATCTGTGCTCAGGGGTCACTCTTGGTGGGGCAGGGCTTGGACCCTATGGGGTGCCAGGGATAGAATGTGGGTCAGCAGCATGCAAGGCAAGCACCCTCCTTGCTGGACTATTGCTCTGGCCTAAAGGATCTGTTTTTTTGAGGCAGCTGAGAGAATGTCTCCAAGGCTCCTGAGGAAGGATGGAGGGGGATGCATATGGCTGGTGGGTCAGTGCTGGGGACTGCGAGTATAGGAAGGGGGGAATAGTACCAGATCTGGGGCCGGAGCGATAGTCCAGCGGGGAGGGCGTTTGCCTTGCACACGGCCTACCTGAGTTAAATCCCTGGCATCCCATATGGTCCCCCAAGCACCACCAGGAGTAATTCCTGAGTGCAGAGCCAAGAGCAACCCCAAAGCAGCGCCGGGTGTGACCCAAAAAGCAAAAACAAAAAAAAGTACCAGATCCTTCTATGCCACCTTATGAAGTACCCCTCAGTGGCCAGTTGGGGCAAGGCAAAGGGACAGAGAAATGTAGCTGAGAAAGGGAGTTTCCTGCTTTCTCCAGCAGGGTCCCGGGACTAACCTCAGCTCCAGCACAGACAGTGGATGGCTGAATTAAGTCAACTTTCAAAGGCCGTGAAGCTGAGAAAATAAGGGGGTCCAGGGCCAGAGGGACAGTACAGTGGGTAGGATGCTCGCCTTACACGGGGCCAACCTAGTTTCAATCCTTGGCGTCCCAGGTGGTCTCCCAAGCATGCCAGGAGTGATCCCTGAGCATAGCCAGGTGTGACCTGAAAACAAAAAATAAAAAAAACGGGCTGGAGCGATAGTACAGCGGGGAGGGCATTTGTTTTGCACGCAGCTGACTGGGGTTCGATCCTCGGCATCCCCTGAGCACTGCCAGGAGTAATTTCTGAGTGCAGAACCAGGAATAACCTCTGAGTATTGCTGTGTGCCCTCCCACCCCCAAAATGAAAAAAAAAAAAAAAAAGAAGGTGCAATAAGAGGGTAAGTTGTAAAGAAATGAGATTTAAGAGTCCAAAGAGCTGGTATGTCGGGTAAGGTGTTTACCTTGTACACAGCTGGTCAGGGGTGGTCCCTGGCAGCCTATATAGTCCCCCAAGCTCCACCAAGGGGGATTCTGGAGCACAGAGCCAGAGTAGTCCCTGATCACAGTGGGGTGTGACAAAAAAAAAAAGGGAAAAAAAGAAGAGAAAAAAAATGAAAAGAAACTAAGCTTGGAAGGAGAGATGGACGTGATAGACTCTAGTTCCCATTCTGGTCTTGAGCAATACCACAGCGGGTAGGGCGTTTGCCTTGCACCCGGCCGACCTGGGTTCAATTCCTCTGCCCCTCTTGGAGAACCCGGCAAGCTACCCAGAGTATCCCGCCACACCTTGTGGCAGTGCCAGGCAAGCTACTTGTGTTGTATTCCATATGCCAAAAACAGTAACAACTCTCGTTGTAACGTAACAAGTCTCACAATGGAGATGTTACTGGTGCCTGGAGCAAATGGATGAACAACAGGAGGATAGTGCTACAATAGTTTTTTGTTTTTTTTTTAATTACACCCAGTGATGCTCAGGAGTTACTCCTGGCTCTGCACTCAGGAATTACTCCTGGCGGTGCATGGGGGACCATATGGGATGCCGGGGATTGAACCTGGGTCGGCCTTGTGCACAGCAAACGCCCTCCCCGCTGTACTATCACTCAGGTCCCCAGTTCCCACTCTGGTCCCCTTCTCTGCGCTTCAAACTGGGCACAGATGCAGAAGTAGTGTGGCCTGTTTATCAGGCATGCTCTGGCCATTTGGGGGCTCTGGGATCCCCAGATAGATATCCCATACCTGCTGCTTTGACTGGAGACTTGGGGCTGGCCTCGCTGACAGTGGGAGACCCCAACACATCTGCTAGGGCAAGACTGCGGGGGCAGTTTATTCGCAGCGCCCCCTAGAGGCCAGGGTGGGGAGAAGCGCCTATGGAGGGGAAAGCAAAAGCCTGGAGTGGGGGGAGGGCAGGTGGGGAGCACGGGAGACGGAGAGGTGGGGAACGTGCTCCAACTTTGCCCCATCTTGGCGTGGCATGAGTTACTCCCCGCATCCCTAACGGGCTTCCACCGCCGTCTGCAGGAACGGGCACCAATGCTTGCTATATGGAAGAACTCCAGAACGTGGCGGGCGCCTCGGGGAACTCGGGCCACATGTGCGTTAATATGGAATGGGGTGCCTTTGGGGACGACGGCTCCCTGGACGCGCTCAGCACCCGCTTCGACGCGGACGTGGACCAGGGCTCCATCAACCCCGGCAAGCAGAGGTCCCGGCTCACCCCTGGGGGCTTGTGGGGTCGTGCTGGGCCACTGGCAGGGCGAGGAGTGGGGTTGAGGGTGAGGGCTTACTCCATGCACACACACACACACACACACACACACGTACGCATGCGCGCACACACATGCATGCACGTGCGCGTACACACAGACACACACACACACACACACACACACACACACACACACACCTGCCCTTTCTCACAGGTTTGAGAAGATGATCAGCGGCATGTACTTGGGGGAGATCGTCCGGCACATCCTCCTGCATTTAACCAGCCTCGGGGTCCTCTTCCGGGGCCGGGAGACCCAGCGCCTTCGCACCCGAGATATCTTCAAGACCCAGTTTCTCTCTGAGATTGAAAGGTGCCTCGCTGCCGCGTGCATAGATCAGAGGGCTGCACTGCAGGCTTTTTGCATCGGGGAGCCCTGGGTTCGATCCCCGACACTGCAGGGTCTCTGAGCAGCGCCGGGTATAGCCCCCCCAACCCCCCAAAGAAAGATGCATTATCTCCCTTTATGCCTCAAAAGTCTTTCTGGGTGCACATTTTGGGATTTTTTTTTTTTTGCTTTTGGAAGGGGGCAACCCAACTGTGCTTAGGGCTTCCTCCTGGTTCTGTGCTCAGAAATCACTCCTTGGCAATGCTCGGGGGTACTGTACGTGCTGTTGGGATGGAACCCGGGTGATGACGTCGTGTGCAAGGCGCTTACGGGCTGGGGTTCTCAGTGCCCCGGGCAGGCGTGGGAAGCTGGAGATTGGAGCGCGGGGTGGCCAGGTCTCGCGAGAGCCGGGGAACTGACGTAGACCCCGCCCCTCCGGACGCCCCTCCCTCCCGGCCCCAGCGACAGCTTGGCCCTGCGACAGGTCCGCTCCATCCTGGAGGACCTGGGGCTGGACCTGACCTCCGATGACGCCCTGATGGTGCTCGAGGTGTGTCAGGCCGTGTCTCGGCGGGCCGCGCAGCTCTGTGGGGCCGGCGTGGCCGCCGTGGTGGAGAAGATCCGTGAGAACCGTGGCCTGGACAGGCTGGCCGTGTCGGTGGGCGTGGACGGGACCCTATACAAGATGCACCCCCAGTGAGTCGGGGGGGTGCTGATCGGGCAGGGCAGGCACGGCCAGGAGCAGAGAGCGGGACCACACCTGGGGTGCGCACTGGGCCCAGCCCCGCCCCCCCTTTCTCCCTCGTAGCTTCTCCGGCCTGGTGGCGGCCACCGTGCGCGAGTTGGCACCTCACTGCCAAGTCACGTTCCTGCAGTCGGAAGACGGGTCCGGCAAAGGGGCAGCCCTGGTCACTGCTGTCGCCTGCCGCCTTGCCTTGACCGCCCGGGCCTGAAGAAATCGCCAGGAAGCAGCCGCACGTGGAACCAGGATCCCCACCTTGATCCCCAGTTTACCTCGAACCCGACCCCCCCCCCCGCAGTCTTCCTCCCCGACTTCCTCCCACCCCCCAGAGAGGGAGCACCGGGTTAGCAATATATATATATAATTTATTTACATTCACGTCCGCTAAAATCCCTACGCGCCCCGGCAGCCGGCAAGGCTGTGAACATAAGGCCAAGTGTAAGTGCGCCAAAGGGCACTTAAAGACTGAGTCGGGGCGCCACCTCCACACGCCAGGTTCCCCCCCTGCGCGGGGGGTAAGGGGCAGCGGCTGCCCTGGCCACGGGCACGACACAGCACGCACACTCGCCCTGGTCAGCCCCGGGACTCACTGTTGCATAATCACGCGCCCCATGGGGAGGGGGGGCGCAGCTCCACGCAGCTGGGGGCCGGGGGAGGGCGGGGACGGGAAAGGAGTGGTGGGAGCCGGCGAACCCCTGGGTGGGTGGATGGGTGGGTGGGTGGGAGAAGCGGGCAGCAGAGGGCCAATGGAGAACCACACCAGGCGTGAGACACGTGAGGGGCAGCCGGGTGACCAGCGTGAGATGCGTGTGTCTGTGTGTCCAGGGGGCAGGGCGATGGGGTACATGGGTGTGAAGAGCACACAGACATGCAGGGGCACGTGCCCGTGGTGGTCATGTGCCTGAACCCAGGGGCTGCCCCCTGATCCGTCTGTGGCCCTCAGTCCTGGAAGCCTGGGAAGTGGCCTTCTCCACTGGGGCCCCTCCCCGCAGGCACCAAAATGTTTGCATAAGATCCAGCTCCGTGGGAGCCCCCCCGGGTGGGGGGAAGGGCACATCCCTAGCCCAGCGTGTGCGTGCATGGCCGTGGATGCGGCCCCCTGGCCAGGGGCAAGAGGGGAGGTAGCATGGCACGGGCAGACACACACAGAAGGTCCAGACGCTGGTCCCCGGGAACCCCCCCACCCCCCACCCCAGAGGAGGTGGCCAGGCCGAGGAAGGGCGTGAGTGTGGGCGAGGTGGGGGCGGGACCGCGTCCTCCCGAGGGTCCTGTCCGCGCGGCTCGGCCGGGGTGGGGGCCTCTCGCGCCCATCCCCGGTGGCTTATCTGTCCCTGGTGGGTGCCAAAGCTGGTGAAGTGTAGGCGCCGGTGTGGGGGTGGCCCGGCCGGCTCAGCACTCGGCCTCCGATACGGTGAAGAGGCCCGAGTCGGGCTGGCCCAGACCGGCCACGGCGGCGGCCAGCTGGCTGAGGTTGCCGTTGGGGAAGTGTCGGGCCTCCCACAAGTTCAAGATCATGGCTGTGGGGCTGGGCTTGGAGGCGAAGAAGCTGAGATGGCTGAGTGGGAAGAAGCGGGGAGCCCATTATTAGAGGTCTGCCCCGCCCCTGGGGGGTGCACCCCCTTCCTTTCTCCCCAGGAAAGAGCCTCTCTCCACCCAGTGCACGGGATGCCCCTGGGGCAGCTGGGGGAGCCCCCACAGGGTGTCCTGGCCTGCCCCACTTCCCATTCTGCAGGCCCCGCCCTCAGGCTTGCGGGCCCCACCTCTGGTCTGCCGGCCCCAGTGTCCAGGCCTGCCCCCACTACCTATTATGCAGGCCCCGCCCCGATATGGAGGCCCCGCCCCTGAGCGTGCAGGCCCCGCCCCATCCCTCCTCCCACCCACCTGTCCAGGTGCAGTTTCTGCGCCAGAGTCCGCCAGTCGGCGCTCCGGCTACATGGCGGGTCGAGGCTGGTAATGATCTTTTGCCGAATGAGGAAGGGAATCTTGAAGGCACTGGGGCCCACGAGGGCGGGGACCCCCCCTTCACTCTCCAGAGCCAGCAGCTCTGTGTATCTCGTGTCCTGGGGGCAGGAAGGGGCCAAGTGCCCGTTAGTTTAGAAGTTTCCCCCCACCCCCAGGCCCAATGCTGCCCGCCTCTGACGTAGGGCGGTACTCTGGGGCCTCTCGCATTGCCGTAACCTCTGTACTATCTCTCTGGCCTTTAATTTTTTTTTAATTTTATAAAGTAGTTCATAATATTTGATTACATTTAATATTAAAACACTAATCCCACCACCACTACATCTTTCTACCACCATATTTTGGATATTTCCATCCCCAACCCCACCCCCTGCCCCAAAGCAGAACCTAAATAATATATTTTGTATTGTTTGTTATGAAAACCCGCTGAAAATGCTACAAAAACTCTCTGGCCTTTTGTTGTCGTTGGTTTTTTTTTTCTTTTTGGGTCACACCTGGCGATGCACAGAGGTTACTCCTGGCGATGCTCAGGGGACCATAAGGGATGCTGGGGATCGAACTTAGGTTGGCCGCGTGCAAGGCAAATGCCCTCCCTGCCCGCTGTGCTATCGCTCCAGCCCCTTTCTTCTCTTTTTAGTAGAGGCCATGACCAGGTGCTGGGAGGCGTCAGCACTCAAACCCAGGCTCTCACACGTGCCGGGCGTGTGCTCTACCACTTGAACCACATCTCTGGTTCCGCTATCCGCCTGTCATACTTTATCTTCAGGTCCAGTCTGAAATCTTCCCGGAATGTCTCTTCTTACTACTACCTTCCCCCCCAAACCCCGCCGGGGTGAGGGACTGCTCCATATACCGCCCTCTCGTGGCCCCCCCATGTTCCTTCCCTCATCTCTGCCTCTGCCTCAATCTAGCCAGTGGCCTTGAGGGGATGGGGCGGGGGGGGGGGACGGGGACGGTGTAGGGCTGACTCCCGCCGCTGCCCACCTTGGTTATATTGATGTTAATGTTGAAGCTCTGCCCTTCGCCCTCCACCTGCCACACCCACACCTTGCAGGCCAGGTCGCTGGTGATGGGGCTGGCGCGCTCCAGGGCGAAAGTGCAGTGCAGGTACTGCTGCGTGCCATTCCAGATGTGGTAGAAGGGAATCTCCTGGGGAGGGGCGGGGAGAGTCGAGGCAGTGCAGAAGGTGGAGCAGAGAGGCAGGGCCAGTGCAGTGTGCGGGGCATCACGGGGCGGAGTCAGAGTAGGGGGCATGGCCAGCGCAGGGGGCGGGGCCAGGGCAGTCGGAGGTCTCAGGCGCGCCCCCTGCAGGCGCTGTGCTAGCTCTCACCTGGTAACTGACCAGAAGCTTGCTCTTCCAGAGGGAGCTGGGCACGTCGTGCACGGAGAGACGCAGGTTGTGGTAGCTGTCCTTGAAGTGCAGGACGCGGGGCTCCTGGATCAGCTGACCTCCCAGCTGCTTCTCCAGCTGCACCACCTCCTGCAGCACCGCCGATCAGCGGAGCTCGCACCGCCCCCCACCTCCCACTGGCTCCGCACCCACCGGGGGTTCGGGGGGATTAGCGGGGCGGGGTTGGTTTCCCCTTGGCCGGCTGGGCGAAGGTGCTGGGGTACCTTGAGGGCATCATGGGTGTCGTGCAGGCAGTAGACGCGGATGGTGTACTCCAGGGACGTGCACGCCACCGGGGCGAACAGGAGCAGCTTGAGGCGCTTGGAGGCGGTGACGCTCAGGGCCTCGCCCACTAGCGCGAAGCGGCCCAGCTGCTCCGTGAACACGTAACAGGCGCCCGCGTCCAGCTGGCAGTAGTAGAGGTGGGAGGGCGCCTCCTCGCCCAGATGCAGTACATCCTGCGGGCAGGACCCCAGAACTCAGTGGGCAGGCTTGGGAGGGAGGGATAGTTCCAGCTGAGCCCCATGCTAGGGTGGGGGGGTACAGGCAGACTCCAACTGAGCCCCGGGTTGGGGAGGTTCACACAAAAACTTCAGTTGAGTCCCATAATAATGGGGTGCACCCATAGAATCACAGATCCCCCCCACCACCAGGCGAGCACCACTAGGGGTGCCTGGGCACTCACCTCCCAGCTGCCCTCACAGGACTGCTTTTTGAGGCGCAGACTCCAGCTGTCGGGGCCCGGCTCCCCACAGTGGTCCATGGCGAGGATGACGGGTCGGGTGAGCAGCACCCCGGGGGGCCCGCAGCTAACGATGGGGCTCAGCAGGGTCTGACAGCCGGCTAGGGGCAACCTCAAGTGGGGAAGGGCGGGTGGGGGGGGCAAGGCGTCAGTGGGTCCTCCTGGGAGTGGGGGATCCTGATACCCTGGGGTGGGGGATGGGCAGGGTGACCGCGAGGGGGAGCCCCACCCCCCACAGCCTGTGCGCCCACACCTCACGTCCTCAGGCTTGTGCAGTGTGAGGTAAACTTCGTAGATCTTTCCCCGGGGGATGGCGTCAGGGGGGATGAGGAGGCTGATGCCTGCGACAGAGAAGGGGGGGAAGCCCCTGGGTGACCAGACACCAAACATCCACTTTTCCGATGACCTGCTAGGAGTCTGTTTGATGATGGGCAGGATCGCGCCAAGCTGGGGAAGGAGGCGTTGCCTGCGCCCCAGCCACACGAGCTTGAAACGGAGTCAAGAGTGACCCCAGAGTGACCCCAGGGGGCTAGAATGATAGTACAGTCGGGAGCGTGTTCGCCTTGCACGCGGCCAACCCGGGTTCGATTCCCAGCATCCCATAAGGTCCCTGAAGCATTGCCAGGAGTAACCCCTGAGCATCGATGGGTGTGAGCCAAAAGGCAAAAAAAAAAAAAAAAAGTGACTCCAGGGGCCTGAGTGATAGTGTAGTTTTTCATTTTCAAAAATGAAAAACCTGAAAGCACATACACACAGGGTGGCCCTAAGAGCTGCTAGAAAACTCTAGTCCCCCAGGAGCCCCCTAACCTATGCCTGGTTCTGTTCTTCCCAGGCCTGCTAACATCCTGCCCTCCTCCTCCTCTGGCTTGCATTGACATTTTAGTGGTTTTATGTGAAGGGTCTGGGACCCTAACCTGAGATGCTCAGGGGCTACCCCTGGCTCTGTGCTCAGGAGTGACCCCTGGCAGCAAGTGGGGTTGAATGTGTGTCAGGCAAGTGCCTTAACGTTTGCACTATCCAGACCCACCCTGACCTGCATTTCAAAGTGCTTGGCCTGAAGTTCCCAAGACTCTTCTGGAAGTTTCTACAGCCTGAGCCCCAGATGTTCTAGAACCACTCCCAAAGCACACCGGCACCCACCCTCTCAACCTGAACCAGCCTCGCCCCATTTCAGCCACAATGGGCCCAGCCGGTGCCAGCACTTAGCAGGGGCAGCATTGGAGAACTGGCTTTTTCTTCCGGGGGGCAGGGGGAGCATGCTCAAGTGCTGCTCAGCGGTCGCTCCTGGCGAAACTCAGGGATCCAACCAGATTAGCCCCGTGCAAGGCAAGTGCCCTAGCACGGTCCTATTTCTTCAGCAGCCCCCTGAGGTGGAGGGGGGCTAACAGGAGGGGTCAAAGGCTGGAGAAGGGTTTATTGCATGTCCCTGCCCTGCAAGTGGGCAGTCTGAGGCTCATGATGCAAGAAGAAGGGACAAATGCGCTGACTTTATCCAACCTGGACCCAAAGCATGCATAATTTTGCTGCTTCCGGGAACAGGAGCTTCAGGGAACAGAGTCAGCAGCAGAAAAAAAAAAAAGAAGAGAGTGAGCATTCTGGGAGGTGGAGGTGCACACACACACACACACACACACACACACACACACACACGCTGGGCCAGAGCAATCGTACAGCAGAGATGGTGCTTGCCTTGCACGCTGCAGACGGGGGTTCTATCCCCAGCATCCCATAGGGTACCTGAGCATTGCCAGGTATGGCCCTCAAACAAACAAAATAAACAAATAAGAAATGTGTTCGGGGGCTGGATCGATAGCACAGTGGGTAGGGCATTTGCCTTGCACGCGGCCGACCTGGGTTCGATTCCCAGCATCCCATATGGTCCCCTGAGCACCACCAGGAGTAATTCCTGAGTGCAGAGCCAGGAGTAACCCCTGTGCATTACCGGGTGTGACCCAAAAAGCAAAATAAAATAAAATAAATTTTAAAAATAATGTGTTCACTTATTGCAAAGGCTGATGACTCAAAAGAAACGAGTGGAAACCTCATGAAGTGTTCATCCCAGTAGGGCAGAGAAAGGGAGAGTAGTCAGGGGAGCTCTGGGAGGCCAGATCACCTCATCTCACAAAGCCTCCAGGTCAAGCCCCCCAGGAGCTGATGAAGCAATGGGGGGTGGCCAGGAGGCAAAGGGTGTGTGTGTGTGTGTGTGTGTGTGTCTGTTTGGAGGGTGGCTGCCACGGGCAGGAAAGACAAGATCACTGCAGGCAGCGGACGGAGGTTGGGCTGTCACTCCCTCAGCAAGGAGGGGAGTAAGATCTGCAGGAGGGAAGCCAGGGGGGAGATGGTGGGCAAGGGTGCCCCAGAGGGAGTTCGGAGGGCTCCTGGCGCCTGGAGCGGTAGCTAAAGGCACCTGCTCTGCAAGCATCGAGACCAAGAGTTCGATCCCCAGTGCTGTTCGCCTGCACCCAGCTGCGGTTCCCCTTGCTGGCCACACTGCTGTCTGGGGGCCTCTCGCACCCCCCACAGGGTGCAGCCTCTGATGCGCAGCCAAGTGTGTGGGAGGGAGCACTGCAATTAGAGAGGTGCATGAGCACGGAGCCAGGAGCATGATGCGGAGTGAGAAACTGAGCACATGTGAAGCACCACAATGACTCCAGGGAGCGCCACAGCGCCCACTAGAGAGCATGGGTGAGCTCCGCAGCGCCCCCTAGTGAGCATGTGTGAACGCCCCCTAGCGAACACGATGAGAGCCACAGCGCCCCCTATTGAGCATGTGTGAGCTCCACAGCCTGTGCAAATCCCAAGCATCCAAACAACTGCAAGGAAAGGGCCACGGAGAGGATCAAAGAACAAAAGTGTGTGTATGGAGGGGGGGATGGCTGGAGTGATAGCACAGCGGGTAGGGCGTTTGCCTTGCACGCGGCGGACTCGGGTTCGAATTCCAGGATCCCATATAGTCCCCCGAGCACCGCCAGGAGTGATTCCTGAGTGCAGAGCCAGGAGTAACCCCTGTGCATTGCCGGGTGTGACCCAAAAAGAAAAAAAAAGAACAAAAGGGGTTTAATGGGGGTCTGTGTTGTTTCTGTGGGTTTTCTGAGAGTTGGAAGAGCCCCTTTTCCCAAACCTTTCATCCTAAGCAGCATCTGAACCCAGGGCCCAGCCCACATAGGCTGGCTCACCATCCTCTCCATCTCGACCCCCTTTCTTTACCTGCGGGACTGAGCAACACAAGAGAAACTGTGTGTGTGTGTGTGTTCGCGCGCGCACGCGTGTTGCGGTGAGCTTCTCTCTGCTTCCATGAAGCACTAGGCTGTAGGGCTTGCTATTCAAGTTCCGTGGTATAGCACATTGGGTACGGCCTTGCAAGAGGCCGACCCACGTTCTTTCCCCGGGATCCCATAGGGTCCTCTGAACACCACCAGAAGTGATCCCTGAGCGCAGAGTCAGGAGTAACCCCTGTGCATCACTGGCTGTGGCTCAAAAAAAAAAAAATTTTCCTTGTACGTAGAAAGGGGGACACACTCTCCGGGGTCCTTCCCACCTGTGTTTGGGATCATCAGCCGGCCCCCGAGGAAGTTGAAGGTGCCATAGGCCATGTTGCTGGTGCCACGAGGCAGGGAGCGGAAGAAGTTCTGAGCTGACAGGCGAGACACCAAGTCCTCCGCCTCCGAGGCTGGGGAGCTGAGGTGCAGAGTGTGGCGGCCTGTCCCCAGCGGGCTGAGCAGGTGCCCATTGGTGAGCTGGAATTTGGTACCGGGCCCATCTTGCCGGGAACACAGACTTCCCTGGTAGGTAGTAGTGGTGGTGCTGAGGTCTGGCTGGATGGTGAGCAGATGAGGATTGTCTGCAAAGACAGAGACACACTTAAACCAGGTCAGCCCTTGGCAGGAAGTGGAGCGGGCGGGGGCGGGACTAAGGTCGGAACTTCCGGGACATCCCACCTGCTTTGCTGGGTTTGATACTGACAGGCTGGAAGCCGGAAGTGAGGATGGACGAGTCGGCCACGTCCGAGTCCAGGCCCTCCTTCTTCCGGCAGTAAACAAGGACGAGAACCAGGAGTAACAGCAACAGGCACACGGCCACGGCGATCAGGCCCACGTAGAGCGCCACGTCCTCGGGGCCAGAGGCAGCTGCGGGAGAGGGGTGGTGGGGGCAGCAGGCTGAGGACCAGGGTGGCAGCTGCTTGCATCCTTTACCTACCGGGTGCCCCCTTGCTGGGTCACTCTTAGCAGTTGAGTAGGGTGCTGACCTTGCACGCAGCTCACCAGGGTTTGATCCCTGAGCACCACTGGGTTTGCTCCCAATCACTGTATTACTGTCATCCCGTTGCTCATTGATTTTGCTCGGGCGGGAGCCAATAATGTCTCTATTCATCCCTGTCGCGTGCTAGTGTGGCCCGATGGCTTATTGGGGGCTCTTTCCGGGTCAGGGGAATGAGGACTGTTACTGTTTTTGGCGTATCGAGCACACCGTGGGTAGTTTGCCAGGCTCTGCCATGTGGGTGGGATACTCTTGGTAGCTTGCCGGGCTCTCGGAGAGGGACGGAGGCTTTTGGGGTGGCCTCTAATCGACTTTACAGGTGTTCCCAGTCTACTGAATGCTCAGGTGCTCAGGTGATCCCTGAGGACCACTGGATTTGCCCCGTAAATCCCAAAAAAGCACACCAAATTTGCTGACAGATTATAGGGATGGGGAAAAAGCCCCCTTTTTGGGGTGGTCTCACGCAGGGCTTGAAGATTCTGCCCTCCTAGGATCCTCAAAGATATGTGTTTGGGGGGAGGGGGAGGGGAGTGCGTATGTCTGCCCCTCTGATTTCTGTCCCGTCTCTAAACTAGGAGCAGGACCCTCAGTGTGTGCTTGTTCCAGATCTGGGGAGAAAGTGATAAACTCCCTAGAGATAGCATGATCCAGTTTTTTTGTTGTTTTTGTTTTGGGATCACACCTGGCAGTGCTCAGGGTTTACTCTTGGCTGTTTTCAGGGATCACATCTGGTGGGCCTCTGGGGACCTTACAGGGTGCTGGGGATCGAACCCAGGTTGGCCACGTGCCAGGCAAGCACCTTACCCACTGGACTACCGCGCTGGCCCCTAGCGTTATATTGGTTTAGAGCTGGGCTTTGCAGAAGGAAAGAAGTGTCCATCAGAAAGGAATTGACACAGATAATTAGGTTTTTAATTGAAAGCATGGGGGAGGGCGTGCTCTGGAGGAAAAAAAAAATCTAACAGAGATCTTTAATTGTTAGTTATGGCTTTGTAATTAACAGGCCTCCCCAATCTGGAACCCTCCCAGGATTCGCTGGTGCATTGGGGGGACGGGGAGGGGGGAGGGGGCCGAGGAGTGGGGACTCTGGAGGTGCCTGGGCTTTTGTAATGTTTCTGGGGAGGCCTGGTAGGTATTGGGGTGTCCCTGGGTATGGGAAGCTTCGGAGAGACAGTCCGATCACCCCGCAGCTAATCCTGTAAGGACGCCCACCGGGGGAGGGGGGCTTCTGGGGACTAACTGTGCACGCAGAGGTCGCTGGTACAATTGCGGGTATCCAGGTCTGCACCCCGACATTCCTCGCCGCCATTGCGGGGCGCTGGATCCGAGCATTCCCGGCTCCGCCAGTGCGTGCAATCCAGCCCGCAGGCCGACCACTTGCTCCACGTGCTCCAGCTCCCGTCCACTAGATGCGAGACAGACGGGATAGAGGCAGGGGTGGCATGGTCGGCCGGGGGGGTGCAGTCCAGGTCGCCCCCCCTCCCCGCTGAAGTCGCCCCGCTGGCCCAGAATGTGGCGCGGGGGGGGACCCGGGCTGCCTGTAAGGTGATGCATGCTGATGGCAGGAGGCGGGATGAGCCCTGGCCTCCGGGCTTAGACCCACCCCAGGGGCGCCCCAGCCCGCCGCGGTGCGAGCGCATGGATGCCCCCCGGGGTTCCCCCGGATCCCTGCGCCCCTGCTCAGCCCTACCCCTGCCTGATTACTGCACCTCAACCCCGGCGACCCAGCCCCACCTCTTGTCCCATAGAACCCCGGTCCCGGCTTCAGACGGAGCCTGGCCCAGCGGGCAGGCGGACAGGCGGGTGGGATGGAGCCATGGGGGGCAGATGGAGCCGGGCACGGAGATGGCACGGTGAGGAGCGAGGAGGCGGGCGGTGGCGGCCACTGGTACCTGGGCACAGCGTGGCGCAGGCTGTTTTCTGGACATTCTGCCCCTCACAGAAGGCGCCCCCGTTGAGAGGCGCCGGGTTGGTGCAGCTCCGGCTCCGTTTCTGCCAGCCGCGCCCACAGCTGGCACTGCAGACGGACCACTCGGTCCACGTAGACCACCCACCGTTCACTGGCCGGACAGAGAAGGGCCAGGGTCAGGCAGCGGGGGTTCGCTGCCATGCTGGCCCCGAGGGGCCCAGGCGGGAGGGCATGAGGGGGGACTGGGCCCTGAACGCAGGCCGGAGCAGGGGCCAGGCTGGGAGAGGGGTCCCAGAAAGTGGGGGCCCACACTTGTGCCACGCCCCCCTGCGACACTCCACAGATGCTTCTGCCAGGGGTGCTGAGCACGCCGGGGGCTCCCAGACCTAGTGGCAGCTCCTAGGTGCCTCCAGCTCTGGTCCAGATGTTCTCAGGGATACTCCTGTACCCTTCCCTTTGATGCGCCGGGAGGGGCTCTCTGGAGCCGGCACGGCCCTCACACTCCCCAGAGTCCCATCCTGGGCCTTCATCTCTCCCTGCTCCCCAGAAAGCCAAGTCAGCCCCACATATCCGCAGTGCCACAGACCCTGCCCCTAGCCACCGTTCCCACCTGCCCTGAATCAGCCTCTGCGATCCTTCTCCACGCCCCCCCCCGACCAAAGCTACACGGCGATGTCACCTCCATAAGGCTCCCCATCGCCCCCGCTCGCGCCCCGCCAGTGCTCGGAGCCCACCATAGACGATGACAGCGGCCGACGAGCTGCGGCGACGGGCCACGATGTTCTTGGCTACACAGGTGTAGTTGGCTGTGTCCGCCAGGCGGGCCTGGCGCACCACCAGGCTGTGCTCGCGCGTGATGTACACGTTGGGGTCCAGGGAAGGATCCACCAAGTCTTCATTCCGGAGCCACTCCACCTGGGGAACAGAGCCACGCCCCTGCACCGCCAGCCCCGCCCCTCTCTGCTGACCACGCCCCGTCCAGGGCACTCTGCCACGCCCCTCGCAGCTGGCCACTCCATTTAGACCACGACCTGTCATGCCCCTGCACCGCCAGCACCGCCCCCTCTCTGCTGACCACGCCCCGTCCAGAGCACTCTGCCACGCCCCTCGCTGCTGGGCACTCCCATTTAGACCACGACCTGTCATGCCCCTGCACCAGGCCACGCCCCTCATTGCTGGGCACGCCCCCTCACTGCCGGTCTCAGCTCTTGCTCTGGCCTGGGAGCCAGAGGGTGGGTAGGGTTTAGAGGGTGGGCATCAGCCTGGGCCAGGACTTGAGACGTGGGAGTCCTTCCCTGGAGCTTACCCAGGGTTTCCCACTTGTGGGTTCCCTGTCTTCCTCCTGCCATGCCTTTGGACCCTTTGCTAAGGTTCCAAGTGCCAGCCAGTCCCAGGGCCCTCTGAATCCAAAGCCCATATCTGTGTGCCGCGCATACCCTGGGGTGTGTGAGGGGGCAGCCTGCAGCGGGGGAGCTGGTGTGGGAAAGATACAGACTCTGCCCCCCACAACTGGGCTAGGGGTGCGGGAACATCTCAAGGAGAAACTCAGTCCCTCTGCTGGCGGACACCCACCGCTGCGAGCAAAGCCCCCCTCACCTCGGCGGGGGGGATGCCCTCGGGCGGGCGGCAGGCCAGCACAATGCCCTGCTCCAGGGACACCTCTCTGGCCAGCGGCTCCTGTTCAAAGTTCTTGCGCAAATCTGGGGGAGAAGAACAAGGCGTTTTCCCAGTCTGCGAACGTCAGGCCAGCGCCACGTCTGACTCCCAAAAGCGCCGGGGGTCGGGAGTGGGGTAGGTTAGAAGGTGGGGGAGTCCTACGCTTCTGGAGGGACAGAGATGGAGAGGTGTGAGCAGCAGCCGCTAGGACTTCCTGCAGCCATCCGGCTGGAACTGAAGGCTTTCTGAGGGGACCTTCTTCCTCATCACCATCCCCGCCCCCCCGTGGTGACCCCCGTGGCCCTGGACTCACAGGCAATGCGGATGTAGGCCTTCTGACTCTTGGTGGTGCCCGAGGAGCTCCACGCTACGCACTGGCACCAGTACTCCTCCAGCCCGAATACCTTCTCCACCTGCTGCCTGGACACGTTGATACGCACCTCCATGGCCGGCAGCCCTGGTGGGTGGGGCGGGGAGCAGGGGCGTGGTCAGCGCCCCAGCACTGGAGGCACATGCTGCAGGGCCCACCCTCGCCCCGCCCACGTACTACTCGCCCCGCCCACCTACTACTCGCTCCGCCCACCAACTCCACTGGGCACTAAGTAGACGTTCTAGTGGACCCTTAGCCTGGCGCTAACAGACAAGTACTGATGTCATAATAGCTATTAACAATAGAATTACCGGGGCAATCATCGCCCCGAGGGCTCAACCCACTTCCTCACATACCTCCAGGTGAGAAAACAAGAGACAGGTGTTGGGGGCCCTCTGAACTAAAAGCGCACACACTCAGGGTGCTGAGCTACGTGTGCCCAGGCTCTGGGGAGCAACGGGGCTGCTGGTGTGGGGTTCGTCTATAGAAAGGGCGCTGGCCAGGAAAGGGGTCATAGGATCCACTCTGCACCCACTAATTGGATTATGTGGGGGGACTGCTTGTTTGTTTTTGTTTTTTTGGGCCTCACCCAGAAATGCTCAGGGGTAACTCTTGGCAGGGAGCTCAGGACTAACTCCCGGCGATGTTCGGGGACTCTGTGGGATGCTGCGTGCCAGGCAAAGCCCTACTCGCCGTACTGTACAAGCCCTGAAACTGTTTGTCAAGGATGAAGATGGGAGACTGGAGCGATAATGTAGCGGGTAGGGCGTTTGCCTGGAGTGCAGCCGACCCTGGTTCGATCCCCGGCATCCCTGATGGTCCCCTGAGCCTATCAGGAGTGATCCCTGAGCACAGAGCCAGGAGTAAGCCCTGAGTACTGGCAGATGTGGCCCCCAAACCAAATTTTTTTTTTAAAAAAAAGGAAAAAAAGGAAGAGAAAGATATAAATTCAGCTATTTGCCTACACCTACGGCCAAACTCAGAAAATTGAAGGGGGAGGGAATCTTGTGGGGGGAGGACTCGGTCCTTTTGAAAACCCAGAAGGACCGTCAGGCCCCCCTCCAGCTCCTGGTCCCTCTCCAATTCCCGCCCCCCCTCCCCATCCCCGGTCCCCTCGCATCCCAAACCAGTGTCCCCAGGAGTGAAAAAGACTGTTTGTTTCCAATTTCTCCTCCTGACCCCAATCTCTTTTGGGTCACTGGCTTATCAGGGAGCGGCAGAGAGGCCGGGGCTGCTGTGCTGTTCCCATTGTTAACACAGAAATTCAATTAGGGCCGCATTGCGGGGAGCCAGGGTCCCCGCGAGCAGCCAGCCCGGGAGACTGTTTTCTCTCCTCATTTCTCTAACACATCTTCCCTGACCTCCAACCTGACCCCTTCTTCACCCCTCCCCACTTTTTTTTTCATCGATCACCCCTGCTCTAGGGAGGGGGAGTTTCAAAGGAAGTGGGGGCGTCACCACTGCTAACCCGGATCCTTCTATATGCTTGCCTCTCCTTTCTCTTCGACACCTCAAAGCACCCCAGTGCACGCCTCCTCAGGCAGGGGTGGGGGAGGGAGAGTGCATGGGGTGAAGGCTGACAACTAGGGATGCCCCAAGGTTCGTGCACAGAAGACCTTGGGGATACAATCTTGGAGTCTCTGACGAGGGGTTTTTGATCACAAACTCAGGGAAGGTGCAGGGGTGGGGTGGAGGAGGGGAAGCCGGGGTTCTCTCCAAGGAGCATTTAGAACAGCTAGAACGGGACCTCCTTTCTCTCCTGGGAGCCCGATGTCCTGCTCCAGTCTCCCCCTCTCCGGCCGCCAAGGGGTTGGGAGCAACTCAACTCGCGCAATAACTCTTAGGAAGCCGCAAAGCGCTCAATTTCAGCTCCGCTTTCTCTGCTCTCCCCGCCCCCCGGCTTCCCTCCCAGCCCCGCCCCTTCCTGCCGCGGCCGCGCTAAATTCCAGCTGGAGCGTCCGCCTGGTCCCATCGCTGCCCGCCCTTAAATCCCACCAACACTGGGAGAGGAGGAAGAGCCCAGCCTCTGCCCTGCCTGGGGTCGGGATGGGGGCGGAGGGCTTGTTCCGCATGCGGGGTTTATGCACCCTACAGCTAACTAACCACCGCTCCCTTTTGTGGGGCAGATGCCAGCCTAGCGGAGGGCAGGGGAGGCGGGGGTGCGGAAGGGGTCCCTACTGACCAAAAGTCATGTGAGGTGTGGGCAGGCATGTGAGGAGTACATTTTTTTAAATTTATTTTTGATTTTTTTTGGGGGGGGTTGGGTCACACGTGGTGATGCTCAGGGACTACTCCCACCTTGATGCTTGAAGCCCATGTGGACCAAAGCCCGGGTGCCTGCATGCAAAGCAAATGCCCTTGGAGCCATCTGCCCAGCCACAACCACAAAATAAATGTTTTCTGCTGCTGGGGTTCGAACTCATGTGCTTTCTCTCACTGACCCCCAGTTCAGCCCCGGGATTTGCAAATTTCTATTCTTTATAAAACATCCAGAGAGCGGATTCTCCTTACTCCCGGCTCTGTACTCAGGGATCACTCCTGGCGGGGATTGGGGGACTCTTTGGGGTGCCAGGGATCAAACCTAGGGTTGGCCGCGTGCAAGACAAACGCTTTACCTGCTATACTATCTCTCCAGCTCTGAATTTCCATTTTTATGGCATCAGAAGATTTGGTCTCTAACCCTGGTCTGCTGGATCGGGAAGGAGGACCAATGAGTGACATACAGGGGTGCTCAATCCCTGGGGTATTCGCCTAGACCCCCCCTCTTGTGCTCCCCAAACCGCCGCCCTCCCCCAGAGATGGGTGGGTTGAAGAGTCAGGCTGACCTTAGATTCCCCGATACAAAACGTTTCTGGGGCAAAGTCTGGTGCGCAGCCGGCGGACGCCGCGCGCGGCACATTTGCATATTTGCGAGTAGGAACGGGCTCCGCCCCCAGCGCGCAGCTGGTCCGGGTTAGAGACCCACGCTGTCAATGACAAAGTCACAAGCACTGGTCCTTGGGAGGCTCGAGGCTCGAAGCTCCAAGGCTAGAAGCTCCCGAGGCCGATTCCATTCCGAGAAACTCCATTCTCTGCCAGGCTTGAACCGAGCCAAGCTGGAAGACTGTGTGGGCGTGAAGGGGGAGGGGCGGGCGGGTATGGGGGTTGTGGCTCGCCTCGCCTGTGACTGCCACCAGCCTTCCTCCCTCCCCTAGGGGAGTCGCCACAGCAAGGGCTGGGGGGTGAGGGTTGCTCTTCAGGCTGCAAGGAGGGGGCTGAGCTCTGTGCGTGGGGTGCAGGGAGTGGAAGGGCGTGCAGAGGGTCTCCAGCAGAATCCCACGGCTCCCACTTTCTTCCAAAACATAAAAGAGGAGCTCTCCTTCATTCTCATTTAAAAAAACGTACTTTGGGGCTGGAGTGATAGCACAGTGGGTAGGGCGTTTGCCTTGCACACGGCCGACCCGGGTTCAATTCCCAGCATCCCATATGGTCCCCCAGCACCGCCAGGAGTAATTCCTGAGTGCATGAGCCAGGAATGACCCCTGTGCATCGCTGGGTGTGACCCGAAAAGAAAAAAAAAACGTACTTTAATTTTATTTATCTTTTGGGGCTGGAGTAATAATGCAGCGGATAGGGTGCATGCCTTGCACGTAGCTGACCTGTGTTCCATCCCTAGCACCCCTCAGGGTTCCCAGAATCCCACCAGGAGTGATCCCTGGGCACAGAGCCAGGAGAAAGCCCTGAGCACTGCTGAGTGGCCCTCAGGCTCCCCGCCCCCAATTTTGTCTTTATTTGACACTGCTAGGGCAGAACAGTGTCAGGGGAGACCAAGATACCAAGATCTGACCTGCTGGTACCAGGGGCTGGACCTGGGAGCTTGGGATTCAAACTCAGGGTCTCATTCTACCCCTTTATATCCCTGACTCTTCTCACTATTATTATTATTATTTTTTTTTGAGGGAGGCACATCAGTGTGGCGCTGGAGATCGAACTCAGTTAGCTGCGTGCACGGCCAGATAATCTGGATATATCTCTCCATTTCCTCTTGGTCCCCAGCAACCACCAACTGCCTAAGATCAGGACTCGGGGAACCAGTGTCTGGGCTGACGCCCAGATCCCCTCCTCCAGGTCCCCCTGCTTTCTATTCAGCATCCCTGTCATCCACCCCTTCTGCCTGCCACTTGCCCGGAGAGTCAGCCAGAGTCCTGGCCATGGCACTGGGCAGTGTGAAATCCCCCAGGACTGTGAGGTCACCTCACCTTTTCTCTGGGGACCTGTGCCTTGTGTGTCACCTTGTGTCACCTCCTGGCTTGGGAAATATTCCTTTCTCCGGGCCCCAACTAATGCTCACCCTGCTCTGTGTCTTTCCCTTTCCCTCTCTCCCCTCCTCTCCTTTTAGGTAGTGTGGTTTGCCATACTGTTACTGAAAGGATTTTGCCTCCTTTCAGCACTTAGTTCTTCTCCAGAGTGATCATTGTCACAGTGCTCCCTTCTCTGTCCAAATTTCCCTCCCCCACAACTCGTGGCAAACTTCCTACCAGTCCTCCTGGCCTTTGGTTTTGGGTACTATTCTCACACTATGTATTTTTATATCCTGCAAATGAGTGCAATCATTCTATGCCCGTCCGTTTCCCTCTGACTCATTTCACTCAGCACCATACTCTAGATGTTCATCCATGTATAAGCAAATTTCCTAACTTCATTTCTCCTAACGCATCCAGCCTCCTTGAGCCACGCCCCTCCTACTCCATGTAGCCACGCCCTCCCCACCAGCCTCCTTGAGCCACTCCCTCCCAGCCTCATTAGCCACGCCCTTCCACAGCGGAGCCCCGCCCCTCGAGCCCCGCCCACCCTCGGGGCCACGCCCCTCACCACTGCTGGCGTCTGTGCTGCGCTCGATGACATGGTCCACCTGGCGTACCCACTCCCCATTGCACTTGAAGAAGATCTGCGTGGCGGGTGTGGCCTTGCACACCAGCAGCACAGGCTTGTTCTTGACGATGTAGACGTCCTCGGGCTCCACCAGGAAGTGGGGCAGCAGATCCGGGTTGGCGCCGGGCACCGGGTTGGCCACCGTGGCACTCTGCTGGGCGCCTGCAGCAGAAAGGGGAAAACAGGAGGGACGCGGTGAACCCCTGGAACCTAGCCGATGGCCAGGCGGGCAGCCAGGGGGCCGGACTCCCCTCTGTGAAAATGGGCGTGGGGACGCTTCCTGCCTGTCCAGGGAGAGAATCAGGCTTAGCAGAACTCAGGGACCAGCAGTAGCGACTCAGGGGTGCTCCTTGGGGCAAGATCTAGGGATCTGGAGAGTAGCCCACTGTCTCGGCAGGTCCTGGAGAAAACCCGAGGGACAGAAAGAATCCTGCAGCCCTCTGAGCCACTTTTGGGGACTGGAACTTACTCCTAGCTCTGCGCTCAGGCATAGCTCCTGGCCGTGCTTGGCGGACCTTATGGGGTGCAGCGGATGGAACCAGGGTCAGCAATGTGCAAAGAAAGCGCCCCGTCGTCATTTCCAACTCAGGAAATGACCAAAAAAAAAAAGTAAGAGGGGCGGGGCTGGAGAGCCTGAACTTCCCACCGGCCCAGCAGGACAAGGGGGGAACCAGCCAGGATGTGGACCTGAGCCACGTGCCACCGTTCAAGGAGACCTGAATGTGGGCTTCCTTCTAATTTTAACTGAAAACCACAACCATGTCCCAAGGCATCGGCTGCTAATTACACAGGTAATTGGCTTTGAGGCCTTGGCAGAGGTAAACCCCCTTAGCAGTCTGACCCTGATCGATCACCGGAACCCCAAGAGAGAATGGTGGGGATGCGGTGGAGTGAGAGGGAAGGCACCCTCTACCTCTGCTCACCAAACGGATCCCTCCAGCCTCCCCCCACCACCACTTCCTAACACATGGCAGGGGCGGCTGGACACTAAGAAGGAGCAGGGTTGACCCCAGAGGCCCTCTGAGGGGTGACCTTGGGAGGCTGCTGTTTGTCATCTGGGCGGAAAAGATCACTCCCATCACCCCTGAGATCGGGAGGTGCCTCTCTTCACTCTCTCCCGTAGGCATCTTCAAAGCTAAGGGGGCCTCTCGGTTCTACCCCACCCCCACCCCCCGCCCCAGCATCTGCATTGCTCCATCTCTCCGGAGGCACAAGTTCTTCTGTTTCCAGTGTGGGAGTCTGTCCCTGTCACCCCAGGACCATGGCTTGGAGGGAGGTGCCCAAGCCTGGAGGTGTCCTGGGATGATTGGGGCATCATCCTCTCCTGTACACATGAAATGAACCAGGAGGAGGGTGGAATGAGCAAGGCTTGGTCCAGGGGCTGAGCCCAGGGCACCCCTTACCTGAGCCGGCTGCCCCCTGGACCCAATGATGTCCCATCTCCAAAGGCACCTGGCATCTCCTCACCTTCAACTCAGAAACCTCCCCGTGGGGGCCGGAGTGACGGTACATCCCTGGCATCCCATACTGTTCCCAGAGCAACCACCAGGAGTGATTAGAGCCGAGAATAAATCCTGAGAGCCGGAGCGATAATACAGTGGGGAGTGTGTTTGCCTTGCACGTGGTTGACCCAGGTTCAATGCCCGGCATCCTATAGGGTCCCCCCAGTACTGACAGAAGTAATTCCTGAGTGCAGAGCCAGGAGTAACCCCTGAGCATTGCTGGGTGTGACCCAAAAAGCAAAAAAAAAAAAAAAAAAAAAATTCTGAGCATCCGCTGGGTGTGACCTCCCCCGCAAAGAAACCTTCTCAGGTACCTCATCTGGGATGGGTGCTGATGGGGAAACTGAGGCCCACAGCTGGCAGGTGCCATATCCTCAGGATGAGGCAAGGGAGAGACTGGGCAAGTGGAGGATATTTTATAGGGGCAGGGCAGTGTCCACAGGATTGGAGGGTCCCCGCGCCCCTCCCCCACCCCGGGACAGTTTCGCTTTCTCCTTGATCGCGTCCTCCCTCCCTCCGGTGGCTTCCCCCGCTCCCTCTGCCTGTGTCTGTGTCTGCAGCTCCGCGGTGAAGGTCAGGGGGCCAGGACCACACTGGCAGCTGGGGAAAGCTCATCAGGTCTGCCCCATTGCACCCCAAACGTCTTCCTGGAGACCCCTCAGGGCCCCCATCACCACGGGCTTCTGCAGAGGCCCTCAGGAGGAAGGGAGGGGCGTCTAGACATCTCACAGCTGGGCTGGGGGGAGTCAGCCCTGCTCCTTCCTGCGTGTTCCTTTCCTTCTCCCCATTAACCCCTCACTCTCCAGGAAGCAGCAATTACCCAAAATCAGGCAGCGCAGTGTGTGTGTGGGGGGAGGTATGTATGGCACCCTTCGTGTGAGGGTCTGAAAGGGGGGGGCAGTTTTTTTCAGTGATCTCTAGAACCTTCTGAGAAGCCACAGCATCCACGCAAGACCCCGAGGGCGAGCTGGATGCTCCCAAGCAGCCCCCGGGGGGAGCCCCCTGGCCTGTGGGCTGGGTCTCAGGAGGTGGGGTGTGGGGCTGCCTGCCCACTACCACCCCCCCCGCCCCCAAATCTCCCCTATCGATCACGGGGCCAAGCATTGCTCACGTCAGCTGCCCGCTGAACCCAGCACAATCCCTCATGTCCGCATTTAACTGCTAATGAAAAATAAATGTACTGTGACCAATAAGAGACATACCTCACTTCTCCAGGGCCTCCGTCACGCCAGGCTGGCGCGGCTCCTCTCCCCACCCAGGGCGGGGGCACAGCTAGTGGGTGCACCTGGGCTACCTCCAGACCCAGCTCTGCCCTCAAGCAAGGACACTGAGCCCCCGCCCCACCCCACCCTGTGCGTGCATGTGCGTGAGTAACTCAGGTCGCGGGAGATGGCCACTTGGGATGACCGGAAGCTTCCTTCAGGGCAGTAGCTGCCTCCTCTCCCTCAGAACCCCCAATGGGGGGCCTCCCTTTCTTGTCTCGCTGATGCCAGCAGGCTCCATGAAGGATCTTGGTTCCCCAGCCCTGTTTGCCGCACTCCCCACTCCTCCCTGTTGCCTTGCCCAGGGGACTGCTTCTGTCCGCTGGCGCATCGGCAAATGACACATTCCTCAGCCGCCGCCGATCAGATTCACCCCGGTGGGTCTCCATGGGCTGTTCCCAAATAGTTGAGTGTCTCTGGCTGCCCTGTGCAGGTATGTCATTGCGCGCTATGAGGGTCACACCTGGCCGCAATCCCCAGGCATCTTTCTCAGAACGTCTCCCGGGCCTTCTGTCATGCAGGAGAAGCCCCTCCCCCAAAGCCCCCCCCAGCTCTGCTGCCCCCACCTCTAGGTTTCTGTTTCCACTCTGGCTGGAAACCCCCCTTTTCTGTTGTGTTAACAATTCCTCCCTCTCCTGAGCTCAGTGCCTCTTCCTGGGGTTCCGCCGCATCTTCCCCACCAGGAATCTACAGGAGCTGAGTCCTAACAGAGCCTGTCCACTGGAGGGGAGGGAAGGGGCGCTGGTGGGCGTGGCCTTGGCAGGGCGGGGCCTCGGAGTGGGCGGGGCCAGCAAGGGCAGGGCCTCCTGTGGGCGTGGCCCGATACAGGGCACCTGCAGTGGGCAGGGCCTCAGAGTGAGCCGTCTACAGCGGCTAGACTGTGAACATGAGGACAACTGGGAGATGCAGGTCCCACGGGTCTCCAGACGGATCCCTGTTACCTCCCCGGTCTCCCCCAAAGCCTTCTCACGCCACATCCCCCCTACAAGCAGCAGCTCAGGTCAAAGGCCCTCTCACTTTCCACGGGAACCCCCAAAGGTCCCCTGGAATTGCAGGTGGCTCTGAGAGGCCTTGAGGTGGGGCCCCCCACTTCTGGTGAGTCCTTGTAACTGTCCAAAATGGTCTCCCCCTCTCTCAGGAGGGCACGGGATACCCTTGTCGGCCCCAACTGACACCTCATAGGCAGCACTGATCCAGCTGTCCCCACCCCCACATCTCTGCAGGGATGCCAGGGGCTGTGTGTGCACCCGAGAATTTAAGGGTGTGCATGTGTTGAACTGTACCTGTGTGTATCTGTGTGTGTGAGTGTGTGCGCGCGTGTGCAACATGTATAGAAATTCTGTAACCAAAGTTCAGCCTGGGACACCCATAACCTGACCTTCAACCATTCCTTCACTCCCTCACTTATTCATCCATTGATTCATTTTCATTTATTCACTCACTCACTTATTCTTTCCTTCACCCACTCATTCATTCATTCATTTAGTTGTTCAGAGCGGAGGGAGGAGCCCGAGCTCAGGCTCTTTCCATTCAAGCCAGAGAAAATGAAGAACAAGGACAGGGAGGTCCTGGGTCTCGGTGTCAGGTGTGGGGGGTTGCAAATCTGGGGGTGTCTTTGATAAAGGGTGTGGGTGCCACTGAAGGGGCTGAGGGCTTGCTTGGGGCGGATCTGTGGGGCTGGCATGGGAGTGGGGTCCTGGCGATCAGATTGCCTTGAGGTCTCATGAGGTTCGTGAGCAGAAAGCAGCAGTTTTGGGGGAGGTAGATCCAATGAGGGCAGCATGGAGGGGAGAGTCAAAGCAGGTGATTCCAAAGGGGCCTGGGGTACATTTTTTGGTACCACCCAGTGGCACCCAGGGGTTACTCCCGACCCTGAGCTCAAGAATCACTGCTGGGGGCTCGGGAGACCTCGTGGGGTGCTGGAGACAGAATCTGGGGTGGCTCCTGCAAGGAAAGTGTCTGCCCACTGTAGTATCACTCCGCCCTCTACAGGGATTTTTAAAACAAAATATTTATTATTATTTTTTAATTTATTATTTTATTGAATCACCATGTGGAAAGTTACAAAGCTTTTAGGCTTAAGTCTCAGTCATACAATTCTCGAACACCCATCCCTTTACCAGTGCACATATTCCACCACCAAGAATCACAGTATACCTCCCCGCTACCCCCATCTTCAGGGATTTTTATTTAAAAAGTTTTGTTTTGGGGCTGGAGCAATAGCACAGTGGGGAGAGCGTTTGCCTTGCACGCTGCCAACCCGGGTTTGAATCCCAGCATCCCATAGGGTCCCCTGAGCGCCGCCAGGGTTAATTCCTGAGTTCATGAGCCAGGAGTGACCCCTGTGCATCTCCAGGTGTGACCCAAGAAGCAAAAAATTTTTTTAAAAGTTTTGTTTTGTTTTGTTTTGGGGCCATACCCGAAATGCTCAGGGGTTACTCCTGGCTCTCTGCTCAGGGATCACTCCTGGAGATGCCCAGGGGAACCCTAGGGGGTGCCGGGGATCGAACCTGAGTCAGCTGCAAGCCAGGCAAGTGCCTTACCCGCTGTACTATGCAGCCCTGGGCCATTTCAATTCTTGAAAGGAATTCAACTTTACTGCAAGGATCATGGGGGCTGTGGGGGAAGCAGTGGTGGGGAAACAGACAGTGAAGCATCCAGCACAAAGGGCCATGGTAGACCTGCCGCCTTACGATCACCCATCTGGCTGCCCAGTGGCTAAAGATTCAGCAAGTAGACCTCCTCTTCTGGGGAGCTTTCCTGGATTCACCTTCTTCTTCACCACTCCTTCCAGGGCCCACCCTGTCCCCAGAACCTCCCTCCAGGCTCAGTCCAGACTGGGGCGAACTCATTTGCACACTCGACCAGGAATTCCATGGGGCCAGAGCCTGGGTGTGGAAGGGATGCTGATGAGATGTTGGATGAGTGACTACATGACCACCCTATGGTGCCACCCCCTCCCTAAATAAGTGTCCGCTCAATTCAAAGGGGGCTTCTCGCTTATCCCAAGGAGGGATGCAGACAGAGTTCAGGAACAGGCGACACGAAAATTCCTCTCCCCCTCTCTGTATCCCACCATGCTGAGGCTGAGGACCCCCTGCCCATACCCCATCCTTTCTCACCTGCAGTCTTAAACGCTAGGGCCTGCCTGTGTCGCTTGGAAGCCCGGGGTAGGTGTGAAAGTGCTTTCAAATGCTTTATTTTTAAGAGCACCATGAAAATATGAGGTGTGATTAATCAAGCTATTCAGGAACTTGGCTTTGTAAGGAGAGTGGGGGGGAGGTGAGCGTGGCCTGTTCCCAGGGTGGCTGTGTCCAGCCCCTGTCGACCACCAGACCCTTTCCCCGTCCACTGGGCTCAAGGGGGACAGAGAGTGGTTCTGGCCAGCGGGCTGGCGGGGCCACTCCCTCCCCCTGCTCCTTCTCTGGGGCATGTTCTGGATTTGAAACGGGGTGTAGCGGAGAAACCCGCGGCTTCTGGCCTTCCCCGGCACAGAGCGCGTGCTAGCAGGGGGCGCTGGGGCGAGGACAGCGGGGAGGGCGCTTGTCTTGCACGCTGCCAATAATTGGGTCCATCCCTGACACCCCAGGGGGTCCTCCGAGCCCCACCAGGAGTGATTCCCCAAGTGCAGAGCCAGGAGGAAGTCTCGATCTGGGTGTGGCCCCCAAAACAAACACACAAAAGACCCCAGAGCACACACCCGGTTCCTGCTGGCCCCAAGGAGGTGGCACTTGGATTATTCAGGTTCTCCCTTTCTCTCTGGCTAACAGCACCTGGCTGGTTGGTTGCAGAAAACGTGGGGGGTGAAGGTGGGTGCAGAGAATAGCCTAACCTCCAGGTCCCAGACATGGATAACTGCCACCCACCACACACCCGTACATCCAGCTATCAACACCCCCCATTCACCCACCCATCCGCCCATCCATCACGCACCCCTGCATACGGCAATCAACCCAACCATTCACCCACCCATCCATCATGCATCCAGCCATCAACCCACCATTCATCCACCCATCTCTCATGCGTCCATCCACCCACCCATTCATCCAATCACCCACCCGATCCATCCATCCATCCATCCATCCATCCATCCATCCATCCATCCATCCACTCACTCATTCATCCATCCATCCATTCATCCACCCATCTATCCACTCATCCATCCATCCATCCATCCATCCATCTGTCCGTCCATCAATCCATCCATCCACTCACTCATTCATCCATTCATCCACCCATCTATCCACTCATCCATCCGTCCGTCCATCAATCCATCCATCCATCCATCCATCCACTCACTCACTCATTCATCCATCCATCCATCTATCCACTCATTCATCCATCCGTCCATCCATCCATCCATCCATCCGTCCGTCCATCCATCCATCCATCCATCCATCCACACACCCGCCCACCCATCCACCCACCCACCACCTGCCCATCCATCTATCCATCCCAGAATCCTCCTGCTGGTCCCTGGGGCGCAGAGGCAGATCTGCGGGGCGCAGGGCCGGTGGAGGGTGGCAGGAGTCACAGTGGGGGTGGGGATGGCTCTTCGCTCTGGGATTACTCCTGGCGGGACTCAGAGGACCCAAAGAGGTGCCAGGGATCCTACCTGGGTGCGCCGGGTGCAAGGTAAGCACCTTCCCTGCTGTACCAAACTCCAGGCTCCCCTCCCCCACCCCCGTTGTTAAGCTCGGTTTCCTCATTTGGGGCACATCAGGACAAGGGGAGTCAGGCACGACACCCCTCCTGCCTACCTCCTCAAACTCCATGGAGGTGGGGGGGTAGGACTGGTCGTCCCTCCAGCCCCTCTTGTCTAGGAGGGCGCAGGGGGCGGAGGAGGGGACAGATGGGGGTGACCCCCGGGTCTCCCCCGCCCAGGCACCCGGCAGCTCGCCTGGCCCTGCTCGCGCATGCGCTCCGGTGTCCCTGGGAACGGAACGCGAGCGTGAAGCGGCCGCAACCAGCAGCACCCCAAGATCGCGGGAAGGTCACCCTCTTTCCCCGTGGGCTCCAGGGAACTGATCACAGACACAGACGTGGCTGGCTGGAGGACAAAGGAGAGCGGCGGCTCCTGGGCCTCACGCAGCTGCGCCGGCTCCAGCACCCCCCTCTCCCCCCGCCCCTGCAGCTCATCTACAGGCCTGGACCTGGCCACTCGGGGCTTGCCTGGGGTCATCAGGCCACGGAGGGCGGCCAGAGGGCAGCCTCTGGACCCTGGGGCCCCACACCTACCACACTTTGCCCTCAAGGATTTTGTTTCTCAATTTTAATCTTTTTATGTATTTATATTTTGGTTTTGGGGGTCACACCCGGCCGTGCTCAGGGCTGACTCCTGGGCTCTGGAATCACTCCTGGCGGCACTCAGGGGATCCCATGAGGTGTCGGGGATCGAACACTTGCTTGCAGCAAAGCAAGCACCCTCCCTGCTGTACTATCGCTCTGACCACTAATTTTTATTATTGGGGGGACTCCTGGCTCAGTGCTCAGGGATCACTCCTGATGGCACTTGGGGGACTCCTACGCAGTGCGGGCTGGGGGTGTGTCAAATCTGGGTTCTGCCACATACACGGCACATACAGGGCCTTAGGCCCTGTTCTATCTCTCCAGCCCATGCCCTTTTCTCCAACTCTCCAAGCTCGTCCACCACAGGGCCTTTGCACATGCTCTCTCAGGGACCTGTAATCCCCTCCCCCACCGCCACAACCTGGCTTGGCATCCCCTCTTCTTCTTGCACACCCACCACCCCTTCCTTGCGCCATTTGAAATCACCCCCATCCTTCCCCAGCTATTGTTCCCCCCAGGATTTGGGGGGTTTTGTTTGTTTGTTTGTTTTTTGCTTTTTGCATCACACCTGGCAATGCACAGGGGTTACTCCTGGCTCATGCACTCAGGAATTACCCCTGGTGCTGCTCAGGGGACCCTATGGGATGCTGGGAATTGAACCCGGGTCAGCCGCGTGCAAGGCCAATGCCCTCCCCGCTGTGCTATCGCTCCAGCCCCTCCTCCCAGTATTTTAAGTCGTCCACTGGCTTGTCATTCTCTGGCTCCCCATTTTCCACAGCCTGTCATAACCACGGGTACCTCACTTTTCGGGGGGCCACACCTGGTAATGTACGCTCAGGGCTTACTTCCGGCTCTGCACTCAGGCATCCCTCCTGGTGGGGCTCAGGGGGACCATATGAGATGCCAGGGGTGGGACTGGGGTCGGCCTTACCAGCTCTACTACCTCTCTGGCCCAGACACCCCACTTATTTTGCTCTCTGCTGCCCCCCCAGAATCTAACCCGGGACAAAGCACCGACTAGCGCCCCCAGAAACACTGAGTTTGTGAACCCGGGAACTCAGCTGCCCCCCACTAAATGCACGTCACTGGCCCACCATTGGTCAAGACCCCCAGACTTTGGGGAACTTAAGAAGCCCGGGAGAGTATGCAGGGATTTGCGGGGGAGGGGGCGCTGGAGGGGTTGGAGGGGGGGGACACAGGTTCCCTTTGGGGCTCTCCTCTTGCCCCAGGGCCTTGCTTGGGGGGGCCGAGAAACAGTTAATAAAAGCCGAGGTCTAAATAAGCATTTGATTAACAAACGATAAAATAGCTATTGTGTCCCCGAATTAAGCTGTAATTGTGGCTGATAATTGGCTGGTTAGAATTTAATAAGCTGCAATTAAATAGAATGGAATCCAGGGCAATTATGTGGTCACACAGCCCAGAGAGGAGTGGGGAAGGCAGCCTTGCCACGGTGGGTGCCGGGATCTTCCGTGGCCGGTGGAGCCTGCGTGGCTGTTGATTCAGTGCGGGTTTGGGAAGGGGGGGCGGTCAGGAGAGAGGAGTTGTTTGGGGGAGTGCGCGTGTGCGCGCGGGCGCGCGCGGGCCGTGTGCGTGTGTGTGTGTGTGTGTGTGTGCGCGCGCGCGCGTGTTTGTACACGAGCCTGGGGCTCAGCCTTCCACCAGGCACAGGCGGATGCTGGCGCAGCCCAGCCCCCCTGGCTGGCTGCCTCCGAGCCCAGCCAGAGTCGCTGGCAGCCTCGCGCAGACGAGACTCGGTGGCTCAGTTCCCTGCTGGGCAGGAGGCCGAGAGGGGCCGAGGGAGGGAGCCCGCGGCGGGCGGGGCGGGGCTGCGCGGGCTCTGAGCAAGGGGAAGGACTCGCTCAAGGTCATTCGGTCCTTGGGGTGGGTCTGCGGGACAGTCTCCGAGGGAGGCAGGGGGACGTCCGCCAGCAGCTGGCCCCCTCCAGTCACACCCCTCCCTTCCCTCCTGTCCACCCACCCCCTCCTTGCTCGCACCCTTGAACATAAGACACCCCCATTCCATATTTTCTTTCGTTTTTTTTTCTTTTTACTTTTTTGGGCCACACCCAAGTGATGCTCAGGGGTGACTCCTGGCTCTGCACTCAGGAATTACCCCTGGCGGTGCTCAGGGGACCGTGAGGGATGCCAGGGATCAAATCCGGGTCAGCCGCGTGAAAGGCAGATGCCCTCCCCGCTGTGCTGTCGCTCCAGCCTCCCATACTTTCCTTTTTGGTTCTGGGGGTCACCCCCGGCGGTGCTCCTGGCTCTGCACTCAGGAATTACTCCTGGTGGGACTCGGGGACCATTGGGGATGCCGGAGATCAAACCTGAGTTAGCTGCGTGCAAGGCAGACATTCTCCCCGCTGTGCTATCGTTCTAGCCCCCACCCCCCTTCCATACTTCTGTTCCTCTGATGCCACTGAGGCTTCGGGATCTGCCCTGGCACCCCAACACTCGCGGTCCCGGGGTGACTTCCAGGTCCAGCCTAGGGGATGGCGGAGTTTCCTGGAAGTGTTACTGATGACCTCATTAGCATTTAAATTTGTTTTGGGGGCCACACCCAGCAGTGCTCAGGGCTGACTCCTGTCTCTGTGCTCAGGAATCACTCCTGGCAGTGCCTGCGGGATGTCGGGGATCGAACCCGGGTCAGCCATGTGCAAAGGCAAACAAATGCCCTCCCTGCTGGACTATCGCTCTGGCCCTCATCGGCATTTTCGCAGCGTTGCCGGTGGTTCATTTCATTCAGGCCCTGTCCCGACTCGGAACCATTTCATGCCTCACTGGCTTCACGTGGGCCGGTGTGGGGGGCTGGGGGTGCTCAGAGGCAGCCGCGCAGCTCCCGGTAGGGCTGGGAGTGCCAGGCAAGGCAGGGGGTCCCTGGGCTCAGGGATGGCGGCGGACAGGAGGGAGGTCCTACAGCCTCCCAGTCTCAGGGTGTCAGTGAGGGGGGACACCCAGCTCGAAGCTCCCTGTCCCTGCCCACACACACACACGTGCTCACTGACACGCACTCACACTTAGCACTCCCCCCCCGTAAGATTGGGGTGATGTCATCAATCCTCAACACAGTTGGAGGAACCAGATGATTCCTGTTCTTTGGGGGCTACACCCAGCAATGGGCCGGAGCCATAGCACAGCGGGTAGGGCGTTTGCCTTGCACGCGGCCGATCCGGGTTCAATTCCTCTCGGAGAGCCCGGCCAGCTACCGAGAGTATCCCGCCCGCACGGCAGAGCCTGGCAAGCTCCCCATGGCATATTCGATTTGCCAAAAAACAGTCACAACAAGTCTCACCGTGGAGACGTTACTGGTGCCCGCTAGAGCAAATCAATGAGCAAGGAGATGACAGTGCGACAGTGCTACACCCAGCATTGCTCAGGGGTCACTCTTGGTGGTGCCCTGGGGACCTGGCAGCCGGGGGTGGAACAGCGCCTCGGCCCTTGGGGCAGATTCTCTAGCCACACTATTATTATTATTATTGTTGTTGTTGTGATTTTTGGGGGGGATGGGTCATACCCAGTGTGCTCAGGAATCACTCCTGGCTGGGGATGCTGGGGCTCGAACCCGGGTCAGCAAGGCAAACAGCCAACCCGCTGTACTCTGGCCCCGCTGTAGGAAGAAACTCTGATGCCACACTGTAAGCTCTACGGTCACTCTCACTGGCGCTGGGCTGACCCCACAGTTTCCCACGTCCCCCATGCACCCCTCCCTACAGCAGCCTCATCCCGGCACCCCAACACCCCTGCGGCCAGCTCAGGGCATTCACGACTCCCCTCCCAGTCTTCTGGGAACACTCCCTCACCCCCACTTTATACTCCCGGCCCCCCGCCTCTGTTCTCTCTGTATGAGGCTCACTGCTCGGCACCCTGGTCCGGAGCTGACTCCCTGGACTGACGGCGGGGGGCGGGGATGCCTCCTCCATCAGACTGTGCACGCGCAGGCCTGCCCCCTCTGCCCCCCAGCATCCAGTTCTGGGTCCCACGGTTGGAGGTCAAGGATGGCGGATGACTTTGAGGGTCACCCTCCCTCGCGGCAGCCCCAGGCTGGGCACTGGGGGTCATTCCTGTCCCTTCCTGTGACAGGCCCAGGGCACCCCCTCAGGGGGTGGAGGGGAGCCCTCCCCGGGTGGCTGGAGCTCAGGCCCCCGCTGCTGCTCTCTGCTGTGTGACCTTGGACAAGTCCCTGGCCTCTCTGGGCTTCGGAAGGACCAGGGGAGACAAACCCCGGTGTCATGGGGACCACGGGAAGCAGAGAGGAAAAGGGGTTCATCCAACGACCCCCAACCACTGTCGCGGAGGCAGGCCTGGCTTGGAATTGGTTCTTTCAAGATACCCTTCCTTCCATCCTTCCTTCCTTCCATCCTTCCTTCCTTCCTTCCTTCCTTCCTTCCTTCCTTCCTTCCTTCCTTCCTTCCTTCCTCGCTTCCTTCTTTCCTTCCTTCCTTCCTTCCTCCCTTCTTTCCTCACTTCCTTCCTTCCTTCCTTCCTCGCTTCCTTTCTTTCCTTCTTTCCTTCCTTCCTCCCTTCCCTCCTTCCTTCCTTCCTTCCTTCCTCGCTTCCTTCTTTCTTTCCTTCTTTCCTTCCTTCCTCCCTTCTTCCTTCCTGTCTTCCTTCCTTCCTTCCTTCCTCGCTTCCTTTTTTCTTTCCTTCTTTCCTTCCTTCTTTCCTTCCCTCTTTTCCTTCCTAGAATTAGTTCTTGTAAAAAAAATCCCTAAAATTCCCTCCCTCCATCCCTCTCTCTCTCTCTTTCTCTCTCTCTCTCCCACCCTCCTTTCTAGAATTGGTTCTTTTGGGAAAAACTACAATACTTGAATTTTTCCTTCCTAGCTTCCTTCCTTCCTTCCTTCCTTCCTTCCTTCCTTCCTTCCTTCCTTCCTTTCCTTCCCTCCTTTCCTTCCCAGAATTGGTTCTTGTTAAAAAAAAAATCCCTGGGGGCCGGAGCGATAGCACAGCGGGTAGGGCGTTTGCCTTGCACGCGGCCGACCTGGGTTCGATCCCCGGCATCCCATATGGTCCCCCAAGCACCGCCAGGAGTAATTCCTGAGTGCAAAAGCCAGGAATAACCCCTGAGCATCGCTGGGTGTGACCCAAAAAAAAAAAATCCCTAAAATTCCCTCCCTCCATCCCTCCCTCTCTCTCCCACCCTCCTTTCTAGAATTGGTTCTTTTGGGAAAAACTACAATACTTGAATATCTCCCTTCCTTCCTTCCTTCCTTCCTTCCTTCCTTCCTTCCTTCCTTCCTTCCTTCCTTCCTTCCTTCCTTCCTTCCTTCCATCCTTCCTTCCCTCCCTCCCTCCCTCCCTCCTTTCCTTCCTCCCTCCATGCCTCCATTCCTCCCCACGACCTGTGGCATGCCCTGTCTGGAAATGTTCACAGCTCATTTAAACTCCGTGCAGACAAGCTGGCTGCCCCAGGATGGACTGGACCCAATCCAAAGTCTCCCGCAAGTTTACAAACCTGAGCGAGGGGGTCCCGGCTGCAGAGAGCGCACAGGGACTCAGGCACTGTCCCTGCATGTGGCTGACCCTGGTTGGGTCCCCAGTACCCTGCTGACCTGCCACGCCCTGTCAGGAATGATGCCGGCG
This sequence comes from Sorex araneus, assembly GCF_027595985.1. Lineage (NCBI taxonomy): Eukaryota > Metazoa > Chordata > Mammalia > Eulipotyphla > Soricidae > Sorex > Sorex araneus. Next base: position 248,883,146 of record NC_073303.1, read on the forward strand.
CTTCCCACCAAAAGAAGCAGGCTCAGGGGAGCCTATTTCAGGGGCGCAGGCAGAGGCTTGGGGGGCTGTTGGAGTCCATCATTGCACCACCCCAACCCAACCTCTAGACTGAGAACCCTGGAAGGCAGGGTTCTCAGCAGCCGGAGACCTCCAGAACTGAACCACCACCACACTCACGGCCACCGAACCTCACCCACGAGTAAAACTTTTCTTGGGTCACAGGGCTGCAAATGTGGCCACACGACTCTTCAAAGGACACCCCTACCCAGACTCCGAGAGTACCGCACCACATATGATGGGGTTCAGAGTAGAAGGCAAGCTTCCTTAGAGGGAAAAATTATATTATTTCAGGGGCTGGAGCGATAGCACAGCGGGTAGGGCGTGTGCCTTGCACGCGGCCGACCCGGGTTCGATTCCCAGCATCCCATATGGTCCCCTGAGCACCGCCAGGGGTGATTCCTGAGTGCAAAGCCAGGAGTGACCCCTGTGTATCGCCAGGTGTGACCCCAAAAAGCAAAAAAAAAAAAAAAAAAAAAAAAATTATATTATTTCAGTTCTCTGGGGCAGGGATTGGGGTTCGGGATGGAAACACTCGAAATATGGTGGTGGGAAGGTGTAAGGGCGGTGGGATTGGTGTTTGAATATAAAATATAATCAAATATTGTGAACTACTTTATAAAATAAAAAAAATTAAGAAGAAAAAGGAAGGCAGGGGAGCTGGAGCGATAACACAATAGGGAGGGTGTTTGCCTTGCACGAGGCCGACCCGGGTTCGATTCCCAGCATCCCATAGGGTCCCCCAGCACTGCCAGGAGTAATTCCTGAGTGCATGAACCAGGAGTAACCCCTGTGCACCACTGGGTGTGACCCAAAAAGCAAAAATAAATAAATAAATAAATAAATAAAAATAAAGGCAGGGTTTTTTTTTTGGGGGGTAGGGGTTTGGGCCACACCCAGAGGTGCTCAGGGCTTACTCCTGCCCTGAGCTCCGGGATCACTCCTGGTGATGCTCAGGGAACCATATGGGGTGCCGGGAACCAAAGTTGGGTTGGCTGCATGTGAGGTGAGTGCCCTCCCCGCTGTTCTATTGCTCTGGCCCTTTTAAGTTTCTGGTGGGGGGGGACTATAGGGGGAGGCAGGGACTCACAGGTTGATCCGGAAAGCAGAAAATGGGGTGCGAGATAAGTGGGAAGAAGGTGGGCTGAGGGGGTGACCCACTTTCCCACCTTTGCTCTGGGTATCCATTGGCTGACCAGAGCAAGCCAGGAGAGGGCCGGGCAGTCGGTGTGGCCCCGGCACCCCGAGAAAAGAGCCTCGCAGGGCTGGAGCTCAGCGTGGAGGGCGTTTGCCTTGCACTCGGCCGACCCAGGTTCAGCATCCCCTACAGTCCCCTGAGCACTGCCAGGCGTGATTCCTGAGTGCAGAGCCAGGAGTGACCCCTGAGCATCGCCGGGTGTGACCCAAACAGCAAAAAGAAGAGAAACAAAGAAAAGAAAAGAGGCTCACAGAAGATTCCCCCCAACCCAAATTTGGGCAGGCAGAAGCCTGGGTTGGTTGCACCCCACCAGCTGGGAAGTGGGTGGCTGGCTGCACCCATCGTACCCCGACCAGACAGTAATGAGCCCTCACCCCGCTTTAATTGCCGGCTGTCCAAATAATTATCAGCTTGTTTATTTCACTTCATGGTGGCCGTACTTCCTTCTCCTGATATTGATTTCATGTTTTCCTGCTCCGTTCATTATCTTTCCTGCCCCTTTAATGGGCTCTGAGGTCTTGGAGGGACTTGGAGGAGGTGGGAGGAGGGGGAGGGAAGAGCGGGGGTCTTGCTGTGCCCCCCGAGGCAAGAAGCTGCCCTCTCTGGGCTTAAACCCAGAACACCCACCCCGCCAATCTCTCCCAAATACCCTCTCACGCTTGATGCATGCAGAAAGGAACATGTTACCATTCCCAATTCCCAAGGGATGAAACGCTGCCCCCTGGAGGCGCGTGGTGGTAGTAGCCCAAAGCGATTCTGCGGGGCTATTGGTTCAATGGAAGAAAAGGTTTGGGGGCCAGAGTGATAGATAGTACCGGGTGGGGGGAACGTTTATTTGCCTTGCATACGGCTGACCCAAGTTCGATCCCCGGCATCCCAAAGGGTCCCCAGGACCCTCTAGGAGTGATCCCTGAGCACAGAGCCAGGAGTAAGAAGGCTGTTGTTACTGATGGTGGGGGTAGGGGGGGGAAATTCAGATTTTCTTTTTGGCTTTTCCGGTCACACCCGGCGATGCACAGGGGTTACTCCTGGCTCATGCACTCAGGAATTACTCCTGGCGGTGCTCGGGGGACTCTATGGGATGCCGGGAATCGAACCCGGGTCAGCCGCGTTCGAGGCAAACGCCCTCCCCGCTGTGCTATCGCTCCAGCCCCGGGCTTCAGATTTTTGTGGGGTCCCCCCTCCCCATGAGTATGGTGCAGTGGGGGCCGGAGAAGTCGTGCAGGGGAAAGGCACTTGCATGGCACAGGATCAGGCAAGGTTCGATCCCCAACCGTCCATAAGCCCCCCCAGCACTGCCAGGAAGTGATCCCGAAGCTCAAAACCAGGAGTGAGCCCTGAGCACTGCCGAGCGCGCCTCCCCCCCCACCCCCCACCCCCCCCGCAAAGTAAAGAAAAGAAAAACCAAAGGAGGTCGTAGGCGAAGTCAGTTTGGGAACCTTTGTTTGAAAAATTAAAGAAAAGGGGAGGCCGACTTGCCTCTTAAGAATAAGAGGCAAGAGGAAGGAGGTAGGTTGGGGTGGGCCGCGGACGGGGTGTTCAAGGAGACCAACCTGGAGGAGGAGGTGGAGAAGGAGGCGGCAGGAGGAGGCCAGGTCAGGCCATTAGCAGGGGCGTGGGCAGTGGGTGACCCCTCGCAGGTCTGATGGGGGAGGAGCCAGGCAAGTCTGATGGGGGAGGAGCCAGGAAACCCTACCTCGCCCCGGCCTGACCCCCACCCCTTGCCCTCAGCCTCACAGCTCAGCGGTTGCCAAGGTAACGCGTGCCGCTCTACAGTCCCTGCCGCGGTGCCAGGGCTGGAGTCTCATATTTGGGGGGGGGGTGGAAAGGAGAGAGCATGGCGGGGGGAGGGGGGTGGTGAGGGGGAGGGCAGAGGGGGCTTTGTCTTCGGGAAGATTTACCACCCCTTGCAGGGGTCATTAGCGCTTAATAAATCACTAATAATTGCATGAATATTTAAATCTTCATAAAAAAAAGAAAAAAAAAAGATCAGCAAACGCGTCTCCCTGCGAGGGTATTTATTGCTTTCGGGCTGGAATCTATAAAAGTGGGCATCGGGCTGATTGAACTGCTGTTATCGGCCCGGCTAAATGGGTAATTGGGACGGAGAGACGCAATCAGAGCTATAAATTACATACAGTAAACCGAGGGCATTAACGCGGGGTTTATTATCAATTATCTTTGCGCTCGTTCCCCTGAAAACGAACTTTAAGTCTATTAAGGAGAAAATTTAAGGTCTTAATGAATTGAAGGAGAAGAAATTGCCGAGGGACCCCACCCCCAACGCCCCCTTGCCTCATCCCCTGGCACTGGAATCCTCTGTGGCTGATGAGGCGGGTCCCCTACCCACCTCAGGAGGCCCAGGCAGGACGGTCCCCCAGCTGGGTGGGCCCCAAAGGTCAGCAGTGACCCTCTCCTGAACGCAGCGGGTGAGTGGGGAGATCAGCTGCTGAGGCTTTGTCTGTCCGCCCGCAAGAGGAGAGGGTGAGGTGCCCTTGTGACGTGGTCACTCCCCAGCGTGTCCTCCCGCCCCCCTCGCCCTGCTGGGACACTCGCTCCAGACGACACTGGTTCCTTGGCGGACGTCAAGGTCGGCACGACCTACTTCCGGGCCAGTTCACCCGGCACCAGGGCTCCCTTGGGCACACAGAGGTGCCAGGACTGGGCGCAACCCCGAGCTGGAGTGATGACAGCCTGGAATTTTACATGGTGGTGGTGGGAGGGGGGTCGGAGGACGGGGAGATGCAAAACCCTGAAAATCCAGGCCACGCTCAGGGGCTCCCCTGGGGGAGGAGGCGAGCCCTGGCACGCTGATGGGGGCACCTGGAGGGCTTCCCCGAGGTGGTGTCACGGAACTACATCCAGAGAAATGAAAGGCCGCCTTACAGATCCCCGGCGGCTGGAGCCAACAGTCCAGCGGGGGCGGGCATGTGCCGTGCACGCACACGCTCCGGGTTCCGTCCCCGGCATCCCATCAGGTTCCCGGAGCCCTGCCAAGAAGCAATTCCTGAGCGCAGAGCCAGGAGTGAGCCTTGGGCATCCCCGGGTGTGGCCCCCCAAAAACAACAATAACGATGGGGCTGAAGCAATAGCACAGCGGGAGGGCGTTTGCCTTGCACGCGGCCAACCCGGGTTCGATTCCCAGCATCCCATAGGGTCCCCTGAGCACCGCCAGGAGTAATTCCTGTGCATCGCCGGATGTGACCCAAAAAAGCAAAAAAAAAAAAAAAAAAAAAAAAAAAAGGGGCCGGAGCGATAGCACAGCGTGTAGGGCGTTTGCCTTGCACGCGGCTGACCCGGGTTCGATCCCCGGCATCCAATATGGTCCCCCAAGCACTGCCAGGAGGAATTCCTGAGTGCAAAGCCAGGAGTAACCCCTGGGCATCGCTGGGTGTGACCCAAAAAGAAAAAAAAAACAAAAAACCAACAATAACGAGGAATAAAGTAGGGGTGGTCATACAGATGCAAGAACTGACCCCACTCCCCTCGGGGGCCCAGGGCACCCCTGCGTGCCCCACCTCCCATCTTAGAGGATCCTGGGGCGCTGTGGGGATGGATCCCAGCCTGTCTGGGACCCATAGCCATGCTCGGAGACTCGGCACCCCCGTCAGCTTGGACCCGTGTTCAGATACAGCCTTTATTTCAAACTGTGTGTTCGGGGGCCAGAGAGCGATAGAACAGGGGGGAGGGCGTATGCCTTGCACACGGCTGACCTGGGTTCAATGCCCGGCATCCCGCGGGGTTCCCCCCACGCACCACCAGGAGTGACCCCCGAGCTCAGAACCAGAGCTCGGCCCTGCGGACAGCTAGAGGTGTGGCCCCCAACCCGAAATTAAATAAATAAAAAGTAAAACCTTGCGTTTGTCCCCACAACCTCATTTGCATAATGGCAGCCCAGCCCCCACCCACCTCTCTGCAAGCCCCTGGGGGGGTCCCCTCTGTCTCCTCACTCCCTCCTACCTCTGTAAACAGCCCCCCCTACTCTGTGTCTATAAGTAGCCACAAGTCAAATAATTCATAACCAACTTTCCCTCTCTTGGCATTTTTCTCGCCAAGGTGTCACTGAGCGCCTCACAAGAGCAGCAGGGGGCAGCCAGACTCAGCAGGACCCCCGCTGAGCACCCCATCACAGGTGGGGGACAAGGGGAGAGGCGGGGATGGGGAGGGGAAATCTCTGACCCCAAGCAGGCGGGGGTCAGGATGGTTCCAGGATGTAGGGCGCTTGCCTTGCATGCAGCCGGCACCGGTTGGATCCCTGACACCCCCATATCCCCCAGCCCAACCCCCAGCCTGGCCAGGGGTCATCCCTGAGCACAGAGCCAGGAGGCGGCCCTGAGCACTGCTGGGTGTGGCCCCCAAACAAACAAACAAGCGACCAAAAATAACCCTTAGAAGCTGGAATCTGGGGAGACCTGGCAGGGAAGAAGACGTTGTCTTGGCCTTTTATCCTTGCCCGCCCCGAGTGTTCATGGGATGAAGGACGGAGACGCCCTTGAATCACGCAGGCTTCTGCTCCGACACTCTGAGCGGGGGCGGGGGGGTAGCAGACTCCCCCTGACTCTACCAACAGGATTAGGATGAGTTTGGATGGGAGTGTTAGCCCTCCCGGGGAGCTGTGGCTGAACTCCCACTCTGCCCTCCCTCCCCACATTCACAGCCCCCCCCCGTAGCCACGCCCACTCCCGCCTGCAGTCCCCAGCACACAGGACTACGGTCCCCTTAATTCCACTTGTGTAATTGGGTGTGTTTTGTTTTGTTTTGTTTTTGCTTTTTGGGTCACACCCGGCGTTGCACAGGGGTGACTCCTGGCTCATGCACTCAGGAATGACTCCTGGCGGTGCTCGGGGGACCCTATGGGATGCTGGGAATCGAACCTGGGTCGGCCATGTGCAAGGCAAACACCCTACCCGCTGTATATTTTTATTTTTGGGAGGGGAAGGGGAACACCCGGTGGTGCTCAGGGCTTACTCCTGGCTCTGCGCCCAGGAATTACTCCTGGCGGACTCTGGGGACCCTGTGAGATGTAGGGGATCGAACCCACCTTGAATAAATAATTGAATTTTCAGGAAATGACGTTAGTTATCGCGGGAGCTGAAAGGTGTAGCCCTAGGAGGGCAACTGGGGGTGACGCTGTCCGTGGTGCTGAAGGTGTGTGGACTGGGCGCTGTCTGTGGTACTGAAGACCACCAACCCGGGGCAGTCGCAGCCCTGGACCCCCTCAACCCCCGCGCTTCACGACCCACCCGACCCATCCGAGACGACTTGGAAAGAGCCCAGAGCATCTTCAGAAGCCTGAAGAGGGAGGAGGGCTTTGTTAACTTTGCCTCCCCTGCTGGTTCCCAAGACTCTGAGACAGATATGCGGGCATAAACGCCAACCTGCTGGAGTCCTGATAGTGACCCTGGCCCAGTGTGGGCAGCTGACCACTCTGAGATTCCTATGCTCTCCCGGGGTATGTGTACCCTATGGAGCTCAGACCCCTTTTTTCATTTTTGCTTTTCTGGGTCACACCTGGCGATGCTCAGGGGTTACTTCTGGCTCTGCTCTCAGGAGTCACTCCTGGAAGTGCTCGGGGAACCACATGAGATTATGGGAATTGAACCCGGGTCGGTGACGTGCAAGGCAAACACCCTACCTGCTGTGCTATCACTCCAGCCCCCCTCAGACCCCATTTCAGCTCATCCCTGCTGGAGACTCTGGAGGGAGGAGGTCAGGTAGAGACAGGCTGTGGACAGAGAGAAGGGAGAAACAGAAAAGAGAAAGAGAGAAGAAGAGGAGAGAGGGATAGAGGGAGGGGGAGAGAGGGAAGAGGAAGGGAGGGAGGGAGCGAGACTGGAAAATCCCAATCCCCACCAGCTTGGGCACTGCCAAGTGAGGTACCTGCTGGACAGAACTGTGCAGGGGGACAGTTGCCAGCTGTGAGGACATGGCTGGTGACAGGGGTCACTGGGGACAAGAGGTCAGCACTGTAAGAGTGGAAATCAAGGGCCGGCAGAATTGGGGTTTTGTTTGTTTGGTTTTGGGGGCCACACCCGGTGATGCTCAGGGCGACCTCCTGGCTCTGTGCTCAGTGATCACTCCGAATACTCCTGAGTAGAGTGTTTAGGGTGCAGGGTGACCCAGGTTGGACCACTTGATTTCCCGAGCACCTCTGGGTGCAGTTTGGGGATATTTGTGGTTGTTGGTTTGTTTGTGGGCCACAGTCAGCAGTGCAGAGCTCACTTCTAGCTCTGTGCTCAGGGATCCGTCCTGGCATGGCTGGGGGGGGACCCTACGTGGTGCTGGGGATCAAGCCAGAAGGACTGTGTGCAAGGCAAGTGCTATGAGATGGCTTCAGCCCGAGGTGAGGTTCTGGAGAGCCCTGAGCATCACTAGGTGTGGCCCTGGAAGCTTCTAAGGCTGCCAGGCTGGACTGCCAGTTCCGAATGGCCCCACACCGATGGGTCTTTGGGCTGAACCTCTGGCCCAACTGACCAAGAATTATTCATAGGGTTCTGCCCCACCCCAAAGAGTGGAAACCTGGGAATTTCCCAAAAAGAACATGAACAGAGGTCTGAGAGGTGGGAAGAAAATGGGGGTTCAGAACAGACATGAAGGGGCTGAAGGGCTTAAGGCACTTACTTTTGCACCCCTGGGTTTGAATCCCAGCACCTCATAGGGTCCCCTGAGCACCACTAGGAGTTGCTCTTTTTTTTTTTTTTTGCTTTTTGGGTCATACCGGGCGATGCACCGATGCACAGGGGTTCCTCCTGGCTCTGCACTCAGGAATTACTCCTGGTAGTGCTCAGGGGACCCTATGGGATGCTGGGAATCGAACCTGGGTCGGCCACATGCAAGGCAAACGCCCTACCCGCTGTGCTATTGCCCCAGCTCCCAGGAATCACTCTTGAGCACAGAGCCAGAACTAGCCCCTGAACACCTCCAAAGGTGGCGACACCAACCACTACCACCACCAACACAACAAACAAACAAACAAACATACAAAAAACCGTGGCTGTAGCAATAGTACAGTGGGGAGGGTGTGGGGACGGCGCTTGCCTTGCACGCAGCCAACCTAGCTTTGATTCCCGGCACCCCACAGGGTCCCCCCCCCCCCCGAGCACTGTCAGGAGTGATCCTGAGCACAGAGCCAGGAGGTTGCCCTGAGCATCGCCGGGTGTGGCCCCCCAAAACCAACCAATCAAACAAACAAAAACCCAAACCAGAACAGAGGTGGAACCGCCAGAGGAAGCGCGCTCGCTCGCTCGCAGAGCCAGCAGCCAGCAGCCGGCCCTAAATATAGACCCACAGGCACTCGGAGCCGGGTTTCCGCTGCGAGCCGGGGCGCAGGCATCCGGCAGGGAGAAATTTCCTCTGTGACATCAAGCCCCCCAGACTCGGGCCCCCCACATTTCCCATTCTGCCCCGGCACCACCACTCTTGACTCCGGGAGCCAGACACGGCCCAACCTTTCTGGAAGCAATTTATATTTCCAGCTTGCAGCCCCTCGGGGGAGAAATGATTTTCAGAATTTATTCCCCGCTGAGTGCCGCCGGAGAAGCCTTTCATTGGGTTGAAACCTACCTCGGCGGGGCTGGCTGGGGTGGGGCTGGGACACAGGCGCCCCTCTCGAGGCGCGTTCTGGTTCTTACAGACGTCCACCGAGCCCCTCATAGCCCCCCGAGTCCCTCATAGCCCCCCAAATCCCTCACAGCCCTGAGTCCCTCACAGCCCCCCAAATCCCTCATAGCCCCCTGACTCCCTCATAGCCCCCCTGACTCCCTCATAGCCCCCCTGACTCCCTCATAGCCCCCTGACTCCCTCATAGCCCCCTGACTCCCTCATACCCCGACTCCCTCATACCCCCTGACTCCCTCATACCCCCTGACTCCCTCACAGCCTCCCGAGTCCCTCATAGCCCCCTGACTCCCTCATACCCCCCTGACTCCCTTATACCCCCTGACTCCCTCATACCCCCTGACTCCCTCATACCCCCCTGACTCCCTCATACCCCCCTGACTCTCTCATAGCCCCCTGACTCCCTCATACCCCCCTGACTCCCTCATACCCCCCTGACTCCCTCACAGCCCCTGACTCCCTCACAGTCCCCTTCTGTACCATTAAGCTGCCCCCCCCAGCAGGCTCCTCCAGTTCACGACCCCCATCCCTGCTCATCGTGACCCTGGGTGACAGGTCCAACTTGGACTCAAATGGTCACCTGCGTGTTGTAATCTGGAGGAGGTCTCGACTCCACCGTTGGCCGTGGCCAAGCAGCACCCCCGCGCCCCCCCCAATCTTTCCTTCCACTCCAAGATGTACGAATGGGAGGCCTGGGGTTAGGAGAGATAGTTCAGCAGGGATAGCGTTTGCCTTGCCCCCAGCAGACCCAGCTTTGGTCCCCGGCATCCCCTAGGGTCCCCTGAGCCCCGGCAGGGGTGAAGCCGAGTGAAGAGCCAGCAGTCAGCCCTGAGCACCACCAGGTGTGGCCCCAAGACAAACAAAAAGGAGAGTTCAGGAAGAAAAATGAGTTTCTCACCTCACAGAAGCCTGCAATATTGGGGGCTGGAGTGATAGGACAGCGGGGGAGGGTGTTTGCCTGGCACATGGCTGGCCCTGGGTTCGATCCCTGGCATCTCATTGACCTCCCTGGCCCCGAGCACCACCAGGAGTGATTCCTGAGTGCAGCACCAGAAGTAACACCTGAGCATCGCTGGGTGTGGCCTCAAAACCAAAAATTTAAAAATTAAGAATATAGGGGCTGGAGCGGCCCCAGTGTGCAAATGCACAGCGGGTAGGGCATTTGCCTTGCACGCGGCTGACCCGGGTTCGATTCCCAGCATCCCACAGAAACCCCTGAGCATCGCCAGGGGTAATTCCTGAGTCAGAGCCAGGAGTAACCCCTGTGCACCGCTGGGTGTGATCCAAAAACAAACAAAAAAATTAAATATAAAAAGAGTTTGCAATAGGAGTCACGTACTCCATAATGTCAGGGCCCCCACCCCCACCCTACCCTGTCAAGAAGGTAAGACTTTCAGCAAGCACTTTTTGGAGAGTGGAACCTTGCATTTGCATCTCAGGAGGGGATCATTTGTGGCCCCTTACAAATTCCTTGTCCAGGGTCTGAGGGATAGTACAGCAGGGAGGGCACTCGCCTTGCACCCCTACCGTCCCCTGAGTCCCACCAGGAGTGATGATACCTGAGCACCGCCAGGTATGGCCCAAAACAACAAAAAACAAAAATTCTTTGCCCAACCACGTCTTTTTTTTTTCTTTTTGGATCACACCTAGTGATGCTCAGGGGTTACTCCTGGCTCTGCACTCAGGAATTATTCCTGGTGGTGCTTGAGGGACCCTATGGGATGCCAGGGATCGAGCCCGGGTCGGCCGAGTGCAAAGCAATCGCCCTCCCCTCTGTGCTATAGCTTCAGCCCCAGTCCTGTCTCCTATGTTTTTTTTTCTTTTTGGGTCACACCCGGCGATGCACAGGGGTTACTCCTGGCTCATGCACTCAGAAATTTCTCCTGGCAATGCTCGGGGGACCATATGGGATGCTGGGATTCGAACCCAGGTCAGCCGCATGGAAGGCAAATGCCCTACCCGCTGTGCTATTGCTCCAGCCCCTGTCTCCTATGTTTGTTCTTAGGAACAAACACCCTTCCGGGCACTGTCCCCATCAATCCGCCCAATCCTAACCTCGCTGGCCATTCTCTGCCCAACCCACCACCGTAGGAGGTAAGCTCTCCCCTCCAGCTTCTTCCTCACCAGCCTGGCATTTTACCATCCCCCGGGAGAGTTTAGATTTAACCATAAACTCGGTGATTTCACTGTATACACATCCTCCCCTGGATCTTTTATTTAAATGTTAAAGGAAGGGGGGGGGGATTAGTGCCAATTCTTGGCGGAGCTCACTTCCTCAGTATCTCACATTCCTCGCTCCACAAGACTGTTTATTGCGACTCAGACCTTTTGTTTCCCTTCTTTGTCGACTCCTTATCAACGAAGAGGCAGTTGCTTCCAATTCCAGATGAATCCATTTTACAGACACGCTCTGTGCGCACCCACATTCCTGGAACACTTAGGATAATGCGAAGGACACGGAGCACCCCCACACTCTCCTACACCCACACACTTTTGTTTTTTGTTTTGGGCCACACCCAGCAATGCTAAGGATTTACTCCTGACTCTGCACTCAGGAATTATCACTGGTGGTGCTCAGGGCATCACAGGAGATGTCTGGCATTGAACCTGGGTCAGCTGTGTGCAAGGCAAATGCTGTACTATGGCTCACCCCCCACACACACTTACACACACACACACACACATAGACTCATACACTCATAAGCACACTCATAAACAGACTCACACTGCCACACATACACACACAGACTCATACAGCCACACACTCATACATGTGCATACTCACACTCATAAGTATACACATACTCACACACATGCTCACCTACGCTCTCACGTCCTCATAAACACACACATTCACAAAACACAGACAAATACAATGGTCACACATCTACACAGACTCACAGATTCTCTCTCCCTCTCTTACACACACACACACACACACACACACACACACACTCACAACACACTCAGGACACAGACTTACACTCTCCCATCACAGCCATGGTCCCTCTGCACCCCTGCACTCTCGGGCTCTCCACCCCTCCTCACTCCCCCACCTGCACGCGGCCGGGGGGGAGCCAGCTGCTGTATGTTGTTGAGAGTCCAAGGATTTTATGTTTGACAGGAGAGAAGAGGATGGAGCCAGGCAGGGAAACGCCAGTACAAGACTGAAATGCATCGGCAGCCTGGAGCATCTGTAAGTGTTGGGACGGGATCAGGGAATTTCCTGAAATTTGGACTGGGGTGAGCAGAGGATCCTGGCTGAGGCCCCTACTCAGTGATGTCAGTGATGGCGGGGGGGGGGGGGGGGGGGCAGAGGGGGAGGCGCACTTCAAGCTGGGCTGACCTGGGGGCATCCACGCACTTGGCACACTCCGGGCTGCTGAGCCTCAGGAGCTGGCCTCGAGGGGGCAATATCTCTGGCAGGGCCCACAGGACTTCCGTCTGCCTTGGAATTTCTTCATTGGCACCTGCCCACTGGCACTGCCACCCAGACATTTTGGCCCAGCCACAGGGCTGAGGTCAGTTCGCCAGTATCCTGTATCCGGTATCCCTCCCACAGCACGCGCATGCAAATGAGGGCGGCACCCTGACCAATAGAAGTATCACCAGGGATTCTATGTAAATGAGGGTAGCACTTCAGCCAATGGAAGGGTCATCAGGGATCCTATGCAAATTAGGATGGTCCCCTGGTCAATGAAAATGCCATCAGAGGGATTCTATGCAAATCAGAGGGGGTACCCTGGCCTATGGTAGTGTCATCAGGGATTCTTAAAACCCCGAATCAGGGATTCAGGGACCTGGAAAGGTCCCCGTGGGGTGGTGGGGATGGCGAGATGGCGGATTCGAAATCCTCAGCAGGAGAAATCCGTCTGTGAACCAGCAGAGACCTCTATGCCTTTATCCTGTGGCCTGGGAGTTCTTCAATCAGATCCCTCTTACTTTCTTTTTCCTCCTCTCCTGGCATTTTTCTCACTCCCCACCCCCTCGCCCCAGGATTCTTGGAGGAGAAGATCTTTAAACAAATCACCCCTCCAGGGCCCAGGGGGGATATATTAGAGTTCCAAAGTGATGGGTAAAACGGGAGAGGTAATCCAGGGAAGACAGGGAGACATATCGGGCAGGCTGGGTGGCTAATGCCAGCTATGCATCTCGGGCAGGACTGGGGAGCCGCAAGCTACTTCTCACAGGCAGGAAGACTGGGAGGCTGAGAAAGGGAGAAAGGACCCCCCCACCCCCCATCAGCTCGTCCTCTGTTCTCTTCAGCACTCCGACAGCGTGCAATTATTTCATTTCTTCATTTGCACGCTGGCCTGTTGCCTGTCTCCCCAGCTAGAGTCTCCAGCTCCCAGGAATCTCTATATCACCCTAATTCCCCAGAGCCGGCTCAGAGCCCAGTGCTCAATCCACGGTGATGGGAGCAGAGAGGAATGAATAAAGGAGCAGGTAAGGGAACAAATGAATGAGGGGCTTCTGGCTGGCTACACTCAAGCCTGTTTGGAGATGAAGCCAGACTCAATCTGGATGCCCTGGGTTGTAGCCAGCAACCCATGTCCCAGGAACTACTCTGCATAACTGGATGCATAAGAAGATCAAAGAAGGTATAAACTTTAGCAGAGGCCCCCCAGGTGCTGACCCCTGACTTGCCCCTGTCCAAGTCCTGCGTGTACAGTGGCACCAGCATGGGGACCATCAACCTCCTCCAAATCATTCCGGCACAGAACAACTCCCTATCATCTTCCGATCGGCCTCTGGGCCACCGTGATCCTTCTAACGCCTGCAACCCCCCCCCCCCGCGCCCCCTCAGATCAGATCACAGTTTTCCCCACGTGAAATCTTCTGCCGCCCCCCCACCACCACCTCTTGCTTGGTGTGGCATTAAAGGCTTTGCATAATGCGGACTCAACATCGCAGCCTCTGCTGGAGCCTCCATCACCATGGCAACTGCGAGGACAGCAGCCCACACGGGTCTTTGCGTTCCCCCTCCGCAACCTGTCCCAGAGCCGGGAGCCCTCCTGGATCGCGGCCCTCCATTGCACAGGTGAGGAAAAGTGAGGTGCAGTGGCGGCAAGCATTATCCAGCGAGCTCCATCCAGCCCCAGCAGCTGCGCCCTGGCACAGCTCCCCCGGTGCCAGCCCATGCGCCGAACCCTTGAACAGCTCCAAGCCTCAGTTTCCACATCGGTAAAGTAGGCGGAGGACCAGCGCCTCCTCTGAGTCCCCGAGACGAAGCACTACTCTGCTGAGAAGGAGAAAGCTGGGCGCGGAAGTGCGACCCCCTGAGTGTGAGGGGCAGGGGGGGAGGGACTGGGTGCGGGACTGGAGGACTGAGATGAACCACCGCTAGGGGGCAGTGTCAGCGATCAGGTGCAGGAGGCGACAGAGCTAGGGTCAAGGTGACAAGGTTTCTGGGAAGGCGAGATGTGGGCAAGGCCGACCACAAAAGTATGCAGAGCACTTGAGTGGCTGGAGGGAGAAAGTGGGGTGGGGGGGAAGGAGGAAGGGGGGATGCACAGCAGGGCAAAGTGGGTGATCCAATTCAGCCCCGCCTCCAGCACGGGTTTCCTGCTGCAGCAAATGCACAAAGGGGAGGTTCCCGCCCTTCACCCCCAGCCCTGGAGAGCTGGAGACTGGGGGAGGGGCGGAGAGGGGTCTCCATACAGCAGCTGACTGGGGTTGCCAGCTGCAGTCCCATAAATCCTGCCCTGGCCCAGGCTGGCAGTCCATTACCATGAAGGATTTTTATCGCACTTTACAACCTCCCTGTCTTGTACGGCGACAGCAGGTAATTAAAACAATAATTGTTTTCTGATGTTGCTTCTGCTGAACGATAAAAGCTTCCAGTTATTTTCCTTTCGCAGGGGTGGGTGGGGGGGAGGGGTCGGAGCTGGGGGGGGCGTGGGGCTGGGGAGGGGGATCCACGGAGGAGGGGAGGGAGGCATGCATGCCAGTGAGGGGAGGAAGGGGTGGCCTGCACCCAACGCAGCCTAAAGGTCTAAAGGGGTCTCTCTCTCCTCGGCTTTCTCTGCAAAGCTCTGGGCACTTCCGGGCACATGCGAGCAGGACAGGCCAAACATGCGCGCCCCCTGTCGGCAACGCGCGCCCCTGCAGGCAACGCGCGCCCCCTGCAGGCACGTCCTTTTTGCCCAGCCCTGAGCCACCCTGGGGATGTGCCCCTAGTGGGTCATTATTCTCCTGGGAGGGCTGCAGCAGCTGGGTCCTCGTCGGTCCAAAGCCTTAGGGACGCCGCAGAGACGCTCCCAGCCACCCTGAGAGGCTCTAAAGAACAAAGGTAACGGTAGGGGGAGGTGTACGTGGGCGCCTGTCCCCGTGCTAATGTGCTTCTGCGTCTTCTCAGTTGTCCGAGGCTTGGGGCACCAGTGGGGCCTTGCCTGGGGAGGACTGGGTCCGTCAAGTCACAGGGAACTTCACCCAAGGGTAATTGGGGTGGGGGGGGGAGCTGAGTGACAGTACAGCGGGGAGGGGGTTTGCCTTGCATGCGGCAGACCCGGGTTCAATCCCTGGCATCCTATATGGTCCCCCAAGCACTGAAGCACTGCCAGGAGTAATTCCTATTCCTGAGTGCAGGGCCAGAGCCTGACCATCGCTGGGTGTGACTCAAAAAGCAAAAAAAAAGAAAAAAAGGGTAGTTGGGAAGAATCTTCCTGCCCCTCCATCACCAACCCACTCACCTATCATCCGCCCACCCACCCATCCATCCACCCACCCATACACCCACCCACCCATCCGCCCGCCCACCCATCCATCCACCCACCCACCCATCCATCCATCCACCCATCCATCCACCCACCCATCCACCCACCCATCCATCCACCCACCCATCCATCCACCCACCCGCCCACCCACCCATCCATCCGCCCACCCACCCATCCATCCGCCCACCCACCCATCCATCCACCCACCCACCCATCCATCCACCCATCCATCCATCTCTCCCTCCTTCCCTCCCTCCACCAATTCACCCATTCACCCATTCTCCTGCCAACCCATTCCTCCCTCTCTTCCTCCATCCACCCACTTATCTATTCATCCACCTCCGCCCACCCAACTATTTAAGCATCCTCCATTCATCCCTCCATCCACCCCTCCACCCACCCACCCAGCTACTCATCCATTCATTTATCCCCCAGTCATCTTCTCTCCATCCATCCACTCAGTCCCTCACCTTGCCACCCATTCATCTACCACTCACCGATATGCTCATCCATCTTTCCACCCATCCACCCACTCATTTATCCATCCATCCATCCATCTGCCATCCATCACTGACTCAACTAGCCACTCATACATCTATTAGTCACACACTTATATACCCTTTCATCCTCACCCATTTATCTACCCACCTATCCATCCATCCATCCATCCATCTACCCTCAGACCCATCCATCCATCCATCTTCAATCAATCAAGTCACTCACCTAGTCACTCATTCATCTATTAATCACTTGCCTCTATGCTCATCCATTCTTCCACCCATTCATCCATCCACCTAGTCACTCACCGCACCACCCATTCATTCATCAGTCACTCACTGATATGCTCATTCATGCTCCATCCATCCCTCCACCCAATCCAGAGTGTCCCCTTAACAACCAGGGCCTGTTTTAGGTATGGGGCCATATAGTCAGTAAGGCACTTGCCTTGCACACAGCCGACCTGGATTTGATCCCCATATGATCCCTGGGGACCAGAGTGATAGCACAGCAGGTAGAGCGTTTGCCTTGCGCGAGGCCGACCCGGATTCGATTCCTCTGTCCCTCTCGGAGAGCCCGGAAGCTACCGAGAGTATCCTGCCCGCACGGCAGAGCCTGGCAAGCTCCCCATGGCGTATTCGATATGCCAAAAACAGTAACAACAAGTCTCACAATGGAGACATTACTGGTGCCCACTCGAGCAAATAGATGAACGGGAGGACAGTGCTACAGTGCTATGGTCCCTGGAGCACTTCCAGGAGTGATTCCGAGTGCAGAGTCAGGAATAATCCCTGATCACCACCAGGTGAGACCTCCCCCCAAAAACAAACAAAAAGAAACAGCCTACGTTCTACCAAGGTTGGAGAGAAAACTACCAACATAAAGATCACCTTTGATCTAAGGTGCAATAAACAAGCTTAAAACTGGGGTCAAAGGGATAGTACAGTGGGTAGAGAATCTGCCTTGCACATGGCTGACCTGGGTTCGATCCCTGGCATCCCATAGGGTCTCCCAAGCCCCGCCAGGAGTGATTCTGAGTGCAGAGCCAGGAGCATCGCCGGGCGTGATCCCAAAACAAACAACAATAAAAAGTTAAAACTATGTGACAGCTTAGAGGGCGAGGGAGAGCTGTCTGAGGGGGTGAGTCAGGGGGGGCTGGTGACTGAAGGAGAACGGGGGGGTGCAGAGCTGTGGCAGCACCTGAAACCCCCAAGTCTCCAGGCTGGAGCGACAGTACAGAGGAGGGCACTTGCCTTGAATGTGGTCGACCTGGGTTCGATCCCTGGCATCCCCTAGGGTCCCCCAAGCACCTCCAGGAGTCATTCCTGAGTGCAGAGCCAGGAGAAACCCCTAAGCACCGCCAGGGGTAATTCCTGAGTGCAGAGCCAGGAGTGACCCCTGTGCATCGCTGGGTGTGACCTAAAAAGCAAAAAACAAAAAACAAACAAAGACCCCAAGTCTCCAAATGCCCCTGTCCTGAAACTTTTCCCTTCTAGTCCTGCTCCGAGGAGTCCCACAGTGGACATGGGGTGGGATGGGACGGGGGGGGGGGGGGGCACGGGGGCAGGGGCTGGGGCGAGACATGAGCTCTGCTGGTGACACAAGTGACATCATACCTGGGGGCTCCCCCACCGCGCCCCGAGGCTGCCAGTAAATCACCCTGATGCTTTAAAACAAATACTTCTTAATCACTAAAAATTGAAATGATTTCATGTGAAAATGTTAATGTATTCGGAATCACAGCCGCGCACCGCGTCTGACAAATTAGCACCCAGCCCGCCGCATTGTTTGGTAGCTGCATTTATCCTGGTGACGAGACACGCACACAAAACGGGGCAGAGGGGTGGAGAGGATCGCTCCCGACTCGGGGAGGCCGGATCGCAGAGGGCAAGGGAGCCCTTTCACCCTAGCAGCCAGCCAGCCTGCCCTAGCACCCCCCAGGCCCCCCCGATCGGACCTTGAAGCCATGAGATCCACAATGCCCAGGAATTCAGGTACTTAACCGAGCTGGGTACACCAGGAGAGGAAGAAAATAATTGGGGCTAGAACTTAACATTCCAGGTGCCGGAAAGATATTACAGAGCACAGGGTGCCCGCCTTGCATGCACAGTACTTGGGTTTGAATCCCAAGTTGGAGCGACACCACCAGGAGTAATTCCTGAGCCCAAAGCCAGGAATTTGGTCCCCGGCACCCCATATGGTCCCCTGAACCCCGCCAGGAGTAATCCTTGAGCACAGTGCAAAAAATACAAATAAGAATTTTCTGTTTCAGGGGCTGGAGCGATAGCACAGCAGGGAGGGCGTTTGCCTTGCACGCGGCCGACTGCCTTGCACGCGGCCGACCCGGGTTCGATTCCCAGCATCCTATAGGGTCCCCCAAGCACCGCCAGGAGTAATTCCTGAGTGCATGAGCCAGGAATAACCCCTGTGCATCGCTGGGTGTGACCCCCTAAAAAAAAAGCCAAAAAAAAAGAATTTAATATTTCAAAACAGAAAACAAAACCAAGAACTGAATATTTTCAAACCACATGAGGCAGCAAAACAGGAACTCTCAAGACTTCCTGGGAGGACTGTAAACTAGCACAGGGGCGGGGGCAGTGACTAAAAGCATCTGCCTCGCATGTACGAGGTCATGAGTTCGATTCCCAGTGCCACCCACAGGCGCCCGGGATTGGCTAACTGGGTGGCCCAATATGTGAGCAATCTCTAGTACAGAAACAAGTGGGTGCAAGTGCTAAAACAAAAGCTTGTGATCTTGGTCTCATAACAATGAAAGATACTGGAGCATTGGGGCTGGGAAGGTGACCCCCACCCCACCCCAGCGAGTAAGAAGCACCACAGCGACCCCTGGTGGTCACTATGCAATTGCACCCCTGCAATTAGGATGTGGGTGGGCATGACGTTCAATGTCACAGCACAGCAAGCATGTGTGACCCCACCCCACGCCCACGACCCACCGCGACCCACCCTCCCAAACTCCACCCATCACCCATTATCCCAATACCGACAGCAACAAGAGCTGCAGAGATAGCACAGCGGGTAAGGCACTGCCTTGCATGCAGCCCACCTGGGTTTCATCCCCGGCACCCCACGGAGTCCCTGAGCTTCTAGTCCGGAGTAAGCCCTGAGCATAGTCAGGTGTGGCTCCCCCCCACACACATACACACACACAACAACAACTACAACAACAAATAGCAACAAAAGGGAAGAGAAATCCCGTAAGGCACTTTCCTTGCCTGCACCTGAACTGGGTTCAATCCCTGGATTTTCCCAAGCTCTGTCAGGCATTATCCCAGAGCACAGAGCCAGGAGTAATCCCTGAGCACTGGCAAGTGGCATCTCCTCCCCCTCACACAACATCCCCACAACCTTGCAAAAAAAATAATATAAGCAGCACTGTTGGTAAGGAAGGCAGTTCAGGACATCATCAAAGAACTGAATGTTCGGGGCTGGAGTGATAGCACAGCGGGTAGGGCGCTTGCCTTGCACGTGGCTGACCCGGGTACGAATCCCAGCATCCCATAGGGTCCCCCGAGCACCGCCAGGAGAAATTAGCCCCAAGCAGAGCCAGGACTAACCCCTGAGCATCACCAGGTCTGACCAAAAAAAAAAAGAAAGAAAAAGAAAAAGAATTGAATGGTTCCATGCGGCTGACCCAGGTTCAGTTCCCCGGCTTGAACCCCATACGGTTCCCTCCCTCCAGAAGTGATTCCCGAGAGTAGAGCCAGGAGTGATCCCTGAGCATCACTGGGCATGACCCCAAAACAAACAAACAACCATTGGTGTCAATTCAGTGCCTCCCTGAGTGGCCGCTCCCTCCCGCTGACCCGCCTCAGCCTCTGCCCGCCCGCTGGGCTCCAGTGTCAGTCACTGTTGTAATTGTCACTGTCAATTGCAAGCCTGCACCCAGGAGAGAGAGAGAGAAAGAGAGAGGGGGGTGATTAGGGTGCTTGCCTTGCAAGCAGACGGCCTGGGTTCGATCCCTGACATCCCACTATGGTCCCTCAAGCACTGCCAGGAGTAAGTCCTGAACATCACTGGATGTGACAAACAAAAACTAATGGAGAAAGTGTGACATCCCCTGAGATGTTGTGTCTCCGAAAGCCCATCCCCTGGGCCGGAGCAATAGGACAGTGGGTAGGGCACCTGCCTTGCACGCGGCTCACCCGGGTTCCATTCCTGGCATTCCCACATGGTCCCCTGAGCCCTCCGATCTCTTGTGCAGGCGTGATCTTTGTGTTAAAAGTTTTAGAGGAGGGGGCTGGAGTGATAGCACGATGGTTAGGTTGTTTGCCTTACACGCGGCCGACCCGAGTTCGATTCCCAGCATCCCATAGGGCCGCTCGAGCACCGCCAGGAGTCATTCCTGAGTGCATGAGCCAGGAGTAACCCCTGTGCATCGCTGGGTGTGACCCAAAAAGCAAAATAAATAAATAATTTTTAAAAAAGCTCTAGAGGGGCCAGAGAGGACAGTGGGTAGGGCATTTGCACGCGGCTGACCTGGTTTCGGTCACCAACATCCCACATGGTCCCCCAAGTCCTGCCAGAAGTGATCCCTGAGCGCAGAGCCAGGAGTAACCCCAGAGCGTAGGCAGTGGTGGCCCCCAAACCAAGCAACCAACAAACCTCGCCAAGGCAACAGCCGCCTGCCAGGACCACCTCTCAGCCAGCCGGGGCCACCTCTGCCCTCCCGCACCTCCCCCTTTCTGCCCCCAACCTTGCTCTTCTTCTTTTTTTTTTTTAAATTTTTTTGCTTTTTGGGTCACACCCGGCGATGCACAGGGGTTCCTCCTGGCTCTGCGCTCAGGAATTACTCCTGGCGGTGCTTAGGGGACCCTATGGGATGCTGGGAATCGAACCCGGGTCAGCAATGTGCAAGGCAAATGCCCTCCCCGCTGTGCTATTGCTCCAGCCCCCCAACCTTGTTCTTCTATGGCTGATTCCCTTCTGGAGGAAACAAAGACATCCCCCACCCTGTCACCTCCCCCTCTCCCCCCACCGGTCCTGGGTCCTGTCCCATCACCTTTGGCCTGTCTCTGGGGGAATCATGGCCTCCCTGTGACATTTCCTTTGAGTCACTTGGTGAGAATTCACTTCCTGGGGCTGGGCTCCAGGCTCCAGCTTGGGGATGGGGCGGGGATGTTTTTTATGGGGTGGTGGCGGAGGGGGGGTGTCCCCCGGTTCTTTTCAACTTCTTTCCCGTCACGGCTCCTCTCAGCCGGCAACACTTTGAATGACATTAGCCTCAGACGCCCCCTCGCCCCACCCCGCCGGGTCCCTTGCCCCCCCCAGCCCCCACCTACATACAGCACCCCGGGGCCGCTCCGTTTCACCGCTCCCGCATCCATCCACCCTGCCCGGCCCGTCCTGCTGCGGGAAGACAGGCTCTTGTCATTTCTTGCCCGGCTGATCGCGAAGCCTCCCGGCTGATCTCCTTGCCTCCAGCCTCTGCTCCCACCCGTCCTCCATGCGCGGCCAGATTAATCTTTCTTAAACACCGCTCACCGCCTGTCACTTCCCAGCTCAGCGAGCGCGCCAGCCCCCGGTGCTCGCTGGGCCCCCTGCGGGCGCCGTCTGCTCCAGCCGGGCTGACGCCTCTCGGCCCTGTCCCCTCCTGCTCACCCCCACATCCACGCTGTCACCCAGGGGAGTGCCATCGCTCCTGGCTCCAATCCCCGCACAGTGGGACGCCTCAGGGACCACCCCCCCTACACACACACACACACACACACACACACACACACACACACACACACACACACAATCATTGTGGAGCAGAAGGGGACCAGTCTGGAAGCCCCAGGTCCGTCTTGGGGGCCAGTCGGGGGGGGGGGACAGGGGTCATCTGGGCTGATAGCACATGGCATTCTCCCCAACACAGAGAAGAGGGGCCTTTCTGGAGCCGGAGTGATACAGCACAGCGGGCAGGGCTCGTCCTGCCAGCAGCCGACCCAGGTTCAATCCCCGGGACAGCCAGTGGCCTCTCCCTGCCGAGGGAAGCGGGGGGGGGGGGGGGCAACTTGTGACCCAGGGGCTGGAACCCCAGACTCCCTCACACAAGGCCTGCTGTTGGGGGCTGGAGCAGTAGCACGGCGGGGAGGGCGTTTGCCTTGCACACGGCCGACCCAGGCTCGATCCCCAGCATCCCATAGGGTCCCCTGAGCACTGCCAGGAGTAATTCCTGAGTGCAAAAAAAAAAAAGCCAGGAGGGGCTGGAGCGATAGCACAGTGGGGAGGGCATTTGCCTTGCACACGGTCAACCCAGCTTCGATTCCCAGCATCCCATATGGTCCCCTGAGCACTGCCAGGAGTAACTCCTGAGTGCAAAGCCAGGAGGTAACACTTGTGCATTGCCAGGTGTGACCCAAAAAGAAAAAAAAAAGCCAGGAGTGACCCCTGTGCATCACCGGGTGTGACCCCAAAAAGCAAAAAGAAAAAACAAGGCCTGCTGTCAGCTTTGAGCAATCTCCCTGGCCTGCACTTTTGTGGGGGGTGGGGGTGGGGTTCATACCTGGCAGTGTTCAGGGCTTCCTCCTAGTTCTGTGCTCAGGGGTCACTGCTGGCAGAGCTCAGGGGGCCTTATGGGGTGCCCGGGATCAAGGCTGGGCTGGCCACGTGCGAGGCAAGTGTCCTCCATGCTGTGCTAGCTCGAAGGCCCGTGTTCTAACTTTTCCTTCTTTTTATTTATTTTTTGGGGACTGGGGGGAGGGTTGGGGACTACACCTAGAGGTGCTCAGGGCTGACTCCTGGCTCAGGAATTACTGCTGGTGGTGCTTGCGGGACTCATATGGGAGGCTGGGGATCAAACCCAGGTCAGCCGTGTGCAAGGCAAACGCCCTCCTCACTGCGCTCTCACTCACTCTCTCTCTCTGTCTCTCTCTCCCTCTGTCTCTGTCTGTCTGTCTCTCTCTCCCACTCTCCATGTTCTAACTTTTTTGTTTTCTTTTTGGATCACACCCGGTTATGCTCAGGGGTTACTCCTGGCTCATGCACTCAGGAATTACTTCTGGCGGTGCTCAGCGGACCCTATGGGATGCTGGGAATCGAACCCAAGTCGGGCCGTGTGCAAGGCAAACGCCCTCCCTGCTGTGCTATCACTCCAGCCCCTCCATGTTCTAACTCTTGAGTCACTCTCAGGCCACATCCAGGTGACACAGGCAGTCTGGTCTCCCCAGGTGTAAGGACTCCAGTCAAACCTCTGGGGTGGGTGGGCTTGGGTGAGGGGATTAGGCCCCATCATGCTTCGAAATCAAGGTTTCTCCTCCAAGAGGCACCAGTCAAGGCCTTCAGAGTTAACTGGGGACAGGGACGAGGCGTGGAGCAGCGGGTGGGGGAGTGAATCAGGCCAGGTGACAAAGTCAGGAGAAGCCACCAGATGCCAGCGGGCCCAACTCTGGGTCAGGGGCGATCACACAGAAGGTTGGGTGTTCGTTTGCTTTTGTACAAGGCCAACCTGGGTTCGATCCCCGGAATCCCATCGGATCTCCCGAGCACTGCCTAGAGTGATCCCTGAGTGCAGAGCCAGGAGTAACCCCTGAGGATCACGGGGTGTGACCCCAAGAAAGCCAAAAATGGACAGAGAGAGAAAGGGAGAGAGAGGAGGAGAGAGAGAGAGAGAGAGAGAGAGAGAGACAGACAGAGACAGAGACAGAGACAGAGACAGAGACAGAGAGACACAGAGAGAGAGAGGGAGAGGGAAGGAGAGAGGAGTAAGAAAAGAAACAGCGGTCCATCTCGCTGGGCCTCAGTATTCGCATACAACAAATGGGCCTAACCTCCTCCTTCAGACTTGCCTCAACAGCTAGACCCCCGAGGGGGGGCTCTATTTGCATCCTTCCAGATGCGGAGGGGGCAGGGGTGGGGTGGGAGGTGAGGGGCAAGCCCAGGGGATGTAGTGCAAGCCCGCGGCCTCCAGGGGGTCCCCGAGGCGGGCGAGGGGCCGGGAAGGGGGCGCCGGGACGGCGCAGGGGCGTGGGGTCCGCTGCGGGGCTGGAGCACGGCTGAAGGCGGCTCCCCGGGCGGCCGCCGAGCGCTCAGCCAGGAACTTGTTAACAGGCCCCGAACAAAGGGCCGCTAATCCGGCGGGCGGCCGCGGGCCCCGGCGGGTGGAGACAGCCCGCCCCCTCCCCGCGCCTCCGCGGCTCCCCCCCCCCCCGACCTCAGCGCGCCCGTGGGGTGGGGAGTGTGTAGGGGGGTCCCGGCGGGGTCAGCCGGGCGCGCGTCCCCTCCCACCGCGCGTCCCCCTCCTCCCTCCTCCCGCCCGCAGGCGCGGATGCTAATTGCACATCCCGGGCGCGCCCACCCGAGCTCACCTTGCACTTCCCCGCGCCCACCACCCCCATCCCAGCCAGCCACCAGGTTCTGGGGCGGTGGGGTGCGGGGGGTACAGTCCCCAAAAGCACAAGTAGGAGAAAGCCGGCAGTTTACTACCCCCCACCCCCCAATCTGGTCTCCGCCCCCAGGCAGAATGGGATTGGGGTGGTCCACCTGGCTGGGGAGGTCGCGGGCAGAGTTCAGCACCCCCGCCGCTGCTGCGCACCCCAAGTCCAGACGACGCCCCCGCCCGCCCCAAGTCTCAACCACCTTCTGGCCTGCAAGTCAAGGTGACCCCCAAGGCCCGGGAGAGTCAGTTCTGACATCCAGGAGTGAGGAGGGGCCTGGATGCTGGTGCCCCCCCACCCCCGAAATGGTCCACCCCCCAGGCAGGATTTTAGGGGCCCCTTCTCATCAAACTGGGACCGAACCGTGCCCCCTGGGGCTCTCTCTGAGCTGAAGAGCCCTCGCCAGGTGACTCAACTCAGTAGGGAAAGCACTTGCCTTGCACACCTGAGGCCCTGGCTGGGTCCCCACCCCTGTAATAAAAAGGATGGGGGGGGGGCCTGAGTGAGCCCCTCCAAAATCTACGCGGAGCCGGGGGCTTCTCTACGCTCAGTCCCTGGCTATGAAAGGGAAAGAGGAAAAGTCACCAGGTCTGGGGCCCCGCGGGGCTGTGCAGGGGGGTAAGGAGTTTGCGGGGCATGTGGCTGACCCCAGTTCGATCCCTGGCTCCCCCGCCCCCCAGACCCGCCAGGAGTGAGTCCTGAGCGCAGAGCCAGGAGAAAGTTCCTGAACACCGCCAAGTGTGGCCTTAGAGCAAACAAAAGACACCAGGTCCGGTTCCCTTTTGCCTGGGCGGGGCTTTTATAGCCAAAAGCATCCTCGGGTTCTAAGACGAGAGGGCAGAAGAGCGCCCCCTGGCGGATGCGGCACTGCCGACGGCTGCCCTTTCCCACCCCGGACCTACTGAGTGGACAGACCCCGGATGCATCCACCTACTCTGCATTCCCCCACCCCCACCCCCGGACCGCGCAACAGGAGGCGGGGCCCAGATGAAGGTGAGATGCAAATTCCCCTTGCGCTTTTGCGCCCCCCCCCGTCCCGCCCCCCCACCCCGCGCTCTTCCCTAGCCCCAAGTTTTTGTTTTATTTTTTTAATTTTTGGGTCACACCCCGCGACGCACAGGGGTGACTCCTGGCACATGCACTCAGGAATTTACTCCTGGCGGTGTTCAGGGGACCCTATGGGATGCTGGGAATCGAACCCGGGTCAGCCGCGCGCAAGGCAAACGCCCTCCCCGCTGTGCTATGTGCTATGGTTCCAGCCCAGCTTCACCCTAGGATCTTGGTTCCCCCAGCCCAGAACCTGGCAAGTGTGGGGGTGAGGTGGGGGAGGGGACACTCAGGCATGGCCCTGGCCTTCTGGGGGAGGGGGAGGTGTCCTGGAAGTTTTAGCAATGCCAGCTATCCCCAGGAAAGCGCGGCTCCTGCCTTCCCAAGATTCCCACCTCAGCCTGACAGCCACCTGGCAAGGAAGTGCCAGCAGGCAGGTGCCGAGCAGGTGTGAATGGTTCCTGGGGGTAGGTACCTGTGCCGAGTGCGATCCATATGGGGCTCCCCAGCCAGCTTCCCTGGCTATACCCACGCTGGCACGAGCAGTCAAGTCCAAGCCCCCGTGACTCCGAACAAGCAGCCCAGAGAGGTTAAGCAAATGGCCCAACGTGACACAGCACTCAGGGAGCTGAAGCATGGGCTGAAACGGAATTCCCAGGCCCGCCCAAGCCCCCCATGGCCATGTTATATTTCAGGCCTGAACTTCAGCCCGAGGCAATAACCAGGAGATGCCCCAACCGTCACCCTCATAAGATGCCCCCCACCCCCACCCCTCAATTGGTTTGCTCTTTGCACACTGGATGTTTGCATCGGGCTCTTATTCCTGCAAGGGTGTGTGTGTGTGTGTGTGTGCTCTTATGTACACTGTGCACACTGGATGTTTGCATCAGGCTCTTATTCCTGCAAGGGTGTGTGTGTGTGTGTGTGTGTGTGTGTGTGTGTGTGTTGTGTGTGTGCTCTCTTTGCACACTGGATGTTTGCATCGAGCTCTTATTCCTGCAAGGGTGTGTGTGTGTGTGTGTGTGTGTCTGCTCTTTGCACACTGGATGTTTGCATCGGGCTCTTATTCCTGCAATGGTGTGTGTGTGGGTGTGTGTGTGTGTGTGTGCAGATGGTGAGGGTGAAGATTGGGGTTCGGGTCAGGGAGGGGTGCCTCAAACCAGACGCAATGACTTCTCCGAAGGGGTCCAGCCTGGATTAGTACCAATGAGGTGCGTCTCAACACAGATACTTTCTCTCCGGCCTCTGGAGGTGTGAGTTGACTCTGGGGCTGGAGCACAGGCTCGGCATGTGGGGGCTCCCAGTCTGATGCTTGGCATCCCGTGGTTCCCCCAAATACTGTGAGACATAGCCTCCCCCCAGAAAGATCTCAGCTCTATTCATTCTCTTTTTTTTTGTTTTTGACATTTTAGTTCACGCCTGGAGATGCTTGGGGCTTCCTCCTGGCTCTGCACTCAGGAATCACTCCTGGCGGTGCTTGGGGCACCCTAGGGGATGCCAGAGATGGAACCCGGGTCAGCCGCATGCAAGGCAAACGCCCTCCCCGCTGGACTATAGCTCCGGCCCCTTAGTTCAAGTCTTTATTTTGGGTTTGGAGCCACACTGGGCGGTGCCCACGGCTTCCTCCTGGCTCCATGCTCAGGGATCATTCCTGGTGGTGCTCAGGGGACCCTAGAGGGTGCTGGGGATTGAACCCAGGCCGACCACGTGCAAGGAAAGCACCCCCCGCCCACGCTGTGTCATCACTCCAGTCCTGCCAGCTCTGTCCTCATCTGTGCTGAATGCCAGTGAGCAGGAACAGAGAGAGACAAGTAAGATCCAGAAAGGGCTGCAGGGGCTGGAGCGATAGCACAGCGGGGAGGGCGTTTGCCTTGCACGCGGCCAACCTGGGTTCGATTCCCAGCATGACATATGGTTCCCTGAGCACCACAAGGAGTCACTCCTGAGTGCAGAGCCAGGAGAAACCCCTGTGTAACGCCAGGTGTGACGCAAAAAGCAGGAAAGGCTGCAGCGGTAGTCCAGTGGGCGGGGTGCTTGCCTTGCACGCAGCCAAGCCCAATTTCAATCCTTCGCATCCCATAAGGTCCCCCGAGCCCCACCAGGAGTGATCCCTGGGCACAGAGCCAAGAGTGAGCCCTGAGCACTGCCAGGTGTAGCCTGCTGCCATCATGCCCTGGGCTGTGTTCTCTTTGGCCAGTCCTTCCTGGGGGAGGCAGCTGTATCCCATTTTGCCGAGTAGAAAGTCAAGGTCAGGTGTTTAGTCAGAATTCGGCCCTGTCAGCTTCCTCCTGACAGCAAAAGGGGCTGAAGCTCCCCAGCAGGCAGGGGAACCCTTCTGACTCCCCAAAGTGGGAGGGCAGGAATCAGGAGCCTTCAGCAGCCCCAACTGGTGTCAAGTCCAGCCCTGCAGACAAAACCACCTGAAGGAACCTGGGAGATCAGGAAAGGTCCGATCATGGCATCTCCCAGCTAAGTCTGCAGCTCTGAGATCCCCAAAGGCAGCAGCACTCTAGGGCTGGGGAAGCAGTACAGAGGTAGAGCACATGTCTTGCATCCAGGAGGCCCTGAGTTCGATCCCCAGTACCTCCTCCAAAAAACAAAGGCCGGAGTGATAGTCCAGCGGGGAGGGCGTTTGCCTTGCATGCGGCCAACGTGGGTTCGATTCCCAGCATCCCATAGGGCCTCCCCGTTCCTCGCAATGCCAGGAGTAATTCCTGAGTGCAGAGCCAGGAGGAACCCCTGAGCATCTCTGGGTGTGACCCCAAAACAAAACGAACAAACAAAACTGGGCTGGGAGCAGCAGTACAGCAGGGAGGGTGTCTGCCTTGCATGCGGCCATCCTGATTCCATCTCCCACATCCCATCAGGTCTCCCAAGCCTCGCCAAGGAGTGAGTGATCCCGGAGCACAAGAGCGAGGAGTCAGCCCTAAGCATCTCCGGGTGTGGTCTGAAAACAAAACAAAAAGACAGCCAGAGAGTTCAACGCTAGAGAGCACGGGCTCAGAATTCTCAGAACCTCATGGTCCCAGAAACTTGGTGCAGAGAGCACCAAGCCAGGAGGGCCGACCCTTGACCTACTCCCCTGCCTCAAAAAAAAAAAAAAACCACATCTGGGACTATCTGTGCTGGGAAGAGGGTAGGCAGGAAATTTCCTGCTCAACAGAAATTTCTGATTTCAATCAGAAATTGACCCCCAAACATTTTTGAGCTGGTCTCACAGCCCTGGGCATGGGGTCTCAGCTTGATCATCTGTGCAAGACAGTCCAGCAGGAAGGGCGCTTGCGTCGTACATGGCTGACCCCGGTTCGATTCCTGGCATCCCATAGGACCGCCCGGAGCACTACCGGAAGTGATCCCTGAGTGCAGAGCCAGGAGTTTCCACTGAGCATCGCCCGGTGTGGCCCTAAAACAAATGACAACAACCAAAAAAAGCTACGGAGGGAGAATTAGGGCTAAGGTGGTGTTGGGGAAGCTGCAAACTTCTCTCTGCCTGGTTAGAAGTGCTCCCCACGCAGCCAGGGACCCCTAACTCAGACCGAGGAAATAGAGCATCAATCAGTAAGCATGGGGGTGTCTGTGACTAGGGGGGGTGAGGGGGGTGGAGGGGTCGCAAGAGAAACAGAGGAAATAGCTGAAGCCGGAAGCTTCTGACGCTGCCTCGGGCTCCCACGTGATTGGGGGGGCGATGAAAAATGAACCCCTCAATCCGTAGCCCACTCAAATCTCATCCCCGTGCAACTGGCCCTGGAGGGAATCATGGGATTGTTTGGAGGGGGCAGGATTCAGGCCTAGTCCCCCCCAAAATATGCAACCAAGGGGCTGGATCTAGGTCTGGGCAGAGCCAGGGATGTTGGGGGACAAAGTGGGGAGCAGGGTTGGCAGGGCCCGAGGTGCCAAGCCGTGAGATAGGCAAAGGGCTAGAGAGTGGACTCCAGGGCTCTTTGGGGGGGGGGTTACGCGCGTGGACATCCCAGCCGACCGAGAACCCCCAGCACACTCCACGATACGTGGAGATAAGGGGCGGTGCGTTCCCGGGGTTCAGGGCCGCTCTTCCCTTGGGGGTCCAGTCTGGCCGCTACGTGGACGGAGGATGGGCGTGGGAGGGGCTGGAGGGTGACAGAGGAGGGGCCACGGGCAATGTCGCGGGCAGCTGAGCTGAGGGCACGGTGACAGATTAGACGTGAAGCGTGAAGGAGAAAGGATGCGGAGAAAGGAGGGATGCGGAGGGTTCTGCAGGGGGAGAGGGGCTGGAGGAAGAGAAGGTGCAGGGGGCGGGGCGAGCATGAGGGGGCGGGGCCAGAAGCGAGGGGCGGGGTCAGGCCCGGGGCGGGTCCCGCTGCTAGGGGGCGGGGCCAACGCGAGGGCTTAGGCTTAAGTGTGCATCATCACCCAGGTGGGCACCCGCGCTTGGAGTCTTGTTCTGGAGAAGGGACTCCTGCTCCACCCGGAGGAGTTAGGCCCAGACCCTGCCTCCCCAGACTTCCTGCAGATGTGGGGCCTTCTAGGCAACACCAGGCTTCAAGAAGGGGTGCAGGGCTAGGGAAGGGGTCCAAGAGGTAGAAAGGGCCAGAGCAACAGTACAGCGGGAAGGGTGTTCGCCTTGCACACAACCGACCTGGGTTTCATCCCCGGCATCACATAGGGGCCACTGCTAGCCGTCAGGAGTGATCCCTTAGCGCCGAGCCAGGAGGAAGCCCTTAGTGTGGCCCCCAACCCCTCCCATCCCCTCCCCCCCACCCCCACTCCCGCCAAAAAGGTAGAGGTCCGGATTTGGTCCCAGGCTCCCTCCATGCTTCTGAGAGCCACTAGTTGTGGCCCTGGTGGCCCCTGAGCACTGTTC
Organism: Sorex araneus; assembly: GCF_027595985.1. Taxonomy (NCBI): domain Eukaryota; kingdom Metazoa; phylum Chordata; class Mammalia; order Eulipotyphla; family Soricidae; genus Sorex; species Sorex araneus. The sequence continues at coordinate 248,913,500 of NC_073303.1, forward strand.
AGGCCTAAGGACCCCCGGAGTGCTACATCCCCATAGAACAAAGACAGAATGGAAAACAGGAATAACTTAGGCAGAGGTCAAAGCCAGCTGTTTGGGGAGAGACAAGTCCCGGCCACTTGGTTTGGGGTGGGGGCTGGGGGTGGTTCCTGGCTTCATGTCAACCCCCAAGTTCCCAGGAGAAGAGGTGGGGAAGCTCCTCCTGATACAAGGGGCCCTCTGAGAGCGGTGGGGGGGGCCAAGCTCTCTCTCTCCCCCCTACCCAGGGTAGCATAAAAGCAGTGATCTCTAAGTTCTGGAGAATTTAGAGATCTTCCCTCCCTCTCAGCCTCCAACTGAGGGCTCCAGCCTGGGGTTGGAAGGTGTGGGGCGGGGGTGGGGGATGGAGAGACAGTAGGGCGTTTGCCTTGAACGCAGCGGACCCCGGGTTCTATCCCCAGCATCCCATAGGGTCCCCCGAGCACTGCCAGGAGTGATCCCTAAACGTAGAGCCAGGAGTAACCCTTTGTAGCGTCAACCCCCCCAATTTTTTTTGGCTAGATAGTGGAGGCGCTGGCCCTGGAGAGGTCACAGCTTGGAAGGGGGTGTCCCTCAGCCCCCCCCTTCCAAGAGAACCCGCTCCCCGCCCACCCCGTCTCCAGGAGCACCATGATTCTGGATGCGCTAGGAAGGCGGCCAGGTGTGCGCCAACCTCCCGGGGGCACCCAGGCAGGTGAGCCTGCGAATGGTGGGGAGACAGGTGTGTGGCACAGCAACCCCTCCCCCCTCCCGGAGAAGGGGTGAGTGCGACAAGACAGGCTTTCGGGGGCCATATTGGGCGACAGGGGAGGGGGCGCGCCTGGCCTGGGGAGCAGGAGGCTGCGGACATTCTGGCCCCGAGCGCCCCCTGCCGGCCGGCCGGCGCTCGGCCACTCACGCACGCATTTTCCGCTCCCTGCTGTAGCCGGGGGAACCGATGGGCGGTCACGGAGGGGTCATGGGAGGGGAGGGGGAGCCGGGGGGGTGGGCGGGGAGGCAGCGGGACCGGGGCACCAGGGCCTAGAGCGTGGGGGGGTCGAGGTAGGTATTGCAGCCAACCCTTTACCCCCCACCCTACCCCCTACCCCCCCGCAGGAGAGACGGGATGGGGCTGCAGATTGCGTGCACGGAGGCTGGCTCTGCGCTCCACTCCCCTGCAGCACTGGTGGTCTCAGACCCCAACAGGTGGCACGACCAACCTGGAACGCAGTGTCCCTCTCCTCTGCACACACTCCCCCCACCCCACTCCACACCATCATCACCATCACAGGCTGCGGCACCCTGACTCATAGCACCCCATTGTCACCCACTTCTCTCTGCAGGCTCACCTGTGTTCACTCCCTCCGGCCACACACACACACACACACCACAGACACACATGCACACACCTGCCTCCCGTTCACCACCATGCTCTGTGGGGCGACCGGCACCCCTGAGCCCCTGAGCCACACACACACACACAAACACACGCACACACACACACACACACACACACAAACCTCAGTAGCCCCCCCCCCCCCAGTCCAATAACCCTGAGAGGTTGGCGCCGGTGATGGGCTGCCTTCACTCTGGACGGGAGACGGAGGGGCAGGTGGTTTGTTAAAGTGAGGAGTGCCCGGAGCGGGGCAGGAGGGGAGAAGGGAGGTAGGTGGAAGGGATGGGATGGGGTGAGAGGGAGGCTGAGGGGTCCGGCCGCGACACGCAGAGACCCAGCTCCCACTCCGTCTCGCCGATGCCCGAAATCTCCCTCATGATCTCCGTTAGCACCTGCCTCTGAGGCTGGGGCTTCTTTTCCAGGACCCTAAGCTTCTTCGTCATCTGGGCCACCTGGAGGGGCACCCCCAGAGCCTTCCTCCGGGGGCAAAGAGAAAGAAGTGCTGGGCTAACGACACCTCAGGTTTCTCCTTCCACAAATGTGCCCCCCCCAACACACACACTTACATATAAACATATAAGCTCAGCTCTGAAAACTGCATGGGATTTTTTTTGGGGGGTGTAAAGATCCAGAGCCGCCGCCCCCCCCCAAATAAAGCTCACGCTCAGGAGAAGCTAGGGGGGAGCAGACAAAGGATGAGGGGAACACCCACTTCCCCAGGTATGCATGGGTCAGGCCACGCTAGGGAGACAGGGGAGAAAGGTGGGTGGGAAGGGAATGCAGAGGTGCAGAGGCCAGAACCAGCGTCAGTGTGGCCCCTCAAGGCAGGGAAAAGCCAGGAGCCACTGGCTGGCTGGGCTGTGGTGCTGTGACAAGTCTGGCAGAGAGGTTTGGGGGGTCTGGTTTGCGCGCCCCCACTGCCAGCGTGCGTGTGCGAGCGTGTCTCGGGGACAGAGGACGCGGCGTTCTGGACGTAAGCAGAGGCCGGGTGCCAAACCGTGAGATGCCAAGGGGCAGTTTGGGGCAGATGGTCACGCGGAAGCGGTCTCTTGACTGCACCCCCCACCCCCCATATCTCCTTCCATTTCCTCCAGACATCTGGGATGGACCCCCCAAGCTTCCCATCTGCAACCCCCCCCCAGAACCATGCTTCTCCCGCGCCATCCACCCCCCCGCCCCCGCCCCACGCGTGGATGCAACGCCCTCGACCCGGTTCCGGGGCCGGGCAAACAGCAAACTTCCCCCGCCTGGAGGCGTGGGGCGTCTACACTCGCCAGCTCCGCGCGCTGACAGCTGCTCTTGGACTTGGCAGAACCCAGGCTTCCGGGGAGGCGCGCGGGGAAAGCAGCGTAGCAGCAGCGAAAAGCAGCCCCCGCGTCCCGCCTCGCAAAGTTTGGCCTCCGGGGGGCGGGGGTGCCCCCCAGCCCGGGCCGGCAGCGCGGGGTCAGAGACCCCCCCCCATGATACACACACACATAATACTCCCCTCCACCCTAGCCGCCGGCGATCGCGCGCACGGTCCCCCCAGCCGCTTCCCCGGGGCGCGCGCGTGACTCACCCGAGCCGCGGAGCCAGGACGCAAGGACTATGCCCAAGAGCGCTGGCCACAGGCCGGGCCGGACGGCCATGGCCGCGGGCGGACGGGCGAGCGGGGCCGGGGAGGTGCGGGGGGCGGGGGGGAGGGTCCCCCGCGGGCGGGAGGGCGGCTTTCAGCGCCTCGGCGCGCAGCCCCTGCCCGGGACGCCCCCGGGGTCCATGCCAGCGGACGGCGCGGCGGCCGGGTGACCGGCTTCGGGGCGCACGCGGCGCGTGGCTCCCCTGGGCACCCGGGGCGCAGCAATGCAGCCGGGGCGGAGCGCAGCGCCGAGCGCGCCGCGCACGGAGCCAGCCGCCGCGCGGAACCCGCAGCCGGAGAGCGCGGGCCGCCGGGCGCCGCAAAACGCGGACTGGAGCTGCGGAGCCGGGAGAGGCGGCGGGGCGGGGCGCGGGGTGCGGGAAGGAGGGGCCCGGCCACCCCGCGCGGCGCGCGCCCGGGCGCGCGGGCCACCCCCAACACTGGGGATCCCTCCCGGCGTCGCCCGAGGCTCCCCCGGGGAGAAGTTTGGGGGGGACTCTGCAAAGGAAGGGGGGGGAGGGTTTGCTCCCACCCGCCCTGCGAGGTCCCCAGGAGTCAGAAACCCGGAGTGGATCGGGTGCCCGGATCCGGGCTCTCGGGGACCCGCCGGTCTGCGCACAGGTGGCCCGGGAGGGGTCTGCGGCGACCCCGGAGCTGCGCCAGCCTGCAGAGAGCAAACCGGGGCAAGGGGGGACCGGGTTCGATTCCTCCGCACTTGGCACCCCTCCTCTCCCCGCCACCCCGACTCCCCGCCTCCCGGGCCGCGCTCCGGGGCCGCCAGCGCGCCGCGGTACGCACGCCACCAGCCCGCGGCGTGGAGCGGGGACTGCGGGAAAGCTCGCGCGGGGTGCCTGCCCCCCCCCCAACACACACACACACACACACACACACACACACTTCGACCGAGCCAGGCTGCAGGCCAGACTTGGGGGCCACCCGCACTGCCAGCCACGTCGCCCAACGGGACCCCCACGGGGAAAACCCTAATCTTCCCCGCACCTCGCCGGCCGGGAAACCACCCCCTTTGGCGCAGCGCCCTCGGCCGGGCGTTAGGGGGTTGCGCCCTGGGCGCGCCCGGCGCGGGAGCCGTGGGCGTGCAAAACGGAGGCGCGTTTTCGGGGGGAACCCGAGACCAAGGGGTAGGCTGGGGCTTAGGCGCCTCCTTCTCCCGGCTCTGTGACCTTGGGCAAGTCACGTCTGCTCCCCGAGCCTCCGCCGCCGCCGGCGAGAACCCTCCGTTCCCCGCCCCCATCCCTTAATCCGGTTAGAATAAACAAGAGTGTGTATAGCCTTGAAGGAGAAAGGAAATGACAAACGCTCTCCTTGGGGCCCTGGGTGGTGAGGGTGGTGGTGGTTGGTGGGGGGAGGGGCGGGAGGCGGGGTGGGGGTGTCTCCGAGGGAGAAGAAGGGGAGGGGTCGCCCCGGGAGCGCAGGGTCGAGGACGGAGAACGCTTGCAGGGGCCAGTGACTCGGGGCTCCGGCGCTGCGGGCTGGGCAGCTGAGCATGGTCTTGGCTGGCACAAAGAGAAGCTCTCCGGTATTTCTTGATACACGAGGCCCTCTCTTGGTCTGTCTTTTGTTTCCCACTTTTGATAGAGAAGGGTTATGAAAAATGTTCAGCTTCCCTCTTAACTCTGATATATAAAAAAAAAGAGAGAGAGAGAGGGAGAGAGAAGAAGAAAACACCTCCCAACAGCCAGTCTCAGATAAGCATCGACAGACGCCGCTGCCCCAAGGAAGAAAGGCTGGGACGCCGGACACGGGGGTGCCGAGGGGGCAGCTGGCTCGTTGGCCGCACGTGCTCTGGGGGGAGGGGAAGGGGGGGTGCGGTATGACCATTATCTTCCGATGTTTCAATAGAAGCCATTTTGGAGGAAATCTGATTTCTTTTAAATGTTTGGGATCGAACAAAAATTAGGTGTCCTTCAGATGAAAATGGCCCCATGTAGTTACCAGTTTCTGGATGTGACGCTGTGCTTTGGGGGTTTGCTGGTGCAGACCCTGTGTGTGTGTGTGTGTTTGGGGGGTTGTGGCCCTGAGCCATTTGTCTGGGTGTGGGGTGTGTCCAGGTTGCCCCTTGACCCTAATGCCCCGCCCCCCTTCCTGGGGAGACACTAACAGCAGGGAAGAACAGGAGAGAGGAGAGAGGATGGGAAGGACCCGGATTGCAGCAGGGAGAAGCAGATGAGGGTGAAGGACTAAAGTCAGAAAATGGAATCCCAGGAAGGAAGGAAGGAAGGAAGGAAGGAAGGAAGGAAGGAAGGAAGGAAGGAAGGAAGGAAGGAAGGAAGGAAGGAAGGAAGGAAGGAAGGAAAGGAGGGAGGGAGGGAGGGAGGAAGGAAGAAGGGAGGGAGGAAGGCGGAAGGAAGGGAGGGAGGAAGGAAGAAGGGAGGAAGGTGGAAGGGAGGGAGGGAGGGAGGGTTAAGAGAGGAAGGAAGGATGGAGGGAGGGAGAAAGAAAGAACAAAAGAATGAAACAAAGGGCAGAAAGAAAGAAAGAGAGAAAGAAAGAAAGAAAGAAAGAGAGAGAGAAAGAAAGAAAGAAAGAAAGAAAGAAAGAAAGAAAGAAAGAAAGAAAAGAAAGAAAGAAAGAAAGAAAGAAAGAAAGAAAGAAAGAAAGAAAGAAAGAAAGAAAGGGCAGAGCAATAGTATAGTGGGTGAGGCATTTGCCGTGCACACGGCTGACCCTAGTTCCATCCCTGGCATCCCATATGGTCCCACAAATCCCACCAGGATTCCCCTCCCATTGTTCCTTGCTTCTTCATAGGGGATGCCGGGGAACGAACCTGACTCGGTCCCGTGGTCCACACAGGTTTGTTTCTTGCTTGTCTCTCCTGCGCTCTCGCTGTGCATATCCACAGGCCGATGCCTTCTCAGACATCCATCAATGAGGCCCCCAGTCAGGGAAATAAGGGGCTGGAGCAACAGTACAGTGGGGAGGGTGCTTGCTTTGCATGCTGTTCACTTGGGTTTGATCCTCAGCATCCCATAGGGTCCCCAAAGCCCCACCAGGAGTGATCTCTGAGCACAGAACCAGGAGTCAGCCCTCAGCACAGCACGGGGTTCCTAAAGGGGAACAGCATTAAGAATGAGTCCCAGTGGGGCTGGAGTGATAGTACAGCGGGGAGGGCATTTGCCCTGCACACGGCCAACCCAGGTTTGATTCCCAGCATCCCTTATGGTCCCTCGAGGATTGTGAGGAGTAATTCCTGAGTGCAGAGTCAGGAGTAACCCCTGAGCATCGCTGGGTGTGACCCAAAAAGAAAAAGAAAAAGAAAGAATGAGTCCTAGGGAGCAGGAGATGAGGGTGGGTAGGATGGGCGCCTAACATGTTGTCAACCCAGGTTTGGACCCCAGTACCGCATGATCCTCTGAGAATCACTGGGTGATGTTCTGGGGACCTCCAAGCATCACTAAGGTGCCCTGGCATCCTGGCACCTCAGGGTCAATGCATTTTGGAGCCCTAGCATGAAACTCCTCATTGACCAAGAATGTCTCCGCTGCTCCCTCCCCAGGGGTCTAAGGATGGGGGTCCCTGAAGGCCAGAGTATAAATACTCCCTCTATTCTGCTTCAGGATCCAAGTTGGTGTGTGTCCAGGAAGGGCTTTTTTTTATTTGGAGGCAGGGGTGGTGTGTGTGTGTGTGTGTGTAGGGGGGTGTTTGTTGGGCCACCCACCCAGGGCAGTGCTCAGGGACTATTTCTGACTCTCTGATCAGGAGTGACCCCTGGAAGTGCTTGGGGGACCACGTGACACCAAGGATGAAACAGGGCAGCAGCACGCAAGGCGAGAGCCTTAACTCTTGGGCTGTCTTTCCGTCTTTCTGACCCGGCACTGATTTTTGGTTTGGTTTTGTTTTTCTTTGGAATTTTTTTTTTTTTAGGTTTTGTTTTATTTTGTAGGTTTTTGTGCTGCACCTGGCGGTGCTCAGGGCTTCCTCCAGGCTCTGTGCTCGGGAATTACTCCTGGCGGTGCTCAGGGGCCCAATGGGGTGCCAGAGATCAAAATCAGGGTCAGCCGTGTGCAAAGCCAATACCCGCTGTTCTGTTTTCCGGTGTTCTTATTGTTTTCCCCCCAGATCTCATCAGTAGATGGCCAGACGAGATCAGGGTTCCTGAATCTCTTACCCCCTTTGGCCTTGAGAACAGACACAAAGGGTGGGAAGGAGGATGAGAGGGAGAAGTTAGATCCTGCCAAAATAGAACCTGCAACCAAGGGGCCAATTATACCAGGGTGGGTTGCCCTTGCAGTACCCCGGAATGTGGGCTCACCTCCAAGTTCTGTGCTCAGGGATCACCCCTGGCAGGGCTCAGGGAAACCTATGGGATGTCAGGGATCAAATCAGGTCTGCCGAGACCCACACTCACTTGCCCCTCTTGGGGACACCCTTGGAGGGAGCAGCAAGCATTTTGTTCCTTTTGTTTTGACTTCTGTCTGAGTTTTCTCCCTCTGGGCCAAACAGGTAAGCTTTTGTTTTTGTTTTAGTCTGGGGGCCATATCCAGTGATGCTCAGAGGTCACTCCTGGCTCTGCACTTCGGAATCACTCATGCTCGGAGAACCCTATGGGATGCCGGGGATGGAACCCGGGTTGACCCTACCTTCTCAGCAAGGCAAACACCCTCCCCACTGTGCTATCTCTGTGAACCCAGGAATAGGAATGTTTTAAATAAAATTATTTTGGGCTGGAGTGATAGCACAGGGGTAGGGGATTTGCCTTGTACATGGCCGATCTGGGTTTGATTCCTCCGTTCCTCTCGAGAGTCCTGCAAGCTACCAAGAGTATCCCACCTGCACGGCAGAGTCTGGCAAGCTACTCGTGGCATCTTCGATATGCCAAAAACAGTAACAGCAAGTCTCACAGTGGAGATGTTATTGGTACCCGCTCGAGCAAATCGATGAACAATGAATGGGACAACAGTGCTATAGTGCTACAGTTTTTGGCCACACTAGGTGGTCTCAGGGCTTTCTCCTGGCTCTGTGCTCAGGGATCACCCCTGGCAGGGTTCAGGGGACCCTCTGGGATGTCGGGGATCAAACCTGGTCAGCCATGTGCTAGGTAGATATGTCCTACCCTACCCACTGTACTATTGCTTCAGCCTCCACCCCCATTTTTTAAAAATAGTTAGACACCTTAGCAGGATTGGAAGGTCACCTCCATTGGCCAGCATTGTGAACCTCAGGGTTGCTGCGTGCTTGAACCTGACAATGGGACCATCGGGGTCACAGCTGGTGGTGATGGAGGAGGGGACACAGTACTAGGGATTGAGTTCAGGACTTGGACGTATCATATTGGCATGCACTTGAGGACTCTCTCTTTTTCTCTCCTTCTCTCCCTCTCTTTCTCTCCCTCTCTACCCGCCCCAACCCCCTCCATCTATCTCTCTCTCCCTCTCTCTCTCTCTGGCTGGGATGGTGCGCTCTCTCTCTCTCTCTCTCTCTCTCTCTCTCTCTCTCTCTCTCGCTCTCGCTCTCGCTCTCGCTCTCGCTCTCGCTCTCGCTCTCGCTCTCGCTCTCGCTCGCTCGCTCCCCCCCCCCCCTCAATGGCAGGAGGTCCCTGTGCTCATCACCTGCAATTTCTGGTTCCCTCTGCAGGTGGCGCCACACATCTGCAGCCTCCGCGGCGCCGGTGTCCTGCAGGGTGTGAACCATCCGTCATGGGTCTGTGATAGGGCATCGTACTTTGAACCCAGAGGACTCAGGGACCTAAGAGCCCAGACGTGGCCATCCCCATCTCAGGGGGAGGAGACTAGGAAATCTAGGACTTTAGGGGCGAGAGAGGGATAACACAGCCGCAAGGGCGTTTGCCTTGCATGCAGCCGACCTGGGTTCAATTCCCCATACACTACAGGGTTCCCTGAGCACCGCCAGGAGTAGTTCCTGGGTGCAGAGCCAGGAGTCAGCCCTGAGCATCGCTGGGTGTGGCCCAACCCCGCCTCACCCCATCCTCCAATTAATGTTCTCCTCACCCCCCGAAAGCAGGACCCCTGCCCACACAACAGTACTATAAGCAGTGGGCAGTCCCCCATTACCTGTTGGCTCACTGGCTTGCCTTTATGGTCTTATGGTTTGTTCATTGGGGGGTCACATCTGATGCTCCTCGGGGCTTACTCCTGGCTCTGTGCTCAGGGATCACCCCTGGTAATGCTCAGGGGATCCGGTCCAATGGGATGCCAGGGATAGAACCCAGGTCAGCCGTGTGCAAGGCAAATGCCTTCCCCTGCTGTCCTAGCTCTCCGGGGCCCCTGGGTCGCCAGCTTTTTAAATTTAACTGCAGAGACTTCATTTCATCCCCAGTCTGTTCTGTCACATCCCATCTAATCCCTCTCTCCCATATGGCGCCCTCTCCCGAGGTGGAGATTGTCAGGCGGAATGCTTGTTAATTTCTCCAGCTTCCTGTCATTCTCCGCGGAGACTGGGAAGTCGTGGAGACTTTCCACAAGTACTCAATAGACAGAGAGGGGGAAGGACTGAGAACAGAGCCAGGCGACTTACCAGGCCAGATGTCTCAGAGGCTGCGAGAGGCTAATAAGTCTGCTTCTCTTTAACCCACTCAGAAAACCTCTCATCGTGAAGCCAGACAGTTAGGACAGCGGGCAAGGATCGACCCAGTATCGATCTTTGGCACCGCATTGGGTTCCCTTGGATCCTTCAAGAATGATCCCTGAGCGCGGAGCCAAAAGTCATCCCTGAGCACTACCAGGTATGGCCCAACCATCCCCTCAAAAGCCCCAAACCTCTGATCACCCCAGCCTCCAGCTCATTGCTGGAAATTAGCGAAAGGATCCAGCAGAGGAGCTAGAGCAATAGCATAGTAGGGGAGGGCGCTTGCCTTGTGTGTGGCTGACCTGAATTCGATTCCCAGCACCCTAGAGGGTCCCCAAGCTCTGCCAGGAGTGATCCCTGAGCACCAAGCCAGGAGTAACTGCAGCATTGCAGGTATGGTTCCCAAACAAAAACAACAAAACAACAAAAGAAAACCAGCAGAGGGGCTGGAGGGTAGGGCGTTTGCCTTGCACGTGGTCAACCCGGGTTTGATTCCCAGCATCCCATAGGGTCCCCTGAGCACCGCCAGGAGTAGTTCCTGGGTGTATGAGCCAAGAAAAACCCCTGTGCATCGCCAGGTGTGACCCCCCCAAAAAAAAAAAAAGAAAAAAAAAGAAAAAGAAAACCAGCAGAAACCCGATCTACACAGTCAGTCACACAATCCAGTGGGCAGTAAGTTGGGCAGGGAAGACTTGTTTGTGATGACCCCAACACTGGCTCTTGATGGTCACTTGTTGGCTCTTGGTGTTCATAACAGCCTGCTTTTCCCTCATTTCATTTCTGCCTCAGAATAGGCATCTTCCTAGCAGCCCTCCCCGAGGTTCCCCCTGCTTGCTGTGGGTGCTTGAGGTTCCCAGGAAACTCTCCCAGCCCGGTGCTAGAGGATGGAGCTGGGCAAATGGCGATTGTGAAGCTCCCACCAGGTAAGCCAAACCCTTGTGGGCAGAGAAAACTAGAGCCTGGAGAAGAGAGAAATCTGAATTCTGGCTCACTGGGCGAGCTCCTGGATCAAGCTGTTCCTGAAGCCGTAAGACACACTCCTGGTGTGTCAGGGATCCGAAGTGGTTCTGTCTCTTTGCTACTGTTTAAGCCCTTGGGAGTTCTGCCCATGAAAAAACAGAGAAGGAATCCTCCCTGGTGAAAGACCTCTTCTTGAATCTTGCCCAGGGGATAGGTGATGTTGGGTGAGTACTTGCTGTTTGCAACTCAGAGTGCTCTCCTCTGGGAAACCCAAATCCTGATCCTCCCAGCTGCAGGTTAGAGCGGAATTAGAACCAGAAGATAAGAGAGTAAGGAATCAGGGCCTGGGGTGATAGCACAGCAGAGTGTTTATCTTGCATGTAAATGATCCAGGTTTGATTCCCGGCATCCCACAGGGTCCCCTAGACTCTGCCAGGAGTGATTCCTGAGTGCAGAGCCTGGAGTAAGCCCCGAACACCACCAGATGTGGCCCCCAAACAGACAAACAACAAGAACACTGAAAAAGAGTCACTGGAGATTAAAATAGCACAAAGTGGGGGCCGGAGTGATTGTACAGCAGGGAGGGCATTTGCCTCACGTGCAGCCAGCCCAGGTTCAATCCCTGGCACCCCATTGGGTTACTCCTGGCACAGGGGTTTCTCCTGGCTCTGCACTCAGGAATTATTCCTGGCAGTGCTCAGGGGACCGTATGGGATGCTGGGAATCGAACCCGGGTCAGCCACGTACAAGGCAAATGCCCTCCCCACTATGCTATCACTCCAGCCCCAAGCTACTGGGGAATCTTTAGCAGGTTTTTTGCTGCATCACTGTATCACTCTATCACTGTTGTCCCATTGCTCATCAATTTGCTTGAGCGGGCACCAGTAATGTCTCCATTCCTCCCCGTCATGTTCAGGGTCAGGGGAATGAGGCCCATTATTGGTACTATTTTTGGCATATCAAATAAAAAAAAACAATCCCCACTTATGCCCTAAATTTAACTTGCATGTGTACTCAGCAACACTTCCTTAGGATGGGCTGGGTTGAACCCGGCAGCGCTCAGGGTTTTACTTCTGGCGGTGCTTGAGGGACCATTTGCAGAGCAAAGGATGGATTCAGGATCAGCCACGCTGAAGGCAAGTGCCTTGCCCGCTGTCCACTCTCTCAGGCCCTCCAAAACGGTTTCAGTCCATACTCACAAATTCCCTGCGTGTCTCTATTGGCACACAACGCTGTGGCTCCCTGCCCCTCACCCAGGTACCTCCCATCCATCCAGCTTTGGATATTGCACCGAGTTCTTTTCTGTGCCAGCCCCTGAGTCTCCAGGACCACGGACAGCGCCCAGTGTTGTTTGGTCTGCCCAGCGTTCCTCTTGCACTTGGCCTATCTATCCCCGTAAGCTCCCCATAATCGCCTCCTCTCCACGACAGGGGTACAAACACAGAGAAAGGGATGTCACTTGCCTTCCCACTCAGCTCATACGGTCAGGGATAAACTCTGAGATCTCGGAACCGCTTCACAACTCTTGGCTGAGGCGGCTCAGTAGAACAAACTGTTTCATGACTCGAGAGCAGTGCTCCTTACATGAAGGTGCTCTCTCAACCATGCACAGGGACTCGCGCATACAGAAATGCATGCATGCACACACACACACGAACACGCACACCACACACACACACACACACACACACATACAATACACAGCTTCATGATCTGCTGGCAACGCAGGCTCTGAGGTTGCCCTGACGACACAGTTTCATTTCCCAGTTTCCCCACTGGGCACTCTCTCCTGCAGGTTTGGAGGTGAGGTGTTCCCTGCAGAGAAGAAGGGGGCGGACTGAGGATATTCACTGAGGGGGCAGGAGGAGGAGGAGGAGGAGGAGGAGGAGGAGGAGGAGGAGGAGGAGGAAGAGGAGAAGGAGGAGCAGGAGGAGGAGGAGGAGGAGGAGGAGGAGGAAGAGGAGGAGGAGGAGCAGGAGGAGGAGGAGGAGGAAGAGGAGGAGGGCTGGATTGGAGCAAACAGCAGCTTGGCACTGCGCCCTTTGCAGATGACCTAATGAGCATTTCACAGAGTTAATTTCATTAGCGTCTCTGGGAGATGAACAATTAGCAAGATGCTCGGATGCCTTTAAAAGCTTAAGAGAGGGAGAAGCTTGCCTTCCTGGCTTTACCCCCACCCTCCGCCCTGCCCGCTCCCCCTCCATCAGGCTTCCTCTGCCTCCCATCCACTCTGGCCCACCTTTCTTTCTCTGCTATCATGCCCTCCCAGCGACCCCTCGGCCCCCAGCCCACCCCACTTACCCCCCCCACACACACACCACCGCCATGTCGGCCCCTCCCGCCTCCTTCCAGCCTCCATCTGCCCCCCGGCAGCGCCGAGCTGGACCGTAGCCCAAAGTGCATCAATTGGCCTCTTGTGTTCTCATCACTCAGACACCCAAGGCGGGGGCTTGGCTGCGTCCTGTCTTCCAAAGAGGGATAGGGGGCCAGAGTGATAGTACAGCAGGGAGCCTGCCTGGTTTGCACGCGGCCAACCCAGGTTCGATCCCCGGCACCCCGTACGGTACCCTCAGTCCACCAGGGGAGATTCCAGAGTGCGGAGCCAGAGCAAGCCCTGAGCACAGCTGGGGGTGGCCCAAAAGCTGAAAAAAAAAAATAAAGTGAAAAAGCAGAGGGTTTCTTTGGTGCCCGAGGCAAGCTGAGCCAGGTAGAGATGGGAGCGTGTCTCTCTCTGACTACCTGACTTTCGCTCCCAAGTCTTGGGGTTTGAACCCCCAATGGCTTAACGGTTCCATTCCCATCATCGAGGGGGCTGGAACGATAGCACAGTGGGTAGGGCGTTTGCCTTGCACGTGGCTGACCCGGGTTCTATTCCCAGCATCCCATATGGTCCCCTGAGCACCGCCAGGGGTGATTCCTGAGTGCAGAGCCAGGAGTAACCCTTGTGCACCACTAGGTGTGACCCAAAAAGCAAAACACAAAAAAAAAACCCCACAAAAAAACATTCCCATCATCGGGCTAGGCTGGTGGACTCGGAGTAATCTCTGTTCTCTGTCCCTTCTCCAGGGCTGGGAGATCTGGGACTCCGGAAGTGGGGGAGAGATTGGGGTTCCCAGAAAGGAGGCCCTGGTTCAGGTAGGCAGCGGCTATGGCTCCATCAAATAGATGAAAAAAATGGGGGTGCTGGGCCCAAGCAAGCATACAGTGGGTAGGGTGCTGGCCTTGAAAGTAGTCAACTTGGGTCTGCTCCCCCTGAACACTATAGGGTTCCCGAACCCCACAAGGAGTGATCCCTGAGCACAGAGCCAGGAGTAAACCTGGAGCACCATAAGAAGTGGCGAAAAGAACGAGATAAAGAAAGAAATGAGTCTCTGGAACAGCAGGGGAGGTACTTGCCTTGCATCTGGCCTACCTAGATTCAATACCCGGCATCCCATATGGCCCCCTGAGCACTGCCAGGAATGGTTCCTGAGTGTAGATCCAGGAGTAACCCCTGAGCATGGCCAGGTGTGACCCAAAACCAAGAAAAATATCTGGTTGTCTATAATAGATGGTCTCTCTCTTTCTCTCTCTCTCTTTCTCTCCATTCATCCTGTTTATGAGTCCATCCATCCATACGCTTACCCACCTAACCACCCACTCACCCATCCACTCATCCTGTCTTTCATCCACTTACCCATTAATCCACTCATCCTATCTGTCTAACCATCCATTTTCTTTTTGCTTTTTGGGTCATACCTGGCAATACACAGGGGTTACTCCTGGCTCTGCACTCAGGAATCACCCCTGGCAGTGCTCAGGGGACCATACGGGATGCTGGGAATCAAACCCAGGTCAGCCACGTGCAAGGCAAATGCCCTACCTGCTGTGCTATCACTCCAGCCCCCATAACCATCCATTATTTATCTGCTCACCCAATTAGTCATCCCCCACCCGTTCATCCTGTCTGTCTATCCTTCTATCAATGAATCTGTCCATCTTTCCATCCACCTATTCATCCTGTCCTGCCTATCTGTGTATCTTCCATCAATCCATTCACTCATCCATCTACCCATCTTGTCTGTCTATTCATCCATCCATCCATCCACCCACCCTCCCACTGTGCATGTGTGTATACAATTCATACACAGATAAACAGTGTATTTGTACCATCACATTTTCAGGGAATGGATAGCTGAGCAAAATGTCTACTAAACTTCTAATGGGGGCATTGTTGAAAAACCAGTGGAGAAATACTGGTCCCCAAAAGTCTCCAAGAGGGGCTGGAGAGATAGCACAAAGGGTAGGGCGTTTGCCTTGCACGCGGCCGACCCGGATTCAAATCCCAGCATCCCATATGGTCCCCTGAGCACAGCCAGGGGTAATTCCTGAGTGCAGAGCCAGGAGTAACCCCTGTGCATCGCCAGGTGTGACCCAAAAAGCAAAAAAAAAAAAAGTCTCCAAGAGGCATCGGGGCACACACACCCCTAACCCGCCAAGGCGTGCACACACAAGCTCACCCCACACTCAGACACATTCACACACTTAGATGAGCACACCCCACATGGAGACATGCACACCCCTGTGTACACACAAACACATCCATGCTGGGACACACACACTCACACACATACACACACACACACACACACACGCATGCGTATTTGCATACATAGATAAGCGCCCCCCTCCCAGGGACAGACATCTTCCGCACACTCTCGAAGGAGCCTTCTCGCTCCCACCATGCAGACACACACGCTTCATCTTTGCTCTCCCACACAGACATCCGGAGGCTCCAATAATGCTGCATTAGCAGGGAGCAGACTAGGTTAGGATTTTAATAAGCCTTCAAATAAAACCCGATATTCCACCCCCTCCCCAGACCTTTGTGCTTTTTGATTAGCAGGACATCCCCAGATTCTGCTTCTGGGGGGACAGAAGGTACCTTCACATCCCTGGCCCTGATGATGCTTTCTTTCTTTCTTTCTTTCTTTCTTCTTTCTTTCTTTCTTTCTTTCTTTCTTTCTTTCTTTCTTTCTTTCTTTCTTTCCTTCCTTCCTTCTTTCTTTCTTTCTTCCTTTCCTTCTTTCTTTCTTTCTTTCTTTCCTTCTTTCTTCTTTCTTTCTTTCTTTCTTTCTTTCTTTCTTTCTTTCTTTCTTTCTTTCTTTCTTTCTTTCTTTCTTTCTTTCTTTCTTTTTTCTTTCTTTCTTTCTTTCTTTCTTTCGCTTTTGGGGTCAAACCCAGAAATGCACAGAAGTTACTCCTGGCTCAGCACTCAGGAATTAATCCTGGTGGTGCTTTGGGGTCCATATGGGGGGCCAAGGATCGAACCCTGGTCAGCTGTGTGCAAGGCAAAATGCCCTACCCACTGGATCATCACTCCAGCCCCCTGGCTCTGTTTCTATGACGATGTGTGTAAAGAAGAAGGTTTTGAGTTGTTTGTTTGTTTGTTTGTTTTAACATACCCAGTGATGGTCAGGGCTGACTCCTGGCTCTGCACTCAGGGTTCATTCTGGCGTGCTCAGGAGACTGTATGAGATGCTGGGGATCAAACCTGGATCAGCTCTTCTCTCTGTACTATCGTCCCAGCTCCGAGAAGAATATATGTGTGTGGGTATGGCATGCAAGCCTCCTAGAGGTGGAGGTTCCATTCACACACCTCATTTAATCATATTTGGGGGCCTGTGCTCTACTGGCTAAGAATTTAGAGACTGAGTCTGTGGAAATTGCCAGATGAAAGGGGCTTGCCTTGCACACGGCGAACCCGGGATCGATCCTCAGCACTCCACATAGTGCCCTGAGCCCCGCCAGGTATGACCCCAAGCCCAAATCCCAGAGAACCCTAAAAACACTTGGAGACAGACCAGGTATGGTGATCCAGGCTTTTTTTTCCCCCGCAACCCCCCTTCCTTCCCGCTGTCGTGGTCATGGTTGGGATGTACTAGGGGTTGCACACTGGCCTGTGGCATTGAGGATCCCAGTGGTGGCTCTGGGGGACCAAACTCAAGACCTCACGCATGCAAAGCAAGTGCTCTGCCGCGGAGCCACATCTCAACCCCCCATTCTGATTTCTTTGGGTTTTCCTTGCCCAAAATCACTTGCAGAGAGGCCCTGGAGGGGGCCAAGCAGATATCCAGTGTATCCTTTCCCCAAGAGTCCCTAGAAGCCCCGCCCACTCCTCAGAGTTCCTTCCTTGCCATCCCGCTAAGTGCATGCCACGCCCATCCACCACACCACGCCCCTACTATTAAACCACGCCCATCACCACGCCCCGCCCACAAACACATGCCACTCCCCCTCCCGTGCCACGCCCCCAGCCTCACTCCACGGCCCCTATCCCACGCCACGCCCCTCCCACTGTCTTGGCCCCCAGCACAAGCTGGAGCCTGCGCCCAACAGATGGGCGCTATTCACCCAGCGCAGCAATTCTGACTCAGTCCCTGGGGGGGTTGGTACATACTGTGTGCCAAGGTTAATTAAACTGGTAATTAGAAGGAGAGATGCTTAATCTCTCTGGTTAATAAAATAACCCCCCTTGCAGGAGCGCGGACACTGTCTCTGGGCTGAGAGGAAGAGAGACGCTGAAGCCTGGTATTAGCTGAGCCACCGAGCAGAAACTGTCGCCACGCCCTCCCGCCGCGGCCCGCCCTCGCCGCTTCCCGAGGCCGGGAACCAAGGGCGGGTGAGGGGAGGGGGCTGGGGCTCAGCCTCAGCCAGCGCTGCGCAATGTACTGGGAGCTAGAAGGACGGTGGGGCTCGTAGGGTGCATCCCGGGGGTCCTGTCCTGGGGATGCTCTGGAGTGACAGACAGGCAGAAGCCACGGGACTTCCAGTCCCAGGTCAGACCGGTGGGGCTCTGGGTACCCATGTGATGCTGGGGATTGAACCCAGTTGCTGAGCGCAAAGCAAACTCCCTACCCATTGTCCTATGGCTCTGGCCCCGTAAAAATACAATTTTTTTTAAAAATGTGTTTTTGGGGCTGGAGCCATAGCACAGCGGGGAGGGCGTTTGCCTTGCACGCGGCCGACCCGGGTTCTATTCCCAGCATCCCATATGGTCCCCTAAGCACCGCCAGGAGCGATTCCTGAGTGCCTGAGGCAGGAGTGAACCCCTGTGCATCGCCGGGTGTGACCCAAGAAAGCAAAAAAAATCAAAATAAATTTGCTTTTGTTTGGAGGGTCTCACCAGCGGTGCTCAGGGCTTACTCCTGGCTCTAAACTGAGGGATCACATGTGGCGGGGCTCACATCAGGCGGTGCTGGAGATCGAACCCCGGCTGGCTGCATGCAAAGCAACCTCCCTAACCGCTCTCTCCACCTCCTTCTGCTCCCCCCTTTTTTAAATAAAATGATGTGAATATTTCCAGTTTCCTGTGTCCGTTCTTTCCCAGGAGGAGTCCAGGATGGGGCCTCCTGGCCTTTCTCTGCACGGGCAGGTGGATCGGGCTGCCAGCGCTGCCGAGGTCTCTAGGCTAGATCTGAATTTTTTTTTTTTTTTTTTGCAATCTGGTTCTTCCTCTGGGGCCTCCATCTGCAGTGTGCTCCCCGCCCCCGCTTAGCAGTGACGTGACGCTCTGGCGTTTGCTTCATCACATTTCCTCCCAGATGGAATTTTCCAGGAGAAGAAGCAGGTTTCCTTGGGCCAGAACCTGCACCCCCCGCCCCTCAATGGGGACTCTTGGGTCCCCAGGGGTCCACCCTGCTCCCTTGCTTCCCCCCTGGAGATAAGATAAGAAATCCTGAGAGCACCCTCTTTCTCTGCTCTTGGTGGCAGACACATCTAAGCAGTTTCCAGAAGGTTCCCCAGGAGGAGAGGGGGGGAGGAGACAGGCTACCCATATCGCCCCCTCAAAGAGTCAGGTTGCCTTCCCACATCCAAAAAATAACCCTGGGGGGTGACCAAGGTGGTCCCCGGGGGCTGCCATGAGGACAAAGGTGCTCTGCTCACCAGCAAGGCTGGGTCAGGTCTGAGGGCCTGTGATCTCTCCTAGCTCCTGGCAACGGTGGGCAGAACCAGCTGATGGGAGCAGGCGGTAGGGGAGGCGGAAGTGTACCCAGGGGGGGTTGGGAGTGCTCTCGGGGCTTACTCCTGACTCTGCACTCAGGGATCACTCCTGGTGGCGATTGGGGAACCCTCTGCGGTGCTGAGGATTGAACCTGTGTCGGCTGCTTGCAAAGCAAGTGCCCTGCCTGCTGTATGATCTCTGACCCCAGAGCAATGATTTCCTTTCATCTCCTGAGGATTGGTTTTAACGGACTTTGAAGTCAGGGGGATTCAGAGACGAAAGCAGGTGGTTCCTGAGGCTCCAGGGCATGAGTTTGTGGGGGAGGGTTTTTAATCTACCTGAGTGGTCCGTCGGTGCCTAGTCTAAAGGGGGGAATAGGACAGGAACAGGGAATACCTTTTTTAAAAGGCAGGAAGTAGAGAGTAAAACACCAGAGGGATTAGGGCTTTCATGGGAAGAATGCCTGTTCATTCACCCATTTACCTGTCTGTCCCTCCATCCACCCACCCAAATAACCATCCCTCCACACCCATGTTCTCACCCATCCATCCACCCGTATATCCCCTTACCCACTCCTCTACTCGTCCATTCATCCATCCATCCATCTACTCATCCATACATCCATACACCCATCAATTAATCTGCTAATTCATCCACCTACCCATCCATCCATTTATCCATCCATCGACCCATCTACCCATTCACTCATCCACCCAACCATCCATCCATCCACTCATCCATCCATCCATCCATCCACTCATCCATCCATCCATCCATCCATCCACCAACACACTGATCCATCTGTCTATTCATGCATATATCTATCTATTCACTTAAACATTCACCCACTTGCCAGCCATCCACCCTTCCATCCATCTACTCAACCAACCATCTACTTACGGCAGAGGTTCTGTACACAGAGATTTTGCCTTGCAAAAGACAAATGACAAAACCCATGGACAGGCTGGTGCCCGGAGGGGGGCGGGCATAACTGGAACAGGAAGAGAGGCCTCTCTCCAGGGGATGGAGACGAGAACTGAGGACTGGGTGTGCCAGGCAGAGACCGCAGCACATGCAAAGGCCCTGATGTTCAACTGGTGGGAGAAACCAGAAGGTGGTGGGGGCAGGAGATGAGACTGAAGGGACAGAGCACATGCCTGGCATAGATGTGCCCCCACAACCATCACTTATGGTTCCCACAATAAGAGTGATCAAAAAGGAGGTACTAAAAAGAAAACAGGTGGGTTAGCCACTTGCCTGCAATCCTAATTTGAATCCCAGTACCATGTAGTGTCCCCCAAGCACCACCAGGGGGTGACACTGAGCACAGAACCTGGAGCACTCCCTCAACTGGGTGTGGCCTGCTCCAAAAATAATGACCCCAGCGAAGTGCAGTCGGAGCCATGGTACAATGGGAAGGGCATTTGCCTAGCACATGGACAGCCTGGGTTTGGTCTCTGGCATCTCATAGGGTCTCCCGATCACCTCCAGGAGTGATGCCAGAGCACAGAGCCAGGAGAAAGCCCCGAGCACCTCTAAACAAACAAAAATAAATAATGACCACGATAAGCCCCCAAGAGAAGAAGGGAGAGATCAGAAGACGCGGAGCTCTTGCAAGCCGTGATGGAATTTGAACTTTCCAAGCAATGCAAAACCACAGGCCAGAGAAGACAGAACTGGACACTCCCTCACGAAAGAGCAATCGGGAAGTTGGGGGAGAGGCTGGAACAGGGCCACGAGCAGCCCCAAGAGCTCTGCCTCATGCATCTGGTGCTACCCCACTCTAGGTCCCACCCCATCAATCAGGAGGGGCTGGGGGCCGCTGCTCACCTGCAGATCCCCCGGGTCAGCCCAGGGTACCCAGAAGAAGGTGGGTGATCCACTTCCGCATCCACTATCCCTCCGCCCCTTCCCGCATCCAGCAGCGCCCCCTGTAG
This sequence comes from Sorex araneus, assembly GCF_027595985.1. NCBI lineage: Eukaryota > Metazoa > Chordata > Mammalia > Eulipotyphla > Soricidae > Sorex > Sorex araneus. Next base: position 248,933,929 of record NC_073303.1, read on the forward strand.
GGGACAGGCTTTGCGGGATGTTCCCCCAAGGTCCCAATCCAGGCCAGATGTGATTCCATCTCAGCAGTCCCGAAGATTTGTTTGTTTTGGGCTTTTTGGGTCATATCTGGGGCCCTGCTCAGGGGTTACTCCTGACTCTGCATTCAGGAATTACTCCGGGTGTTGCTTGGGAGAAACCCCTATGGGATGCTGGGGATCGAACCCCAGGTCAGCGAGGGCAAGGCAAATGCCCTCCTCCCCCGCAGTATTATCACTCCGGCCCCAGTCTCTAAGATATGGAAGCTCCAGTCCCCCCCCCATCTGCTGCCAATGCCCAGAAACCATCGCCGCTGTGGACACACAGGTGTTGGGATGCCACCTCTGTACCCCCTTCCTGCACACCAGTTGGCGTATTGGAGACAATGACCCAGGGCATCAGGCAGGAAAGACACCCCCCAACCCCCCTGCCCAGGAGCAGAGAAAGGCAGCCCACGGGGGACCCAGGAGCCGAGCCCATCTGTCTGCTCCTAGCTCCGGAGTCCAGGCCGGCGGGCCAGTCTGTGTTTATTCCATGTATGTGTTATCCCCACTGGAGTCCTGCTCCCTCTTCTGATGTGTCTATCTCTCCCCTGTAGCTGTCAAAGGCGGCACCCCCCCCCCCAGTCCCCCAGCCTGCAGCCAGGAGTTTGGGAAAGACAGAACCAGGCATCTTTCTGCCGGCGGGTGGGGGTGAGTCTGCACCCCACCAGCACGCGCGAGCAGCCAGCTCTCTGGGCTGCAACGGTACTTTACAGTTTGCTTGTCTCTGTCCTACGCAGGAGTTTAATTATATCCCTGCCTCGTTCCTGAAGGAGTTCAAGGCGCTGTTCTTTGCGGGAATGCTAAGGGGTGGGCAAGCATCGACTTCCCCCCCCCACACACACACCAGTTCCCAGGTCCCCTGAGCCAGCCAGCGTTAGGGGCAGGGCTGGGGACGCTGGGGCTGGGGTGGGCTGTGGGGGGCTCCTGGAGGAAGTTTCCAGAATCCGCCTTCTCCCTGAGGCAGGTTCTGTCTGGGGGTGTCTAGGGCCATCTGAGCCATATCACAGGCTCAGCCCCTGTGAGCTGGAGGCCCCGCGCTTTCTGTCTGGAGTTGAGAGGGGGGACGGCTCACACGGCGGGGGTGGGGCGGGGCGGGGCACCCTCCCGGAGGAAGCTGGGGAATCCCGGGAGCGTTTAAGGGTCAGGAAGGGAAAGGCTGGAACCGGGAGGGGAGGGGAGGGGGTGGTGCGCAAGGCAGCCTGAATTCCCTGCTCCCCCATTCTCCTAGTGCGGCGGTGGGGGTGGGGGAGTGGGGAGGAGGAGGAGGGGCGCGCGGTGGACAGCAGGTGACACGCAGTCTGGGAGCCCAAGCTGCTACCGCCGCCGCTGCAACAAAGGGGAGCGAGGGGGCCGGAGGGGCTTGGCAACCGCTCTCGCAGCTGCTCTGGGCTTGAAGCTGAACCACATTGCTGGCTCCAGCGCCGCGCGAACAGGTGGCAGCAAGATTGGCACAGCTCGGAAGATCCATCTTGCAGTGGGGGGTTTTGCGGGGGGGAGGAGCGCTCAGGGAGCAAAGCTTGGGGTGGAGAGGGCGGGGCCTTGAGGCGGAGGGGCGGGGCCTCTACGGAGAAGGGCGGGGACTAGGTCGGAGGGGTGGGGCTTGACTGGGCGGGGGCGGGGCTGTATGGGGAACAGGGCGGGGTGGTGAATAAGCCCCACCCCTCAGCCCAGCCGCTGGGCAAGGGCTGAGACCCACTCTGTTCTTCTCACCCCATCCAACCCCTTTCTCTCTGTGCCCACGAAGATCCTATAGCCCTTCAGGACTCCTAAGGGTCTTGCCTCCAAAGTGCTCTTAGGGATTTACCGGCTTTCTCATCCCTTCCGGCCAGCTCACCTCTCTTGCTCTCTGGCTGCCAAGATTGCCTATTCAGCCATGGCAGAGAGGGGCGGGCGGGGGGGTGGTTTAGAGGGCTCCTTCCTGCAGGAACTCCAGCTCAAGCTTCCTCAGCCTCTCTTCTTCCTGTATCAGAATGGGGAGCCCCCAACGCGCGCTGGGGTGTCAAGACTGCCAGCCCAGCTCCCTCTGACTTGAGACCACCTGGGCGTGACCTGCCTCTCCCTGGGGGAGTTCTGCAGGAGGGTGACTGGAGGTATGACTCAATTGGGTGGAGCTCTGGCCTTTCAGGCAGAAGGTCCCAAGTTCGATCCCTGGCACTGCAGGATGGGACAAACTCTCCACCTGGCTGAGAACGGCCTGGTGGGGTCCACAAAGCAATCAAAGAAAAAAAAGGGGGGGCTGGAGCAATAGCACAGCAGGTAGGGCATTTACCTTGCATGTGGCCAACCCGAGTTCAAATCCCAGCATCCCATATGGTCCCCTGAGCACCGCCAGGAGTAATTCCTGAGTGCATGAGCCAGGAGGAACCCCTGTGCATTGCCGGGTGTGACCCAAAAAGCAAAAAAAAAAAAAAAAAAGAAAAGAAAAGAAAGAAAGAAAAAGGGGCTGGTCTGATCAGGGGCTGTAGGATGGTCCAGTGCCTGGCGTGATAGTACAGATAGACAGTACCTCTGTGATACCCTGGGCCCCCAAGCCCATATGGGCCCCCAAGCCCTGCCAGGAGTGATCCCTGTGTGCAGAGCCAGGAATGAGTCCTGAGCACTGCCGGGTGTGGCCCCAAAACTAAATAAACAAAAAAGGCAGTTTTTTTTCACCCCTTCCAAAAAGGACATCCCCAAAAGAGCTCCCCTTCCCCCCAGCTCTGCTCCTTGACCCGCCTTTCCCCCTCCCACCGGCTCTCCTGGCCCCTCGCCTTCCCCCCCTGGCGTTCCCAGGGCCTGGATGCCTCCTGAAGATGGACGGCACTTTACAAACTCCATATGCTCAGTTTTCTTTTATTATTTTAATTTCTAAATACTTGGGCCTCTTTCCAGTCCTGGCTCGCTGCTGCGATTTGGCTGCCAGCAAACACAACACACGCACGCGCGTGCACACACACAGACACACACACAGACACACACACACATTGTATTCTCCCCTCCTCCTGGGCCCAGCCTGCACGCGCACGCTCCCTTGGGGAGAGAGGAGAGAGTTCATTCCGTACACTCCTGTAGGTGTGATCAAAGTGAAACAGATCCCAGAGGTAATGCAGACGAGGCAGGGCGGGGGGATAGAGGGGGAGAGTCTGGGATCTCTAAATTTAAGCTTCAGGAAGGGCGTTTGCCTTGCACAAGGCCAAGTTGGGTTCAATCCTTAGCATCCCAGAGGGTTCCCCGAGCACCACCAGGAATAATTTCTGAGTACAGAGCCAGGAGTAAGTCACGAGTATCGCTGGGTATGTCCTCTACACACACACACACCCCAGCCAAAGATAAAGTTTAAGCTTGAAAGATGCAGCGGAGGGGCTAGTGCGATACTAGTGTGATAGTACAGCGGGGAGGGTGTTTGCCTTGAACGTGGCCAACCAGGGTTCGATTCCCAGCATCCCATATGGTCCCTTGAGCACCACCAGGAGAAATTCCTGAGTGCAGAGCCAGGAGTAACCCCTGTGCATCGCCGGGTGTGACAAAGAAAGAAAGAAAGAAAGAAAGAAAGAAAGAAAGAAAGAAAGAAAGAAAGAAAGAAAGAAAGAAAGAAAGAAAGAAAGAAAGAAAGAAAGAAAGAAAGAAAGAAAGAAAGAAAGAAAGAAAGAAAGAAAGAAAGAAAGAAAGAAAGAAAGAAAGAGAAAGAAAGGAAGGAAGGAAGGAAGGAAGGAAGGAAGGAAGGAAGGAAGGAAGAAAGAAAGGAAAGGAAGGAAGAAAGAAAGGTGCAGTGGAGGGGTATGAGAGAGAGATAGATAGATAGATAGAGAGAGAGAGAGAGAGAGAGAGAGAGAGAGAGAGAGAGAGAGAGAGAATACAGCAGGAAAGGCACTTGCCTTGCGTGCAGCTGACCTGGCTTCAATCTCTGGCATCACACAGCATCCTCAGAGCAGCGTCAAAAGAAATTTCTGTGGGGCTGGAGTGATAGCACAGCGGGTAGGGCGTTTGCCTTGCACACGGCCGACCCAGGTTCGATTCCCAGCATCCCATATGGTCCCCTGAGCACCGCCAGGGATAATTCTTGAGTGCATAAGCCAGGAATGACTCCTGTGCATTGCCAGGTGTGACCCAAAAAGCAAAAAAAAAAAAAAAAAAAGAAGTTTCTGAATGCAGAGCCACGAGTAGACCTCAAGGACTAACAGGTGTAGCCCCCCAAAAAGTAAAAAGGAAAAAAAGGAATAGAGGAAGAAAGCAAGGAAGGAAGAAAGGAAGGAAGGAAGGAAGGAAGGAAGGAAGGAAGGAAGGAAGGAAGGAAGGAAGGAAGGAAGGAAGGAAGGAAGGAAGGAAGGAAGGAAGGAAGGAAGGAAGGAAGGAAGGAAGATGCAGCTGAAGCTTTCCTTTTCTGAACAGAAACTACAGACTCTCCCCAGGGCAGAGCCATAGGTCACTTCAACCCATTCCTGGGGGTCTCCCCTTCCTTGAATCCACACCAGGACTGCTCTGTCCCCCCCCCCCACTGAGAACTCTCCCACCTACAGCACAACCGAGGCGGCTGAGGAGAGCGCTGACCGCAGCTTGGGAACTCGCTCTGAGCACAGCTGACACAGGTTCAACTCTCGTGACCCCATAGTTCCCCCGAGCCCCTCCAGGAGACATTCCTGGGGCAGGAAGAAGCCCTGAGCACTGCTAGGGGTGGCCCCCAAACCAACAGAACAAAGCAAAGCACATTTTTTTTTTGTCATAGGGTCCAGACAACTCTTGGAGACTCGGCTTTTATTCTCCCTGGCCGCACTGGACACACCTCCCAACCTTTATTTATTTGCTTTGGGGCCACATCTGGTGGTGTTCAGGGATGACTCCGGGCTCTGCACTCAGGGATCGCCCCTAGCAGTGCTCAGGGGACCTTACTGGATGCGGGGGAGTGAACCCGGGTCAACAGCATGCAAGGGAAGCACCTTCCCTGATGTACTGTTGCTCCAGCCCCCTCTCCTAAAATATTTAAAAGCTCATCCTTGGGGCTGGAGCGATAGCACAGCGGGTAGGGTGTTTGCCTTGCACGCAGTTGACCCGGGTTCGATTCCCAGCATCCCATAGGGTCCCCTGAGCACCGCCAGGAGTGATTCCTGAGTGCAGAGCCAGGAGTAACCCCTGTGCATCGCCAGGTGTGACTCAAAAAAGAAAAATAAATAAATAAATAAAAATAGCACAGCGGGTAGGGCCTTTGCCTTGCACTCGGCTGATCCGGGTTTGAATCCCAGCATCCCATATGGTCCCCTGAGCACTGCCAGGGGTGGTTCCTGAGTGCACAGCCAGGAGTAATCCCTGTGCATAGCCAGGTGCGACCCAAAAAGCAAAAATAAAAATAATAATAAAATAAAAATAAAAGCTCATCCTTGTTGCCCAGCCTCCTGATGTAAATCTCCTCCACCCAGCCTTTCCGAGCCCAGCTGTGTTCAATGGTCACTCCTGATGCAATGCTGGGGGGGCAGGGAGGAGCTATGGGATACCGGAGATCGAACCCGGGTCGGTCACATGCAAGGCAAACACCCTGCCCGTTGTCGCTACCTGTGGCTTGGGCCCCACCATCACTGTTTTATCAGATCTGCATCCCAACGTGTTCAATCTAATATTTGCCTTTTCATCAGTTCCCTTCGGAGGAGGGGGGGGGGGGCGGTGGAACGACGTAAAGAAATGAAATGTTTAAAAAAAATAGAAAAAGCAGTCTTTTTATCACTGCCATAAATGGAAAGCCAATATCACATGCCATAAATAGAAGACAACCGCTAAAATAAATGCCACGAAAACAAAACAGAGAGAGGCGAGGCGAGCAAAGCCTGCGGCCGGTGGAAGGTGTGTGTGGGGGGTTGCGGGGGGGACGGCGTCAAGGTTGCTCGCATTGAGGGGGCCCCTTGGAGGTCAAGGACATTTGGGACCATCTAGCAGTGGACAGAGACAGGGTCAACCCGAGGTTTTAGGGCACAGCGAGTGTGAATTTCTCACACCCCGCTCGCTCCCCTCCTCCCGCCGGGAATGCTGTGATTTCTCTCCATTCCTGACACCTCCCCCAGGCCCTCGCTTGCTGTGGTCCTCCCAGAAAGGATCGAAGATCCGGGGTGCCTTTGACCAAACCTGGGCAAAGTGGCCAGGGAAGGGCCCAGGGTCGGCTGGATTCCCTCCCCAGCCTGGGAACCACGCCCACTGTCCCGATTGTGAATCCTTCCGACTCAACACGGAATTGGTGATTCATCAAACGCCAAAGAGCCAAGTTCCTCCTGTCAGACAAAATGGACCCCCAATTCATCTATTCCCTCAGCCCTGCTTTTATCCCTGAAGATTTCCCATAGCCAAGTAAGTAGGTGGGTAGGTGTTTTTTTTTTTTGGGGGGGGGGGGCGGGGGTTACACCTGAGCATCACCAGCGGGTATCTAGCACAATCCTGGCTCTGCACTTAGAAACTAGTCCAAGTGGTCCTCAGCGGATGCTGGGGTGGGGATTGAACCTGGGTCGACTGTGTGCAAGGCAAACACCCTACCCATTGTACTCTCTCCCCAGCCCTGACTGGTAGGCATCCTTTATCTACTTCTGCTCTCTCTTTCCTTATCATTTCTCTGACTGGTCCTGCCCACAGGGGATTTTAGTGAGAATGCTTTGTGGTTGCAAGCGATGTACAAACCCAGTCTGATTGGTTACCACATATGTTAAAGGTATAGTGCTAAAGTCTGGAAGTATTATCAGCGTCAGATGAGGCTTGATCCAGCAGTTCCCAAGAAGTTACTACACACACCTTGTTTTTCTCGTTTCTCTTGTCTGACCCCCACGTTATGAGTTTCATCCCTAAGCTCCTCACAGAGCCTCCCCAGACTCTCCACCAGGAGAAACTCCAGATTCTTCCTAGCAAAGTATTGGCCATCCCAACCTTACAAGACGAGAGTCTCTTCCCAAATTCCACTTGAGTCCCGGAAGACTTGGCTTCCCTTGGACTTGACTCTGATTGGATGATTTGAACGTCTCTGAACCAATCCCCGTCTTCAGGAGGCGGGGCTAGGTTAAATGGCCAATCAGAGTCTGTTAAATGGCCAATCAGCTCCTGAGAGTGAGTGTGGCCTCAGCTCACCATCCAAAGGCTGAAAGGGGGCTGGGGGGCGTTCCCAAGGGCGGGGGGCGGGGTTCTTGAAAGGCTGTCCTTGGAAGGAGAAGGGATGGGTGAAGATGAAGCCAACCCCAGACAAGCTGAGCTTGATGCAGGTGAGTCAAAGAAGCTAGCAACCATGGATGGCACTTATAGGATTTTCTCTTCATCACTTTTTTTGAGGTTTATTTTGGGGCCACACCCGGCAATACTCAGAGATGACTCCTGGGCTCTGCACTCAGGGGTCACTCCTGGTGGTGCTCAGAGAACCCTATAGGATGCCAGGGATCGAACCGGGGTCGGATTCGTGCAAGGCAAGTGCCCTACTGGACAGTGTCTCCGGCTCCCAGCCCACCCCGCCCCCTGCCCGCTGGTGTACTTCTTTTTTTTTTTTTTTTGCTTTTTTTGGGTCACACCTGGCTCTGCACAGGGGTTATTCCTGGCTCTGCACTCAGGAATCACTCCTGGCGGTACTCAGGGGACCATATTGGATGCTGGGAATCGAACCCGGGTCGGCCACGTGCAAGGCAAACGCCCTACCCTCTGTGCTATTGCTCCAGCCCCCGCTGGTGTACTTCTATACCCACTTATTCCTAGAGGTCAAAGTCCCGGATTGGAGCGGTAGTACAGCTGACCCAGGTTCGATCCCTGTTCTACATAGGGTTCCCCGAGCACTGCCAGGAGTGCTCTTTGAGCACAGAGCCAGGAGTAAGCTCTGCACAGAGTTAGGTGCCCTCGAACCCTCCACCAAACAAAACAGGGCTAAAGTCCTGTTTCACTGGGGCACTCCCGCCAGCTCAAGGCGGGCTGACCATCAGTTGAATTAAGTGCATCCAGGGGCCTGAGCGACAGAACAGCGGGGAGGGCGTTTGCCTTGCACGCGGCTGACCAGGGTTCGATTCCGCGCATTCCATAAGGTCTCAGAGTACTGCCAGATGGAACTCCTGAGTGTGGAGCTGGGAGTAAGCACTGAGCATCACCAGGGGTGGCCCCCAAAACAAAACCCCCCAAAAAATGGGGTGGAGCGCATCCCGAGGTGTTTGGGGGGGTGGGTAGGAGCACAGCCACGTGGCTTCTAGCTCCCCGGTCTGCAGCTCTGGAGCACGATGCAACGCCCCCGGGTGGCAGGACCTGTGGTCCTCGGCAGCACTGGGGCCCTCGCAGGCACCCCCCCCCCCGCCCCCAGCTCTCCCTCCTCCCCTGAGGGGGATCTTCCCCTTCCAGGGCACAAAGCCACTGCCGACACCAGCAGCACGCATGGCCCCGGCTCTGCAAGCCGTAAAGCAGCTGAAAAAAAATGATGGCAAGCGAGCAAACGAGCCACCGAGGAAATTAAGTCGCACTCAGGGAGCCGCGCGGCTCGGTGCTGACAGAGAGGGCCGGCGAGCTCATAAAACTAAACACTTAAACTCTCCTCTTTACAATAATTACTGCGCCTTCGATGCCTCTCGCTGGCCTCATGGGAGGCCGGAAGACTGGAGGACGCATGGAGGCAGGGTCCCTGGTGCAGGTCAGGGACCAGGCTCTTCTTACCTCTTCACCCCAACCCCTGCATTTGACTGATAGTCAACCCAGGAGGCGCAGAGAGGGTAAGTAACTAAGCGAAGGTCACACAGCCTTGCTATCCGTGGGACAGACCCATAAACTCCCTCCTCTCCCCACGGGCATGGAGACCCGTTTCCTACCCAGGTGCTCTCTGAGTCTCATCAACCTTTCCCGAAGCCCAGGGCCGCACCCACCTCATAGAAAAGCCAGAAGAGAGGCTGACCCCCATGGTGCTTCGTCTTGGCTTGTGAACACAGCTGACTCACAATAAGATGTTTTGGTTTTATTTTTTTGGGAGGGGGGAGGCGGGTGAGGGGAGCAGAATTTGGAAATCCTCGGCGCAGAATCCTGAGCAAGGTGTGTGTCATCCGCGCCCCCTGCCCTCTGGAAGGATGCCAGGAGCAGAAACTGGCCAGCAGCGGAGCCTGTGAGTGAGCGGTGGGTGGCACAGCACGGCCCGAGCCAAGTCCCCACAGGGTTTGTGAGTCTGTGTCCCTCGGGCGCTGCCCTGACACCAGGTGACCCCACGCCGCTTCCCCAGCTCCCCCCACCAGCCCCCCTCCCTTTCCTCCTCCCGGACCCCTTCCCCCAGCGACACCCCGCCTCTCTGCTTGTCAGGCTGCCACCTTCTGTTCCGCCAACCCTCCTCGCCGCCCCCTCCCCGAGAGGGGACAGCTGTTGTTTTTTTTCCGACAGGCACCGTCCCCCCCTCAATGGGACCGGCCCTCCCCCTGCCTCAGTCCTGAAGGCTGAGAAAGACTCAATCGGAAAGATCTGATGGCTCAGGCCGGGCACAGCAGAGACACCTGTCCCTGGCCGGGCCACGCAGCCGGGATCACGGACAAAGCCTAAAGCTGATTCCGGGGAGTCTTGGGATTGTAGGGAGGAAGGAAGGGGGGCGGCCCGGAGAGATCGTGCAGTGGGGAGGGCTCTGACCGTGCACACATCTGACCCAGGTTTGATCCCTGGCACCCATAGGGTCCCCCAGGGTTCCACCAGGAGTGATCCCTGAGCAGATTCAGGAGTCAGCCCTGAGCACTTCTGGGTGTGGTCACAAAACAAAACATAGGGCTGGAGCAATAGCACAGCGGGGAGGGCGTTTGCCTTGCACGCCGCTGGCTGGCCAGGGTTCGATTCCCAGCATCCCATAGGGACCCTTGAGCACCGCCAGGGGTGATTCCTGAGTGCATGAGCCAGGAGTAACCCCATGTGTAATGCTGGGTGTGACCCAAAAAAGCAAAAAAAAAAAACATGAAAGAGGGGGCTGGGATGACAGTATACTGGGAAGGGCGTTTGCCTCGCACACGGCAGCCTGGGCTTGATTCCCAGCATCCCGTAGGATCCCCTGAGTACCACCAGGAATAATTCCTGAGTGCAGAGCCAGGAGTAACCCCTGAGCATCTCTGGTTGTGATCCAAAAAGAAAAAAAAAAGCCATAAAAGAGGTCTTCTCTTTCTTTTTTTAAAAAAATTTATTTATTGGAAAAAAATTTTATTTATTGGGCTGGAGCAATAGCACAGCAGGTAGGGTGTTTGCCTTGCACGCGGCCGACCCGGGTTCGATTCCCAGCATCCCATATGGTCCTGAGCATGGCCAGGGGTCATTCCTGAGTGCAGAGCCAGGAATGACCCCTGAGCATAGCTGGGTGTGACCCAAAAAGCTAAATAAATAAATAATAATGTATTTATTTATTTATTTTTAGTCACACCCGGCAATGCTCAGGGGTTACTCCAGGCTATCACAGGAACCACTCCTGGCAGTGCTCCGGAGACCACAGGGCCAGCTGCATGCAAGGCAAATGTGCTCCCTGCTGTGCTATTGCTCTCGCTCAAGGCAGGGGTTGGGGGGAGGCTGGGGGTGGGTGTCTTCTCTTTCTGGGGGCATGGCTGAGCTTGTTGGGGCTGAAGACTTGAGAATGAAGTGAATGCAGAGAAAAGAAGCCCCTCGAGGGGCTGCCCGAAGCTTCCCGCATTCAGGAAACACCCACATTCAGCCATGCCTTCAAGGTGTGTCCACTGGGAAATAGAATTGCCGACGATTTCACACTTGGAGAACGAGCTTCCTGGCTACAGATCAGTTATTAATATTCCTAATGGCAGCAAGGGTTGTTGTTCAGAGAAATGATCGCTGGGCTTTATACACTGTGAATAATGTTACTCTTTTTATTTGGCTTCAGAAATTTGGTTGGGTTTTGGTGGTGGTGTTCTGGGGGCCACAGCTGGTGGTGCTCAGGGCTTACACCTGGCTGCGTGCTCAGGGATCTCTCCTGGTGGCCTTGGGGAATCGCATGGAACCCCAGGGATGGAACCCTGGTTGGCTGCATGCAGGGTAAGCCGTCAGCCGTTGCCTGGCACACGCTGACCCCAGTTCAGTCCCCGGCATCCCACAGGATCCCCTGAGCACCGCCAGGAGGGATTACTGAGTACAGAGTTCCAGCCCCTTCAGGAAGGTCATTTCTGTCACTTACAACTGACGAACTCCGAGTGCTGCTGAGACACCCAGCTCCCAGGGTCTGATCCCAGGACCTGTCCCCAGTTCCTTCCCCCAGACCAATCTCAGGAGCTGCCATGCCTGAGCTCTTGGGGACAGAGCATAGAATGATGGGGAGGGCATTTGCCTGGCACACGGCTGACCCAGGTTCGATCCCTGGCATCCCACAGGGTCCCCTGAGCACCGCCAGGAGGGATTCCTGAGTGCAGAGTCAGGGGTCAGCCATGAGCATCGCCGGGTGTGGCTCCCAAACACACCAAAAAAAAGACTCAGCTCTTGCCTCCAGGTGTCCCCAAAGGGTTGGGGTCTTCTGGGTGTCAGTGATGGCTCTCTTGTCACTCTGTTTTTGTTTTTGTTTTTTTAGCTTTTTGAGTCACATTCAGTAGTGCACAGGGGTCACTCCTGGCTCTGCACTCAGGAATTACTCCTGGCAGTGCTGGGGGACCATATGGGATGCTGGGAATCGAACCTGGGTCGGCCGCATGCAAGGCAAACGTCCTACCCCCTGTGCTATTGCTCCAGCCTCTCTTGTCACTCTGGAGAGAGGTGCAGAAGGGCCAGCTGCTTCAGGGAAGGAAGGGAACGGAACGGAATGGGAGGGGAGGGGAGGGGAGGGGAGGGGAGGGGAGGGGAGGGGAGGGAAGCCAACTGATGTTTCTCAGCCAGCATGTGTCCAGTCCCAGCCAGTGGAACCAGGGTCAGAGTCTGGGTCTATAATGGTAAATCAATGCAGGGACTGTCTTGTTAGCACTTGTACTCTTTTTTGGGATTTTTTCATTATTATTCGGCAGAGCCTGGCAAGCTACCCGTGGTGTACTCGATATGCCAAAAACAGTAACAATGACGTTTCTCATTCCCCTGATCCTGAAAGAGAGCCCCCAATACGCCAAAGGGCTACACGAGCACGTGACAGGGACGAATGGAGACGTTACTGGCGCCCGCTCAAGCAAATTGATGAACAACAGGATGACAGTGATGATGATGATGATGATGATGATGATGATGATGATGACAATGATGATGATGATTGGTTTTGTGTCACACCCGGTGGTGCTCAGGGCTCACTCCTGGCTCTGCACTCAGGGGTCCCTCCTGGCAGTGCTTGGGAGACCCTATGGGTTGCCAGGTCGAACCCTGGTTGGCAGGGTGCGAGGCCAGCGCCCTCCCTACTGTACTATCACTCTGATACCCTTTTAGGTACCTCTTAGCGTTCACTAAAAGATGAGGTGATTTCACACAAAACCCTACATTTCCAAACTCCTGTAAAACAAACCAAAGCTTGAAGCTTCGCTTAGACCAGGCCTGCTGCCCCCATTGCCAGGGGTTCCTTTCCTGGGGCCTGGACACTCCCCTAGGGCCTGGACACTCCACTTAGCTGTAGTCTCCACCCCTCCCGACTGCCTCCCCAGGCCCCAGGCCCTGCTGTCCTGAATCCGGTTTAGGGGGTTTCCTGCCTTAGAGAGAGCTCTAGGGAGGGCTGCTGGGTAATTAAATACACCCCAGCAGGGGGAAACTGGGTGGAGTGGGGGGAACAGAACAACAGAATTGTCTCACAATCCCCCAGACCACAAGCACAGGATCAAGGATGTTTCCCTTCAGAAGGTTCTAGAAAGGGGGTGGGGTGGGGGGGGAAGCAGGAAGGAAACAGGGGATACTGGTGGTGGGAAATGTGCACTAGTAAAGGGCTGGGTGTTGGAACATCATATGACTAAAACCCAACCATGACCAACTTCGTAACTGTGTGTCTCACTGTGATTCAATTAAAAAAAAAAAAAGAAGGTGGTTCTGGAAAGCGGTCTGTTCTGGGCCTCAGGCACTCACTCTTGGCAGCCGGCCTCTCCCGCTGTCTTCGCACATTCTACCTGTCACGCATGTCTGCCTGGATCTCCCTTCTCCCTTTGCATAAGGGGACCAGCCAATGGGATGGGGGGGGCCTCCTCCTTTTAAAGAGCCCCTCCATTCTGTTTTTTTTTTTTTTTTTTTTTTTGCTTTTTGGGTCACGCCTGGCGATGCACAGGGCTTACTCCTGGCTTTGCACTCAGGAATTACCCCTGGCGGTGCTCAGGGGACCATATGGGATGCTGGGATTCGAACCTGGGTCGGCCTCGTGCAAGGCAAACGCCCTACCCGCTGTGCTATTGCTCCAGCCCCTCCATTCTGTTTGTTTGTTTGTTTTGCTTTTGGGGGTCACACCCAGCAATGCTCAAGGGTGACTCCTGGCTCTGCACTCAGGAATTACCCCTGGCGGTATTCTTCGGGGGATCCTATGGGATGCTGGGAATTGAACCCGGATCAGCTGCATGCAAGGCAAACGCCCTCCCCGCTGTGCTATCACCCCACTCCCCTAGAGCCGCTCCATTCTGGACCACTCCTTTAAATCGCTTTCTCTCACCAATGCAAGGAGCGAGCAAGGAATTGTCCTCTGAGCTAAAGGCTGGTCCAGACAGACCAGGCGAAGGACAAATGGGACATTCAGCATTCATTGGCTCCCGCTGGGAGCCTGGCGGGGAGGGAGGGGCAGGGCCTTTCAGGTGGTCGCCTGGGCTCAAAGAACCTTCTGCCTGTAGCTCCGAGACACGCAGCCAGGGCTAGGTGAAGCCACTCCTCAGCAGAAGAGAACCCGCGGGCTGGTAAGAAAATTTCAGGTAATTGATGTTATTTTCCCATTGACTATGTTCAGCTAGAAGAGACTTTGGTTACGGGGTGTAATCAAGTCCCACTTCAGAGTGCTACTAAGATTACTTTTCAAATGAGAGAGAGAGAGTGGGGGGAGAGAGGGGAAAGCGCCTTGGGGGAGAGGTCACCTCCTCGGAGGGACAATTGGCGAGGGGACCCGTTGGCGGGCGCTGCCATGCTGTTTTCCTTCTCTGAGTTGGCGGCGGGGGCGTTTGCACACGCGCACACGTGCATGCACGCATGCATGCACGCGTTGGTGCAGGGGGGCGGGAGCGCCCCCCGTTCCCTCCCCGCGGCAGCGGTAGGGCTGTGGGTGGGAGTGATGGGGAGCCTCGTTGGCCCCTGGCCCAGGCCCTAGTTAGGGTCCCTCGGATGAAACCGACCAAGGGGCTGTCTGGGAGGAAGGCGGGTCAAACTCTGTGGGGGAACGAAAAAGACAGGAAGGGAGTATAGGCCGGCAGGCCCGTGGAGGGAGGACCGTGAGGGGCCAGAGAGGTAGCATAGTGGGTAGGGCGCTACCTTGCAGGCAGCCAACCTGGGTTCGATCCTCGGCATCCCAGAGGATCCCCAGAGCCCCCGCCAGAAGTGATCCCTGCGTGCAGAGCCAGGAGTCAGCCCTGAGTAACGGTGGGTGTGATCCCCAAAACAAAACAAAGCAAAACAAGTTTTCAACATAGCAGCTGATCCCGAGATGGATGACTTTAAGAGAACAGAAATGGGGGGGCTGGAGTGATAGAACAGCGGGGAGGGCGTTTGCCTTGCACGCGGCCAACCCGGGTTCGAATCCTAGCATCCCATATGGTCCCCTGAGCACCGCCAGGGGTAATTCCTGAGTGCAGAGCCAGGAGTAACCCCTGTGCATCGCCAGGTGTGACCCAAAAAGCAAAAAAAAAAGAGAACAGAAATGGGCTGGAGCAGTAGTATAGTGGCTAATGTGTTTTGCCTTGCATGTGGCTGACCCAGGTTCAATTCCCAGCATCCCGTTTGGTCCTCCCCTAAGCACCACCAGGAGTAATTCCTGATGTGTGAAGCCAGGAGGAAGCCCTGAGCATCACCAGATGTGACTCCAAGACCTAAATAAAACAAAACAAATCTTTCTTTAAAACAACAACAACAACAACAACTGGGCCTGGAGTGATAGCACAGCGGGTAGGGTGTTTGCCTTGCATGCGACCCACCCAGGTTCGATTCCCAGCATCCCATAGGGTCCCCTGAGCCTGGCCAGGAGTAATTCCTGAGTGCATGAGCCAGGAATAACCCCTGTGCATCACCGGGTGTGACCCCAAAAGCAAAAACAAACAAACAAAAACCTTTTAAACTTTAATGTTTAATTAATTAATTGGTGTTTTGGACTATACCCGCTGTCCTCTGGACTTACTCCTGGCTCAGGCACTCAGGAATTACTCCTGCCAGTGCTCAGGAACTTTTAACTGATTGAGGTTCTGTGATAAGCAATACTGTCTAGAATGCCTTCCCAAGCATATTATTCCAACCCCAGAGACCCTTCCTTAATTATCCTCTGCAGAGTCCTTCCCTCCCCGCCCCCCTTTTCCAAATAAGATCACATGCACAGGATCCAGAGACCAGGGCCCGACTCCTCCTGGGGTGGGGTGGAGCTAGGGAGGGGAAGATTCAATCCAGCTCAGTGAATCCTCAAGGGAAGCCAAGAAACAGCCTCCCGAGCATGCATTCGCCTACTTTTGGTTAAAGAGGCACTTTGAAAAATACATTTGCTTCTTAAAGCTCTCGAGAGAGGGGGCTGGAGCAATAGCACAGCGGGGAGGGTGTTTGTCTTGCAGGCAGCTGACCTGGGTTCTATTCCCAGCATCCCATAGGGTCCCCTGAGCACCACCAGGGGTAATTCCTGAGTGCAGAGCCAGGAGTGACCCTTGTGCATTGCTGGGTGTGACCAAAAAGAAAAGAAAAGAGAGAGAGAGAGAAAGAGAGAGCTGGGGAGATAGGTTCAAGAGCCAAGCTCTTGTGGTTCCTGGCACTACATGGTTCCCTCTGCACCAATGTGAATGCCCCCCACTCAATTCTCCCAAGAGAACATTGATGGGGGATGCCTGATGCTCAAAAGAAACCAATACTTGGTCTCCACCAGGGGAGACTATAGGGTGGGGGGGGGGACTGTGGCAAAGAGGACGGGACATGTCCCCTGCTGGAAGACCATCGTCACCCAACCCAGAGTGGCCACACTCCTGCATGAAAACAGTCCCAGAGAAGCAGCATGTCCCCTTCCTTCCCTGTGTTGTCATTGTTTTGGCTTTGGCTTGGTTTGGGGGCCAAATCTGGCATTGGGCAGGGATGACTCAGGAAGTGCTCCTCATGGTGCTTGGGGCCCCCCGACCCGCTTGGTTTTGGTCAAAGGGCTATCATGTGGAGGACCACCCAGCAGGGCCTGAGATCACAGTCAACATGTGGGGTGGTGTCAGGGATCAAACTTGGGGCCTCAAAAAAAAAGAATAAGGGGCTGGAGCGATAGCACAGTGGGTAGGGCGTTTGCCTTGCACACAGCCAACCCGGGTTCGATTCCCAGCATCCTATGGGGTCCCCTGAGCACCGCCAGGAGTTAATTCCTGAGTGCAAGAGCCAGGAGTAACCCCTGTGCATCGCCGGGTGTGACCCAAAAAGCCAAAAAAAAAAAACACCCAAAACTCGGGGCCACACGCCTGCTAGGCCGACACTTTACCATCGAGTCGCCCTTCTCCCCAGAATATGCAACGTTTGTTTTGTTTTTGTTTGGGGGGGCTCACACCAGCGATGCTCAGGGGTTACTCCTGGCTCTACGCTAAGGAATTACTCCTGGCAGTACTTGGGGGGCCCTATGGGGTACCTGGGGATCCAGGTCAGCAAGGCAGACCCCCTCCCCGCTGTGTTATGGCTCCGGCCTCACAACCAACATTTTTATGTTCGTTTTCTAGGTAACAGGCATTAGGAAACTGAGTTAAACAGTTGGAAACTGGGGCCAGAGAGAGTGCAGTGGACAGGGTATTTGCCTTGCACGCAGCCCACTTGGGTTCGATCCCCAGCATCCCAGATGGACCCCGGAAACCCCACCAGGAGTGAGCCCTGAACACAGAGTCAAAACAAAACAAATAAACAAAACAAAAAACAACTCTGTGTTCATTCACCTACCCTTTTCCATTTCAGCAAATCATTAGACGCTTGCTTTTTTTTTTCCCTCCCCGCATTTTGCTTTTTCCCACCCCCAATTCTTAGACTTCACAGCTTCAAGGAGTTGTAACACATCTGGGCTGGTGGATGAAGGAATGGCGGTGAGGCGGTTGCAAGGGGGAGAAACCTGGGCTTGGTGGTGGTGGTTGGGGGAGGGGTGCGGTGTAGGGGGGCGCTCAGGAGAGGCCGGGCAGCCCGGCCAGGAGGCTCTCGCATCCTCCCTGGCTCACTGCCCCGGTGGTTTTGGACATTTGGTTGTGTGGACTGTCCTGTTCTCAAGCTAATGATGCCATTTTTAGTGACTCATTAGGAGAGCCTCATTAAGAGTTGTTAGCACATCAAAACAGCGCTGGAGAGGGCTGGCCCGGGGCGTTCCTGGACAGAGCACTGGTCTGAATTTCGCTGGGAGCCGGGATGAGACAAAAGGGCAGAGAAAGTCCAGATTCCCCAGCCCCAAGTCCTTCCCGGGTACCTTGGATGCGGCTAGCGGGACGTGAGCGCCCCTTGTGTACATACTGGGAATTGCAGCGGCTTTCCCTGGTGTCAGCGGGCACTGCCGACTCGCCCCCTCTACCCTGCTTCCCGTCACCATGCCAGGTCCCCGCCCCCCTCCCGCACTCTGAGCTGTTTCCTTGTGTTCCCTGCACCCATGTCCTAGTGAAAGAGGGAGCCTCAGTTTCCCCTTGATTGATACTATAAGCAGCTTCATTTTACCTGTCCTGTGCTACATTAAAAAAATGATAAATATTGGGGGCTGGAGCAATAGCACAGCGGGGAGGGCGTTTGCCTTGCACGCGGCCGACCCGGGTTCGATTCCCAGCACCCCACAGGGTCCCCTGAGCACCGCCAGGTGTAATTCCTGAGTGCATGAGCCAGGAGTAACCCCTGTGCATCGCCGGGTGTGACCCCTCCCCCAAATATATATATTTACTGGGGGGGGGTCACACCGGCGATGCACAGGGGTTACTCCTGGCTCTGCGCTCAGGAATTACACCTGGCGGTGCTCGTGGGGACCCTGTGGGGTGCTGGGAATCGAATCCGTGTCGGCGGCGTGCAAGGCAAACGCCCTCCCCGCTGTGCTATCGCTCCAGCACCTCTCCAAAAAATATTTTGAGTCGCAGCTGGAATAACAGTACCGCCGGGGGGAGGCCAGCCCGGGTTCACCCCACACCCTATGGGGTCCCCTGAGCTAGGAGCGATCCCTGAGTGCAGAACCAAGAGTAAGCTCTGAACACCGCCGCATGTGGCCCTCCTATGCCTCTCCCCTGAAAAAAATTTCGGATCGCACCCAGTAGTGCTCAGGGCTGACTCCTGGCTCTGCACTCAGGGATCACTCCTGGCGGGGCTCGGGAGACCCTATGAGTTGTCGGGTATCAAACCCTGTTCAGCCATGTGCAAGACAAGTGCTCTTCCTGCTGCACTATCATTTTGGTCGCGCGCGCGCGCACACACACACACACACACACACACACCGCCCCCAACCCAGATATTGCATTTTAAGCCCTCCTGCAAGTTCCCAGGTTCTTTCTGAGAACGGGTAGCTAGTCCCCAACTTCCAAACTCGATTCTGCCCCAGACCTCGGGCTCACAAGAAACTACAGCATAATGGGGTCAGACCTAGGCAAAGGGTCATGTGGGTAAACGAAGGCCCTCCACTTGGCAGACTCCTCTGTAAAGTGCTCACATTCTCCATTAACATTTTTGTCACTTGCTAAGGAACACAAAGACTCAGTTTCCTATTACACACGTATAAGGGTGCTTGCCTTGAACTCAGACAACCCGGGTTCGATTCTTGGCACCCCATGAGGGTCCCTCGAGCACCGCCAGGAGTGATTCCTGAGAGCAGAGCCAGGAGTGCTCCATGAGCATTGCCTGGGGTGGTCCAAAAACCAAAAGAGCAAAAAGAAATTGAGTTCAGGGGCTGGAGCGATAGCACAGCGGGGAGGGTGTTTGCCTTGCACTCAGCCAACCCGGGTTCGATTCCCAGCATCCCATATGGTCCCCTGAGCACCGCCAGGAGTAATTCCTGAGTTCAGAGCCAGGAGTAACCCCTGTGTATCGCCAGGTGTGACCCAAAAAGAAAAAAAAAAAAAGAAATTGAGTTCAGGCTGTGGGAAGGGGCGCACCCGAGTTATTCCACTCTGGGTTACTTTGCTCCTCAAAGGTACCTGGGCAAGGGGGCTGAGGGAGATAGCACAGCGGGGAGGGCGCTTGCCTTGCATGCGCTGACCCGGGTTCGATCCCTGCATCTCATACGGTCCCTGAATAGCAGTAATTCCTGAGTCGAGCCAGGAGTGAATCCTGGAGCATTTGAGCATTGTCGTGTGTGGCAAAAAAAAAAAAAAAAGAAAAAAAAAAGGTACTTGGGCCGGAGCGTCAGCCCCGCCCCCTCCACGCCCTCCCTCCGCCTGGCGCCCGGTTGCCCGCGGCAGCAGACACGGATCACTAGGGCATCCCCGGGCCAGGCTGGGCCGATAGATGATTTCTCTGAGTAATTAAGATGGAATTAAAAATTAATTCTTTCCTTCAGCCTGATTGCATTTCAAGGGATAAACGGAGTGTTAGGGCTTTTGAGCTTTTTTTTTTTTCCTTCTTCTCCTCCTCCCTCAATTAAATTGGATCTTGTTTTGCAGGGAAGGGGAGGTGAGGAAGTTGGGGTTTATCCAGTGGCTCAGATCCCTGGGGACGGACAGTGTGCCTCCTCCCTCCTCCCCTCCTCCGCCCTCCTCCCTCCTTCCCCTCCTATGTGTCCCTCCTATGCCTCTCCCCTGAAAAAATTTTCGGATCGCACCCAGTAGTGCTCAGGGCTGACTCCAGGGGCCTTGGTTCTCCCGAGAGACTCAACAGTCTGGGAGGGGTTTTGTTTGTTTGTTTTGCTTTCTGGGACACGCCCTGTGATACTGGGGGGGGCTACTCCCAGCTCTGGGGGGGCGTGTCTCTCAACAGTGTTTGGAAAAACCAGAACTCTGGAATGCAGAAACTGAACCCACCAAACACCCGGGAGACCTCCAGCCCTTTGAACTCACTCCCCAGGGTGACTCCAGGGATGGAGAGAGGGGTACTAGGGAGTGCAAGATCAGCAAAGTCAGGTGACCAGGTCTTCCATAAAACTGAGCTGTCTCTGGGGGCCAGAGTGATAGCACAGTGGGTAGGGCGTTTGCCTTGCATGCGGCCGACCTGGGTTTGATCCCTGGCATTCCATATGGTCCCCCAAGCACCACCAGGAGTAATTCCTGAGTGCAAAGCCAGGAGTAACCCCTGAGCATCGCTAGGCGTGACCCAAAAAGAAAAAAAAAAAACTGAGCTGTCTCTTACGTTTTGATATTTTTTGCTCTTTGGTGATGCTCAGGGCCGACTCCTGGTTCTGCACTCAGGAATCACTCCTGGCGGTGCTCTGGGGACCATATGGGATGCTGGATCAAACCCGGGTCTGCCACGTGTAAGGCAAACACCCACCCCGCTGTGCTATGGCTTCTGCCCCCACTCAGGGATTTTTTTTTATTTTTTGGGTCACACCCAGTGATGCACAGGGGTTACTCCTGGCTCGTGCACTCAGGAATTACTCCTGGCGGTGCTCAGGGGACCACATGGGATGCTGGGAATCGAACCTGGGTCGGCCACGTGCAAGGCAAACGCCCTCCCCGCTGTGCTATCGCTCCAGCCCCCCACTCAGAGATTTTATCAAATACATTGGCGAGTATTTGCTCCATGGAGGCGGTAGGGTTTCTTGTCTCTGGATCATTTCAAGCTACAGAAGAAATTTCCCTCTTTCTTTTGGAGAGGGTTGGGCACACCTGTGGTGCCCAGGGCTTTCTCCTGGCTCTGCCCTTGGGATTGATCACTCCTGACAGGCTCCCTATGGGGCACCAGGGGTAGAACGTGGACCCACGCGTGCAACGCGAGAAGCCCTCCCAGCTGTCCCGTTCCAACTTTCTCTGCCATTTTTTTTCTTTTCCAATGCATTTCAGGAATCCGGGAAGGGGCTCCAAGAACGGAGCGAAGGCTTTGCATGCCAGGCACCCTGGGTTCCATCCCAACACGGACGCCCGAGCACTGCCAGAAGCACCCCCTGAGCAATGAGCCCAGAGCAGCCCCTGAATACTGCCAGGGATGGCCTGAACGCCCCCAAAGTTTTTAGCCCATTCATTCACACACTTCTTCGTGCATTTATTTTTCGTGGCCTCGAGTGCTCGTGATTCTAAAGACGGAAGCAGAGACCATGAGCGTCTCCTTCCCAGCGTTATTCTCGGAGCACCTGCTGAGACAACCAGAGCGATCTGCCTGCCATTTATTCTCCCGGAGATCTTTTGTCTACCACGAGAAAATAGGTCCTTTTCATTATGTAAATGGCAGTGTGCTAACTGCATCTGGTGTTCTTTGTTTTATCGGGGTTTTGGTTTTATTGTTGTTTTGTTTGTGTTTTGGTTTGGGGGGACTCACCCAGTGGTGCTCAGGGCTTGCTCTTGGCTCTGTGCTCAGGGATCGGCTCCTGGCAGGGCTCAGAGGACCTTACGGGATTCTGGGGATTGAAACTAGCGTCAGTTGTGTGCAAGGTAAATGCCTGAACCCCTGTACTACCTCTCCAACCCCTACAAAGTGATGCTTGTTCTCAGTAGTTGTTAGGAAAATGCACATCAAAAACAATGAGATATCATGCAAACCTACTATTAAAAATGGCTATTCTTTTATTTATTTTTAGTTTGGGGGCTACATCCGGTGGTGCTCAAGGCTTACTCCTGACTCCACACTCAGGAATCACTCCTGGCACCTTCCTTCCTTCCTTCCTTCCTTCCTTCCTTCCTTCCTTCCTTCCTTCCTTCCTTCCTTCCTTCCTTCCTTCCTTCATCCCTCCCTCCCTCCCTCCCTCCCTTCCTTCCTTCCTTCCTTCCCTCATTCATTCTTTCTTAAATTAACAGCCAGGGCCGGAGCGATAGGACAGTAGGTAGGGTGTTTGCCTTGCATGAGGCATCTGGGTTTGATACCTGGCATTCCATACAGTCTTTTGAGCACCGCCAGGAGTAATCCCTGAGTGCAGAGCAAGGAGTTACCACTGGGCACTTCAGGGTGTAACCCCCAAACATTTTAAAGTCATTTTAGGGCCCAGAGTAATAGTACAGCAGGTAAGATGCTTGCCTTGCACGTGGAGTACTGGGGCCTGATCCCCGACATCCTATATGATCCCCTGAGCACTACTAAGAAAGAACAGAAGTAGGTAGAAAGGAAGGAAAGAGAGAAAAGGAAGGAAGGAAGGAAGGAAGGAAGGAAGGAAGGAAGGAAGGAAGGAAGGAAGGAAGGCAGGCAGAGAGGGAGGGAGGGAGGGAGGAAGGGAAAAGAGGGAAGGGAGGGAGGGAGGGAGGAAGGAAGGAAGGAAGGAAGGAAGGAAGGAAGGAAGGAAGGAAGGAAGGAAGGAAGGAAGGAAGGAAGGGAGGAGGGGGGAAGGAAGGAAGGGAGGGAGGGAGGAAGGGAGAAGAGGGGAGGAAGGGAGGGAGGGAGGGAGGAAGGAAGGAAGGAAGGAAGGGAGGAGGGGGGAAGGAAGGAAGGGAGGAAGGAAGGAAGGAAAGGAAGAAAGGAGGAAGGAAGGAAGGAAAGGAAGAAAGGAGAGAAAGGAAGGAGGGAGGAAGAAAGGAAAAAGAAAGAAAGAAAGAAAGAAAGAAAGAAAGAAAGAAAGAAAGAAAGAAAGAAAGAAAATAAGAATGATTGTTGAGGGTATAGTCAGATGCAAAAATCTCTTTTTTGGCTTTGTTTGGCTTTAGTTTGGAAGTCAGACCTGGCAGTGCTCAGAGGCTACTCCATGCACAGTGCTCGGGAGCTACTCTCTGCACAGTGCTCAGGGATCACTCCCAGTGATGATTAGGGGACCAGGTAGTTACGGTCCCCGTGCTCAGCCCACAAAACCCTCTCCCCTGACCCCAGATTTGGAAACCCCAGGTCCCCTCAGTGGGAAGGTAAAATGTTTCCCCCACTTTGCAGCATGGTATGTCCAGTCCTCCCGCAGTTAAAAATAGAAAGCTCTGCGGCTCCACGGGGTCCACTCTTGGCTCTGCTCCCGCTTCGCACTGAAATCTGGTCTCGAGCTGTTTGTCCGCGGTCTCCATAGCAGCGCCGCTCACAACAGCCCGAAGGAGAAGCAGCTGGTGTGTGTTCACAGCTAGACCCGCGACGCGGCAGCGCCGTGCTGCGGGATAGTATGCACCGCGGGCCTGTTACTACTGTGCTCGGGGGACGTGCCACGCCGGGGACGGAGCTGGCGACCCCGGCATGCACGCAGAGCCTGAGCTCTACCCTCAGAACCACGGTCCCAACAACCCCACATT
The DNA here is from genome assembly GCF_027595985.1 of Sorex araneus. NCBI lineage: Eukaryota > Metazoa > Chordata > Mammalia > Eulipotyphla > Soricidae > Sorex > Sorex araneus. The sequence goes on from NC_073303.1 coordinate 248,957,277, forward strand.
TTGGTTTTTTTTTTGGGGGGACGCCACACCAGTGACGCCCAGGGCTGACTCCTGGCTCTGTGCTCAGCAGTCACTCCTGGCGATGCACATGGGGACCCTGTGGGGATGCCAGGGATTGAACCTGGGTCAGCCGCATGCAAGGCAAGTGCCCTCCCCACTGCACTCTTGCGTCAGCCCCATCAGGTTATGATTGATATCACCTAGGTCCAATTTGAGTTTGTTTGTTTGTTTGTTTGTTTGGGCCACACCCAGCGATACTCAGAGGTTCTTCCTGCCTCTGCACTCGGGAATTACTCCTGGCGGTGCTCAGGGAACCATATTCAATCTGGGCTGGGGGCTAGAGCGGTAGCACAGCGGGTAGAGCGTTTGCCTTGCACTCGGCAGACCCGGGTTCGATTCCCAGTATCCCATATGGTCCCCTGAGCACTGCCGGGGTAATTCCTGAGTGCAGAGCCAGGAGTGACCCCTGTGCATTCTGGCGTGTGACCCCCCCCCAAAAAAAAAAAAAAAGAATCCGGGCTGGCTATGTGCAAGACAAGTGCCCTCCCTGCTGTACTATTGCTCCGGCCCCAGGTCCACTTTGATGAATGCATTATATCCTCACTGATTTTTTTTTTTTGGTCTGCTTGCTCCAAACATTAGTGAAGGGTTATGTAAAAAGACCCTAATGACAATTGTGGATTCATTGTTTTTCTCACTTAGTGCTATTCAGTTTTTGCTTTATTTTTGTAGGCTACATAATCAGGTGCATAAAATGAAGAGAATGATTGCATTTTCCAACTGGATTTATCTCTTGTCACTAAGAACTGCCTCATTATATCTAGGGAAATATTCTACTTTAAGCCGATTATATCTGCTACTAATAGAATTGACTGAACTTTTTTGTTGCTTTTGTCATTATTTTCTGGGCCCATCTTTTGTTATTCACCTTTTAATGTTTTTATATTTAAGGTTTGTCTCTTTTCAAATATATTAGATACATATATGATTTAATTGAATTCAACAGTACTGGTTGGGCTTTATACTAGAATAATTCAAACTTTACTTTTTATTTTGAGCCATACCCAGTGATGCTCAGGGCTTACTCCTGGCTCTGTGCTCAGGGATCACTCCTGGCAGGGATCGGGGTGGGGGGGAGCCCCATGGGATGCCGGGGATTGAGCCCCATGGGATTGCCTCAGTTGGCCACACGTGAGGCAAGTGCCCATCCCCCCCTGTACTATTGCCCTGGCCCAAAAGAATCGATTTTCTGGTGAGAGGGCAGTGACTCTGAGGTAAAGTGTATGCCTTGCACGCATAGGATTTGAATATGACCCCAGTCTCTGCCATCAAGTATTTTTTTTTAATTCACTTTTCAAGACATTGCCAGACAGGATAGTGTCTTTTGACGAGGAAACATTTTTCATCTTGCTAAAATTCAATTTATTGATTTCTTCCTTTTCTAGCTCATGGGTTTTCTTTGTTGTTGTTGTTTGTGTGTGTGGCATATTTAAGAATTCACTTCTGGTTTTGTTGTGGTTTGGGGGCCACAGCTAAAGATGCTCAGGGATTACTCCTAGCTCGGCACTTGAGGATCACTTCCGGTGAGGCTCAGGGGACCTTATGGGATGCCGGAGATTAAACCCCCGTAGCCATGTGCAAGGCAGACGCCCTCCTCACTGCACTATGCCTCCAGCCCCTATCCGTTCCTTATAAACTGCCTTGATATCTTTCTCAGAAATCTGGGACCAGGGGCCGAAGTGAAAGCACAGTGAGTAGGGCGCTTGCTTTGCACACAGCCGGCTCGGGTTCGATCCCCAGCATCCAATATGGTCTCTGGTGCACCTCCAGGAGTAATTTCTGAGTGCAGAGCCAGGGAGTAACCCCTGAGTCTCAATGGGTGTTGTCCAAAAACCAACAAAACAAATCCAGGACCCGAGAGATAGTACGGTGGATAGGGCTTCTGCCTTGCACGTGGTGGCCAAAGTGAGTTCAATCCCTGGCATCCCATAGGGTCCCCCAGGCACCACCAGGAGTCAACCCTGAGTGCAGAGCCATCAATAACAGCCCCCCAAGCACCCGCAGGTGTGGCCCCCAAACAAAAACAAACAAGCAAAAAAAAAATCAATTTCTGGGTCCGGAGAAATAAGGCAGGGTTAAGGCTCCTGCTTTGCATGCACCGACCTAGGTTTCCGTCCTCTTACTTCCCCCCCTCCTTCATTCTTCCCTTCCTTCCCTCCTCTCTCCTACCCTTCCCTTACTTTCTCCCATCCCTCAATCTCTTCTTTTCCTTTCTTCCCTCTCTCCTACCTTCCCTATTCTTTCATTTCGTTTCTTCTTTCTCTGCCTCCCTTCTCTTCCTTCTTTCATCCCTTACCTCCCTCCCTTCTCTCCCTTCCTTTCCTCCTTTTCTCTCTTCCCTCCTCCCTCCCTTTCTTCCTCTCTTCCCTCCTTTCCCTTTCTTCCTTCCTCCTTTCCCCTCCCTCTCTTCTCCTCCCCTCTCTCCATCCCTCCCTTCCTTCCTTCTTCCCCTCCTCCCTCCCATCCCTCTCTTCCTTCCTCCCACCCCTCATTCCCTTCTTTCCTTCCTCTCCCTTCCTCTCTCCAGCCCTCCTTCCCTTCCTAATCCTTCCTTCCTTCCCTTGGGTTACTCCCAGCTCAGATTATCTGCGGGGTGTGTGTGTGTGTATGTGTGTGTGTGTGTGTGTGTGTGTGTGTGTGTGTGTGTGTGTTAACCATGCAGTGCTGGAAATCAAACCCCTCCCTTCTGCAAGCCAAGCTTGGCCCGGGCACTGTTGGGCATCTCCGCAGCCCTCACCATTTCTAAATGCACCCTTCAGAGGTGTTCAATCCACTCCCACCGGCTTGCAACCATGCCCTCCAGCCATCTCCCAAAAAAAAAAAAAAAAACCAAAACGCTTTCATCTTGCAAAACGGAAACCCTTTACCATACCCAGTTAACACAAACCCTCCCTTGCAGCGCCCGCAGCCCCTAGTAACCACCATCCACTCTCCGTCTCCATGAACTCAGGTTCTCTAGAGAGCATGTGTCCAGCAAGACACACACAGCTGCTGCCTGGAGACCAGCGCATCTCACTGCCTGCCCCTCGCCTGCCCCTCGCCTCCACAAGGAAGGGTGTGGAGAGGGGGAGGAAGGGAGGGAGGGGGGAAGGAAGGTGGGTGCTTAGAATTGAAACATCCGCTGGCTGCATGCAAGACAAACAGCTCTACCCACTGCTCTATCTCTCTGGCCCTGGGGGGGGGGGGCATGTCAGAATTTCCATCCTGGGAGCCAGGAGTTAATATGCTGCTTTGGGGGCTGGAGCAATAGCACAGCAGGGAGGGCGTTTGCCTTGCACGCGGCTGACCTGGGTTCAATTCCCAGCATCCCATATGGTCCCCTGAGCACTGCCAGGGGTAATTCCTGAGTGCACAGCCAGGAGTAACCCCTGAGCATCGCCGGGTGTGACCCAAAAAGCAAAAAAAAAAAAATGCTGCTTTGCATATGAAGGTCCAGATTTCCTCTCAGGCACTATCACTGGAAAAGACCCCTGAGCACAGTGGGGAGCACATCTCCACTTCCTTCTCCAGGCTGAAGGCAATTGTGTCCCGTGAAGAACCACTTCCTGTGCATCTGTTTATTTGCTGGACAGTTGGATTGCTCCAGCTTGGGGGCTACTGTGAAGAAGGCTGCAAAATAAATGGGGCTTTTATCGGATGTATTTTATTTTGCAGGATGGGGGCGGGGGTGCAGGGGTCGTGCCTAGCTGTGCTCAGGGCTTCATCCTGGCTCTGTGCTCAGGAATCTCTCCTGGTGGTTTGGAGAAGAAAGGAAAAGGAGAGGGAAGGAAAAGGAAGGAAAGAAAAGAGGGAGAAGGAAGAAAGGAGGGAGGGAGGGAGAAAGGGAGGGGAGGAAGAAATGAAGAAGGAAGAAAGGAAGGGAGAGGAGAGGAAGGAAAAACCGAGGAAGGAAGGAAAGAAGGAAGGAAGGAAGGAAGGAAGGAAGGAAGGAAGGAAGGAAGGAAGGAAGGAAGGAAGGAAGGAAGGAAGGAAGGAAGTGAGGGAGGGAGGGAGGAAGGGAGAAAGGGAAAATGGGAGGAGGGAGGGAGGGAAGAGGAAGAAGGGGGGAGGGAGTGGGAAGGGGAAGGAAGGGAGGGAGGGAGGAAGGAAGGTGGGTGTTTAGGATTGAAACCTGTTGGCTGCATGCAAGATAAGCGCCCTACCCACTGCACTATCTCTCTGGCCCCAGCAAGGGTGTTTACTAGGTACTAACTTTGTAACAGACTCAAATCACCCAAGTTCATTGTCCCAGTGTGAAATTCACACTTGTCAGTTTCTGCTGCCAGCTTTACAATGTCTGAGCCAAGAGGCAAAGGAGCTCAGAGGGATGTCTCTGAACTTTCCCTGAATCGGAGCTAGCTAGCAACCCGCACTCCAGCAATGGTGTTAGTAAATTCCCTTCCCTTTTTCCCACTGGTTTCCAGCAGAAAGATTGGTCTGATACAAAAGGCTGCAGGCAAAATAGGTCCCTACATGTCCCTCTCATTTGTTTTTGTTTTTTTTTTGCTTTTTGGGTCACATCTCGTGATGCACAGGGGTTACTCCTGGCTTTGCACTGAGGAATTACTCCCGGTGGTGCTCGGGACTATGGGATGCTGGGAATCGAACCCGGGTCGGCCGCTTGCAAGGCGAATTCCCTATCCGCTGTGCTATTGCTCCCGCCCCTATGTCCCTCTCATTTGGATGACTGCAAGTCTATTTGACTTTTTCCTTTTCTTTCCTTTCTTTTTTTATGGTGAATTTTTTTAATTATTATTTTTGGGTCACACCCAGCAAAGCTCAGGGGTTACTCCTGGCTTTGCTCTCAGGAATTACTCCTGGCAGTGCTCAGGGGACTATATGGGATGCTGGGAATCGAACTCAGGTCAGCCGCATGCAAGGCAAAAGCCCTACCCGCTGTACTATCGCTCCAGCCTTCTGGTAATTTCTTTAAAAAACTGAATCACCATGAGATACACAGTTACAAAATTGTTCATGATTGAGGCTTCAGTCAGATGATGTTCCAACACCAGTCCCTTCACCAGTGTACATTTCCGGTCACAAAGGTCCCCAGTTTCCCTCCAGGCTGCCTTTAGAGCAGACACTTTTCCTTTTTGTCTCTGTCTCTGTCTCTCTCTTTTTTTCCCCTTTTTGCCTTTTAGGCCCTGTGGCTTGCTAAGAAGCTTCTGCACCTCAAAGAAAATGAGTGGGATACAAAGACTGACTGTGGGATGGGAAAAGTTATTTACCCAAAGCTCATCTGATAGGGGGTTAATAGCCAAGATCTAGAAGGCAAGACGTAGAACTTCACAAGAGAAAACTATCCAACCCCATCCAAAAATGAAGAGTTCAGTTTTTTCTCTTGAAATCCTTTCCCCTGTTTCCTCCAAGTCTTCCTTTTTTGTTTCCTTTGGGGGCCACACCCAGTGATGCTCAGGGGTCACTCCTGGCGGTGCGGGGAGGACCATGTGGGATGTTGGGGTCAAGCCCAGGTCTTGCTGCATGCAAGGCCAGCGCCCTCCTTTTTTTGGGGGGGGTCACACCTGGCGATGCACAGGGGTCATTCCTGGCTCTGCACTCAGGAATGACCCCTGGCGGTGCTCAGGGGATCCTATGGGATGCTGAGAATCGAACCTGGGTCGGTCACGTGCAAGGCAAACGCCCTACCCGCTGTGCTATTATTGCTCCAGCCCCTGCTTTCATCGCTTGATGACATCCTTTCTCTGCTTGGGAGCCACACCCAGCAGTGCTCAGGGCTGACTCCTGGCTCTGTGCTCGGGGATCACTCCTGTGGGTACTTGGGATTCTGTGGGGAGTCAGCTGCATGCCAGGCCAGCACCTCCCAGCTGTCCTATCTCTCCCGTCTCCTTGATCACTTCCTCTCCTGCTGATGTGACAAGTAATCGTGGTCACCCGTCCCCACCCTTCCCTCCCTCAGGCTAAGAGTCCTTTTCTTTGTTGTTGTTGTTGTTTGGGGGGCCACACCCAGAGATGCTCAGGGATCACTCCTGGCTCTGAGCTCGGGATGACTCCTGGTGGGGCTCGGGGGACCCTATAGGATGCCAGGGGTTAACCCAGGTGGGCTGCATGCAAATAACTGGGTGAAGTAAGACCAACAAAAGTCCTTCCTACTCTCCTTCCTCCTCATTCTGCTGTAAAGGATCTCACACGTCCTCTGTAGCGTGCGTGCGCGCCCTCGTGCATGCGTGCGTGCGCGCCCTCGTGCATGCGTGCGTGCCTGTGTGTGTGTGTTGGGGCGGGGCTGCAGGGGAGACTCACCAGCAATGCTCAGGGGACCTTGGAGATTCACAGTCATCTGGGCACGAAAGTTCAAGACAGGTTCCGGGTATCCAGATGAGGGGTCTCGCACCTGGACCCCAGGGCTTATGTTTCCCTCCCCCGGGTCGCAGGGGCCCAGCTCACAGGCATCCCTTGTTCAGAGACTGTGGCTCTTGCTAAGAGCCCCGAGTCCCCAGGGTCCCTGGTCTCAGTCAATCAACTCCTTTCCCTCCAGCCTCACTTTAAACCTCACCCCGGAAGAGGGAAGGGAAATCATGCATTGGCCTCTGCCTTTGCTCAGGTCCAGATGAGCACAGCAGGGGCTGTATTGACAAATGTGCTCAATCCCCCCCCCCCCCGGGACAAAGAGGTAATACAGCGAGGAGGGCTTTTGCCTTGCACTCGGCCGGCCCAGGTTCGATCCCCGCCATCCCATAGGGACCCTCAAGCACCGCCAGGAGTAATTTCCAAGTGCAGAACCAGGAGTCAGCCCTGAGCAATACAATCACGAACAACTTTGTAACCATCACTGTATCACTGTCATCCGGTTGTTCATCCATTTGCTTGAGCAGGCGCCAGTAACGTCTAGATTGTAACCATATCACAATTGTAACCAAACTGAGATGGTAACCATATCTCAATTTTAAAAAAAGATATAGGGGCTGGAGCGATAGCACAGCAGGTAGGGCATTTGCCTTGCACACGGCCGACCCGGGTTCGATTCCCAGCATCCCTGAGCTCTGCCAGGAGTAATTCCTGAGTGCAGAGCCAGGAGTAAGCCCTGAGCATCACCGGGTGTGACCCAAAAAGCAAAAAAAAAAAAAAAAGAGTAACACCAGAGCATCACCAGATGTGACACCCCTCCCCCCAAAAAAAAATATTCTTCAACCCTTTTAGATCCTTCCAGAGCAGCCAGGCATTCTTCACCAGCCTCCCCTACCTCAGGCCAAGATTCTTTTTGTTGTTATTTGGGATCAACACCCAGTGATGCTCAGGGATCACTCCTGGCGGGGCTCAGGGGACTCTATGGGATGCTGGAGATCGAACCCAGGTTGGCCCCATGTAAAGCCAGTGCCCTCTCTGCTGGACTATCGCTCCTGCCCCCAGGTAAATTATGGGGGCTGAAACCCATGACTGTGGCTCTATTAGCACTGTCTGTCGCACAGTCATCCCATTGTTCATCGATTTGCTCGAGCGGGCACCAGTAATGTCTCCATGGTGAGACCTGTTGCTACTGTTTTTGGCATATCGAATTCACCCCGGGGAGCTTGCCAGGCTCTGCCGTGTGGGCGGGATACTCTCGGTAGCTTGCCGGGCTCTTCGAGAGGGACGGAGGAATCGAACCCGGGTCGGCCGCATGCAAGGCAAATGCCTTCCCCACTGTGCTATCGCTCCCACCCCTGGACTGGTTCTACCCACCTGAGCTAAGCAGCCAGAATGAGGCAAGAGAATCACTCACTGATGACCAGGTGCTTGAATAGAGCCCTGCACACACTCCCGCACCACACACGAACACACACACACACACACACACACACACACAGCGGCTGGGAAACTGAGCTCACGCATTGTTCACACTCCACTCATTATCCTCGGGGCACTGCCCACTGAGCCCCACGCAGGAAGCAGAAACCTCTTGGCTGTGTGTCCGTAGGTTGGCTTTGGACCGGAGTGCTTGCCGCGAGGCGGGAGGGCGTGGGGGATGAAACAGTGGCCCAAGACGGCCCCCTCCGCCCCCCCCAGGTGTGCGGGGAGCCGCTTTCCTTTCAGACGCTGAACTCTCGCTTTTCTCCTCCTCCTTCTGAGGGCGGCGATTGCTTTTAGCCCAGAGGCATCGCTTCACTCGCAGAGAGCAAAGCGCCAGCAGGAGCCCTGAGATAAATTATAAAGTCCAAAATGGAACGCACTTAGAGTGCGCGCCGAGTGAAAAATAGGGAGCGTTTTAGAGGTGTTTTCATAAAAGAAACCACCAGAACCATAGATCACAAGCTCTTTGCTGCGGTGGCTTCGGAATAGATTTAATTCTGATTTTTGACATGACCGTTGCAACTCATATATCTGAACACTGCCATCATCTCCCGGCTAGGCGGTAACTACCTTCCTGCTTCTTGTCTGCTGTTGTGGGGGGGAGGGGGGAGGGACGCCGTCATCTCTGCAGCCTTTAGACCCAGGAACTAATGAGTCCAGATTTCTGCCAAGTGTGAAGGAGCTCAGCGCGGATCCGTCCCAATCCACCCGGGAAACCTGATAGTCTGGTGGGGAGGGCGTTTGCCTTGCATGCGGCTCACCCTGGTTCGATTCCTGGCACCTCATAGCACCTCTGGGAGTGCTCCCTGAGCCTAGAACCAGGAATCAGCCCTGAGCATCGCCGGGTATGGCCCAGAAAGCAAAATCAAATCGTCCCAGGCAACTGTTTCGAGAGATTGATCGGAGGTATTGGGGAACCAGGCGGAAAGGCGTACTGGACAGGTGTGGACATGGGTTTCTGAGTACCACGGAATGTGGATTCTTTGTGTGTGCCCCAGTGACCAGGGGGATGGACCCCAAAACTCAGGCCTGCATGTTCGTCCCAAAGGGACTTTGCCGGCTTCCAGTTCGCATGGCCTGTGTCCAGGGAGATTGTGCCAGCTCCGTGGACAAGGCAGGTAGGTCTCCCGGTGGCCTGAACCAGTCCACATCCTTATCTTTTTTTTTTTTTCTTTTTGGGTCACACCTGTGATGCACAGGGGTTACTCCTGGCTCTGCACTCAGGAATCACTCCTGGCAGTGCTCAGGGGGCCATATAGGATGCTGGGAATCGAACCTGGATCGGCCGCGTGCAAGGCAAACGCCCTACCCGCTGTGCTATGGCTCCAGCCCCACATCCTTATCTTTTTAATTTATTTTTTGATTTTGGGGTCAAGCCTGGTGGTGCTCAGGGGTTATTCCCGGCTTTGCGCTCAGGAATCACTCCTGGCGGTGCCCGGGAGACCCTGTGGGTTGCCGGGGATCAGACCTGGTTTGGCCACGTGCAAGGCAAACACCCTCCCCACTGCTGTCCTATCACTCCAGCCCCAGGACACATCTATATCTTTTTTTTTTTTTTTTTTTTTGCTTTTTGGGTCACACCTGGCAATGCATAGGGGTTACTCCTGGCTCGTGCACTGAGGAATTACCCCTGGCAGTGCTCAGAGGACCATATGGGATGCTGGGAATTGAACCCAGGTCGGCTGCGTGCAAGGCAAACGCCCTATCTACCTGTGCTATCGCTCCAGCCCCAACATGTCTACATCTTGACACTGTTGCCTGCCCCGCCCCCCCCCCACACACCTACTCTGTGAGCTCTTGTGTTTTCTCGGGGCTCAGAGGAGCTTTCCAAGCCCTGATAGGCAACCAAGTGACCACTGGACAGTGGGTGACCCCAAGCAGTTAAATTGATCACGAGGGGGGTTGGGCCACAGGACAGCACAAAAGGGCATTTGCCTTGCACGCAGTCAACCCTGGTTCGATCCCCGGCACCCCAAAGGGTCCCCCAAACCCTCCAGGAGTGATCCCTGAACCCGGAGCCAGCCTCCAGCACTGCTGCAGGTAGCCCCCCCCAAAAAAAACTAAGGAAAAAATAAGTTTAAATACAAAGAATAAGGTGAGCCCTGAATCACTGAGCAATTAGGAAGCTAGAGGAGGGCGTGCGAGGTCGCAGGACGTCTGCGCGCCCCCCCCAGCCCCTCCATTTCCGTCACCCCCCCAGACTCTCCCGCTGCTGCCTGCGTCTGTGGGGCGTCTTCCTCCCTCCTGGGCCGGCCGTGGCGTCTCCGCCTTTGCAGCGCGCGCGCGCCGGGCTCTGCAGCCGTGACTCATGCTTGGCGCGAGGCAGAAGAGCAAACACATCCTCGGGGCCAAAGAATGTGCTTTCTGCCGAGCTGCGTGAGTGGGAGACTGGCGCCCCGTGGGGAACTTGGGTGCACGGAGCTCACTCACCCGGCCACTTGCCAGGGTCCGCCCCCCCCCCCATGCTTCTCTCCACCCCTCCGCCCACAGAGCTGGGGACCAGCCAGCGCTCAGACTAGAAACTGGGACAGTGTGCGGGGCGGGTTCCGAGGGTGGAACGGGGAATCTCCCCAGGATGGAGCCACCTTCCCAGGGCCTGGGCTTGTATGATGGCTCTCTCCCTTGGGGGTGGGTCAACAGGAGCCTGGAGCAGTATCCTTTTGCAGTACACGCTGTGCCCACAGGGATCTGCCCATCACGTAGCAAGTTCTAGAAGGGCCTGTGGTCAGAGCCAGGTTGGTGGCTACTTCCGGGAACAGAAGTGGCAATCCAGTCCGGAGCATTTATTTGCACTGGGTCAGAGAGAGTCCAGTGCGGAAGGTATTTGCCTTGCATGCTGCCTGCTCTGTTTTTCTTTTCTTTTTTTTTTTTTTGCTTTTTGGGTCACACCCAGCGATGCCCAGGGGTCACTCCTGGCTCTGCACTCAGGAATTACCCCTGGCGGTGCTCAGGGGACCCTATGGGATGCTAGGAATCAAACCCGGGTTGGCCGCATGCAAGGCAAATGCCCTACCCGCTGTGCTATCACTCCAGCCCATCTGTTTTTCTGTTTGGGAGTGTTTTCTTCTTCTTCTTTTTTTTTTTTTTGGAGAGGGGGTGGCAGTGTTGGTAACACCCGGCGGTGCACTCAAGGGTTACTCCTGGCTCTGCACTAGAAAAATTACTCCTGGCAGTGGTCCGGGATGCTGAGGATTGAACCCAGATCAGCTGTATTCAAGGCCAAAGTCCCACCTGCTGTACTATCGCTCTGGCCCGTTTTTTTGTTGTTGTGTTTAAATTTGAGGCTATATCTGGCAATACTCAGGGCTGACTCCTGGCTTCGCACTCAGGGATCACTCTTGGTGGTGCTCGGGGGACCCTATCGGGTGGCAGGGATTGAACCCGCTGTCCCGTTGCGTCAGCCCGAGTCGTTTCCCTCTAGACTCAAAAGGTGGACGAGAAGCAGGTCACAGCCCGGGGCTCATCCAGCAGCCTTGTGTCTCCCCTCCCCAAGGCTCCCAGTCCAGCCCTAAGAGCAGCCCCTGGTCTCCCTCTGAAGAGACCCCAAGGGGGGAGGGGGAGCCACCTGTGGGAGGCAACCCAGCACTTGAGCGGGGTATGCGGAGCTTGCAATAGGGCTGGGTCTGAAAGGCTCCCCTGGTCTTTCAGTGGTGGGAGCCCACACCTTGATGCCTCAGCCAGCAGCCCCCAGTGCCTGTCACTCACAGCCCAGATGAACCGGAGGCATAAGTAGGATAATTACAGGACAGTGGTGCCTGGGCGGAAGATGCCCTTAGGGTTCCCAAGGGCTCCAGTGAGAGCCAAAATGTGCCTGTTTGCATGTGTGTAAACACACGTGTGCATGCACATGTATATGTATGTGTATGGACATGTGAATATGCATGCATGTGTATGCACGTGAGTACATGTGCATACATATGTATTGCAGCATTGTGCACATAAGTGCATGCATGGTGGGTGGACATGTGAATATGTGTGCATATGTGTATGTGTAAACACATGTATATATGTGTACATGTGCATACATATGCATGTGTGTTGCATGTGTGTATGTGTGCACAAGTGTATATGTGTGATGTGCATATGTGTTTTCATGCATATGTGTATGTGCATGGACATGTGTACGTGTGCAGGTGTGAGCATGTATGTGTATGCATGTCTGCAAGTGTGTATGTATGTGCATGAGTGTGCACATGCTGTGCATGCATATGTATGCATGTGTGCATATATGAGTGATGCATGTATGTGTGTACATGTGGAAATGTTTTATGTGCATATGTGTGTATAACTGTGCGGGCACACATGTGCATGTACACACATAGGCATGTGAATAAGTGTGCATGCATCTGTGTGTTCCCATGTGCATATATTTGCAGGTGCGTGTTTGTGTGTGCAGATATTTTTTTCCATTTCAAGCCCACTCAGCGTGGTAAAGAAACCTCGGATTGTTTTTTTATTCGGTAGAAGCCAGTGTTTTCCAGCCAGAAGTCGCATCTCAGGAGAGTCCCGTGCTAGTAGGAGAAGGGACAAGTCTTCCTCAAGGGAGCTAAAAGATTTGGGGATGAGGGGGGGGTCCCTGCAACACCTCCCACCCACTCCCAAAGCCAGGTTCCTGAAGCACTTCCTGTTTTCTTTTAATAAGAACCTGATTCTTTCCTCCGGGATGTAATCTCAGATTTTAAATGCAGCTTGACTCCGCTTTCAAAATCAACAGATAATGCTATAAATACCCGGTACTGCAGCTCGGCCGCGGAGGATCCTTGTCGCCTTTGCTCCTTCCCTTCCCTGCTTGGTTCCGCCCCTGCAGACCAAGACGTTTTCTCTGGGTGGGTTTCTCTCTGGCCTCCGACCACCATCCGCCCATCACCCATCATTAGCCCTGGTCCTGGGGAATCACGCCTCCCGCGCCCACACTGTTCAGAATGTCCCTGAGCTCGGTCACCCCCCTTGGGGTGCACAGAATCCTCTGCTCCCTACCTTCTCCCCTGCCTGCCTCTGGGCCGCTGCTTGCCCGCCTCCCCCACCCGCGGTCTCCTAGAACAACCAGGCTAGGCGCACCCTCTCACACTGTCTCCTACCCAAGCCCTGAGTCCTGCAATTCCTCTTGTTTTGTTTTTGTCTTTGCACCACACGTGGGAATAGGCAGACGTTATTCCTGGTTCTGTGCTCAGGAGCGACGCCTGGCGGTGCTCCGAGGAACTTCATGCAGTGATGGGAATGGAACTTGGTAAAACACTTGCGAGGCAAGCGCCTTCCCCTCTCCTTATCGCTATAAACAATTACTTATTTTTTTTAATCCCAGTGTTTTCTAATTAGTAACCTGAGGGAGGGTTGAGGGGCATATTGGAACAATCCAGCAGACACTAATAGCTTCCGGTGCAATTGGGGAGCACGCAATTGGGGGGAGGTGTTGCAGAGGAAATTCCTGAGTGGTGTTTTTTTGTTTTTGTTTTTGTTTTTGCTTTTTGGGTCACACCTGGCCATGCACAGGGGTTACTCCTGGCTCATGCACTCAGGAATCACTCCTGGCGGTGCTCAGGGGACCATATGGGATGCTGGGAATCAAACCCGGGTCGGCCGCGTGCAAGGCAAACGCCCTATCCGCTGTGCTATCACTCCAGCCCCCTGAGTGTTTTTTTTTTATTATTATTATTCCTTTCTGAAAAGCAGTTGTAGTCCAACTCAGGCTGGGAACCTCTGTTTTAGATCTCCCCTGAACAATAAATCATCTAACATTTACCTGACTTTTACCGGAGTGCTCAGAGGCCAATGGACACTTGATCTGGGATGAATTGGGGTTTTTATTGGGTAGGGGGGTAGAGGCATACCCCGTTGTGCTCTAGGGCTTACTCCTGGCTCTGTGCTCACGGATCACTCCTGATGGGACTCAGGGTGCCAGGAATCAAACCCAGATCATCTGCCTGCAAGGCAAGCACCCTACCCGCTGCCCTATTACTCTGGACCTAAGGAGGAATTGTTTTTGCTGAATATCACGGTCCCTCCGAGGATGTCCCTTTATACAGGCAAGCATCTGTGTGCGCACGCGCACCCAATCCTTCATTCACAAATCCCCGTGCCCACACCCACAGGTGCGCCCTTATTACACATACCACCTGCTTCCTCCCTGCCTTCTCTCTCTTTCTCTCTCTGTCTTCATCCCTCCTGCCTTCCCTCCTGCAGACAGCACCCGCACACCTGCTGCGTGCTATGCGGAGGAAACGGAGGAAACATTCCTTCCCACCAGAAGTTCTTGCCCGCGGGTGGGCGGGGTGAAGAGCAAACACAGGTGATTACCAGCCCGCAAGGATCTGCCTTAGTGATCAGCCCGCAGAGACGCTTCCCGAGCCTGCAGGAAGCAGGAGGGCACCAGGGAAAGGCAGAGGGTGAGAAATGAAGGAAGGGGCTGCCAGGGCTAATGCACCCTGCCCTGTGGCCCGTCCCTCCGACCTGCGCCTGAAGATGGATGCATTGACCTCGAGTACTTGACCTGCTTCGCGTGCAGCTGACCCCTGTTAGCTCCCCAGCACTGCATGAGTTTCCTCGGTCACCACCAGGGGTCGCTCCTGAGCACAGGAGCAGGACTAAGCCTGAAGCCCTCCAGGTATGGTCTCAAAACTCAAAGGGAGTTGGAGCAACAGTACCGTGGGGAGGGCATTTGCCTTGTATGCTGGTCGACCTGGGTTCAGTTCCCCGCATCCCATATGCTCCTCTGAGCACCGCCAGGAGTAATTCCTGAGTGCACAGCCAGGAGTAAACCCTAAGCGTCACCAGGTATGGCCGCCGAAAGTAAAAGAACAAAACAACTACAAACCAACCATGGTTATTTGTGGTTTGTTTTGGGAGCCACACTTGGTGATGCTCAGGAATTGCTCCAGGGGGCTAGAGCAATAGCACAGCAGGGAGGGCGTTTGCCTTGCACGCGGCTGACCCAGGTTCGATTCCCAGCATCCCATATGGTCCCCAGAGCACCGCCAGGAGTCATTCCTGAGTGCAGAGCCAGGAGTAACCCCTGTGCATCACCAGGTGTGACCCAAAAAGCAAAAAAAAAAAAAAAGGAATTGCTCCTGGCTATGCACTGAGGAATCACTCCTATTGGGGTTTGGGGACCACATGGGGTACTGGGGATCCAACCCCAGTCTGCTGCATGAAAGATAAATGCCTTACCACTATACTATCTCTCTGGGTCCTGGAACATTGTAAAATTTAGGCTTAATATATACACAGGGTGAGGGTCACGCCAAATTTCATTCAGGGTCTATTCCTGGTTCTGTTCAGGAGTTAGTCAGGGACCATGGGGTGCTAGGAGCTGAACGTGCAAAGCTGGAGCTCTGTCCTTTGACTGTATCTCCAGCCTCTAGAAATATAATTAAGGGGCCAGATCTATAATACCATGGATAGGGATAGATTGCCTTGCATGTAGCTGACCTGAGTTTAATCCCAGATATCTTTTATGGTCCCTTGAGCATGCCAAGGAGTGATCCCTGAGCACTGAGACAGGAGTAAGCTCTGACCAGCACCCAAAAATGAAAAAAATAAAATAAAAAGGAAGGAAAAAGAGGAAGGAAGGAAAAATGAACAATTGAAAAAGAAAGAAGGAAAGAAATAAAAGAGGAAAGAAGAATGAAAAGAAAGAAGGAAAGAAGAATGAAAAGAAAGAAGAATGAAAAGGAAGAAAGAAAGAAAGAAAGAAAGAAAGAAAGAAAGAAAGAAAGAAAGAAAGAAAGAAAGAAAGAAAGAAAGAAAGAAAGAAAGAAAGGAAAGAAAGAGAAAGAAGGGCTGGAGCGATAGCACAGTGGGTAGGGCATTTGCCTTGCATGCGGCTCACCTGGGTTGATTCCCAGCATCCCATATGGTCCCCTGAACAGCGTCAAAAGTAATTCCTGACTGTAAGCCAGGAGTAACCCTGGTGCATCTCTAGGTGTGACCCAAAAATTTAAAGAGAGAGGGAGAGAGAGAGAAACACCCCTCTCTCTGATACTGACACACCAGCTTGGCCCCTAGGAAGTGTCTAGTTAATATCGAAAGGGAAGGAAATGAAACCAAATTCAGGCTTTGGAGCTGCCAAGCCTCCAATCAGCCCTTCAGGCAGGCTGGGGGTGGAGGAGGCGCTGTAATGACAGAGAGGAATCCCCGGGGGCAGCTTGGCCCTTCCTGCCTCTGAAGCTGGTATGGGGAGAATCTACAAAACCTAAGGGGGGGGCTGGAGAGACAGCATAAGGGGCTTGCCTTGCACCTGCGGGACCCAGCGGGTTTCTCCCAGGGGTGGTCCTTGGGCCAGGAGTCAGCCCTGAGAACCAACAACCATAACGACACACAAACAATCCACACTTCCGTGGGCACAGGCTGGCTTCTAGGGGCCATTTTCCCATTCTTCCGATCCTGTTTGTTCCCCAAAGTCAATTTTTCTTTTGCCTTTTGGGGGTCACACCCAGTGATGCTCAGGGGTTACTCCTGGCCCTATGCTCAATAATTAACTCCTGGCCATGCTCAAGGGACCCATGGGATGCCGTGGATCGAACCCCCGTGGTCAGCCACAGGGAAGGTAAATGCCCTCCCCCACTGTCCTATGACTGCAGCTCTCCCAAGTCCGTATTTCTCCTGGTGTGCCCGTGTCTCTCCCACAACCACTAAACCATCTGTGGGCAGGGTGGAGAGATAGCACAGCGGGTAGGGCGTTTGCCTTGCACGCAGCCGACCCGGGTTCAATCTTCAGCATCCCATAGGGTTCCCCAAGCACCGCCAGGAGTCATTCCTGAGTGCAGAGCCAGGAGTAACCCCCGTGCATCGCCAGGTGTGATGCAAAAACAAAACCAAAAAAATCATCTGTGAGCATCACTGAGCAGAGCGAGGAAAGGATGAGACTCACCCCGGGGAGGGCACATGTGGCTTTATTACCCGGGCAAGACAGGTCTTGACTGATGGGGCGTTGGGGGCAGGCCTGCCTAGAGCAAATCCATCCTCATCCTTGTGTTTCCAACAACAGCTTGGGGCTTCCCGGACCCGAGTCAGGTTTAATTAAGACAAATACACGCTTGCTTTTTTTTTTTTTTCTCAGCGCTGTCGGCTAGATAAGGCTGGAAGGATGGGAGTAAACTTGAGTTTTCCGGGCACTGGGGCTCTCCAAGTTAGGGGTGGCCTGAGCTGCCTGCGTGGGGTGGGCTGGACAGAAACCCGCCGTTTGTGTAGGACCCAGACACTTGCTTGGAGCAAGGAGGCCAGCCAGGCACCAGGGGGCTGGAGCTGTTCACCTCTTTATTTTTTCTTTGTGGTTGTTGTTTTTTTTGTTTTGTTTTGTTTTGTTTTGCTTTTTGGGTCACACCCAGTGATGCTCAGGGGTTACTCCTGGTTTTGCACTCAGGAATTACTCCTGGCAGTGCTTGGGGGACCATATGGGATGCTGGGGATCGAATCCGGGTGGGCCGCGTGCAAGGCAAACGCCTTACCCGCTGTGCTATCGCTCCGGCCCCTGTTGTTTTCTGTTTTGTTTTGCTTTTGGGTCACACCCAGCTATGCTCAGCTGGCTCTACCTCAAGAATTACTCCTGGAGGTGCTCGGGGGGACCTTATGGGATGCTGGGGATTGAACCCGGGTCGGCCGCATGCAAGGCAAACGCCCTCCCCGCTGTGCTATCGCTCCGGCCCCCTGCTGTCCACCTCTTTCTGGTCGGGTATCTCCTCGGTGGCTGGGACATCACGGGAAAACGGAACTACCTGGGGCCCGAGCGATAGACAGTACAGGGGTAAGGATGGACCCCGCTGTGCCCAGCACGGACGGGATGGTCCTCGGCACCATGTAGAGTCCTCGGCGCCCTGCCAGGAGTGATCCCTGAAGGCAGAGCCTGGAGTAAAGCTCTGAGCACTGCCGGATGTGCTATGCTACCCTTCCCCCCCAACACCTCCAAATTAAACAGAGCTAGCCCCCAGAGCCCGGGACCTGTCAGGACATTCTCATCTCCTTAACCCAGTTCTGTTCTCAGCTCTCATTTCCCAGAAACCGTCTCTAGCTCCCGTCCTGGTAAGCGGGGAGATGCTGCCTGTCTCCCGGCGCCCCCATTTCACACACACACACACACTGCCCCCCTCCCCCCCATCCAGGCCTGGAGCTAGGGACAGAGTCAGACAATTGAACACCACATCCACTCCTACACGTGGGAGGTGGGCAAGGAGAGAGAGAGAGAGAGAGAGAGAGAGAGAGAGAGAGAGAGAGAGAGAGAGAGAGAGAGAGAGAGAGAAAGATTATGAAAATGAAAATGAAAAGTAAATAAGTATGGATGTGGAGGACCTAATTCTGATAAGAGGATTTTCCAAATGAGCCATTTGCCAGAGTCGATGAAATGCCTGGATGCTGGTGGGCGAAGCCCCCTCTCTGCCGGAGTGCTGGACGACTCAGAGCCAGGGTCCCTCCCCCCACTTTTGTGCTGAGTTTTGTTTGCCGGGATAAACGCTGACTGCCTCTTAAGAGCCCTCATTTGCTGTTGTCGTGCTGGTAAACAGGCGTCCTGGAAAGGACCCGCTCTCTCTGCCTTTTGCACCCGCGGCGGCGGCCGCACCCGGCAGGACACGGGGAGGGGACCGCTGGGGGCCCCGGGCGGGGGTTGGGGCGGCAGCAGATTGCGCGGACGCGGACGGACGGACGGACGGATGGACGGATGGATGGATGGATGGACGGTCCAGCTCTGGGGGAGTTGGGGTGTGTGTGTGTGGGGGGTGTGAATCCCTGGCGGTCTGCGGGGAGGCTGGAACGCATCAAGGACAAAAGAAAGACACTGGCTTCCCTTTCACCTTCCCCAACCCTCCCCGGCACTCCACCCCCCTCATTCTCTGCAGTGAAAATAGTCCCAGAGTCCTTTGCAGCTCCTTCCATGGCAACAGCTTTCCTCCTTTCGAGGTGGGGGGGACACGTGGTGGGGGTGGCCGGCCTCCAAAGCAGACAGATCAGTCTGAGTCCTTCGTCAGGCGCCTGGCACGCACGCGCGCGCGCACACACACACACACACACACACACACACACACGCTGCCCCCAGGATCAGCGGGGAGGGACCAGCAGAGAGGAGGAATATTCTGTCTTGTCCTCACCTGGTGGCAAAGGGGCTGAGGACCCCCCCCCCCATCCTCTGATGATGTCCAGCCGCGGGGACAAGCGTCACCGTGTGTGTGACCTCAACATTCCTCGGGGCCAGAGCAACGATGAAGCGGCGAGGGCGCTTGTCTGGCATGCAGCCCACCCAGGTTCAATCCCTGGCACTGCGTCCCGTCCCCAGAGCCCACCAGGAGTGATGTCTGAGCACAGAGCCGGGAGTAAGTCCTGAGCACAGCCAGGGGTGGCTCCAAACCACTCCCCACTCCACCCCCAAAATACAAGGGGCTGCACAGGTTGGAAACTGGCCTCACGTGCTGGGGGAAAAGGCAGCTCAGATAGAGAAGGGAACACCAAGTAGAGGATGTTGGGAGGACCCATTCGGGTTGTAAGATGCGAGCTGAAAGTAGACTGTAGACCGGACATGAAGGCCACTCAATGCCTCTATTGCAAACTACAACACCCAAAAGGAGAGAGAACAAAAGGGAATGCCCTGTCGCAGAGGCAGGGTGAGGGGGTGGGGGAGGGGCGGGGGTGGTGAGAGGGATACTGGGATCACTGGTGGAGGTGAATGGGCACTGGTGGAGGGATGGGTAAACGATCACTGTATGACTGAAACGCAAACACAAAAGTTCATAAGTTTATAACTGTACAGTGGTTCTCTAATAAAAAAAATTTTTTTTCTTTTTGGGTCACACCCAGCAATGCACAGGGGTCACTCCTGGCTCATGCACTCAGGAATCACCCCTGGCGGTGTTCAGGGGACCATATGAGATGCTGGGATTTGAACCCGGGTCGGCCTCGTGCAAGGCAAATGCCCTACCCGCTGTGCTATCACTCCAGCCCCTCTAATAAAAAATTTTAAAAACAAAACAAAACAAAAACAAGGGGCTAAAGAGATAATACAGCAAGGAGTGTTTGCCTTGCACGACCAAGGTTCAATCCCCAGCATCCCATATAGTCTGTGGAGCACTGCCAGGAGTAATTCTGAGCGAGGAGCCAGGAGTGACCCCTAAACATCTCCGGGTGTGCCTCCCCAACTAAAAAAATATTTCAGCAGAGCTGGATTGTCACAAGTCACACCTCTGGCACCACCCTGGACCCAGGCATTCCTTGTGCTTGCAGGAAAGTACCCTCCATTTATTCCTCCCAGATGGGGTGAGCTCCCACCCCCACACACTTAAATGAACCTCAGAGATTACCCTGAATCATTTGCCTTTGAGCCTGACCACTTCTGGCCTCTGGCTTCTCCCTCAATGCCCCTTCACGTCCGTCGGCTGGTCCCTAGATATTTTGCCCCTTTTTGCCCCAGGACCTTTGCACAGTCTTTTTCTTTTTTGCAGGGGAGAGCATCTGGCTGGGCTCAGGATTTTTCCTGGCTGTGTTCAGGAATCACTCTTAGAGGTGCTCGGGGGACTCTATGGGGTGCTGGGAATCAATCCTGGGTCAGCCCTGTGCCCTGGAAAGTGTTCCTGGGGGACCCTGGGGACAGCAGAATATTAAGGTGAGCCAGCTGCCGAAACAGGGACTGAGGGGGCGTCCCTCTGCCAAAGGCAACTTTACCTGGCTCCTTGCAGCGGCTCACTTCCCAGTTCCCCTGGGTCTCAGGAGGGGATTTGCTGCAGATCTGACCAAAAGTCCTCCCTAAGCTGCTGAAATCCCATCCCCGCCCCTCTCCCGCGGAGACTGCCGCCTGGGCAGTGAAAACACTCAGAAGAGGAGCCCCTGCCCATCAGAGAAACAAACAGTTCCTTTCCCGCCATCTCCTCAGCTAGCAACACCTGGGGGAGGGGCTTCCCGAGGGGAGGAGCTCCCAGAGGGGCGGGGCTTCCTGAGGGGGAGGGGTTTCCTACCCAGGATGGAGCTCCTGCTGGGATTGGAGTTTCCTTCGGGGGAGGAGCTTCCTTTGGGGAGGAGCTTCCTCTGGGGGCGGAGTTTCCTTGTTGGGAGAAACTTTCTTTGGGGGAGGAGCTTCCTACCCAGGATGGAGCTCCTGCTGGGATTGGAGCTTCCTTTGGGGAAGGAGCTTCCTCTGGGGGCGGAGTTTCCTCTGGGGGAGGAACTTTCTCTGGGGGAGGAGCTTCCTCTGGGGGCGGAGTTTCCTCTGGGGGAGGAACTTTCCAGGGGTGGAGCTTTCTTGGGGGAGGAGCTTCCTACCCAGGATGGAGCTCCTGCTGGGATTGGAGCTTCCTTTGGGGGAGGAGTTTCCTTTGGGGGAGGAACTTTCTCCGGGGGTGGAGCTTCCTCTGGGGGAGGAGCTTCCTGCCGGCCTGGAACTCCTTTGGACTGGAGGGAATGGAAGGCCTGGCAGGTGAGAATTCAGAAGAATCTTTAGGGTCTCACCTGACTGGACCTGCCGACACCCGCCCCTACCTCGCCCCCGCACCACACACCTTCCTCTCCTGACACCTTAGAGCCCGATATTTGTCTCCCTTTGTGAATCAGAACAAAAATTTTTTTTGCTTTTTTTTGGGGGGGGTCACACCCAGCAATGCTCAGGGGTTACTCCTGGCTTTGCACTCAAAAATTACTCCTGGCGGTGCTTGGGGGACCATATGGGATGCCGGGGATCGAACCCCGGTCGGCCGCGTGCAAGGCAAACGCCCTACCCACTGTGCTATCGCTCCGTGCAAAATTATTATAAATGCGCTTTGGGGACTTAATCGCATCTCCCTAGGCTGAACTCCAGCCTGTGTGTGTGTGTGTGTGTGCGCGCGCGCGTAGGTGGGGTACCCCGAGTTCTCTTTGCTGTCACCAATAAGGGGATCCCATTGCCCACGTTCCCTGGAAGCTGCGACCTCCCACGCAGTCCCCAAGCCAGCCTTCTGGGGTTCACAGGTGGGGGGGTGGGGTGAAGAGGAGTCATTCCAGATGGCTTGGGGCGGGGGTGCAGATGGAGAAGGCAGGGAAAGAGGGGCGCTGGGAAATAAACACATCGGAGGCCAATTACCCGTGGCAACCTCGCCCACCAACCCCTAAGAAAGGAGGGGCGAGAGGCTGAGAAGTTATTGAAATAATACCGAAACAGACGCAGGCCAATGGTGGCTATTGGAAAAACAACAGCAACAACAACAACAATAAAAAAAAACTGGGGAGGTTCGGCGGAAATGAAATGTTGATGAAACTAACAAGCTCTGGGTTGCGGTCTGGCGAGAGGTGAGGGAGAAAATGATGAAAGCCTCCATCCCGGCCCCCGCACCCGGCCCCCGCTCGCTCCCACCGCCCGCTGCCCCGCCTCCCGCTGTCCCTTGCTGGGTAATGAGGACCCAGGCTGGCCCCAGACACGGGGTTGCAACTTCCCCACCTCCCGGAGAACATCGCTTTGTCCTTGAGTGGGTGGGGACAGAGAAACCAGCTCTGAGTAGGGAGGAAAGTAGCCCAGGGTCACGAGGAAGAATTAATATCATAATTGAGAATAACAACTAGACCTATTTACTAGATAAAACAGCGCAGGGAGGGAAGGAGGTGCTGAAAGATGGAGGGGGGTGGAGAATCAAATACAAAATCAGCTTCTTCTTTCTTGGCAAATGCAGGTAATATTGCATCCCCCCCTTTAAGAAGCTGGAACTGACTGGCTCTCCCCACCCCACAGCCTTACCGAGATTCTTAATGCCTCTGGATTTCAAAACCTCCTACCTGTCTGGGTCATCTCAGAGCAAGAGCCAGGGGGGCTGGGGTCCAGATCGTTAATACAAGTAGGCACCAGCTTGTACACACCCTCCTAGGGTTCGAGTCCCCGCAGGTCCCCCCTGAGCCTGGAGTAAGCTCTGAGCACCATCAGGCTTGGCCCCAAATCAACAAAGACCCTGAGACAGTCAGTACCCTGGGGGCTGACAAAATTCTCTTTACAGCCACCCACTTGAAGCAGGAAGTAAACCTGGGATTCACTGAAGATGGAAATGCAAATCCTCAGGGCCCCAGGCTTCCACTTTCCCAGTCTGGAAAATGGGTTGGCTGGTCACTATGGCAACCAAGAGGGATTGCCTTAGGCAAATACCCGCAGAGACTTCATTATCACACACAGCAGAGATGCTGGGAGGATGAGGTGTTTTGTTTTGTTTTGTAGTAGTTCAGGACTCACCTCCAGGCTCCTGGAACCTGGAACCCTATGGGATGCCGAGGAATCAAACCTGACTGTTAAGCTGGCCCAAGATAGGGTGTTTGGGGCATCTTCTGCATGGAACTTTCAAGAGCTCTGAAATTTGTGAGGGGTTCACAGTAGAAAGAAAGGAAGACGGGGCCGGAGCAATAGTGCAACAGGAGGGCATTTGCATTGCACGAAGCCAACCTGGGTTCAATCCCCAGCATCCCACGTGGAACACCACTAGGAGTAATTCTTGAGCACAGAGCCAGGAGTAACCATTGAGCACCGCTGGAAAAGGGGGGATAAAAAAGAAAGAGAAGAAAACTTGCTTGTAAAAAATTCAAACAAGTATGTAA
Organism: Sorex araneus; assembly: GCF_027595985.1. Lineage (NCBI taxonomy): Eukaryota > Metazoa > Chordata > Mammalia > Eulipotyphla > Soricidae > Sorex > Sorex araneus. The sequence continues at coordinate 248,980,617 of NC_073303.1, forward strand.
TTAGGGAGAAAGGAGAGGACCAGGAGGAGGGATGAAACCTGGGCAAAGAGCAAAATCTCGAGGGACCGACACCATAGGACAGCAGGGAGGGCGTCTGCCTTGCATGCAGCTGACCTGGGTTTTTTTTTGTTTCTTTTATTTTCTTTTTGGGTCACACCCGGCAATGCACAGGGGCTACTCCTGGCTCATGCACTCAGGAATCACTCCTGGCAGTGCTCAGGGGACCCTATGGGATGCTGGGAATCGAACCCAGGTCGGCCGCATGCAAGGCAAACGCCCTACCCGCTGTGCTATCACTCCAGCCCCCCGACCCGGGGTTTGATCCCCGGCATCCCATATGATCCCCAGTATCTCCAGAAGTAATTTCTGAGTGCAGAGACAGAAGTAACCCTTGAGCATTGCTGGGTGTGATTCCCAGAACCCACAAAAAATAAAAGACCAGAACCTTGAAACCCAAGAAGGCATCTATCAGGGTACCCCAGCTCAGAGGCCTCAGGAACCCAGGGGAGGCTGTGGGGAGGGGGAAACTGAGGCAGCAAAAGTTACTCATTTCCTTAAGAAGGTCTCAACGGGGCAGATGGAAGGTGGGTGATCATTCCTTAGTGTCTCCGTCTATTTCTGCCCTTTACTGGCTGTGACTTTGACCCTGACCCAAGAGATCAGATACTCTCGCTGGTTCTTTCAGGTCCCCAGTCAGTGAGTCTAAGCACTCTGGGTTAACTAGGGGTGGGCGAGGAGGACAGGCTGGACCAGGAGAGACTAAAGGATAAAATAGCAGGAGGGGGTAGATTCCTCTGCCTCAGTGTTCTCATCTGTTCAATGGGAAGAATCTTGACTGAGAAGGCGAAGTTGTATCAGTCATGAGTTCAGCTTACTTCCTACTTGTCTAGAGTGGCTGGGTCCCCCGACAGGCTTAGAATTAACACCCCTCCCTACCTTTTCAGGCCCATTCGCCGAGCAACCAGCGTATCCCATCTTTCCAGTGGAGAATGGTCATGTGACCTTGGCCAGACCCCTTAGAAAGTATCTCAGCACTTTTGCTGGGAATAACCCTCCCCGCCCCCACCACATATGCTCTTTCCCCCATGTGAAGCAGGAAGCATGTGGTCTCAGAAACTACCAAGTGTCTTTCTGCTAAGAGCTGGATCGAACCATACCTGAAGTTGTATTGCTCCCAGGAGCCACCCCCTTGGCCACTAATGCCAACTTGGGGGGTGGCTCACTCTCACTCAGCACTCAGTCCCACCACAAATAAAGCCCCTGACATACCACTAGCCTATCGGGATTTAACACTCTCCTCTAAGTGCCAGGGCCTGGCCCCTGCGTGGGAATGACCACGATGGTGGGGGGGGGGTAGGGCAGAGTCTCAGCGGCAGGACCTGGGCTGTCAAATATGGCCACTACTGATCCCACCCCTTCCTCCTGCTCCTCTGACTTCTCCTTCCCTCCCCTCCCCTCCGCTCCCCTCTTCCTCCTCCTGCTCTACCTCCTGTTCCCGTTCCTCTCCAGCACCGCCTCCTCTCCCTCCTCCCCTCCTCCCCTCCTCTACCTCCTTTAAAAACTTCTTTTGGGGGGAGCAGAGTGATAGCACAGCAGGTAGGGCGTTTGCCTTGCACATGGGTGACCCCGTTTCAATCCCCAGCATCCCATAGGATCCCCAAGCCCCGCCAGAGGTAATTCCTGAGTGCCGAACCAGGAGCAACCCCTGAGCATTGCCGGGTGTGACCCAAAAATAAATAGATAAATAAATAAATAAATATATATATGTCACCTGACCTCATGGAGCCCCAAATGGGCCTCACCCGGCGATGCTCAGGGATTACTCCTGGCTCTGCACTCAGGAATCACTCCTGGCAGTGTTCAGGGAACCGTATGGGATGCCAGGGATCAAACCTGTGGGCCTTGTGCAAGGCAAACGCCCTCCCCACTGTCCTGTCTCTCCTGGCCCCTCCTCCTCCACCTCCTTTTCCTCCTTCTGCTTCTCTCACCCCTAGCTACCTCCTTTTTTACCTGCTCTTCTAATTTTTCTTTATTTTTTTCCTTAATTTTTTTCTTTTTGGATTACAACTGGCAATGCTCAGGGGTTCCTCCGGATTCTTGTGCACTCAGGAATTACTCGTGGCGGTGCTCGGGGGACCCTATGGGATGCCGGGGATCAAACCCCAGGTCGGCTTTGTGCAAGGCAAAAACGCCCTCCCCGCTGTTCTATCGCTCAAGCCCACTCTCCCCATTTTTCCTCCCCTCCTTGCCACTTTTCCTTCTCCCTACTCCTCCTCTTCTTTCCCTCTCCCTCCAGCATTCCTTTCACTCCTTCCTCTTGCTTCTCCTCCTCCTAGTCCTCTTCCTCTCTCCTCCCTTCCTCCCTCCCCCTGCGCTCTCTCCTCGACCGCGCAGCCATCCACTCGCCGCAAAGAGCACTGGCGCAGCCGGCCGCAGCGCTGCATTAACTAAAGCCCAGAGCGCAGGAACTGCTCGCTTAGATGTACATCAAGGAGCATGTCAGTGGCAGCGTCAGCCTTTAAATAGCTGATCCCCGGGAGCCCGCCAGGGCAGCAAAGTTTGCCTTAGCCTCCTCGGTCCCCCTCAATCCCTCTTTCGTCTCCTTGGAGAGAGCTCACCCCAAGCCCTGTCATCCACTCATTGATGTTTCCTAGGGTGCTCCCCAAATTAGGATAAAATGATTGGAAGGGGGATGTTTACCCTCAGGGATATTCAAGTGATGATGTCCCATATACGATTCCCCAGATATGATTTCCCTGGAGGTCGGGAGGACACAGCAATTCCTCCGATCGCCAGGAGCCACATAACTCAGCCTGCACCGTCCCCCACGTTTCTTTCTGTCCCTTTCAGCCCATTTCGTCAGAATCCAGCACAGGGGGCTGGAGTGATAATGCAGCGGGTAAGGGGGCTTGCCACGCACCGCAGCTGACCCAAGTTCCATTCCAGGCACCCCACAAGGTTCCCTAAGCAACATCAGGAGTGATGCCTGAGCTCAGAGCCAGGAAGGAGCCTGGAGCATCCAAAGATGTGGACCCTAAACAAACAAACAAAAACGTTGGTTCTGATTGGCTCAACTTGGAGACGCTGAGCCAATCACCGTGAGGGAGGGCACCCAGCCCTGCTGTGATTGGCTAATGCTTGCCACTTGTCAGGCACCACCAAAGCCTGAAATGACAGACCTGGGTTTGAGGCCCAATGGGGCGCTGTTGCTATGGGAAAGGGCACGAGATAGGGCGGCCAGCTAGGGGAGCCAGGAAGGGGCTGGGCTATCTCAGTTCAATAGATACGCTTGCAGAACGAGTGAATAAAACCTTGGGAAAAATCAAAGTGACTCCGATTCAGAGGACTCGGTTCTGGCAGTGCCCTGCTGGGATTTGAACCCGGGTCAGAGGTACCCTCTGCCCCCCACCGTCACACACTTGCTTTGTTTCTGTGCAGCCTAGGCGCTAACGGGTCACCAACGCACCCCACAGGGTCCCCCAAGCCCCGCCAGGAGTGATTCCTGAGCACAGAGTCAGGAGCCAGCCCTGAGCACCGCCGGGTGTAATCTCCATAAATAATTTTTGATCTAACCCTAACCTCTTTTTGGGGAACAGGGGAGCTTAAGGGTCACCTGGGGGCCTGGAACAATAGTACAGCGGGTAGGAAGTTTGCCTTGCACGCGGCCAACCGGGGTTCGATTCCCAGCATCCTATACGGTCCCCCGAGCACTGGCAGGAGTAATTCCTGAATGCAAAGCCAGGAGTAACCCCTGTGCATCATCGCCAGGTGTGACCGAAAAAGCAAAAAAAAAAAAAAAAAAAGTCACCTGACCTCATAGAACCTCAGCAGATGTGCCCTCGGGAAGTGCAAACTGACCTTGAAATGCCCCCCAATACACACACCCCAGCCCATACCTGTCACGGGTACCCGCTGCACGCGTGGGCCGCCACGTGACGCCCGAGGAGCCAGGGAGAAAGGGCCCCGTTCCAAGCGGGAGGACCAGCAGATGGAGCGAGTGACTCAGCTCCGGGGCCAGATGTGGCCAGATGAGAAAAATAAACACGAGGGCCGGAGGCCAAACCTTCCAGCTCCTCCCCCTGCTCCAAGAGTCTGGTGGGTTGGCAGGAGGGGTGGTGCATGAGGGTGAGCTTGGGGTGGGGTGGGGTGGGGTGGCAGACAGCCGCCGGGCTGTGGGGGGCTTAGGCGTGGGGAGATGGATGGCCCCATCAGGCTCAGCCGAGTGCGAAAAGCCAGACAGATGGTCTCGTTAAAGAAGCCAGCCCGCATGAGGAAACGAGGCTGGCACCCGGGCGTGTGTGTGGGTTAAAGGGGTGGGAGGGAGGGTAGGGCGGGGAGCCCTGAGGCACAGGCTCTCTGCCCAGGAGGGGCAACTCTGACCCCTTCCCCAGGCAGCCCTCGCTGCTGAGACCGCACAGCTGGATGCTTCCTTGGCCTGCTGTCCGCTCTCTGCCAGAGCCCAGCTCTCACCCCAGCTCCCTGCCCACCTGCTGCCCAGATAGATGGGGCGCTGAGCCCTCCCCGCTGCCGGGAGAGATCTTTATCTCGGATGGGAGGAAACTGCCCCATGTGTTTGCTTTGAGGCCACACTCGGGGGCGATGCTCAGGGCTTAACCCTGGCTCTGCACTCAGGCACTACTCCTGGTGGTGCTCGGGGCGGGGTGGGGGGGATGGCTCATATAGGATGCTCACATCGCGTCGGCCACCTGCAAGGCGAGCTCCCTCCCTGAGGTGTTATCACTGCAGCCCCCTAGGGGTCGCACTCCGAACTGACGCACACAAGTTATGTTTGTGCCGCTCGCCAGGGGGCGCTGTGGTGCGCTTATCCCGGTTCGCCGGGGTGTCCAGCTTCTGAGTTCTGGGCGCACGTGTCCGTTTGTTCCGTGGTGGTGCGCCCACTTAGCAGAGCACTGGAAATTAAACTGTCACCCTACTGGGGTCGTAGCCAGCACTCAGTGCTAACCACGTGTTTTGGGGGGGAGAGTTTATTTTTTGGGGGGGTCACAGCCAGCGATGCTCAGGGGTTCAGGGGTTACTCCTGACTCTGCACTCAGGATCACTCCAGGTGGTGCTCAGGGGACCCAATGGGGTGCCCGGGATCCTTCCTAGGAGGAAGCAAGCGTCCTCCCCGCTGAACTGTCGCTCTGGCCCCCACGTGGTGCTTTGAGCCCCTGAGCCATCCGCCCCATCACAGCGGGGTTGTGATTCTTATCACTCTATAAACAAATGAGCACCGCTGCTGGAAAACATACTTGCGGGAGGCTCAGGATCGATCTCTGGCTCTGTGTGATTCTCCTGAGCACTGCTGGGAGCAACCCCAAGCACTGATCTGGGAGTAGCTGCTGGGAATTGCACCTGAGCACTGTTGGTGTGAGCCAAAACACCCCCAAGCAAGTAAAATTGTACAGGTTAAAAGAATAAATGGCGGGGCCAGAGCGATAGCACAGCAGGTAGGGCGTTTGCCTTGCACGCGGCCAACCTGGGTTCGATCCTCGGCATCCCATATGGTCCTCCAAGCACCACCAGGAGTAATTCCTGAGTGCAAAGCCAGGAGTAACCCCTGAGCATCGCTGGGTGTGGCCCAAAAAGCAAAAAAAAAAAAAAAGAATAAAAGGGTGGGACTGGAGCGATAGTACAGCAAGGAGAGTGCATGCCTTGCACGAAGCCGATCTGGGTTTGATCCCACACCCCATTAAGGTCCTCTGAACCCTGCCAGGAGTGATCCCTGAGGACAGAGACAGGAGTAACCCCTTAGTACTGCTGGGTGTGCCCCCTCAAACAAAACAAAATAAAAGCAAATGAAAGCAAAACCCCCCCACACCAAAAAATCACCAAGTCTATGATTCACCTCAAGAAATTAACAGCCTGGGGACTGGAGCGATAGCGCAGTGGGTAGGGCATTTGCCTTGCATGCAGCCGATCCGGGTTCGATTCCCATCATCCCATAGGGTCCCTTGAGCACCGCCAGGAGAGATTCCTGAGTGCAGAGCCAGGAGTAACTCCTGAGCATTACCAGGTGTGACCCAAAAAGGAAAAAACAAGAAGTAGAAAAAAAAAAAGTTAACAACCTCAAGAAATAAACACAGGAGCCAGCACAATCCAACAGTGAGGAAAGCGCTTCCCTTACACACCACTGACCCAGGTTCAATCCCCGGCATCTCATAGGGTCCCCTGAGCATTGCCAGGAGTGATTCCTGAGCGCCGAGCCAGGCGTCAACCTTGAGCACACTCAGGTGTGGCCCCAAAAACCAAACATTTTTTTTTTGCTTTTTTTGGATCACACCCGGCGATGCACAGGGGTCACTCCTGGCTCTGCACTCAGGAATCACCCGTGGCGGTGCTCAGGGGACCATATGGGATGCTGGGAATCGAACCCGGGTCGACCACGTGCAAGGCAAACGCCCTACCCATTGTGCTATCACTCCAGCCCCCCAAACAAAATTTTTAAAAATAGAAAAGAAATGAAAAAGAGCCAGCCTGAATTTGACGAGACCTAGGGGCAGGTACCCAGCATCTGGGGCTTCAGGGGGACTTGGGGAGCCCCCTGCAGAGTTAGGGGTGCCCACGGAGGGAAAGAGAGTAAGAAACTCCAGAACTGGCATTTTCCCTTCCAGGGAGCTACCAGCTGTTTATACTTCCCCTTCATTCCTTACTCTCAGCAGCCCAGGAAAAGCAGTTTCTACCCTGGCCCTCGGCCGCGCCCGCCCTGAGGAAGCAGAGGTCCAGAGAGGTGCGCCGACCTCCCCAAGGTCACACAGCGAATGGCCAAGGTGGATTCCTAATTACCATTTCCTGCATCGTTCAAGGTTGATTCCACCTGGTGTGTCATCCGTGCAGCCGGTGGCGGGTGTGTGTGTGTGGGGGGTGTAGGTGGGGAGGTGGGGGGCGGGGGGGTCCTGTGCCCCAAAGCTGGTTTCCAGCGGCTCGCCAAAGAGACCCGCTGCTGCCTTCTTCCTCTGTAACCCGCCATTCTCCTCCCATTAATCATAGCCTGAAGTTGTCTTGCTCTGTCCTGATCTGCCCACAAGTTTATGAGATTACCTGGTGCACACAATATGAGATAAAGAAATGAAAGCTAGCGCAGGCTCCATGCAGTGCTCCACGGCCGCCGCGCTGCTTTGGCTCCTGTAGGGGGCTGCAAAACCTCACTGGCTCTGGGCTGGGGTGACAGGACAGAGGAGAAGGCGCTTGCCTTGCACAGAGCTGACCTGGGTTTGATCCCCAGCATCCCATACCCCAAGCACCGTCAAGCAAAAATTATTCCTGAGTGCAGAGCCAGGAGTAACCCCTGAGCATTGCCGGGTGTTACCCCCAAAAGCAAACTGAGGTGTCAGGGTAGGAGGCTCTGCCGTGAACTGGACACACGTGAATGACCAGCCTCACTCCTGGGGTGCAGAGAGAACCCGCCCGATAAAACCGGGGTCGCTGCCTGGAGCCATAGTCCAGTGGGTGAAGCGCTGGCCTTGCATGCGGCCAACTTGGGTTCGATCCCCAGCATCCCATAGGGTCCCCTGAGCCCACCAGCAGTGGTTCATGAGCGCACAGCCAGGAGGGAGTCCTGAGCACCACTGGGTGTGACCCCAAAAGTCAAAAAGAAAAAACAAACCCCCACACACAAACAAACATTGACCCTGGGGCTGGAGTGATAGCACAGCGGGTAGGGCGTTTGCCTTGCACGCGGCCGACCCGGGTTCGATTCCCAGCATACCATAAGGTCCCCTGAGCGCCGCCAGGAGTCATTCCTGAGTGCATGAGCCAGGAGTAACCCCTGTGCATCGCCAGGTGTGACCCAAAAAAGCAAAAAAACAAACAAACAAACAAACAAAAAAACCTACATTGACCCTCGTGGCTTCTGTCACTTGGGGATCACTTCAGGAGACCTGGGGGTTGATGGGGATCAAACTCAGGTTGTCCGTATTCAAGGCGAGCACCCTACCCCCTGGACTATCTCTCCAGCTCTGTTTAGGTTTTGTGTGTGTGTGTGTGTGTGTGTGTGTGTGTGTGTGTGTGTGTGTCTCACCCAGCGGTGCTCAGGGCTGATTCCTGGCTCTGTGCTCAGGAATCACTCCTGGTGGGCTCAGGGGACCCTCTGGGGATGCCGGAGAACCCGAATCGGCTGTGTGCAAAGCCAGTGCTTTACCATGGGACTATGGCTCCAGTCAGCAACTCCAGTTTTTTTTTTTTTTTTGCTTTTTGAGATCACTCCCGGCGATGCAGAGGGGTTACTCCTGACTCATGCCCTCAGGAATTACCCCTGGCAGTGAGCTCAGGGGACCCTATGGGATGCTGGGAATCAAACCCGGGTCAGCCGCATGCAAGGCAAACGCCCTCCCCGCTGTGCTATCGCTCCAGCCCCCAGCAACTCCGTGTTTTTTGTTTTTGTTTTTGTTTTTGCTTTTTGGGCCACACCCGGCGATGCACAGGGGTTACTCCTGACTCATGCACTCAGGAATTACCCCTGGTAGTGCGCTCAGGGGACCCTATGGGATGCTGGGAATCGAACCTGGGTCGGCCGCGTGCAAGGCAAAAGCCCTCCCCTCTGTGCTATTGCTCCAGCCCCCACTTTTTCTTTTATTTGTTTGGAGACCATATCCAGCTGTGCTCAGGGCTTCCTCTGCGGCCGGGGATAACTCCTGGAGGGCTCGGGGGACACTCTGGGATGCTGGGGATAGGTCCTGGGTTGGCTTCATGCAAGGCAAACGCTTTCCTGGCTGTGCTGTCACTCCAGTGTCCCCCATCAAGTGCTGGCAGCACCCCCCCCCCCCATACTCCTCACCGAGGCTTACTGCTTGGTAATGAATCCCTCTCAGGAACCCTCCCACCAAAAAAAAAAAAAAAAGGCCCAGTGTTGCTTCTTCTTGTGGCCACTCCTGGTAGTGCCCAGGAGCCACTCCTGGCTCTGTGCTCAGGAATCACTCCTGACAGTGCTCGGGGATCGAACCCGGATCGACCACATGCAAGGCAAGCGCCTTCCCCACTGTGCTACCTCTGCCCGCCCCCTCCCCGGCGCAGCTTTGGAGAGGCCAGGCAGGGAGCTGTCTTCTGCCCAGCTCCCGAGGACTCTGCGGCAGGGCCCTGTGAAGGAAAAGGCTTCCCCGCAGCTAAGGAAAAGAGGAAGGGATGCAAAGGTGGGGGGACGAGGAGGAGGCGGCGGCGGGAGCAAATTCGCGGAGTCCTTTCTGCAGAAGCTCCACAAAAGCCGGCAGATGACCCTCAATTACCCGCCCAGACTCCCACCCCCCCCCCGCACCCCCGCCCCCAGCTGGGTCCCCACTCCCGCCCGCACCGGTCTCCAGGCAATCTCGGCATTTCAGTACATCTGAAGGCGCGCTCGGACACAATTGCTCGCGCTCTCCGGCAGAAGCGGCTTCCAGGCTGGGGGGAGAGGTGGGCCCCACCCCGCATGTTTCTTCTGGATCAAAGGCAGCAGAGACCAAAACGGGGCGTGGTGGTGGGGTGCAGGGAGCACACACCGCCGCCCCCTGAGCACCCCCAGGCCCGCCCCGGGAGCCCCTCCCGCGCCCGCAGAGGGAAGAGGCGAAGGTGTTGGCATCCCGCAGTCTCGGCTAGGGTAGGGGGTCCAGAGCCCAGGGGCGCGGGGGGGGACGGACGTGGGGGGCTTCCGTGGGGGTGCGGGGCGTGGCTCACCAGAACCTTCTAGAATCTTCTCAGGTGGGGCTGGAGCAATAGCACAGCGGGGAGGGCGTTTGCCTTGCATGCAGCCGTCCCGGGTTCGATTCCCACCAGCATCCCATAGGGTCCTCTGAGCACCGCCAGGAGTAATTATTGAGTGCAGAGCAAGGAGTGACCCAAAAAGCAATAAATAAATAAATAAATAAATAAATAAATAAAAGAATCTTCTTTCTCATCTTCTCAGGAGGGAAGCGGGATAGATGGATGGATGGTGTCTAGTTTGGGGAAAAGGTCCCCCCCTGGGAGGGACATGGAGGATAGAAACAGGAAGCCAGAGGCTGGAACAAGAGTACAGCGGGGAGGGCGTTGCCCTTGCATGCAGTTGACCCGGGTTCAACCCCCCCGCATCCCATATGGTCCCCCGAGCACCTTCCTGAGTGCAGAGCCAGGAGTAACTTACCCCTGAGTATCAGCTGGATGTGACCCAAACAAAACAAACAAACAAAAATAGCACAGTGGGGAGGGCATTCGCCTTCCAAGAAGCCGAGCCGGGTTCCATTCCCAACATCCCGTCCCATATGGTGCCCTGAGTACAGCCAGGAGTAATTCCTGAGTGCCAAGTCGGGAGTGACCCCTGATCATCACCGAGTGTGGCCGACAAACACAAACAGACAAAGAAGAGAAAGAAGCAGGAAGCCACAGGAAGAGCCTGAGGCTGGAGGCTGGGGGCGGGGCAGGGGGAGGGGGGGAAGGGGAAGGGAGGAGGACCTGTGGACCCACGTCTAGACAAAAGACCAAATAGAGAAAAATCAACTCTGCTGGAGGGATTCCTGAGCACGGAGCCAGGAGTCACCCCTGAACACTGCTAGGTGTGCCACCCCCCTCCAAAAAAAAAATCCCAAGGGCTAGAGAGATATTATATTTGCCTCACATCTGGCTGACTCAGCATCCCAGGTCCCTGCGTGCAGAGCCAGGAGTAACTCCTGAGCATCGCTGGATGTGGTCCCCAAACTAAAACCAAGAAAACCCCAAGTTCCTGTGGGCACTCAGGCTCTCCGGCCCCCTCCAACCCTCCCCCCTTCATCTTTTTTTTTTGGAGGGGAGGGTTGGGCCAGTCCCCGAAGCCCTCAGGGCCCAGTTCTGGCTCTGTGCTCATGAGTGACCCCGAGCAGTGGTCAGTGACCCATACGCAGAGGCAGGGATTTGTTGGTTTTGCTGTTGTTGTTGTTGTTTTGCTTTTTGGGGTCACACCCGGCGATGCACAGGGGTTCCTCCTGGCTCATGCACTCAGGAATTACTCCTGGCGGTGCTCGGGGGACCCTATGAGATGCTGGGAATCGCACCTGGGTCTGCCGTGTGCAAGGCAAACGCCCTCCCCGCTGTGTTATCGCTCCAGCCCCAAGGGTAGGGATTGGAACTAAGGCCAGTGGCTCGCAAAGCAAGACCGTCTTTCAGGCCCTCCACTCTCTCTCTCTTCTCTGCACACTTCTTTTTTTTTTTTTTTTGCTTTTTGGGTCACACCTGGCGATGCACAGGGCTTACTCCTGGCTCTGCACTCAGGAATTACCCCTGGCCGTGCTCAGGGGACCATATGGGATGCTGGGATTTAAACCCAGGTCGGCCACGTGCAAGGCAAACGCCCTACCCGCTGTGCTATTGCTCCAGCCCTGCACACTTCTTGGCATTGCGGCTGGAGGGGGTACAGCAGGGATGCCACACGGAAGAGTCCCCTCTCCTTCCATAACCCCCCCAGCCCCAACCCACGCCCTCCCCAACACACACACACGCACACACAGCCACGCACCCCAGGCTGTGGATGCAGCAACCTCCATTATTCAAGAGTCTCAGATCGTGGCCAAACTCCCACTGCCGGGGACTGGCGCCGCCTCGTTTTCATCTGGAACTTCCAGCCCGCGTCTCCTCTGCCCGCGCTTTTGTATTTGATCTTCTGCAAATCTGCCTCTTTGTTCTTGAGACAGCATCAGAGCGCCGGGGGCTCCCCACGGCCCTCGGTGGCACAGACTGCCACGGAAATGCTCTTTAAAGAAGAAAATAAAAATGTCCCCAGAGCCGTAAGCGAGCCACCACCAGGTGGAAATGTCACCGCGGACCAGACGATTACTCCTCGGAGCAGAGAACAAAGTGGACCCCGTGGGGGGAGTCTAAGCCCCGGTTAACGCTCTCTCCGGTCCCTTGTTTCCCCTCTTCGTTCATATTCTGCGTTTGCAAGTAGCTTGATAGGAGTGCGAGGGGCCTATGGAGGCTGCGGATTCTGGGTAAAGCGTGTGTTTCTAGAAACTTCCATGTCTGGAGGCTGGAACGATAGCACAGCAGGTGAGACGTTTGTTTGCCTTGCACACGGCTAACCCGGGTTCAATCCCCAGCATCCCGTAGGGTCCCCCAGCACCGCCAGGAGTAATTCCTGAGTGCATGAGCCAGGAGTAACCCCTGTGCATCACCGGGTGTGACCAAAACACCTCCACTGGAAAAAAAAATTAACACATGGCACTGGTATTTATTTTTTTAATTTATTTTTTTTCTTTTTGGGTCACACCTGGCAATGCACAGGGGTTACTCCTGGCTCTGCATTCAGGAATGACCCCTGGGAGTGCTCAGAGGACCATATGGGATGCTGGGAATTGAACCCGGGTTGACCGTGTGCAAGGCAAACGCCCTACCCGCTGTACTATTGCTCCAGCCCCGGCACTGCTATTTATTATTATTTTGGTTTATGGTTTATACCTGGTGATGGTCAGGGCTTCCCCTGGGCTCTATGCTCAGTGATCACTTCTACAGTGCTTGGGGCACCCTAGAGGATGCTGGGGCTCGAACCCAGGCCAGCCGTGTGCAAGGCAAGCGCCCTACATGCTGTACTATCTCCATAGCCTCAGTGATGATAACTTTTGGGAGGGTATATTTGACTTTTTGGGTCACACCCGGCGATGCACAGGGGTTACTCTTGGCCCTGCACTCAGGAATTCCTCCTGGCAGTACTCGGGGGACCCCTATGGGATGCTGGGAATTGAACCCGGGTCGACCACGTGTGAGGCAAGTGCCCTACACGCTGTGCTATCTCCCTCGCTTGGTGATGGCTGGTGCTGGTATTTTTTTTTTTTTTTTTTTTGCTTTTGGGGCCACACAATGCTCAGAGCTTACTCCTGGCTCTGTGCTCCAGGGTCGCTCCTGGCAGACCTCGTGGAACCCAACATATGGTGCATACCCAGTGGGGTGTGTGCAAGGCAGAACCCTCCGCGCTGCACTGTGACTCCAGCCCCAGGCGCTGGTACTTGTGTGTGTGTGGCGGGGGGGGGGGGGGGGGGGGAGAAGTGAGGAGAAGTGAGAACACAGAAAACTGGAAGTAACCTGAATGGTCCCCAGCAGAGGGCTGGTTAACAAAATTAGGGAACATTCGCTTGGTGAAACATCCTGGAGGTGTGAAAAATGGCCATTATGAAAAGTTGCAGCAGCCGGGGAAAGGGCTGTGTAACGCACACACAAGACACAAAAGCCAGAGGCTGGGGCTGGAGCGATAGCACAGCGGGGAGGACGTTTGCCTTGCATGCGGCCGACCCGGGTTCGATTTCCAGCATCCCATAGGGTCCCCCGAGCACCGCCAGGAGTAATTCCTAAGTGCAGAGCCAGGAGTGACCCCTGTGCATCGCCGGGTGTAACCCAGAAAGAAAAAAAAAAGTTCCTGATCCCTGTGATGGTTGAGAGGATAATGACCCTAGTGAATGGATGAATGGAGAGGACAGAAACAATTTTCCCCCCTTTGGGGGTTTGGCATGTGGCCAACTGGGTTTGATCTCCGGCATTCCATAGGGTTCCCCGAGCCCCGCCAGGAGTGATTCCTGAGTGCAGAGCCAGGAGTCTGTCCTGAGCACCACTGGATGTGACCCCCAAACAAACAAAACCTCCAAAAGAATTAGCCAAGGACCACTGCACTTAAAACAGGGATCCTCAGAGGCTGGAGTGATAGCACAGCAGAGAGGGCGTTTGCCTTGCACGTGGCCAACCCGGGCTCGATCCCCGGCACCCCATAGGGTCCCCAGAGCACCATCACAACAGTGATCCAGTGATCTCTGAGCACAGAGCCAGGAGTCAGTTCTGAGCATCACTGATGTGGCTCCCGCATGAAACAAAACAGGGGCTGGAGCGATAGCACAGTGGGGAGGGCATTTACCTTGCACACGGCCGACCCGGGTTCGATTCCCAGCATCCCATAGGGTCCCCTGAGCACCGCCAGGAGTAATTCCTGAGTGCAGAGCCAGGAGTAACCCCCGTGCATGGCCAGGTGTGACCCACAAAGAAAATAAAAAAAGTCTTGTGGATTGGTTTGAGTTCCGGTGTAGAGCACGGTGGAGCCCAGCTGGCTGGGACCGCACCGTGACTGCCCCCACCCCTACCCCACCCCGCAATCCTGCCTTGCCTCTATTTTGCTGCTCATGGTTGCTGTGCTGTTGCAGCTCCCTTCTTGCTGGGGGATGGGGGTCACCCAGTTAGGTGTGCACACCTTCCTGCCTTCTTTATTTCTTTTTCTTTTTTCTTTTTGGCAGGGACTCACCAGGTGATGCTCAGGGCTGACTCCTGGCTCTGCACTCAGGGATCACTTCTAGTGTTGCTCAGGGGACCCTATAGGGTACCGGGGATCAAACCCCGGTCAGCTGCGTGCAAAGCCAGCGCCCGCCCTGCTGTTCTGTCCCTGCAGCCCCTTCCTGCCTGCCTTCTTCCCTAAGGAGACTCTGCCTCGCTCTGCTCCCCCGTGTCCACAGACCAAATACCCATCTCCAAAGGCTGAGCTCGGCGGTGGCGGCTGCGGAGGCCGAGGCTTGATGGGGGTCGCCCTCGCTCTCTCTGGATTCCGAGGATGTTTTCCCCAGCACCTCCTGGTGCTAAATCATTCCTCCAAATTAGCAAGAATGCTCATTATGAACCCAGCCACCTCCCAGCAGGCAGGAAATGTGTCTCCACAGTGGCAGCTTCCTCCCAGCCCCAGCCATCCCCCTGGCATTCCCTGGAGGGGGTGGGGAGGTGGGGAGGTACCACTGCAGCCTCTGTTCCCTCCGGCTCATGGGCACCCCCAGGCACCCCCTTCCCTTCAGAGGAGAGTTGTCTGTCTCCTCTGAAGTCTGCCTGTGGGACGCCCTGCCAGGCTGGAGGGAAGATCTGCAGGGCAGCCAAGGGGGGGACAAGAGATCATTTAGCTGGGGAAGTTGTCTTCGGAGTTCCAGCTTCCAGACTGGGGGGATAGAAGAGCGGGGAAAGTGCTCGCCTTGCACGCGGCCGACCTGGGTTCAATTCCCCCCCCCCCCCCCCCCCCGGCATCCCGGCATCCCGTAGGGCCCCTCAAGAACCACCAGGAATAATTTCTGAGTGCAGAGCCGGGAGTCAGCCCTGAGCATCACTGGGTTTGGCCAAAAAAAAAGCAAAACGAAACAAACTCAACAAACTCACACACACACACACAAAAAAAAACACAACACCCCAGGGCTGGAGCAATAGCATAGCGGGAGGGCATTTGCCTTGCACGTGGCCAACCAGGGTTCAATTCCCAGCATCCCATAGGGTCCCCCAAGCACCGCCAGGAGTAATTCCTGAGTGCAGAGCCAGGAGGAACCCCTGTGCATCGCCGGGTGTGATCCAAAAAACAGATAAATAAATAAATAAACACAATAAATAAATAAATAAATAAAAGAACACACAAAATAAATAAATAAAAGAACACACAAAAAAAACCCCAAGCAAACGTTTGAGATAGTTATTCAACTCTGGAAGTTTTATCACCTCTCAAGTTTTATCACTTTTTTTTTGGAAGGGGGGCGTGGCTCACCCCTATCTACGCTTGGAGGGCGTGGCTCACCCCTATCTGCGCTTGGGGGGGTCACTCCTGGTGGTGCTCAGGGACCCCGTGTGAGGCTGGAAACTGAACCTGACTCAGCCACATGCAAGGCAAGCGCTTCACTATGCTATGGCTCCGCGCCCCCCACTTTTTTTTTTTTGCAGTTGTTATTTTTCTGGGTCACACCTGCAGGTGCTGGGAGATGCTGGCAGCTGCGTGTGGGGGGGGGGGGCATCACTCCTAGTGGAGCTCCACGGACCAGGCGCTGACAGCTCGCAAATGCAAAACTTCACTCCAGGCTTTTGAGCTGGCTCCCAGGGCCCCCGGCTTTCAGACTCTTCCAGCCAGCACACCAGCCTGTCTTCGGGAAGCAGGAAGCTGATTAGAATCCAGGCGTGCGGCGGCTTATCCTACAGTGTGTATAATAGATATTCCATAGCAACAATCATGATCAATTCACCCACATTTCTCACGCTGTCTGGCTCAGCACGCGTCGGAAGCAGCCCACAAACCCCTCCTCCCCCAAAAAGCACCTTGGCGCCGTGGAAGCGGCGCCCTATGCGTCCACCAGGGGGCGCATGTCCACGAGCACTGTAGCACTGTAGCACTGTCATCCCATTGCTCATGGATTTGCTCGAGCAGGCACCAGTAACGTCTCCATTGTGAGACTTGGTGTTACTGTTTTTGGCATATTGAATACGTCACGGGGAACTTGCCAGGCTCTGCCATGCCTGCTGGATACTCTTGGTAGCTTGCCGGGCTCTCCAAGAGGGGCGGAGGAATCAAACCCGGGTCAGCCGCATGCAAGGCAAACGCCCTACCCGCTGTGCTGTTGCTCCAGCCTTTGTCCACGGGCAGTGGGGGAAAAAGTTCATTCAGTGGCCAAAGAGATGGTATAGCGGGGAAAGCGCTTTCCTTGCACGTGGCTGAGCTGGGTTCGATCCCTGGCACCCCATAGGGTTCCCTGAGCCTCACCGGGAGTGATCCCTGAGCGTAGTAGAGTTAGCCCTGGGCACAGACCCCCCCTACCCAAACAAAAGCAAGCAAACGTTTGAGATATTCGTTCAAGTCTGGAAGTTTTCTTACCTCTCCAAGTGCCGAATTCAGGCACTTTTCTGATCTCTCTGTCTCTCTGTCTCTGTCTCTGTCTATCTCACTCTGTCTCTCTTTCTCTCATGCACTTGTTTTACGATGATGTGAGACAAATCCCTTTAGCGTATGCCAATTTTAATCGGGTTTCTGTCACTTGCGACCAAGACATTCGGAGGCCACTGAGGGCTTCGATCGGAGGGAGAAAGCAGCCGTTTCTAGGGAAGAATTGGAGTCAATAGCTCTGGAGACCCACGGATACCTGGCAATGGATGGGAGGCATGAAATCAAGTGTTTCGGCTTCTCCAACATCCATTTGCCATCGCTCCCTTTGTGCTTCTTTAAAAAAAAAAAAAGGCCGGAGTGATAGTATAGCGAGTAGGGCATTTGCCTTGCATGTGACCAACCCGAGTTCGATTCCCAGCATCCCATATGGTCCCCTGAACACCGCCAGGGATAATTCCTGAGTGCAGAGCCAGGAGTAACCCCTGAGCATCACTGGGTATGACCCAAAAAGAAAAAAAAAAGTCCTCAGTGCTGGAGGGATAGTATATCGGGTAGGGCATTTGCTTTGCATATGGCCGACCTGGGTTCGACCCCCAGCATCCCGTAGGGTCCCCCAAACACCACCAGGAGTCATTTCTGAGTGCAGAGCCAGGAGGAACCCCTGAGCATTGCTGGGTGTAACCAAAAAAAAAAACCTAAATAAATAAATAAAAATTTTAAAAATCCCCAATCTCCTAATTAGGCATCTGAGGTAGACTCGACCCCTCAGGAAAATTCCAAGAGTGGACTCAGGTCAGCACCACTGAACAGGACAGCACTTCCCATCATACAGTCATGGGTTGATAAAGGTGCATGCAGGCCCTATAGTCAGCAGGACGGGGGCCAGTGAGGTTTCACGTGAGGGTGTCAGTCCTGTTCTGGCTATCTGTTCCACTGGGCAGCAGTATGGGGAAAAAGGCTTTGGTGCTCCTGGCTGTGCTCTTTTTTTTTCTTTTTTCTATTTGGGCCACACCTGGTAATGGTCAGGGGTTACTCCTGGCTTTGCACTCAGGAATTACTCCTGGCAGTGAAGGGGGAACATATGGGATGCTGGGAATCGAACCTGGGTCAGCCACGTGCAAGGCAAACGCCCTACCCGCTGTCCTATCGTTCCAGCCCCTTTTTTCTTTTTCTGGGCCACACCCAGCGATGCTCAGGGGTGACTCCTGGTTCTGCACTCAGGAATTTCTGGGGATTGAACCCAGGTTGGCCGCGTGCAAGGCAAATGCCCTACCTGCTGTACTATTGCTCCGGCCTCCCTGGCTGTACTCTTGCGAGCATGAGGAGAGCCAATTGGAAATAAAGCCAACAGGTATGCAACCTGGTCTTACTGCTGGAGCCCTGGGTGGGCTTCCCTGGAGGGCTGGAGCGATAGTACAGCCGGCAGGGCATTTGCCTTGCACGCGGCCAACCAAGGTTTAATCCCTGGCATCCTGTATGGTCCCCCAAGCACTGCCAGGAGTAATTCCTGAGTACAGAGTCAGGAGTAACCCCTGAGCATCGCTGGGTGTGATCTAAAAAGAAAAAAAGAAAACTTATCTGAAGACTTTATCCTGAACCATTCAGCTCTGGGAGCTAATGAGGTCCCTTTGGGATGAAGTCCCTTGGGGACACTAGCGCATCAGTTCCACTTCACCGTGAATAAAGAAGGATGCTGTCTGCCTACGGCGAGGCCTCCGTTCCCAGCTCACTCTCATTGGCCAGGGCTAGAAGCCGGGTGCCCAGTTTCCACCACCAGGAAAGGTTTAATGTTTTTCTCAAATTCTCAAGTCTGGTACAATAGGATAGTAGGAGGGTATTTGCTTTGCACACGGCCAACCCAGGTTTGATACCCAGCATCCCGTACCGTCCCTCAAGCTCATCAGGAGTGACCCCTAAGCATCACCAGGTGTGACCCAAAAACCTAAAAAAAAAAATTCTCGGGGCTGGAGCAATAGCACAGCGGGTAGGGCATTTGCCTTGCACGCAGTCGACCTGGGTTCGATTCCCAGCATCCCATAGGGTCCCCTGAGCACTGCCAGGAGTGATTCCTGAGTTCAGAGCCAGGAGTAACCCCTGTGCATCGCTAGGTGTGACCCAAAAAGCAAAAAAAAAAAAAAATTCTCATGCCAGAATTCTCACCCCAGGTTTGAGCACCCCAGCATCCCAGAGAGTCCCCTGAGCACCTGAGCACTGCCAAGAGTGATCCCTGATGGGGCTAGAGCGATAGCACAGCGGATAGGACATTCGCCTTGCACGCAGCCGACCCGGGTTCGATTCCCAGCATCCCATAGGGTCCCCCGAGCACCGCCAGGAGTAATTCCTGAGTGCATGAGCCAGGAGTAACCCCTGTGCAATGCTGGGTGTAACCCAAAAGGAAAAAAAAAGAGTGATTGCAGAGTCAGGAGTAAGTCCTGAGCTCACTGAGTGTGTCCCCAAAACAAAACCAAACAAAATAAACAGAATTCAGGGCCTTCTTTGGGACCTTCACACTAGGATATGCCTGAGGGCCGGGTAAAGCTAGAATAAACCGGAAGCTCTACCTCCCCCCTAGGACATTTGCCCTCCCCGCCAAACTCACCTCCGGGAGAACATCCCTCAGTCCCGCTTATCACGGCTCTTATTTCATCCTTTATCCTGCTGTCTCGGATGTCACTCTGCATTCTGAGCACAGAGTTATGAGAGATTGAGCACTCAGACCCGAGCCGGCCAGAAGATTCATGGGTCTGAGCGTCCCATTCATCAGGGCTAAATTTCAGTCGCTGGGGCTGGGGGGGGGGGCGAGGGTAGGACATGATTGACAGGTCCCTGGGTGAGGGAGTGGGCCTTTGCTGGCAGCAAGCAAAAAAAGATGGAAGTCAGGGTAGAGGCGGGGGGGGGGGGGGCGGGGCGCTGGCAGGTTGCTGATGGGGAGACCGTTCCCGGGGACCCGGTCTCCTGCCAGCTGTGTGCCAAGAGAACCAGCTGCTGAAAGGATTCTATTTCTCAGCTGCACATAGAGCGCACCGGCCAATGATATGTCTCCCCAGGCCAGGGACCCCTGAAAGACAATTTGCTCCCCAGCTCCCCAAATCCAAACACTCTTTTCAAAACGCGGAGTGGGGTGGTCGGGCTGGAGCCAGAGTCCAGCAGGGAGGGTGCCTGCCGTGCACGCGGCTGGCCAGGGTTCGATCCCCTGCACCCCCGAGCCTGCCAAGCGTGATTTCTAAGAGCCAGGAGGTAGCCAGATATGCCCCCCCCCAAAAAAAAATTTCCAGCCCTGATCCTCCACTCACCCCCCAAACTCCGCTGCTCCCCACAGCCTCTGCGGGATGACACCCGCGCCTGCCTCGGAGATTCCTGCATGTGCGTCCCGCATCTCTGCCCTCCTGGAACTTCCTGTTTGAAGGACCCTGGGGAGGTCCCGAGCCACGTCTCCCTCTGCCCCGGGACCCTGTTCCCTGGCCCAGGCTTCCCAAGTTCTGTCTAGGTTCCTTTTCCTGGAATTCTAGCGTTCCAGTCCCGGAGGAGGGGTCGCGCTCTGGCTCTTCCCAGCCGGCCCGCTCGCGCGCGCACGGGGACAGCCGTCGGGAGCGGTTCTGCAGCACCAGAGTCGGCAGGCGCTCCCGGCGCGGCCCCTGTCCGCGGTTCTGACGCTCCGTGCTGCGCCGTGCCTGTGCTGTCACCAGGACCCCTTGTACCCAAAGAAGGTACTTGTGTGGCGGGAGGTTACCATGGGAACGCCTGGCAGTGCAACAAAGACACACACACACACACTCACACATACACACACATACACGCACCTTAAAGTCAGGCACGTGCAACCAGTGAAACAAAGGCAGGAGTCAATGAAGTATTGACCAGCCCTGGGGCCCTGGGCTGCTGACAGGGAAGGAGTTTGGCCGTCACCCTCACCGTCACCTACCCCTGGCCTTCCCTTGCAACCATCTCATCGACCCCCAATGGCAGGTGGCTTTACCTGTCTCCCGCTTACTCCCATCTGAGTGCTCCCCGCACCTGCTCAGAGTCCAGAGACACATCCAGGGCTTTGTGCAACGAGATGGAGCCAGAGTGATAGCACAACGGGGAGGGCACTTATCTTGCAAGCAGCCAACCAGGGTTCGATCCCCGACACCTCAGAGGGTCCCTAGAACACAGGCAGAAGTGACCCCTGAACATAGTGCCAGGAATAAGCCAGGTCAGCTACATACAAGAGTCTTAGCCGCTGTACTATCTTTTTCAGCCCCCCAAAACATTGATTTATAGTCTTGGTTCCTATCCCTTAACCTGGACCAAAGTACATCACAGAGTCTCATTCAATCCTGGAGTGGGTTAAGCATTTCAAGCCCATTCTTGGAAATCACGGCAAAGTCAAACGATACCTCCAAGGGGCCAGAACGATAGTACAGCGGGGAGGGCATTTGCCTTGTGGCTGACCCGGGTTTGATCCCCAACATCCCCTATGGTTCCTCAAGCACCGCTAGGAGTAATTCCTGAGTGCAGAGCCACGAGTGACCCCTGACCATTGCTGGGTATGAACCAAAAAGAAAAAAGAAAAAGACTTTTATTTTCCTCTGGGAGGATTCATCCCTGACCCCTGCTCAGACCTGTTTCATCTGCAGTTTAAGTGAAACTGGACCCACCACCCACTCTTTTTTTTTCTTTTTGGGTCACACCTGGCGAGGCACAGGGGTTACTCCTGACTCATGCACTCAGGAATCACCCCTGGCGGTGCTCAGGGGACCATATGGGATGCTGGGATTCGAACCTGGGTCGGCTGCGTGCTAGGCAAACGCCCTACCAGCTGTGCTATCGCTCCACCCCCCCCCCTTTTTTTGCCATCACCTACTCTTGAGCGGGCAAAGACTGTCTCCAGACCAACCGACAGCCTTGCCAGGCCAGTCGTCATTGACTCAGGGATAGGAAGGTCAAGGAGAGATGCTGAATTCCAGAAGAGAATCCAGAAAGTTCTGAAGAAAACACAGAGTCCAAGTTGCCTCTGGGAACCAATTTGTGAGCCTGAGGGCACCAAGTGTTTGGGGGGGAAACGTTTTAGGAAACATATAGAGAGCTGGAAAGAGACCTGAATGTTGCCTCACAGCTGGAAACCTATACCTAAAGCCTGACCTGCCACTTGACAGGCACAAATACACCCCAGACTGAGGGTTTTGTTTGTGTTTGGGGGCCGCACCTGGTGGTACTCAGGTCTTACTCCTGCCTCTGTGCTCTGGGGTCACTCCTTGCCATGCTTTTTTTTCTTTCATTTTTTGGGGTCACACCTGGCGATGCACAGGGATTACTCCTGGTTCTGCACTCGGGAATTACCCCTGGCAGTGCTCAGGGGACCATAGGGGATGCTGGGAGTCGAACCTGGGTTGGCCACATGCAAGGCAAATGCCCTACCCGCTGTGCTATTGCTCCAGCCCCAGTTGTTTTTATTTATTTATTTATTTATTGCTTATTGGGTCACACCCGGCGATGCACAGGGATTATTCCTGGCTCTGCACTCAGGAATTACTCCTGGCAATGCTCAGGGGACCCTATGGGATGCTGGGAATGGAACCCGGGTCGGCTGCGTGCTAGGCAAACGCCCTACCCGCTGTGCTATCGCTCCAGTCTCTTTTTTTTTTAGGTTTTTTGTCCTTGCCATGCTTGAAGGATCCGATGTGGTGCTGGGGACCAAACCCAGTGGCACACAAAAAATGCACCTTCTTCGTTGGACCATCTCTCCAGCCTTCCGGTCTGTGTCTAAGCCCACTGGTGTCTTGTCCTCTGTCATTTGCAACCCCAGGGTGCCTCAGAGATGACAGGAGTTAAGGATTGAGGTTCTCTGCCACCTTCATAGGCACAGCCCGAACCCCTGAACCTGTGAATATCGTGGGGTCTGATCAGTTCTTTGAACAACCTGATGCATCAGGAACCCCCTCCCCCAAATCACTCCCTTACACTGTTCTCCTTGCAGTCTTGTTTTTTTTTGGGGGGGAGGGGGCAACATCTAGTGATGTTCAGGACTTACTCCTCCTGGCTCTCCTGGCTCTCATCACTCTCAGCTGAGCTCAGGAGACCAACTGGGGGCCAAGGATCAAACCTGGGCCAGCGGTGTGCAAGGCAAATGATTTCCCCACTGGACTATTGCTCTAGCCTCCTTACTGTCTTTTCGGCTTAGTTTGCATCTTTAGCGATAGCACAGTGGATAGAGCGTTTGCCTTGCACGCAGCCGACCTGGGTTTGATTCCTCCGTCCCTCTTGGAGAGCCCGGCAAGCTACCGAGAGTATCTCGCCCGCATGGCAGAGCCTGGCAAGCTCTCCGTGGCATATTTGATATGCCAAAAACAGTAACGACAAATCTCACAATGAAGACGTTACTGGTGCCCGCTCGAGCAAATCGATGAGTAACGGGATGACAGTGACAGTGACAGTGACAGTTGGTTCGGGGGCCACACCCAGTGATGCTCAGGGCTTACTCCTGGCTCTGTGCTCAGGGATCACTTCTGGTGAAGTTCGGGGGATCCTACAGGGTCCTACGGGATGCTGGGGATCGAACCCAGGTGAGCCCCCTGCCAGGCAAGTGCTTTACTCGGTGTCCTATTGCTCCAGCCTCCTCGCAGTCCTGAATCTCGGCCGGCCCCGTCGCCCCGAGCATGTGGCGTCTCTGTCTCATCCATCAAAGAGGCTTCTGCATGGAAGGGAAGATGAGGCCATTTTTCACCGCGTGCAGTTCCCTGACCCTGGGTGCCCAGAGACGTGTAGGCAGGACCGGATCAATGAGAACTGTGCCCCCGGCGCTGACCCTGTCTCCTGCTGGGGTCACCAAGGAGGGAGGGAGGGTGCCTGGGAAAAGGGGGTGAGGTGTGTCCCTTACCCTCTCACGAAAAGCAGGAATGAGCTGGAGTCTCTTGAGAACTCCCCCCCCCCAATACTGTCTCCAAACATGAGTCACTTTGAGAAGAGAAACTTTCCTTCCCACCTTTTGTTCGGTTGGTTGGCTTGGGGGGCCACACTTGGCAGGGCTCAGGGCTTACTCCTCGCTCTGTGCTCAGGGATCCCGCAGGGTGGGGCCCAGGGAACACCAGGCAGTTTCAGGGATCGAACCTGGGTCAGCCACAGGCAAGGCAAGACCCACACCACACTGGATTATCTCTCCAGCCCCCGGCTCTCTTTTCTTTTTGCTTAGGAGGTGAAGTTTGGGGTGACATTCAGCCATACTCAAGGCCCACCCCCTGGCTTTTTTTTTGGGGGGGTGGGAGGCAAAGTTGGCAATGCTCAGCACTTACTCCTGGCTTTGCACTCGGGAATCACCCCCAGGGGTGCTCTGGGGACCCTATGGGATGCTGGGGTTCAAACTCCAGGTCTGCCTCTGCAAGGCAGGAGCCCTACCCACTGAACTATCTCTCTGGCCCTCGGGGCTTTCTCCTGGCGCTGCGCTTAGGAATCACTCCTGGTGGGGTTCAGGGACCCTGTGCAGCATCAGGGATTGAATCCAGGTTGGCTGCATGCAAGGCAAGTACCCATCCTAGAGTATTTCTCCAGTCTCCAATATTGCTTCTCTCTCTTTTTTTGTTCTTTTTTGATTTTCTGGGGGGGGTCACACCCTGCAATGCACTGGGGTTACTTCTGGCTCTGCACTCAGGAATTACTCCTGGTGGTGCTCGGGGGACCATATAGGATGCTGGGATTCGAACCCAGGTTGACCGCGTGCAAGGCAAACGCCCTACCCGTTGTGCTATTGCTTCAGCCCCAATATTGCTTCTCTTTAACAGGGGTCACTTGGCCTGGCCGGGGGGCTTTTCAGTTCATGGTTTGGGGGTCAGGGGAGCAGCCCCCAGCGGCGCTGAAACACCCAACCCTACTCTTGGGTTCGCTGCAGAGAAATTCGTCTTAGGTTGGTATAGACCAGGCAGAAGAAACTAAGGGTTTAGCGCAGTCTTTGCACGCAGAAGGCCTGGGTCTGAGGGTCAGCGTCTCATACTCCCATGCCCTAGATATGCCAGGGTGTCCCCCGAGAACCCCTGGGGTGCAGCCCCCAAGCAAACAAAAACTGCACAATTCCACTTCACGGGTGTAGTCAATCGCTGGTTCCAGAGCTTGAAGAAGAGAAGAAATACAGAACCTCGGGGCTTGGGAAAGGAGAGAAAGGGTGGGCAGACCTGGGATGGTGAGGGTAGAGGCAGGCACTGTAGGAGTAGGGGGTGCTCTCTGCACCCCCAAACGCGGTCCGTGCTGAGTTCTAAGACCACGCGCGCGTTCTTCCCTGCGGCTCCCTGCGCCCTCGGTTCCCTCCCCGTCCACTAGGGGGCGCTAGGCTGCGCGTCTCGGGCCGCAAAGCTGAGCAAACAGCGCCCCCTCGCGGCCGCTCCCGCTCCCGGCCTGTCGAGGACCCAGACGTGGCCGCGGGGCTGGGGGCTGGGCGGGGGCGGGTGAGGGGGGGGGGAACGGTGTGTCTTAGGCGGACCAACCGTGACCCCAATTCCAGATTCGAGCCGGGGGTGTCCAGGGCAGAGCGCGGGGACGGGGCCCGCATTAAAATGCTAATGACCGTCTTCCGCCAGCCTTTCCCAGGGGTCGCTCCTATCTATTATTAACAATTTCCGAGGCTTCCCAAGAGATGCGGGTGATTTAAAGCATCCGAGGCGGGCGAAGGACCAGCAAGCCGGGGCTGCGTGGAGATGCTCACCTGGCCTATGATAGGGTGGGGGGCGGGGAGAGAGGCTCCTTGGAGGCTGGGTCCCGTGTGTCCCACCCCCACTTCCCACCCCCAAAGCTAGGAGCTCGGAGAATGCAATTAGCTGAGCTCAGTGAACGGGCTAACCTGAGGCCACGTGGTCCAGAAACCATCCTCAGGGCCTTGGCCCGGCTCACACGGTACCTGCATGTTTGCTTAAGACACTGGGGCTGGCGGAAGAATGACTCTGAGCTCCAATCACCAAGTAGGGAGGGTGGGGGGTGGAGCTTAAGAGGCAGCCTCCCACCCCACCCTACCCCCCCCACTCCACAAAGTAGGAAAGCTGCAGGCAACCTTTGGAAGCTTTGCAGCTGGGAAGGGAGCAAATCCTGCAACCGCTGCTTCCCGGTTGGACATAACCGCAGACTGGAATGTGCCCCCTCTTACAGGCTGGACTCCAGGCATGTCTAGGGTCCTGGGCCATGGTGCCGGAAGCTTCTACCCAGACTGCGGGCTTAGGGAGGGAGGACAAGAGGCAAGAAGACGCGTGTGCTGCTGAGCACAAAAGAATCGTGGAGGTGGGAGAAGGCAGCGCTAAGGCCTGGAATGCCCGCTTTGCTGCAGAGGCTTGAGTCCCAGCAACTGGGAGGTGACCTCTGGGCTCTGATGGAAAGGGCACACACGGTCCTCACTTGATCGATGGTGGGGACTCGAACCCATGTTTGCAAAGCAGGTGCTGTGCCCATTGTGGTTTCTTCATGAATAACTCAATTCGACGTCTTCCTAAAAACTTCACACCCTACAAAATGATTGGGTTTTTTTTTTTTGCTGGTTTTTTTTTTTTTGCTTTTTGGGTCACACCCGGCGATGCACAGGGGTTACTCCTGGCTCTGCACTCAGGAATTGCCCCTGGCAGTGCTCAGGGGACCACACGGGATGCTGGGAATCAAACCCAGGTCGGCTGCGTGCAAGGCAAGCGCCCTCCCCACTGTGCTATCGCTCCAGCCCCCTGGGTTTTTGGGTTTTTTTTTTTAAGTTTTTTTTGTTGTTGTTTGTTTGAGGGCCCCTATAGGATGCCGAGATGGAACATAAACCCGGGTGGGTTGGTGACATGCGAGGCAACTGCCCTCCCTGTGGTCCCGTCACTCTGCCCTGGAAGTGGTTGCTTGGGGGGGCTCATTGCGGAACTGGTCAGCAGGAGCTGGTGGCTGGGCATCTGAGCCCAACCACAAGGTCACAAGTTCTGGGCTGGTTTGGAGAAAGGGACCATAGGGGGTGCCGGGGATCGAACCCAGGCCAGCTGCACACAAGGCACGTGCCCTCTCTGCGGTGCTGTGGCTCCAGGTCCCTTGGGTCTGTATTTGGGGAGAACCCAGTGCCAGTAGGAGAGCAAGAGAAGAGGCCTTAAAGATCGAGAAAGGTGGGACCAGAGTAACTGCACACGGGGAAGGGCGTTTGCCTTGCACACAGCTGATCTGGGTTCGATCCCCAGCTTCCCACAGGGTCCCCTGAGCATTGCCAGGAGTGATCCCTGAGTGCAGAGCCAGGACTAAGCCCTGAGCATTGCTGAGTGTGGCCCCCAAAGCAAAAGAATAGCAGTAATTATCGTTAAAGATGTGGATGGAAGGGCTGGAGCAATAGCACAGCGGGTAGGGCGTTTGCCTTGCACGTGGCCGACCCAGGTTCGAATCCCAGCATCCTATATGGTCCCCTGAGCACCGCCAGGAGTAATTCCTGAGTGAAGAGCCAGGAGTAACCCCTGTGCATCGCCAGGTGTGACCCGAAAAGCAAAAAAAAAAAAAAAAAAGATGTGGATGGAGTGGTAGTCCCATGGGGAGGGTGTTTTTGCCTTGTAAGCTAACAGTCCAGGTTTCAACCCTGGCACCCCGCAGGGACCCCCCCCAAGCACTGCCAGGACTGATCCTTGAGCTCAGAGCCAGGAGGAAGCCCCAAACATCGCTGGGTGCAGCCCCCAAACCAAAATAATAATAATACTTTCAAAAGTTGGAGTTTGAACAATAGCACAGCGGGTAGGGCGCTTGCCGTTCATGCAGCCTATTTAGATTTGATCCGACACTCCCTAAATTCCCCCCCCCCGCGCCCCCCTCCCCTGCTTTGCCCGGAGTGACCCCTGCGCTCAGAGCCAGGAGGAAGGGTAGTGATGGGTTTGGGAGGTGGTGACTGTATCTGCCACTGGGGCAAGAAAAAGCCTCTTCTGGGGGCCGGAGCGATAGCACAGCGGGTAGGGCGTTTGCCTTGCAAGCGGCCGACCCGGGTTCGATCCCCGGCATCTCATATGGTCCCCCAAGCACCGCCAGGAGTAATTCCTGAGTGCAAAGCCAGGAGTAACCCCTGAGCATCGCTGGGTGTGACCCAAAAAAAAAAGAAAAAGCCTCTTCTTTCCCCTAGTACGATTCGATACGGCTGGTCACCCCAGCGCGGAGAAGGTGCCCCCAAACGGAAGGGCTGGGCGGCTGGGGTTGGGAGTGGGGCTGGGGGGAAGCGCTTCGGCCCCTCCCACCCCCACCCCCCGCCCAGCAGCCTGGGGAGCCGCCGCCGCCGCCGCCGCCGCCCCTGCTGTTTACACTTTTATCGTCTGCAATGAAAGACCATGATGTGTGCCGCGCTGTATTGATTGTGCCTTTTAGATTTTTATGTCATTGTGGAAAGCGGCAATTATGCCCGCCTGCTCTGGAGGGAGCAAACGGCCCCCCGGGGAAGACAGCGCCACAGGGGGGCGCGGGCTGCTGCAGCCCGCGAAGGGGCAGGAATCCCACCTGGTGGAGCCCGTCAACATTTATTAAGCACCTACGGTATACGAGGTGTACGCGTCCTTCTCCTGCTGCTGAAAACCCTTTCACGGCTTTTTCTTTTATCTTTCTTTTTTCGGGGGGGGGGGAAGCACATCTGATGGTGCTCAGGGTTCACTCCTGGTGGGGCTCAGGGGACCTATGGGATGCCGAGGATTGAACCCAGGTCAGCGGCGTGCAAGGCCAGCACCCAGCCCACTGTATAATCACTCTGGCTCCTTTTTCTTCAATGTTTGTTTGGGGGCCACACCCCGTGGTGCTCAGGGGCTGCTCCCAGCTGCAGCGGGGTTGGGAGGACTCAGCTCTCAGCACTGGTGAAGGCATTGGGCCTGGGGCTTCTGCCTACAAAATCTATTTTGTATTGGGCCAAACAAAGCGATAGCACTGCGGGGAGGGCGTTTGCCTTGCACGCGGCCCCCCTGGGCTCCATCCCATCCCATAGGGTCCCCCAGCACTGCCAGGAGTGATTCCTGAGTGCAGAGCCAGGAGTAACCCCTGAGCATTGCTGGGTGTGACCCAAAAAAAAGAAAAGCAAGGGGCTGGAGTGATAGCACAGCGGGGAGGGCGTTTGCCTTGCACACAGTCAACCTGGGTTCGATCCCTGGCATCCCATAGGGTCCCCTGAGCACCGCCAGGAGTAATTCCTGAGTGCAGAGCCAGAAGTAACCCCTGTGCATTGCCAGGTATGACCCCAAAAGAAAAAAAAGGCAAAGATGACAACACAACCTGTGGATTTGTCCATTTTGACTGTGATCCTAAAGAAAAATGCAGGGGCTGGAGCGATAGCACAGCACAGCATGTAGCCGACCCGGGTTCAATTCCCAGGATCCCATATGGTCTCCTGAGAACCGCCAGGAGTAATTCCTGAGTGCCATGAGCCAGGAGTAACCCCTGTGCATCGCCGGGTGTGACCCAAAAAAAGCAAAAAAAAAAATCTATGTTCAGGGTCCGGAGATATAACACAGCAGGGAGGATGTTTGCCTTGCTTGCAGCTGATCCTGGTCCGATCTCTGATCCCTGACACTCCACAAGGTCCCCTAAGCCTGTCAGGAACTGACCCCTGTGTCTGGAGGAAGCCCTGAGCATTGCGGGGCATGGCCAAGAAACAAAACACAAAAAAGCTTCTGCTCCAGCCGGTTGAGCTGATTCTCAGCTTCAACTCTACCCGCGTCAGCAGCGTGCAAGGACCGACCCTCTGCAAGATCTCAGCCCCCCACCTTGCTTTTTCCTTTGCAAAAAAAAAAAAAAGTTCTGCAACTACTGTGCAGTAAGTCCATCTGTCCCGGCAAAACATAAAAACAAAAAAGAGCAGGAACCTTATCTCTTACTCCCTGCTTTGCCACCAACTCCTAGAAGAACTCCTGGCACCTGACCTGAATGTCGATAAATATTATTCGTGCTCGGTACCTAGAGAGGAAGCAGAGAGATAGAGAATTATTCATAAGAACTGGGCTTGACTGGAAGGAACAGACATCTGATCGCTGCCCGGAGAGGCTGCCTGCTGGCACGATCCAACTCACCGCTCGAAGCTCAGGCATTGCCTCTCGGGCCAAGGAACAACTTCCCATCTTTCCTATGGATGCTACTGTGCTCTTCTCCATCTCCTTCTCCTCCTCCTTCTCCTCTTTCTCTTTCTTCTCCTTGTCCTTCTTCTCCTTTTCTTTCTTCACCTTCTTCACTTTCTTCTCCTCCTCTTCCTCCTCGTCCTTCATCTTCTTCTCCTTTTTCTTCTCCTCATTTCTTTCCTTCTCCTCCTCCTTCTCCTTCTTCTCCTCTTCCTCCACCTTCTTCTGCTCCTTCTCCTTCCTCTCCTTTTTTTTCTCTCTTTTCTTTTCTTTGTGCTGCTCAGGTTCAGACTCAGTTCTTTTGCAATGCATGCAAAGCATGCACTTCCTCCCCCCCCCCCCATGAAGCTGTTCCTCTTACCTTCCTCCTCACTGTCACGCAGTGGCTGCTACTGCTCCAGCCATCACTTGATATTCAAAGCTGGAAGATGAGAAAGTAAAAATTCCCATCTAGATGATGTGTCTGTCTTCTTTAACCATTGGGGAACGTTATGATTTGCAGAAGTTGAAATCCTCACCAGGATTTCACTGCCAGATCCCAGGGAACAGTCCTGAGCTAGAGGAAGGCTGAAGAGAGGATTGTCAGAAGGTCTTGTGAACTGACCACAGGGAGAGGAGATGGGCTCACGGCCATGGGCATAGGAAGTAGATTTGGGGCCAGAGAGATGCTTCATGAGTCGAGCCTGGGCTTTGCATGTAGCAGACCCAGTTTCCATCCCTGGCACCGCATGTTTCCCCTGAGTACTGCCAAGAGCCACCCCAGGCACAGAGCAGAGAGCCAGGATTACCTTGCAGAGCACTGCCAGGTGAGGACTCAAATCCCAATAACAAGAATCAACATGGTGGGAGCAATAGTCCAGCAGGGAGGGTCTTTGTCTTGCATGTGGCCGACCTGGGTTCTATCCCCGGCATCCCACAGGGTCCCCTGAGCACCACCAGGCATGGTCTCTAAGCACAGAGCCAGGAGTAACCCCTGAGCATTGCCAGGTGTGGTGGCAAAAACAAAACAACAAAGAAAGTAAGCGGGAGAGGGGCTGGAGCGATAGCACAGCGGGTAGGGCGCTTGCCTTGCACGCGGCCGACCCGGGTTCGATCCTCGGCATCCCATATGGTCCCCCAAGCACCGCCAGGAGTAATTCCTGAGTGCAAAGCCAGGAGTAACCCCTGAGCATCGCTGGGTGTGACCCAAAAAGCAAAAAAAAAGAAAGAAAGAAAGAAAGAAAGAAAGAAAGAAAGAAAGAAAGAAAGAAAGAAAGTAAGTAAGCGGGAGAGGCAAGAGTGATAGTATAGCTGTAGGGTGTTTGCCCTGTGCTCGGCCAACCTGGGCTCGGTCCCCAGAATCCCCTAGGATCCCCTGAGCACAGAGCCAAGAGTCAGCCCTGAGCACCACAGGGCTTCATCAGGGTTCTGACATGCCTGTGCTCGGACCTTTGAACTCCTGCCCTGGGCTGCTCTGGCTGCTGGGAAGGGGTGAGAAATCGCTCTTAATAAGAACTGGGTCTCTCAGGGCTGGAGCAATAGCACAGCGGGGAGGGCATTTGCCTTGCACACGGCCAACCCGGGTTCGATTCCCAGCATCCCATATGGTCCCCTGAGCACCGCCAGGGGTAATTCCTGAGTGCAGAGCCAGGAGTAACCCCTGTGCATCGCCAGGTGTGACCCAAAAAAAGCAAAAGAAAAAAAAAAGAAAAAAAAGAACTGGGTGTCCTCTCAGTGTCTGTGTTGCAAGCCATAATGCCCAAAAGTAGAGAGAGAGTATGGGGAATATCATCTGCCATGGAGGCAGGGGGAGGGTGGGAAAGGGGGGGTATATCCGGGATATTGGTGCCGGGGAATGTGCACTGGTGGAGGGATGGGTGTTTGATCATTGTGAGATTGTAACCCAAACATGAAAGCTTGTAACTATCTCACGGTGATTCAATAAAATTTTTTAAAAAAAAAGAAAAAAGAAAAAATTTTTGAATAAAGTGTTTCAATCATAGCTAAAAAAAAAAAAAAAAAAGAACTGGGTCTCTGGGGCCGGAGCGATAGCACAGTGGGTAGGACATTTGCCTTGCACGCGGCCGACCAGGGTTTAATCCCTGGCATCCCATATGGTCCCCCAGCACCGCCAGGGGTAATTCCTGAGTGTAAAGCCAGGAGGAACCCCTGAGCATCACCAGCTGTGATCCAAAAAGCAAAAAAAAAAAAAAAAGAAGAAGAAGAAGAAGAAGAAGAACTGGATCCTCATGAGGGTATTTGGCAGGAAGATTTTTTTTGTGGGGGGGTCACACCCAGAGTTGCTAGAGGGTTACTCCTGGCTCTGCACTCAGGAATCAGTCCCAATGGTACTCAGAGGATCGTCTTGGATGCCGGGGATCAAACCCAGGTTGGCTGCATGCCGGACCCTACCCGCTGGACTATCGCTCCAGCCCCCTGGCAGGAGAATCTTGATACTCCCCAGATACCCAGATGCCGCCTAGATGGTACAGCTGAGGGGGGCTGGGAGTCAGGGGGATCTTCCTACAGGGCAATCCGGGACTTGGGGGGCAGAAATGGAGAGGGGCCATTGGAGCACAGGAGGCAATAGTGAGGTTCCACTTTTTTTTTGGGGGGTGTATATACCTAATGGTGCTCAGGGCTGACTCCTGGCTCTGTGCTCATGGATCACTCCTGGCGGGGCTCAGGGACCCTATGGGGTGTCGGGGATCGAACCCGGGTCCGCTGCGTGCAAGGCCAACGCCCTCCCCACTGTGCTGTTACTGTGGCGCCTTTTTCTCCTTTTCAGCTCCTTTTTTCACCCCCCCTTCCAGTTCAGAAAAAGCCGTGAGGAGAAAAAGCGATGGAAAGGCAAGATTGATCGCGTCGTTCCCGCCTTTGAGAAGACAGGGGGAGGTGGGAAATCAAATTATTGGACAGGGGCCTCTTAAGGAGCTGCAGCTTTAATTTATTTTCTTATTTTTGTCAATAGCTGTTGTTTTTCCCCCCTAAACAAGGGCTGTCCTTTAGAATGCATTTGGCTGGGGTGAAATAATCACGCGATGCTCAATGCTTGGTACTTCGGTTTTCTTCGGCTTCCCGCTCCGAAATGTGCTTCGAGCCAGGCGGGCAGAGAGGAGGGAATTGTGAGTCCAGATCACTCAGGGTTGGATGGGAGAGACAGGGACCCCCGGCCC